>NC_143581.1:14374281-15103031 GCF_048544385.1 Mastigoproctus giganteus
TGATGATGAAGCTCATTTTGTACTGCACATAATTTCATCCATGAAGATAACAGTATCAATGTGGAAATAATGCAAAAAAAAAAAAAATTATTTCACCTAAACCAATCATTATGAATATATTTTTTAAAAAATTTTATTCTCTTTCAACAGTGCCTCCCCACATCTGCTTTACTTTTTTTGATGTATTCTTATGATATTATTTTATTAACTTCCTCCTTAAGATCTTCAGTGAACAAACATTTATCACACTATGATTTGAACTCATTCTGGTTCACCATAGCTGTGTTAATGTCCATGTTAAAGCTCATGCTTGTGTAGCCAAGCATGAGCAATAAATACAGTGATGTTCTTGTATTCTCTATGTTGTGAACTTTTCCGATCTACCTGGTCATCCCAGTAAATAAAGAGGAAGTTTATTTCAGGCCTGATATAGCTGAGTGATCAAGCATAAAGGTGCAGTAATACACTTGTTTAAGGTGAAAATAGCACCTACATGACTAATAAATAAAGTTAAGAATTGAATTTGCTGTCGAAATGAATTTCAACTGTTAAGCATATTTAGATCATGATTAGTAAGTAATAATTTCTAAATGACTGGTTGATTAGTAAATACTGGTTTAAAGTAATGGGTGACAAGTAATTACAGACCTGTTAGTTTAACTTCTGTTACATGGAAAATAACAGAAGCCAGCCACTATTAAAAGTAATGCAGGACTGACTAGACAAGGCTGCAATTATACTTCAGACACAGTGGGTTTGTTAAAAAATTTTTTTTTTTGTTAAAGGAAATCTTGTCTGACCAATCTGATTGGATACTATGATGTGGTCACAAAGGAAATGAATGCAAAAAATAAATTAGATTTTATATACTTATATTTCAAGAAGGTTTTTTATATGGTTAGTCAAGACTGCTGTACAAATTGGTGCAGTGTGGTATTAAGAGTATGTTGCTGATATGGATAAAGGGATGGACAAATGGGAGAAGACAGAGTGGCAATCAATGGGCATTGCTCTTTGTGGGCTAATGTTATTAGTGGAATCCTTCAGGGATCAGAGTTGGCTCCATTGTTCTTTTTTATATTTATCAAATGATATCCAATTGGGTAGTATTTTTATTTAAATCTTTTTTCACCTATGTAATAACCATGCCTTTCAACCACCATATCAAAAAAAAGCATAACAAATTATAGATTATTACTGATCTGGTGAGTATCAGGCTTAATGTCCAAGTTTACAGAAGATAGAAAGGTTGGCAGGGTGGTTAATGATGGTATATTCCTGAAAGGATCTAGAAGAGTTAGGCAGATGGGCTGAGAAATGGCAATTGAAGTTTAACGTTGACAAATGCAAAATATTGCATATGGGTAGCAGTAATTCCAAAGTACCAATTGTGTGATGTTACCCTCAGGGAGTGGAAAATGAAAAAGACCTGGAGTAATTGTGTAGTCATATATGAAGTTCTTTCAGCAATGCAGACAGGCTGCCAGGACAGGTCATGAGGTTTTGTCAATGATATACAGGAATTTTGCTAGCAGGAATTGGGAGGCAATTATCCCATTGTATATGGCAATGGTCAGGCCACATCTTGAGTACTGCATACAGGTCTGGAGGCCTCATTTTAGGAAGGATGTGGATCTGTTGGAAAAGGTGCAGAGAAGATTAGCGAGATTAGTTAGGGGGGAAAGGGTACTAGAGTACCACGAAAGCCTTCAGTTCTGCAAACTGCAGCGCTTGGAAACTAAGCTCTTGCAAGAACTGACTGAAATGTTTAAGGCAATGAATTGAGTAAACTAAATGCTGATGGCATCCTTACTCTTTCTTTCTTGCACAACAGGCATAATGGAACAAATTGAAAAAGGATGGTTGCAGGATAGATATGTGAAAATTTGCTTTCAACCAGTAAGTAACTGACTGCTGGAATAAATTTAAGGAAGGATTAGAAAAATTAGAGAGGATGTACGGAATAGACAGGGTTTTTTTTTTTTTTTTTTTTTTTGGCTGATGCTATAGAAGCTTGCTTCTTTGCATCATTTGTCACTAATACTAAATGATTAGTTATAAACTCCTCTGATCTAGTGGTCATGCTGGGGTATAAACAGAACATAAATGTTTAAAAGCCCTCAAAAGTCAGTAAGTGCAATACTCATACATATTGTAATCCAATTGCAATGAGAACTGTAATTGAAGATGCAGAGTTATTCTGGTTTTTGTTAAAAAAAATTCTTTATATAATTTTTTTTGTATCCCTTCATAAATATAGTAAACAACTCAAAAGTTAGTCCAAGAAATAAGCTCCATCATTCATTTCTGATTAAAAAGGCAGCATGTCACTAGGTTTCCAATTCAGACTGGTGGAGTGGCTGTCCCTTCATGAATGTATCAAGGATATAAAACAGTGAAAGAAACAGGTAATTATAATTAACTGTATTTTGACAATGAGGAAAAAACCAATTTATCAGTACATCAAAATTTATGTATAAGGTCAAATGAAAATAACAGTTAGTGAACTAAAACAAAGGACTGTCGCTACACATATGAGATAAGGTAACTGAAGAGGAAAAGGACTCCATTCTTTTATGTGAAAATATGTTTGATGACCTACTGTTTATTTAGAGAACATTTTATCAGATAACTTAAAAATATGGTCATTACTGAACTCAAATCTCATAAAATGAATGAAGCATATAGATAATACGCATTGCTAACCAACCTTGGACTACATCTACAGAAATGAAACTTTAAATCAACACCTTTATTAGAAAAAGTATCTACATATAAAGTCCATTTAATGGTTATCTTTGGAATTTTTTTCGTATGCTCCACTCGAGCAAGTAATGATGAATGATGACATTGCATTAAAATTTTCTTACGCTAATAAGAAAAAAAACCCCACATAACTTAAAAAAAATTACATTGAATTCAAATCCAATTTTTTTTACTCTAAATTTGACTTCAAATGGCTGTTTTGTTTCCCTTCAAGTATTTAACAGTACCTTTATTGCAAAAAAACCTCAAGTATCTCAACTAAGTCACCTTCTTTCTGCAGTAACTTTCAAAAAAAAAAAAAAAAAATTAACTGAACTACAAAAATACAGTTAGAAAACAATGCAATGCCTTAAACCTATTTAAGAGTATAATAAGGAACTGTACAGGGAAATAGAGTGGGCCAGTAAATCAGAGTGTCTTATAATGGGAGATTTTAATTTCCCAGATATTGACTGGAATTTGGGGGCTGGTTACTCACACACTAGCAGGACTTTTGTGGATTTATTGGATGATTGTTTTCTACATCAGCATGTTCGGGAGGCAACTAGAGGGAGTAATACTCTTGATTTGATTATCAGCAGTGATTCTTCATGCATTAAGAATCTGCAGATAAATGAACCACTAGGTGGCAGTGATCACAGTGTGCTGAAGTGGGATTTACTCAAAGAGGTAACTACCATTAGGGGTAAAGGGAAGGGTTATTGCTTCCGTAAAGGCGACTACGATGGACTGAGACAGTATTTAAATTCTATACAGTGGGACCAACTGATGATGTTACCAACAGCAAATTCAAAATGGGAAGCATTCAAAGAACTTATCTTGGAAGCTACTAGGCTTTACATACCAACTAAGAAATATTGTTCAAGGTTTAGGCCAAAATGGATGTCAGATGAACTAATGAGGCATATGGCAGAGAAGAAAAATGCATGGGATACATACAAATTAACACATGACACAGAAGCCTATGATAGATACAAGTTGATATGCAACCAAGTTACAAAGGAGGTTAGGCAGGCGAAGGCAGATTACGAGAAATCCTTGGCAAGGGATGCAAAGAAAAACAGCAAAGAGTTCTTTACTTATGTAAACTCTAGAAGGAAGGGGATGAATCAGATTGGTCCACTTGATATTGATGGGTCAAGTGTTGATGATCCTGCTCAGGTAGCTAACAAACTAAATGAATATTTTGCATCGACATTCACACATGAGGAGTTATTCAGCGAGGGTAATGCCAGAGGTGTATTCAACTCTAGCAGTAAGCTACAGAATCTTGAAATAACTGAGAGTAAAGTGGAGGAGAAACTGTTGAAGATAAACACAAGAAAGGCACCTGGGGTAGATGGGATCTATCCAGTTATATTAAAGGAGGCAGCAAAGGAAGTAAGCAAACCCTTAGCCATAATTATGAGAGCTTCCTTGGACTCAGGGGAGGTACCCATAGACTGGAAATGTGCAAATGTGACCCCAATTCACAAAGGAGGATCAAAGGCTGACACAAGTAATTATAGACCTGTGAGCTTAACTTCTGTTCCAGGAAAATTAATGGAGGCACTGGTTAAAGAAGCACTGCAGGATCATTTAGACAAGACTTCAGTTATAGCTCAGACACAGCATGGTTTTGTTAAGGGGAAGTCTTGCCTGACCAACTTGATTGGATACTATGATGCAGTCACAAAAGAACTGGATGCAGGGAATAACTTTGATATTATATACTTGGATCTTAGAAAGGCTTTTGATACTGTTGCACATGGAAGACTGCTACACAAATTGGAGCAGTGTGACATTGGAGGCAAATTGCTGCTATGGATAAAGGGGTGGTTGAGGGGTAGAAGACAGAGAGTGGTAATCAATGGACACTGCTCATCGTGGACTGATGTTATTAGTGGAGTCCCTCAGGGCTCAGTGTTGGGTCCATTATTGTTTTCTGTATTTATAAATGATATTGATGATGGTATATCGCGCTTAATGTCCAAGTTTGCAGACGATACAAAGGTTGGCAGGGTTGTCAAGGACACTACTGACACTATGCTGCTGCAACAGGATCTGGAAAGGTTGAGCAGATGGGCTGAGAGGTGGCAAATGAAGTTTAACATTGACAAATGTAAAATACTACATATGGGAAACAGTAACCCCCAGAGCAACGTATCAACTCTATCGTACTACATTGACAGTGGTAGAGAATGAAAAGAACCTGGGAGTAATTGTGTAGGCAGATATGAAGTTTTCTGAGCAGTGCAGACGGGCTGCAAGAGTAGCTCATGGAGTATTGTCAATGATATACAGGAATTTTTCCAGCAGGGATAAGGAGGTGATTATTCCATTGTATAAGGCGATGGTCAGGCCACACCTAGAGTACTGTATACAGGTCTGGAGGCCTCATTTCAAGAAGGATGTAGAGCTGCTCGAACGAGTACAGAGAAGGGCAACAAGATTAGTGAATGGAACAAAGGGGTGCTCTTATGAAGAAAGGCTTAAGTTTTGCAAATTACAGTGTCTGGAGACTAGGCACCAGCGAGGTGATCTGATAGAGGTGTATAAAGCCTTGAATGGTTTAGTCATGCTCAATGCTGATGGGATTCTTCCTCTAGCTCAGAAAATTCACCTGAGAGGGCATAAATTCAAATTGAGGAAAGACAGATGTAGGTTAGACGTGCGGAAATTTGCCTTTAGCCAGCGGGTGGTTGGTTGGTGGAACAGACTTCCATCCCTTGTGGTGGAGGTTGATAGCCTAAATAAGTTTAAGGCTCAGCTGGACAGGTATTTTGAACGAACAGAGGGGTGAAGTGGAAGTGGGTTTTTTTTTTTTTTTTTGGCTGATGCTGCATAAGCTTGCTTTCTTGCATCAAATGCCTCTACTAATGCTAACCTTATATCACCACACTCAGTCAACACAGTGTATGTATGTACACATATCTCTTATAAAATTATTATGTGCATAAGTTTAGCAATAGCATTAGTAGAGGCATATGATACAAGAAAACAAGCTTATACAGCATCAGCCAAAAAAAAAAAACTTTCCCATTTCACCCATCCATTTGTTCCAAATGGATGGGTGAAATGGGAAAGTTTTGTCCAGTTCTACCTTGCATCTATTTAAGCTATCAACCTCCACAATGACATATGGAACTTTGTTCTAGCAATCAACTACCTGCTGGCTAAAGGAAAATTTCTGCACATCTGTTTGACAACTGTCTTTCCTCAATTTCAGTTTATGACCCCTCTGGTTTGTAATCTGAGCAAGAGGAAGAATCCCATCAGCATTGAGCCTGCTCGATCCATTCAAGGCCTTATACATCTCAATCAGATCGCCTCACAGCTGCCTAGTTTCCAGATGCTGCAATTTGCAGAACTTAAGCCTTTCTTCGTAAGCGCACCACATTGTTCCCCTTCTCTGTATTCGTTCTAGCAACTCTACATCCTTCCTAAAATGAGACTTCCAGACCTGTACGCAGTACTCAAGGTGTGGCCTGACCATTGCCTTATACAAAGGGATAATCACATCCTTATCCCCGCTCACAAAATTCCTGTATATCATTGATAAGAACCAATGACCTACTCTGGCAGCCTGTCTGCACTGTTAAGAAAACTTCATATCTGACTGCACAATTATCCCCAGGTCTCTTTCATTCTCCTGAGTGTCGTACAACACAGTTGGTACCTTTCTCTGGAGTAACTTCTATCCATATGCAGTAATTTGCATTTGTCAATATGTTAAACTTCAGCTGCCACTTCTCAGCCCATCTGCCTTACTTTTCCAGATCCTGTTGCAGCAGCATACAGCATACCTTCTGATTATTAACAAATCCGCCAACCTTTGTATCATCTGCAAACTTTGACATTTAAGTTTGATATACCTTCATGAATATCATTGATAAATATACAAAACAACAATGGGCCCAACAGCATACCCTGAGGGACACCACTAATAACATTAGTCGACAGAGCAGTATTCATTGATTATCACTCTCTGTCTTCTCCCACTGAACCATCATTTTATCCATTGTAGCAACTTGCCCCTATTGCCATACTGCTCCAATTTGTACAGTAGTCTTCCATGTGCAACAGTATCAAAAAACTTTCCTGAAAACCAAGTATATAATTATCAAAATTATTTTTTTCATCCAGTTCCTTTGTGACCACATCATAGTATCATAGGATCCAATCAAATTTGCCAGACAAGACTTTCCCTTAACAAACCCATGCTGTGTCTGAATTACTGCTGCAGTGTTGTCTAGATGATCCTGCAATGCTTCTTTAACCAGTGATTCCATTATTTTCCCTGGAACAGAAGTCAAACTAACAGGCCTGTAATTACTTGTGTCACCCTTTTATTCCCCCTTTGTGAATTGGAAATACATTTGCACATCTGCAATCCATGGGGACTTCCCCTGAGTCCAAGGATACTCTCATAATTAGCTAAGAGTTTGCTTATTTCACCCCTCCATTCGTTCTAAGTACCTGTCCAGCTCAGCCTTAAATTTATTTAGGCTATCAACTTCAACAATTTCTCCTCCACTTTGCTCTTAACAGAGAATTAAATGATTTTTCAAAATCATTTAACTCCCTGTTAAGAATTTGACGAACATCTGGCCCTCTCCTCCTTGAATAACTCCTCATGTGTGAATAGATGCAAAATACTAATTTAATTTGGCAGCTATCTGAGAATGATCATCTACAGTCAAACCATTGATATCAAGTGTACCAATCTAATTCATCCCCTTCCTTTTAGAGTTTACATAAGTAAAGAAGTGTTTGCTGCTTTTCTTTGCATCCATTGGCAAAGATTTCTCATAATCTACCTTCGCTTGCCTAACCCCCTTTGTGACTTTGATTACAGACTAGCTTATATCTGTGTCACCTGATAATTTATATGCATCACATGCATTTTTCTTCTTTGCCACAAGTCTCATTAGTTCATCTGACATTCATTTGGGCCTAAACCTAGAACAGTATTTCTTAGTTGGAACAAAAAGCCTAGTAGCTTCCAAGATTACTTTCTTGAATGCTTCCCATTTAGAATTTGCTGTTGGTAACACCATCAGTTGGTCCCACTGATAAGTATAGTTTGCTAGAAACTCTAAATTTTCAAGGGATGGCAGAGTAACTCGCACCCTAATGTTCATTATAAAAAAGGGGACACAAGTAATATTATATATAATATTTTGTTGTTGTTATGGAGGCTTAATGACACATAAGCTGCTATGGCTATAATGTGCCTTATATATAATATATTAAGACTGATTATATATTGATTTATATAGAGTGCATGTTACAGAAAAACTAATTACAATAAAATAGGAATACCTAGCACTGAATGATCCAGGAAGCTCTATTAACTGGAAGATTCCTTCAACTAAAGCTTCTGATAAGTATTCTATACTTCTGAAGTTTACCAAAGGCCAGTAATGTTACTGGGCTCAGGAAGTAATGAAGTTACATATTTTTGCATACCAATTTTCTTCAGAGAATATTGAAAAATGTCTGCTTTCAATAACTGCCATAATAAACACTACAGTATTTACAGGATATATGCATATGTTAATTCATTATTATGAATAAAAGAATGAAATATTGGAGTCTTGTTAGTTTCTTTTCTTTTTTTGTTGTTGTTAAGATCACACACACACACACACACACACACACAGTTATGAAAACATAAGAGAAAGTGTGGCAGGGAAAACAGGCCAGGATATCAAGTGACTAATTAAATGATTAGGTCTGTCCATGAGTTTGCCAGGTACACATTAGATATAATGATTTAACATTTGGTAATCCTTTAGTACCAGATATAACTCTTACTGTATACGACTGCTTATGTATCATGTACATTTGTTTTGGATAAAAAAAAAAGTGTGTGTGTGTGTGTGTGTGTGTGTGTGTGTGTTAGAGAAAGAGGGGGGATTAGAAATATACAAATACTGTAGTTCTTGAAGCTGCAGTTAATCACTGTCAACACTTAAGAGATTTGAAGTAAAGTAAGTACAAACAAATTTTCAAAAGGTTACCTGATAGTGTGTAAAGTTAATGATACTCATCATGAAAGTAAAGTCTGTTAACAGCACTGTTATCAGATTATATGCATTTGCATATAACATGAATATGAGTAGCATACTTTGTTAATCTCATTAGGTTTTCAGACATTGCACTCTGAAACACAATTTCAAATCATCAAGAATATCACAATACTTCAAGTAGAAGCTCTAACTTATAAACAATTCTGGGCGCCTCCGTAGCCAGGTGGGAAGGAGCAGCAGTGTGTAGCACACGCTTCTTGATTAGACTGGGGTTCGAGCCCGTCATCACCAAATGTGGAGGATGCGGAAAGGTCAGGGAATGACCACCGCATATCCCGGAGCAATATGGCCTTAGTTGCTAATGCTCCTAAAAACCGAATAACAAATAAACAATTCTAACTTATAAACTGGGAAAATATGTCAAAGGTGTATTGCTTTAATTCTTGTGCTATTTGACTTTGGATGAAGATACATTCTTTGAATATGTAACAAACCATGTATCTGAAGAAGAGGCATAACAAGCCCTAAGCATGTAGGGCCTTTTATGAAGATCTATTTACAAAAGCATGCAACTTGACATTACTCTTCCACTAGAGCCTATTTTTACAAGGCAGGAAACATGGTTATGTGTAGCATTATTTTATGCCAAAAACTTGGATTCTATTTATAATAAAAAAATTTTTTTTTGATGCTTTAAATATTGCAGATGCCACAAACAGTTGTTTCTGATTTGTTGATTATAAAACAATTTCTGTTTTTTGAGGCTCATTTTGCTCGGTTACCTAATTCTATAACTGAACTTGAAGCATGGGGGACTTTCTCTGAGCAGAGTGCAATTGAAAAGGTAGAGGAAGTTCAGTTAGAAACTTGATAACAAAACAATGTTTTAAAAAAGAAATCTAGATTTCATATTTTAGGGAAAGATAGACAACTTTGTTAATGATAATGAACAGGAAGTTTCACTTCAAGTAGAAGCTCTAACTTATAAATTCAGTTATCTCTGTTGATGTGTAAAAATTGTTCTTTGCCCTTAAAATGATTTTGGATGATAAATGCCACAGATTTACAATCAGTGGACTTTGAATGATTTGAAATTTTCCAGATTTTCAATGGCCCTTATTGAAAATATAATGCTATATATGTTGCTGTAGCAAAATGATTCTTATTCTGAAATGTTTCATTGATGGTTCTGTTACTTTTAAATACTGAATATAGAGAAATTTAATTCAATTAATTATGTTAAACCACTAATAAATGTAAAAATGTTATTGCATATTATTCAGGTCTGGTTAAAATAGTTCTGAAACGATGAAGAGGTATATAGGGATAAATAAATAAATACAATAAAACAGAGCAATCATATTAGTAACTATTATATTAAGCTAAGCTATTACTTTAAAAGGATTAAAGTAATTTAATTATTATAAAAATATCATGCATTTTATTGTAATCTTAATAAAATGCCTGTGAGATTTTGTCCATGGCAAGTAATATTCTGTTTTTTGAAAATCATCTTCCCCGTGATGCTAACCCATGGTAAAAGCTCGAGGGAAGTAACATTTTGTGCACCAACTTCTTGTGACATTCTGAATTACTCGTATGTTATCAAATATACTATATACATTATCTATATTACATACCATTATAACTTATTCTAGGCTTGGTAAGACACATAACCAAGTGGCATTCCACATCATCTGGTGGCACAAACTTGGAACAAACTGGACATTTTATTCCTGGGGGGAGAGAGAGAGAGAGGGAGAGAATATATGAAACAGGCATCAAATAAAAAATAAAAATAATATCATTATACTATATAATTAAATATCTTAGAGATTATAATCAACAAGAAAAACTTTTAGATTTACTACAGTATCACTGTGAACTAACAGATGAATATTTATCATGGATTAATCATACCCATGTCAAGGCCAGGCAATTAAGTGCCTGAATACAAACAAGAAAATGCCGCACCTCCCCACTACATGGAAAAATCCTGTTGATACTATTCATTTTGTTGCCCTGAAGGACTCGTGCCTGAATGTGGTTACCTGCAGGCCTATCTTAACACAGAATGCACTCAATAGATGCAATTAACATACACAATTTTGAATACTATCCAAATTTTGAAAATTAAATAAAAAGTGAAGTTATGCAATACAAAGACAAAATTTGACCAAATATTCTAATATCAAGGCTACAAAAAAACATCTCAGAATAATCATGGGTATTTGTAAGTTTAACCAAAGAAAGGATCCCAACTGTTCTAGTAAACTACCAATATGTTAAAATTATGTCGCAACTATGCATGATTACTGTCAGAATAATTATCATTGGTACTACAAAACAAATGCCGATAATGTTTTTTTTTTTTTTTTTTGCCATAAGGTGATGTTTATTTCAAGTCATGAAATATCAATGCAGAAATTCATTGTGAAAATAATGCACGTAGGAATTCATTCATTCATTCATTCATTCACTCTCTCTCTCTCTCTCTCTCTCTCTCTCTCTCTCTCTCTCTCTCTCTCTCTCTCTCTCTCTCTCTCTCTCAGACTGGCTGCTGCAGCAGCATAAGCTTCAGGCTTCCTTTAATAATAGTAATACTGACCCGCTATACCAACTTTGGCTTGCAAATTTTAATACAGCAACTCTTGCTATATTAAAATTATCAGGATGCATGTCCTGATACTATTAATATATTTATAAATTTTATGAGAATGAATCTTATAAAGTTTTGATGAGTATAACTTAAATTTTAAACGATACTGTATTTTGTTACTGGTTTGGTTTTAAATGTGTTTGACATATGCAATGTCATCCACCTGCTCAAGTTAGGAATGCGTCAGTGCAAGATATCAGAGGCTCAAATGTTGGGAGAAACACCATTCAGAAAACAATTCAGTGATTTGTTTGAACTGAACTGTCCAAAATTAGGCCTCAAGCAAAATGTAAAATGTTGTTCCAACAATAACCAATGAAAGATTCAAAATCCTCATCAGCAACTGGGAAAGCTAATAAAGAGCAATCAGCTAAGAAACAGTACCATGCATTAGCAAAATGGCTTTTCAGTACAAGCACCAAAAAGCTGACCTGCTTATAGATGCAATGAAAGTTTCTCAGCTAAAAACAGCAAACATATCTCTTTGCAAATCATCAAAAAGCTTGGCATCATTATGAAAGGCAACAGAAAGACAGAATGATGTCACCAGAATTTTTAAGCTTTCATTAACAATGGCTTTTATTTATCAGATATGAAATCATCTTACTGGAGAGCTCACAAAAACAGTGCTATTAAGCAAACTAACTGTGTGCAATCCTAGTGACAATGGAAATGTTCAGAAAAATCACTGAAAAATTTCCTAAATGTTTGATGGCAGTGAAACTAAACTTATATTAATATCAAAAACCCTGCTAACAGAGTTGTGCAAGTTTTGGGTTGCTTTAATGATTTCTGAGTTATAATGATTAAATATACTTAAGTCACTCTGTAGTTATTCAGTATTTCACTAAAAATTCCTTCAGTATTTACTTTATTTTTCTAATGCACATATTTTAACATAATGCACTTGCTGAGACTTGTCTCCTCTACAGCTAGTATATCCACAAGGTACAAAAGTCTGTAAAATGGAAAATTTAAATGATATTCCTGCACATGTCCTCTTAATGATAACTTTAATCAGAAGAGTTGGTAAACAAAAAACTATTATAAAAAAAATAAATAATAATAAACAATTAAACAACCTGTAATGAAGACATGTGGAATCTGAATAACCAATCGAGCAAGAAAACTTGGAATAGGAAATAATCCTAATACAGGAACCTTAATATTCTACAGAAACCAGAATAACTAAATACTTGAAAATGAAATAATCCTAAGTAATCCTAAACATGAGAACAAAATAATATTAGTTAATAAATAAACCTAAAATAGGAGACACTGAAACCTGGACATCAGATTGGTTCAATCTATGACATAATTACTGCAAAGATGCAACTTTGGGTAGAAGTGGTGTTTTGCTTCCTTTTGTATTCATCTGTACCCCCCCCCACTCACATATTACATGATTAAACCTAATATGCATGTCTTTTGGCTGTATGACATGCATGTTCACAGTCTGATTTGAATACTGCACAGGTAGAAAACCCTGCACCTTTTGCCTGAGACTGGCTAACCCAAGTGAAAAACCTAAAGAGCCCCTGCCAATTAGAGAGGAAAACTGCACTTTGAGCTCTCCATACGAATCATATGGCTGATGTATTGTGCAAGCTAAGCTACTATGAAAGATACCAGCATAGGAACATGGAATGATCATTAAATATGGGAGGGGGAGAGAACCTGAACCAAGAATACTGTGGGTCTCCGAAACTACTGGCATCTTTCAGCACAAGATTAAATAATTACTGTATTTTCTGGATGATAAGATGCATGGGATCTCAAGTTCCACCCACACTTTAGAACATAAATTTGGAGAAAAAATATTTCACTGCATATATTTGAAAAACAGATTCAATAGTGCTTATTAAACAAATTTTCAGTGTAGAACAAAGCTTTTATGCATTATAACAAGCTACAAACTGACTGTTCCTACTTTTATACTAGTCTTTCCTAATATGGACTGAATGTTTACATTCTTGAAAGAGTGTAACGTCTTTGGTTATATTAAAAGCACTACCGATTCCAAATTTTTTAGAGATAGGCTGTCTTGCATTTCACTAACTTGCACACTTTGTGAAATTGTTGGCTGCTTAATTTGTCCTGTTGGGAACATACTGCAATTTGGCACCTCTACCCAGTTGGCTTCATGTACGAATCGTTTAAAAAGTTTGTTAATTGAGATGTCTAATGGCTGCTGGCTAAGACCCCCCCCCCCCAATCACCACTGCAATTACAGCTACCTCTGTTCAATTCAGCATTATGAATGCTTGGAAATGGTACACTAATATATATATAAAAAAGCTGGCTTTTTCAGAAGTCCACCTGAATGTTTTGGACATACTTTCTCTAGCTATAGCTAGAAATAAAAACATCACTGCTTATACCTCATATACCTTCATATCATAAGACATGGGAATTTTGAGCAACATTTACCAAGTGCATTTTATGGTCTGGAAAATACAGTAATTTAAATATATTCTAGAAAATAAGTGTATTAATTGCTGAAACATCAGGGCACACACCAAAAGTTAATTACAAATGCCAGCAAAACATTTCTGCCTGGCTATTGCAACTATTAACCAACAAAGTGTGCAAAATCAGCAGAACAGCACTGAAACAATCTTGAATCTGCTGAGACATTCATCTCTTCCATTAGTTACTGGAATGGTCATTAAGTGCATGTTGCAAGTGCCAGAAAACAGGGGGGGAAAAAAAAGTGCACTTTTAAAGATTATTTGTTCCAAGTATATTTTATCCAAAGGCTGTGGGATGTTCTAATCACTGTTGCCTGTCACTCAGGAAACAAAGTGCAAACTGAATGCTGACCTGGAATAAAAGAAAATGTAAAATCATGTACTTAAGAATTAATACAAAAATGAATGGGTTTATGCAATGGGTACATGTACAGATGGGAAAATAACTGAAGGGAGAGGGAATAACCCTTTAAGGGGAAACGAGACCTGCAAATGAGTGACAAATGGTAAAACTACGAGGGTGATTCAATAAAGAATTGCCCTGACTTAGCTGCAGATGTGCTAGCCTGTTGATTCTTGTTTTAGCCCTTCTCTATATAGCCACTGTGCAGATTTACACATTTTTTCCATCTATGGATGAGGCTATGGATACCGTTTTTGTAGAAGTGGTGAGGTTGGTCTTTGAACCATGACTCTGTTGCAGAAATCAGTGTCTCATCGTCAAGGAAGTGGATCCCCGAAGAAATGATTTGAGGGAAGGAAACAAGAAGTCCGATGGTGCAAGATCGGGTGAGTAGGCTGGATGGGGCAGTATTTCGTATCCACAAGTGGCCGCTTGTGTTGTTGCAATTTCAGAAGTGTGAACTGGGACATTGTCTTGAAGCATTTTCACATCTTTAGACAGCATGCCACACCTACCTGTTTTGATTTCCTCCCGTAATTTTGTGAGTAAGTTGGCATAATAGGCACCTGTAATTGTTCTACCGTTCAGCAGGTAATCAGTCATTATTATGGCTTTCTCATCCCAAAACACTGTCAGCAAGACCTTTCCTGCTGACGCTTGGACCCTTGCCGTCTTGGTGGGTGGGGAACCATAATGTCACCATTCCATGGACTGCTTTTTACTTTCAGGGTCAAAATGGTGATCCAACTTTCATCCTGAATGATTAGACGAGAGTAAAAAAGTCTTCCTCGTTTTTTTTGGCACAGGGCTAACAACTCGTGATTTCTGTTGTGAATCAGCCTTCTGGAAACCATCTTGCACTCAATTTCCATAAATGGAGTTGGTCATGAAGGACTGTTTCAACAGAGCCCACACTAATCTTCACCCCCTCCACTTCCTTCCAATTCATGAACAGATATCCGGCGATCTACCATGATTAACGACTCCACTTTTCTGATTGTGCTGTCATCAATGGCTGAATGGGGACGACCTGGAATGAGCTCAGATTCTACCAATGTCCGACCACACCTAAACTGTCTATGCCAGTGCTTCACAATGCCATAGGTTGGGGCTTCATCCTTATAAACAGCAGTCATCTACTTGTGGATTTCTTTAGATTTCCCTTTCAAGAACGGATACTGGATTACAGCTCTGGCTTAAACTTTGTCCATGATGCTACTTCGTCACACGTTCAGCTCTAAGATAAAAACAAATTAAGACACAGGGCTGAAATTTAGTATAGTTTAGTACAAAATACACCTTTAGTACAGAGATATGTATGATGCTACACACAAAATATCATGACTCTGCGATATGTGGAAATAGGTGAGGGCGATTCTTTATTGAACCACCCTCGTACTACACTGTCATGGAGGAAAGTGAGTTTGCCTTCTTTGTTTTGAGACATCAGGGTTCAAATTCCAAAGGAGATTAAAGCAAACAGCTTTTCCTTATAAATGTACTCAAAGTTTAAGTGCAGAAGGAGTAATCATGGATGATTTTCTGGAACAAGGTGCCATCCTCAATGTGGAGGATTATTCTAATCCACTGAGATTTCTTTACAGAAATCTCAAGGCACTGTGTGACTGTCTGTTTGAGCTATTACAGCATCCACCCTATTCACCAGACTTGGCTCCACCTGACTATTTTCTATTTCCAAATCTCAAAGAGGACCCAAAAGGACAAAAATTCAGCAATGATAATGCTATAATGCATGCAGTCAAAATGCTCTGACTTTTATTTGTGTAGGTTATGAAAACTAGAGGACCTTGTCAGAAAGTGTGCTGCCTTAAGAAGGGACTGTGTTGGGAAAAAAATTGGTTTTCATAACTCCAGCATTCCTTCTACAAGAGGTTAGAAATTTAACTTCCCTTCATAGACATTGTTGAATTTATCAGCAACATACCTGTAGTATGATAAATATGGTCCTGGTTATAGATGCCAAACAGAAAAAAATATTAGGAATAATTGAATTTATTTTTCAAATATTACTACTATGATTATAATCATAGTAATAATAATTATCTAAATCAAATAACAATATTAATAATGTCCAGTTTTTTTTTTTTTGTTGTTTAAATTTTGGGGCACAAGTTACTATGTATATGTATCATGGTATAGACTGTTGTCAGTTATTGACAACTAATACGTTTTTCTGTTATATTAATGAAATGAAAAAGGCATATATTTTTGATATTTTTTCATTACTCCAATTTAATTTGTTTAAAAAGTTGAAGAAATTGGGAGATGAACAAACGAGCATAGAAAATAGTGAAAACAAAACTGAACAGACTATACATTCCCTAATAATTAATAATGTTTAATCTGCAAAAAATCGTTAATTTGCATGTATATGGGGGGGGGGATACCAAACTATAGACCGCCCTCCTTTTGAAATCCTCATTATATGATCATAGCGTTTTAATGAGAACTTTCTATTTCATATATGGAAAATATTAAAAATAATAATAATAAGTTCGACAAAATGCGGTATAAATTTCGTCCACGTCAAGTATAATTACTGTGCTTTAGGTATGCAGTTAAGTAACCCTGCAACAAGTCAGAGAAAAATCTGAATGCCACACCCGAAGCACGAAGAATTTTCCGAAGAGAAAGCGGTACTTGGTCACCTTGACAACAGACTTGAAAGTGTAGATGTACACTAATGATAACTTGAGGGAGACAAATCATTATTAGGTTATCGGGTAGCAAACAATACAAACGATAAACAATATTTTGAACGGCTAGCCGTTCCTGTTTTTACAAAACAGGGCAAATATAACTAAATTTTTACTTGTGATTTGTGTATATTATGATAAAAATCAGGATACAGCCTAGATAAAACGAATAGGCTAAATCATATCCAGAAACTGACCGATATGAAAAGAGAAATGAGTTGTTTCTTCTTATTGCGATCTGGGTCATCTTCAGTGATATCTGATTTTTTTTTTTTTTTTAATGAAGAAAAGTAGATCGTACACATTCGTGTAACAGAGTAAAAAACATGTTCGTTTTTGTGTATTTGTCACGCATAAAAATATGAATTTTTGTTTCTCAAGATTTTAATATAGGAAATGCAAAATCCGGTACATTTTACAATCTTGAAATATTAAGAATGCAATAAATTAAAAAAAAGGAAAAAAAAGTGACATTTCTCTTGTTTAGTGCTATCCCTTATTCAGTAAACTTAAAGCGAACTGCCATTACAAGTTACAGTTGTGGTTGATCATACAGCGCTTGCCTGATCTGGTGATCAGCCTGGAGTCCCGTTAAAACAGCGGGATAAATGCATCCTCAATTAAATTTATGGTTAATGTCTCCCATAAACAGCTTTTTGGAAGAGATTTGGGCTTCCTGGGCACAGGAACTGCTGGCATCCACTAATACCAGTGGATGCGGGATTGTTTGTGGTCTTCACCACTGTATGTGATTATAGGAGACTGCTGCATCCATACGACTTGCGCTCTTCCTATGAATGCTAGTATTATTACATTTAGTTTAGTACGTGTATAGTTAGGCCCGCCTCCTCGTGGATTGGACGGATACTGAGAGCAGCCTTACTGGTGATCGCTGGTAAGCTAAGCGGATAGAAACAACTAAACAACAAACATACTACGCAAATATAGCACTACAATAATTTCTGGCCATTGTACAGAGTTCTGTATATTGAAAGTTGGTCAGCTGCCGTAGCCGAGTGGTCAAGCAGACGGGTGCATTAGCACACGTGCCATGAGTGACGGGGGGGGGGGTGATTAAAGACCGTGACTGCTGAATACGGTGCTGTTTCTTGTATTCTGTCTATCTTATAAACTCCACTGACCGTTTGGTCGTCTAGGAGTATAAACAGAAAATTTTAAAATTTTAACCATGGCGGAGATGAACTAACGTCTAGGGGCAGCCTTACATAAGACACAATTATAAACTTCTCATACCGACTTAGACGAGCATAAAATTAGCATTATTGACTTGGTTATACTGTGATGTTTACATTTAACAAACTGAACTGTTATTTACATTTGTAATCACTAGCACTACATTTTAGTGATTATAAGTGTTTACAGATGTAAACATTTATAATCAAGTTCAGCTGTTAGTGCTTAATATTCATTGAAAAGTGCTTCACCAAAACTGCTCAGCCACTAGGTATACTGCTCTAAAATCCGGCGCCTCTGAATCTCGGATTTACAAGTTTCACTGTATTTTGTTAAAATCTGAAGACCAAATGGTTGATGAAACCGTCGTTGTCCATCTGTGCCGAAATTTCACGAGGAAATCGTGAAATTTCCTCACCATCATTCGTTATGGATAGCAATTATATTTCGTAAGGGATTTAAACTTACCCCGAGCAGTTTCCTTTTTTGACCAATCAGAGGTCGCAACGCGACCTTCGGTCAAAAAAGAAAATGCACTGCGCTTGATCTGCTGTACTGAAAGCCATCATTCTTTTGACAATGTACGTCAACGCTCTTTTAATGGTCATTTAAAGAGCGTTCAACTTTCAAAGGACGAACGTTAGGGGTTAAAAACTACAGTACTATATTCAAGAATAGTTTACCAAAATATCACGATGGATAGCTACGAAGTGGGATTTGCGTTTTTTTTTTTTTTTTTTTTTTTTAAACAGTAGATAGGGGTTAGGAGTAGGAATTAATCGGTGCGCGTATGATATAGGTTAAATATATCAACAAGAAATTTTGAAAATTATCCAAGTTGCTACTCCAAATTTATCAAAATGATTACTTGAGGGGGGAGAGGGAATTTCAGAGCTATGGTAGTGGACTAAAAAATTCTCTAGGAACTTAAAAAACATGCTGAAAATTGTATGTAGACCCGACATTTTCTTCAAAGCACTGCCCAAAACATACTTTCATTTATGTAGCAGGAAGGTATGAAAAGTTCTTGGCCTGGAAATCAAAGGCTAGTGGTACACTTAAAAAAATTTATGTACTTCAAACAGTAATCCACCAAGTTTCATGCAGTTTAAATAACGTATTTTTTTTTTTTTTAAATTACAGCTCCTGAAGTCAACAAAGTTGTAAGAATGAAGAAAGATGGACAAAAATCAGTCACCGTGCACCCATCCAATATTTGGAAAAATAAAAAAAAAAAAAAATCGCCAAAGGCAATTCATGAGGATAGAGTTAAAACATTGGGGGAAGACCCCCCCCTTTCTATTCCATGGTAAAGAAGGGGGCAGCAAAATTCAAATGAGGGAGGGAAAGCCTGAAAGATGACCCACGCTGTGGAAGACCTGCAACGCCCATCACTCTAGAAGTTTTTGACAGTGTGCATGATCTGATGAGTGATCGACGAATCGTAGTTCTGTACACTGCCAACGTCTTGAGCATATCATCTGAACGTGTACACCACATAAGAGGTTCTCGCTATGAAAACAGTGCCAGCACGACGGGTCCTAAAAGTGCACAAGGGTTGTAAAGTCAAGTGCATCGTTTTCAAGTAGCTCCAGCAAATTTCCTTGCAAGGCATGTGACCAAGGGTGATACGTGGGTGGTATCACCTGCTAAAAAAGGTGATACCATTGGTTTGGGGGGGGGGATTCTGATGGAGTTTTGCTAGTGGATTACCTTTAGAAACCAGACACTCAAATAGCATATTACGCAGAATTTGGGACATTTGCGTGAAAACATCAAAGACAAACGCTAGAAAAACTCGGCACGTGAGTCTTCTTCCACCAGGATAACGCACCTGCTCACAATTCTGTCATTACCATGACTGCACTATATAGGTATGGCTTTGAAATCTTGTACCATCACTCACATTCATTAGATCTAGCACCATCAAATTTTCACTTATTTCCTAATTTAAAAAAAATCTCTGGTTGGCATCCATTTTGCCACCTCCAGTGATGTCATTGCTGTAGTGAATGCATTCTTGGGGCCCAAGAGAAAACTTACTTCACAGCTAGAATCAATGCATTGCAGAATCGGTGGCAAAAGTATCGACTCTAAAGGAGACTTTTCAACTATGTTGAAAAGTTACACGTTGTTTTTCCTCAAGTAAACCCTTCATATTCAGGTCATGAATTTTTCAAAAAGTCTTGTACATTTATTTCATTTGTATATAATAATTTCTGTGGGAAAGGGAGGGGGGAGGCTAAGTTGCTATGGAATCGCAACTGGTGTTCAAAGCTTTCCACAGACCAACTAAGTATACACTGAAAACTTGGTATTGATCTGAGTTTTCCTGCTTGAGCATCGGAAACGGATTTAGATTGCTGTAAGATTAACTTGGGAGGGGGGAGGACGCTACTGAAATGGAAAAGATTCTAAAATCTTTCACAAAATTATGAGAATATGCTAAAAATCTGGTATTCGATTTGACTTTTCCTAATAGATTAAAAAAAACAAAAATTAACTCAAAACACTTACTATAATTTATGGTGTGCATATGTATATATATTTTGTAAATCGATAACAAAAATAACGAGCTCGTTAAAAGCAACAAGTGATATGTGGGAATCGAGACATTTGGTTTCTGCACATCCGCCATCTTGTCCATTCTTTCGTCCAATCAGACAACAAAACATACTGGAATATCCAGTGCTTCAGCTACAATATACAATGTGGTTAGCTTGCATGATATGTATGGGGGGTCAAAGAATAAAAATAAATAAATAAATAATAATTGCCAGATTGGTCCGATTTTAATTAAATATACAATTTTGAAAACCAGTTCAGTTACAGTATAGATTTCTGTATATATGGATACATGTAGTATGCATGAATAAATAAACAAGGAGAAAAATAAGTGTTATTTCCGTTTGTCCAATTTTAATTAAATTTGAAATGGCTCGACAAATCTTTCTAAAAGACTCAAACATAATACAGTATTTCACAAAACTCTGTCCACTGGGAGTCAAGTTATTTACATGCGGACGGATAAACATGGTGAAGAAAATAGGCACGTATGCATATAAACGAAGTGTGACAATACAGTTCCTGGATTAGCTGTTGCGGTCATGTTCGATGAATTTGAAAATAAAGTTTGTAGTTCAACCTTCCTCCAACAGATGTTGGTAAAGACATTGTCCACTAGGCTGACAGGTTGCAAGTAACAACAGTTTCGTTAGTAGCGTTAACGTTCCCTGTCACGATTTTGCAATGGAGCAACGAACGAATATCAAATTTAGCTTTAAACTGCAAATCTGCAATGGTAGCAGTGTGTTTGAATGGTATAAGCAGTTCAAAGACAGACATAAGAATGTTCGCGATAAACAAAGAGTGGGCATCTATCAACCTCCCGAAATAAAGAGAGAGTTGGAAAAGTTCGGGAAATTGTTTTTTTTTTTTTTTTTTTTTCCCCTTTGGTAGTTGTTGGCGCATCGGCTTCTGTGGCCATGGTGCACCTCCCAAGGTTTTTTGCAGTACTTTGATCCAAGCCCGAGGCGGGATTCGAACCCACGACCTTTGGGTTGCCAGGCAGGCACTTTACCCACCCGGCTAGCCCGGTCGGCTCGGGAAATTGTGGAAAGAAATCGTCGTTTTACCCTCAGAATGATGGCTGATGAGTTGGATATGAGCAGGGAGACGAATCGTCAAATTCTACATGAAGATTTAGGGAAAAGAAAGGTCTATGCAAAATTTGTGTGGTACACCCTCACGGATGAGCAGAAGCAATGAAGCATGCCATTATGCGAAGACTTCATCCAGCCTTGTAAAGACAATCCTAATTTCCTCCACTGCACTGTCACTGGAGATGAGTGTTGGTGTTTCAGTACGACCCAGAGACTAAGCGTTAGAGATTGCAGTGGGCTTCAAAGTCATTACCAAGGCCCAAAAAGTTTCGTTTACAGAAGTCTGGGGCGATACTGATTGTTGTTCGACAAATGTGTGTGATTCACAAGAAATTTGTACCAGAAGTGGAGAGTCAATGCCGAGTTCTACGGGCGCTTCAAAGACTATTACAGCGCATATCCCGGTCGAGGCCACAATTTCTAGAAGAAAAAAAAAAAAAAAAAAAAAGAGCTTGTTCCTGTTGCACGACAATGCCCCAGCCCATTCTGCACTTGCTGTGAAGACATTTTTGATGAAAGATGGCATTGTACAGATCAAATCAACCACCCTGCTCTCCTAATCTAGCACTAGCAAACTTTTTCTTTCCCAAGGTGAAAATTGCTCCAA
The DNA here is from genome assembly GCF_048544385.1 of Mastigoproctus giganteus. Classification (NCBI taxonomy): domain Eukaryota; kingdom Metazoa; phylum Arthropoda; class Arachnida; order Uropygi; family Thelyphonidae; genus Mastigoproctus; species Mastigoproctus giganteus. The sequence continues at coordinate 14,396,775 of NC_143581.1, forward strand.
AAGGAAGGAGATTTCAGGATGATAAGGACATGAAAAACGAAACCGCTTAACTGAACATCATCTCTTTGGGCCCATCGCGGACTCTTTCAGAAATATGTAGAATGGTGTAATAAGTGCAGTCGACCAGGTGTTGGTTTACTTTGAATAAAAATAAAATGTTTTTTGAGCTCCTTCAACTTTGTGTTCTTTTTATTGCACCAGTCTTGAAACTTTACTGTCACACTTCGTATAACGAGAACACATATTAAAAAAAAAAAAAAAAAAAAAAAAAAAAAAAAAAGTTAAGTGATATGTCTGCCTCCTTTCCACCAATAAGATAACCTACCATTTTATCAGCCACCTTTCCTTCCCTCCTTGTGTGATTCCTGAATGGGCCCCTAAGGCCTTATTTTCAAAATAAAGAATTAAATCACCAAAGAAAATACTCTAGTTTCATGTTTACCGTTTCTACCTTTTCGAACTAATGTGATGTATATTTTATCCAGAAAAGTGCAGCCAGCAAGGCTTAAGAGACAAGCTACTTACCATAATGAACTTTTTTTTTTTTTTTTTGAGAAAAAAAAAAAAACTCGGCATTTATTTTGTCCTGTCAGACTATTCAGCAATGCCTAGCAATTTTTAATTGGCTGCGTGAACACTTGTGAAATTATACAAAATTCACCACCAGATGGAGAACTTACAAAATTAATCACGTCGGAATTAGTGTTATATACTTTTCTTTTACAGTCCCAAAACTTTATTAATCTCTTGTTTGTAGAAGGGCTTATAGATTTAATTTACTACATTATAAATTAAAGAAGTTTCAAAACGCAATTTGTTAAAGGTCACGACTAATGTGAAGCCAAAAAAAAAAAAAAAAAAAAAAAAAACCCAGAACTTTTAAACAGCTGTAGGGAATGTTCTTAAATATGGTCACACCAACGGCGTACTTGGTCCCTTAAGGTAAAGGCAATAAAATAGCTCTTAGGAAAGTTAGATAAGCAGGCAGGAAATGCAAGACGATAGCTTAAAGTGGTCACGCTAGCTTACTGAAAGTTGTACAAAAGGTAATCCCTGGGGCTAAAACCAGCTAGTTGATCACAAAGCTGCTATCCAAAGATTTCACACACAGAAAAAAAAAAAAAAAAAAAAAAATCCTCAGTATACTTTCACCCACTCCTTGGGGACAATAACATGGAAAAGGTGGGAGATAAATGCCTCGTGTAGAGATAGCTGTACTCTGTTCAAATAGCCGAAAAGTTTATTCTCGATAGAAGGAACCTTTCTTGTAAGTCGATAACCGTGAACAAATTTGTTCAGTGATAGTAGTTTCTCAAAATATTTGAACTTGCAAAGATTTGCAAAATCCCACGAAGGAAAACCAGAAATCAAAAATATTACTGCATAAACAATATTTCGAAAACTCACGAAAAGACAGACAAACAAGCACTATTATTTAAAAGCTAAGCTTTAAAAATGAAAACGAATTAGAATTATTATCATAAATATGGTAACAAGTAGGTTTGCCGATGTTTTTGCCAAACATCGGCAAAAAAAAAAAAAACACTATCCACTCCCTCCAAGAATTTGTCTAGTTCTTCCTTGAATTATTCAAACCACCCACTTCCACAACGAGTTTGCTCCAACAATCAACCATCTGACTGAAGACAAACTTCCGCACGTCTATACCGCAACCTTCCTTCCTCAACTTGAATTTATGCCCCTCATGTGCGTTAGGCTGAGCAAAAGGAAGAACGCCAACATTGAGCTTATTCAATCAATTTAAGGACTTGAGCATCTCAATCATTCAGTCAGATCTCCTAGTAGGTGCCTAGTCTCCAAACGCTCCAATTTGCAGAAGTGAAGCCTTTCTTCGTAAAAACCTATCTTTTTGTTCCCTTCAGCAATCTCGTTGCCCTTCTTTGCACGCGTTGCAGCGCTACATCCTTCGTAAAATGAGGCCTCCAGACACGTATACAGTACTCAAAATGCGGTCCAACTATGGTTTTGTACAAAGGAATAATTACCTCGTTATCCCTGTTTACAAAGTTTCTATATATCACAAAACCCATTGACCCGTCAGCACTACTCGAGAAAACATATGACTGCACAATTATTCCCAGGTCTTTTTCATTTTCCACTTCCCTTAGTGGAATTCCACACAGTTGGTACATTAATCTGGGATTAATGCTCTACATGTGCAGCAATTTGCATTTCTCAACATTAAACTTCAATTTCCATTTCTCAGCACAACTATCCAATTTTTCTAGATCTTGTTGCAGTAGCATCGTTATTACTGTCATTAACCACCCTGCCAACTTCATCAACATCAGTATCTCCCACTTAATTTGATCTCCCCATAAATACAAAAAACAACAATGGGCCCAGCACCGAACCCTGGGGAAATCCACTGATAACATTAGTCCACGTTTTATGCTGAGCACATTTCGTTTCTGCGCATCTTTCATATTGCCCATTCTTTCCTCCAACAACTGCACGGCAGTGAAACTTCTCCTAACGGACATCTCTCTACAACGGACATTTTCAAATTCCCCAACTCACCTCCATTGGTTTTAAGGTGTTTGCAGCTTCTGTCTAGCGGACATTCTCTGTAACGGACGCGGACAGGCAATCTGCACTGTTTCGTTTAGATTAGCACTTAATTTGATCTCCCCATAACGGACAGCGGGAGAGCTCACATCCCTTTTTCTAGGAATGTTTCTTCCACGTATTGCCTCAATCGTGTGTTTATTTTCTATTTCCGATTTTCTGAATTTTATCAAGGTTTACGTCGCGGTTCTAAACTCTTTTTCAAGAATTTTAAGGCACGTGTAAAACTTCTGATGAATTCGGTGTGTACAGGGGTGGGGGAATATGGTCGGCCTTTCGTCTTTTCAGTTTTGTTCGGTGTCGTGTGAAGTGCACAATGTCTTCTCGTAAACATTTAACTTTAAAAGATAAAGTTGAACTCATTAATGCGTATGATCGGCAAAAAAATAAAAAAATAAAAAAAAAAAATAGTGTTCGCAATCTCGCTGCAAAATTCAAAATCGAGAAGACGCAGGTAAGCGACATCCTAAAGAAAAAGAATGAACTGCTCAAACAATTTTGACAACACGGAAATAATCAGGTTCAAAAATCATTCCCGAAAACTGTTGGACTTCAAATTGACAATGCTACATACGAGTGGTTTTGCGCGCACGTGCTAAAAAAAAAATTCCCATTAATGGGCCTATTATTAGGGAAAAGGCTTTGGAGGTTGCGAAATCTATGGGAGTAAATGAGTTCAAAAGCTTCTGTGGGATGGCTAGACAAGTTCAAAACTCGGCATTAAATTTCTTGAAAAACCGTAAGTGGTGCAGGTGGATCTGTTGATACTGGGATTGTAACAGAGTGGACCGTCAAATTGGAAGATTTATGTCGTGATTTTGAAGCTAAGGATATTTACAACTGTGACGATATCACAGGGTTGTTTTTTAAAGCTCTTCCTGAAAAAACAATGAGTCTAAAAAACGAAAAGTGCCAGTGCGGAAAAATTTCTAAGGAACGCTTGACTGTACTATTGTGTACAAATATGTTGGGAGACTTTGAACAACCTCTTGTTACAAGAAAACCACAAAATCCTCGTTGTTTCAAGGGCATAAAGTTGAATCTTTTGAATGTTGACTGGAAGTCTAATAAAAAAGCGTGGATGACACGAGATATCATGAGCGAATGGATAAGTCACTTTAACCAAAAACATGATTCGTCAAAACAGAAAAATTATTCTTTTCATGGATAATGCTGCATCTCACCCGCACATTGAATTGTCCAACATTCAAATCGTTTTTCTGCCACCAAACACATCTCCAGAGTGTCAGCCCTTGGATCAAGGGATAATAAAAAATTTTAAACTTCACTACAGAAAACGTGTTTTAAGACATCTCATTGCAAACATGAACGATGTAACATGTGCGAGTGACCTTGCAAAGAAACTCAGCATCCTAAATGCGATTCAATGGATTTCCTCTTCAGTAAACGCAATTAGAAAACAAACTGTCGTGAACTGTTTTGTAAAGTCTGGCTTCTCAAACGCAAAAATTTAAGTTGTGAACAGCAATGTGGAGCACCAAGAAGAACAAGAACTTCAACATCTATTGATAATGTACGATACTTCACTACAAAGTGACCCTGGCTACAAAGGTATAGACTCGAACCTCACTACAGAAGATGGTGCTATAGATATCAACGACATTATCATCGATATTTTTCAAGAAGTTCCTCATGAGGATGAAGAAATGGAAGGAGGTCATTATGTCGAAGAACATATTAACGACGAACCACCGATGAAAATAGAAGAAGCGCTCATACAAATCAATCGTTTAAAAATGTTTTTCGCCGCTGAAGTATCTTACTGAAGGATTTTCGATAGTTTCTTCACTCAAAACAAATGTTGAAAACAAAATTATCAGCCGGAAGAAGGTGCAGAAGAAAATAAGTGATTACTGTATGTATTTTTCTTAAGATAAAGTCATCATATGCATAGCACAATTGTATGTATATTATTTACAAAAATATTGTTCAAAATCTGTATATATTTAATTTAATTTTACATTAAACGTTTAACGATTTTTCTTTCTTTCTTTTTTTTTTTCTCCCTTAGACTTCTTGTTAGCGGACACTTCTCTAACGGACAGATTTTCATTCCCCATGGCTGTCCGTTAAAGGGAAGTTTCACTGTATATGGTATATGGATAGCTTATGTGATATGTATGGAAAAACAAAATAATAATCAATAATAATCGCCGGATTTCTATTGGTCCGATTTCAATGAAATTTCGGAAGGCTTGCGAAATCGTTTTAAAAGGCCAAATGTTAAAAATTTTATGAAAATCCATCCACTACGAATCCAGTTATTATATGCGGACGGACGTGGTGAAGACAATAGGTATTTCGTGCATATAAACTAAAGCGCCTAATACCAGTTCGAATTATGTTCCGCATTCTCTCAAAATCAATGAAAAACTTCCTACCTTCAAAATCAACTGGACTTGTCATTTGCCTCTTGAATAAAGTTTCTATTTTCAGATCATAAAACACATATTCTCATAAATACGCGCTCTAGCTTATATCAGTATAATAATAAAAAAGACACGAAGTGGAACTCATCAATATTGATTACTAATAAAAAAGGCAACTCATTTAAAACTTAATTTTTCAAAATTTTCCGTTATAGCAAATCTTCACATGACACGCTAATAGACCATAGTGAAACACGTACTATTGCACACGTGCAAATCAGACAAGAACGAGCAATATTTAGTGAATCACTGTTAACTATTTATATATCTGGGGGGGAAAATAAAGGTAAGAATAAAACCATATTTACAATTATTTTTGGGAGTATAAGTAAAACATTTGCATTTATTAGTAACAGTTCAACAAGCATTATTCGAGGAGCGTTTGAAAAGTTTGTGGCTTGAACATGGAGTTTGTATGAGAAGCCATGTTACTTTTTCAACTTAGTCACTTTTGGAGTCAATATACGTTTGCCACCGATGCTGCAATGCTTTTATTCCAACTGCGAAGAAAGTTCTCTCTTGGGCCTCCAGGAATATACCCATTGCAGCATTAATTAATGTCACTATCGGTGGGAAAATGTATCCTAGCCAGGTATTTTTTTTTTTTTTTTTTTTTTTTTTAATTATGAAATCGGTGAAAGTCCGATGGTGTTAAATCTTATGAATATGGGAGGTAGTCCAAGATTTCAAGGCGCACTCATACAATGCAGCTATGGCAACAACAGACTTGGAGCAAGTGCGTTCTCCTAGTGGAACAAGACTCCTTTGCCAACTCTTTCTCGGTTTTGCCTTTGATGTTTTTATGCAAAGACCTCACAAGGTCTGCGTAATAGCCCCCCCCCCCCGCAACTATCTGGCCTTTCTGGAGGCAATTCACCAGCAGAACTCCATCAGCATCCCAAAAAAAAAAAAAAAAAAAAAAAAAACTTATTCCATCACCTTGCTAGCAGAAGGAATAAACTTTGGAGGGAAATAAGAAAAGCTGTTTCCACTGTTTAGCCTGCTCCTCTGTATCTGTCTGAAAGTGATGGCACCTTGGAAGAAAAAATTGTTGGATCTGCTCGAAAACCATGCAAATATTCACTTGACTTGACAACTCTTATGCGTTTTTGATCTGCTCTCAACAACTTTGGCACAAATCCTGCTGGCACTTCCCCCCATAGGGAGAACCGCTGTAATTATGTGATACACGCGTTCAGATAAGATGCCCAAAGCGCTGGCAATGTACCGCTGTCACTCGTTGATCACTCATCATCAAATCATGCACACTGTCAACTTCTGGAGTAAAGGATATTGGGATATTGCAGGTTTTCCACAGAATAGGTTATGTTCCAGGCTCTCTCTCCCTCGTTTAAATTCTACCAACTTCTTAACCATGGAATAGAAGAAGGCATCTACCCTTAATGTTGTAATTATATCCTCATTTCCTTTGGGCTTAGTCCCTTTTTTTCCCCAAATATTGGGTGACTGCACAGTCTAATTTTTCCATCATTTTTCCTCATTCACACAACTTTGACGAATTCATGACCGGTAATTAAAAAAGATGTTATTGAAAACTGCACGAAACTTACTGGATTACTATTTGAAGTGTTGCACATTAAGTACAGAAATTTTTAACGTTTCAAACGCCCCTCGTATATTTAAAGTGTTGGAAAATTCATGCCACATGTTCAGTGTGCCCTTGGATACAGAGGGAAATATATATATATATATATATATATATATATATATATATCTTCAATTGTTTTGTTCAGTGCAGGAATGGGTCATGGGTTCTTCTTAAAGACTGCCTTTGAATTAACCACAGACAAAAATTTAAATCAGGTGACATTGGTGGCCATGCCAGTCCTCTGCCAGACACCCTAGGGTACCGTTAGAAAATGCCCTGTTGTCAAAAAGTTGATCCAGGAACTCCGGGACAACTGCAACAGTAATCAATATTGCCAACTAAACCTTTCTCTAGAGTAATGATTTTGTCGATGCGAAAAGTTTGAAGCTTACGAAACTGGAGAAAAGAAATAGGATGAGGAATAAAAAAATCCGCCCTACTATCCAGCTGCAATAAAACAGTCACACCGCAGTTGTAAACTTCTATTATAATATTCCACTTATTTTCTGATTTTCTTTAGTGACTTTGGTATTATCGGAAGTAAGCTCATGTTAATCCACATCCAAATGGAGATGTTTGTGCACTGGAAGATTTGCAAACAATAGGACAACCGCTGCAAGTAAGTTACTTAGGATGTGGCATTTTAATTCCTAATATATATTATCTGCATATCTGCTGGTAACATGCTGTATACAGTCGTTACTTTCCACACTGTAATCTGTTGTCGGCGTCGGGAAGGACATTGGACCTCATTATCGTTCGCATATGCCAGGAAGTCTGCGAACCAACTGCCGAAAACAGAACTCTAGAAGAAAGTTATATTTCATAACTATATCATGACATTTTTACTTGCCACGTTAAAGTATGAGTATCCTATTGCAAAATATATCGTGTAAGCATAAATCCCGAAACTGAATCGTAGTGACAGCATTTTGTTTTGCAACTTCAAGGTCTTGGTATTTCCAATCAGAGTGTAATCGTGGATTTATGGTTTTTGGTAAAAACGCACGTGGTGTTGTCCCCCCCCCCACGTTCCATAACCAATAGAATGTTTGGAATGTTCGCCGAAGTTACAGGATGTTCAGAAAGTCACTATACACCTGTATCACAGCAATGTGCAAAATGGCTATGAATGATGAGTCACCACACAGAATCCGGTGGTGTGATATGAGACCTCGTGCAGGTAGTGGTGTGTCAAGGTGAGATGGCTGTGAGCAGTCGATTGTGGAGTACTTTAAGGATGGATATTTCAGATTCAAAGCTGCAAAGTTCTTTAAAATCAATGCGGAAGTTATCATGACAGCAAAACATCGGTCTCGCAATTGAGCATTTAGCGGTAAGAAAGAAGCCATGCCTTTTCTCCGTGCAAAATCACAGTTGTCCAAGAATTTAAAGCAACAGATCACCAAAAGCGAGTATATTACTGCCACTGGTTTCAACAGTTGATCACTAAAAATACCGTTAGTATTCTGTATGTTACAGTCTTCACTGATGAGACGTGGTTTAATTTGTCAGGGTATGTCTAATGCTCAAACTACCCGATTATGGATATCCGCAAATCCACACAGTCTACATCGAACACCTCTCCATCACCACAAGGTTGGTGTTTGGGCTGCTATCTCCAAAATACTCATCGGGCCTATCTTCTTCAATGAAACTAACTTCTGAATGTTACTGTTCTAATATTCTCCACCAATTCATCCGCGAACTGAATGAGGATAAAATCAAGAATGAGTGGTTACAGCAGATTCAGCCACTGCCCATACTGCTACGCAATCGATGACACTCCAACGCGAAATTTTTGCTAATAGAATAATCTCAAAAAATCTGGGGCTCCCTCGTTCACCAGACTTGAATCCCCTTTATCTGTGGGGAGCAGTAAAAAGTAAAGTTTACGAAGAAAACCCACGATCACTTCAGAACTCCAAACTGCTGTAACTTTTGGAACACTCAGAGGCATCGCACAAGAAGAACTAAAAGTTTTTTGAAAATAAAATTAAACATGTTCAGGCCTATTTGGATGTCCATGGAGGCCAATTTCAACATCTATTTAATGGGCTAATTATGTAAGTAAAACTGGGCAATAACAAACTATCTGTAATAATAACATTAAAAACTTGCTTTCCTTTGAGGTAGGTGTATAGTGACTTTCCGAAAACCCTGTATATGAAGTTGTGCTTACAGAGGTGTAACTTTCCGTGTAGTTGTCTTGTCCACTTACTTAGATGGTGTAAATGCTGGTTTGTGTGAAAACAGATCAAAGAAAACTAAGCTCATTCACAGTTTATATTTCGTGGATTTTCATAACGTTGTGTAATAGGAGCCATCTCCCCCCTTTCTCGAAATTGAGCTTCACTCAGCAAATTCTTTTAATATCACATGGAAACTTTGTCGGGAGCAAAAGAAGACAATTTTATCCTCAAATTTCGTTCGACATTCAATATTTCTATACGTGTTCTGAAGAAAACCAAACGTCATTTGCCACGTTCATGAATGTTATGCAATAACAATAGGATTTTTAAAAATAAAGTATCCTTAAAAAAAAGGGTATCAGAAATTAAAGTACCGTACATGAGTTGAGATGAAAGAATATACTTGTTGACATTAGATTTGAATTTCTGCAGATCGCAATTTTCAGGAAACACAAGTGAGGGAAGACTGTTCTAGAAAACGGAAGTTGAAGGAATAAATGAGGAAGAAGAAAAGTTGGTATTGTAGGTTTTTAGTTGGGCAGTAAAAGGATGCTGACTGGCTGTGGAATGTTCTCGGATTGTCTGGAAGAGAGGGCGAATAATGAATTACAGAAACCAATTCAGAAGACCAGTGCCCACGGAAGTATCTATAGAAAAGAAATGCAACAGAAATAGAACGTCTATGAGGCAGAAAGCGGACAGACTTTGTAAGAAACGGGCCGCTAATTAACTTGACTGCCCTCTTTGGAATGGGTCTAGAAGCATGAAGGAGTTTTACATATACTACCCCAGACCTGGGAACACATTCCATGGTAGTGCAGATTTGAAATTTGGATAAAGTAAGTTCTTTAGAAGGAATGTAACGTCGAGAGCAAAAGAGAAAACCAGTTTTCTAGATGCAGAGAAAGCAATATTTGCGATGTGCTTATGCCAAGACAGATGAGAAGAAAGGGTTATCTCTAATAGAGAAATGTGATGTTGTCTAGAAATCTGGGTGAAATCGATAATAAGCACAGGAACGGTAATTCCTTTTTGCGAGATAGACAGGACTTAGTTTTAGGAGGCCTGAAATTATCACTGCCCCATTGGGGAATTACCTGGAGAGTTCAGCATTAAAGGTATTGGTTGAGGATATTAGAGAAGTCGAAGCTGTTTGTGCAGAGCACGGTTTCTCAAATTGGAAGATGGAATGCAATGTACTATCATCGGCAAAACTATGGATAGGATTTCTAGTCAGTGAAAGAAGAGTGGGAGAAAGAACTGAACTTTGGATAACATTGGCAACTGGCATTAATTAAAAAAAAAAAAAAAAAAAAAAAGACAAAAAAAAAAAAAGAGTTATCTAACATCACCGCAATGAACGTCAGATTTCTGTATATCCAACAGCAAGCAGGAAAAAAAAAAAAAAACAACAATCGGCAATCCTGAAATTACAAGCTTGTTTAGAAGACTTATGCCAACGACCAAAAGCCTTAGAAATGTCAAGGGGAAACTGCTTGAGTTTTGCCAAATTTTTCCACTGAATTTGTCCACAGACGGGCAACATAAGCCAATCCATATTGGCGACCATTGATCAGACGGTAAGTTTCGAGATTTCTGGAGTTGGTGGTTAATGCTTTCTCCATAATTTTGAAAGAGTAGAGGTAAGCGCAATGGGACGACAACTGGATGGGCGGTATATGTCGCCCTTTTTAGGAATTAGCTGGATAGGAGCAAATTTCCAAACAGAAGGAATGCGATTTTATGTATCGTTTCTAAGGATACATAAATAAGTTTGTCTATTTCTTCCTTGAATAAATTCAAGGAATAAATAGACAAATCCTTAGAGGGTATGGGTGGGGTGTAGTTTTTGGCTGATGCTGTACAAGCTTGCTTTCTCGAGTCATTTGCCATTAGTACTACTACTAAATAACCAGGGTTTCTGAAAACTGTCGTGAATTCCTCCCCTTCCACCTCGGAATCGTGATAATTGTCCCAAGATAAAAATATTTTACAAATTAAGTTTCTTAGGTATAAGAGTGATGAAAATTCCTACTATCCCCTTGCACTATTAATAAATAATAATAAAAATTCGTCGGCCGGAACAAGACACACAAAAGACCCAAAAGTTAAAATACCAAACGAAAAACTAAAAAGTCGAGAAGGATTTTGAAGTATATTACACCATCTTAACAAGTTGCGAAAAAGGGTTCCGTGAACCCAGAGCTTGAAATAGAGCCAAGCCTCTAGAAAAGCAAATAAAATTGTTTGTTTTTATTACTTGTATGTTCTCCCACTCTTACTCTTTAAATTTAGCCTAATTAGCTTTTTTAAATATAAATATTAATTATGTATTAAGCCTAGGCTTATTTGCTTTGCCAGTCTCTAAAGATATTTAAATAATTACAGTTTTTGAGTTTAAGACTAACCGGTTTTCGTTCTGCTAATTGTAAAGGTGTAATGCTGCCCCCCCCCACCTACCCACTATATGAAAGTATTTTCTGTCATTTATTATTCTGTCTACTATTTTAGATCTTGCATAATTTCCTTTGTTAATACCTAAATTTAATTCATGGGAGCTGCATTTTCCAAGGTTGCTTCAAACTGACATTTCCTTTCAAGCGAGTTTTATTTCTACAGAGGGAGAGGATGGTGGTAAATAATAAAAATTAAAATAAAATTATCAGATGAAAAATGTTTTCATTACTACAAAATGTAAACGCTCTCCAAAAAGTATTGCTTAAAATAAAACCAAAAATTGTAAATCAAAATAAGATGATAGAATTTCAAATCAAGCGATTTTGTGCTTTCATTGTAAACGAACTCCAAGATGTGTCCATTATTACTTGCTAGTCAAAGATTAACTTTGCCACGGGTTTGTTTACTTGTCTAGGTACTAGTTGCATATTTTCTGTCTCTCTAACATTTCACTATCAAATGAAATAGGCCTTAAAGATAACACTACAGCATTACACCCTCTGTTTATCGTGCGATGCTTAATCTAAACAAGTCACAAATCAGACAGCCAATTACTAGAGATAAAGGGCTAGCAAAAAGTTCCATGCTTGGATTTAAGATAACACAACAGGGGGGTGATGATTAAGTGAGAACCTCTGAAACTATTAATAACTTTTCGTAGGAAAGTAGTTGGAAGCAGGTACACTGCTGACTGGAAAGTGACGCCACCAAACAGCAGGCAACCACGCATGCGCAGTGCCACAGCTGCAGTACACAAATGTGGCATTTAAAGTGCAAGAAAGTGTTCGTTGTGAATACGTTTTAAACGATTCACTTTAAGTCCCGGAGTAAAATTATTTGAAACCGATTCGAATACTGTACAATGCCAACAAAATCAGTCAAATGGAAACTTGGGAAAAGGTTTGGGGAATTATCCAAGGTGTGTTCACTTGGATAAGTCCCAGTGGTGGAGACTGACAAAAAAATTGAAGCAAGTCACCACAAAATCTTACACAACAGACCAGCAAATATTTTAGAGTGTGCCAGAGATGTGGGGTTACACATATTTCTTTACCATGTGCATATCATGGATCAGTTGTTGCCATCAGACCATGCAAAATGAGCTCATTACAGTGAATGGTAGTTGAAAATAGTGGAGCAGATCCTCAGCAGGTCAATGTCGCTTTCTTCTCTAACGAGGCATATCTTCCTAGGAATGTAAAATTGCATAACAAGACATAAACAAACGACAACTGTGAGTTACGGTCTGTTTACTTGCACAAACTGTCGCTAGCTAACTGTGATAGATTTCTGGGTTCAAGGTGTAGGGAATGAGACGATCTCAAATCAAAACTTGGATCAATAATGGAAGAGGCTATTGGATGAGTCTAAGGCAAATCTGGGAGCTCGGAAATTTACTCAAACGTCCAGCAGTATGACAAGGGAAGCTGTCAGGAAGGATCGGACATCAGAAATGGATCGTCATATGGAGAGTACTCTCGTTCCGAGTGAGGTAATGTTAGGAGGTGACTCAACTGTTAAGAAAATTGGGAATGTATTTTGTATTCTAGACAGATTGATGTCACTAACCAGTTGTCAGTTCTTAAGGAGACTAAAGGATGCATGGTCATAAGTGTGGAAACGAATAACCTAAAACAAAACTGAACTGTTGATTAAAGTCATGATGGAAAAATTTCGCGAGAGAGATCAAAATGTTATTGTCTGCAATTCTGTCCAGACGTGATAGGAAGGACTTTGTGACAAAAACCTTATGGGTTAACTCAAGACTTGAGGGAACCTGTAAGGCTTACGAGAAGACGTTTTCGCAGTTTAGTCCGCCCTATTTAATAGAAGGGTTTTTAGTTTGTAAGGATGGAATTGACTTGAAAAGGAGCGGTGCATGGAGTTATTTGCTGATGTCAAAACAGAGAAGAGTTCGAGAAAAGTGCTAATTGGGACGGGATTAGAGAAGTCCCCAAAAAAGACTCAAGATTATGGGTATCAACCAAAGTTACTCTTTGAGAGTACTGATGGGATACTTCCTAATTCACGGAAAGATCCAATGAATTAGAAGAAGGGAAAAAAAACTTCTGCAGGTGCATGTCTAAGACTGATATTCCTTTTGGATTATCAGTCTTAGTAGGATTTTAGGAGCATCAGCGACTAAGGCCATATTACTCCGCGTATATTGTTAACTGATATTGCAGGGATAACTGAAACATGGTGCCAAATTTCATTACAATGAAGACTATTTTCAGAAGAGAAATGGAAGAAAGAAGAGGTTGGAGTTAGGCAGTTTATCAGAAGTCGCTTGAACATAAGCTTTATACCCACAATTATGTTAAGGTAATTGACCGATCGCACAACTTACGGTTTCACTCGTGGCTTATTGTATAAATTAGAGCAAGACGGGATAACTGGGAAGACCCATTGGTGAATTAGCTGAAGGACAGGATACAGAGGATGGTCATAAACGAGTATTCTTCAGAATGTACTGGAATATCAAGTGGGGTCCCTCAGAGATTAGTGCTCAGAAGTCTCTTGTTTTTGTCATCTTATTTCTGAGGATATACAGGGGAAGCTGTCCAAGTTTGCGGACGACTTAAAGATTCGGAGAGTGGCTAATGATTAAAACTAGATTATGTTGCTTCAAAAAGATTTGGACCTACTGCAAGTCTGAAAAATGGCAGCTGAAGTATAATGCTACCAGATGCAAGTTATTGCATTTGGCAGACACGAAACGAATAGTTTATAGATTGGGGAGGGGAAATTAAAGGATGTACCAGATGAGAAAGATTTTGGGATTACAATAGCTTTCGTTGTAATCAGCGCATCAGCGACTTAGACATATTGAGCCATTGTGTATTATGGCTGTATAAGTTTGCGTTAACAGGCTGAAAACTCGGAATAACTCACGGGGAGAAAATTTAACTTTAAATTTAATGTTTAAACATTAAATACTCCCTCCCCACAAACCCAACTCCACCGTCTGGTCTGAAATCCGCAACTACAGCCTCGATTTAAGAAGACTAGCAATTCCCTTACTCGTCGATGGAAATTGAATACAGACCTCTCCAACGAGTGACAAATGGCAAAATTACTACTCTATACCGTCAATACAGAACGATGTATGTAGAATGCATTATAAATACAAAAAAGCAGGGGACAAAGAATGAACACACTGTTCTGCGATTTCTTAAAATTTTGCAAGTAGCGAGGAGGAAGTCATCATCCTTTATATAAAAAGATAATACGGCCATGCTTAGAACATTGTATCCAAGTTTGGAGGTTACATCTAAAGAAAGATACAGAACTTCTTGAATAATTTGCCTGAAGGGAAGGATTGCTGAGGCGAAGAATTTGAAGAAATTCAAGGGAGAATTGAATAGGCACTTTTTTGACAATGAAAATAAGGAGTGGTTTTGTTTGTTTGTTTTTTTTTTTTTTTTTTTTTGGCAGAGGTAGAATAATTTCTCTTCCTTGTACCATAATGTTATTTTAATACCAATATACACATGATTGACGGAGAATTCCTATGCCACAAAAAACTCCACTACAACCCAGCCAAGGTTTTGTGGTACACTCAGAGCCAGACCATGGAAACAAACTTTTACAGAAACATCATAAACTCTCAGTGGTACACGGATATAGTTCAACATCTGACTGAAAACTTCTAGAGACGGTGGGAGCAAAACGATGAAAAGTCATATCGGGGGAAAGCAGTGTCGGATTCTGCAGAAAACATGCGAGTTGCAAGCGTGAACCTCCCACAGGTACCTGTGGTTGTGTGTGTGTGGGGGGGGGGGGTTAAACTTAGAGACTGCGTTCTGGCCCTGATAACTTAAAGTCGTCCCTAGGGTAAAGTATGGTCTGGCTTTCCTTTTTTTTTTGGGAGATGCATAATTTCAAAAGAGCTTAGGACCCCCACCATGCTCACTGGACTGGTACCTCAGACTTCCTCCAATCGGGTTAGAGAAAGTAAACTGTCCGTGCAACAATCCACATACTCTAGGTAAAGTTAACAATATTCACAACCCACTGCCAAAATAGCACCCCCCCCCCACACTGCAAGTAGTATGCTCTTTTAAGCACTTATAGGTCCAAAATACCAAATTGTTGGCCGTAACGTTAGTTTTACAAGAAAAGCAACTTTACCCAAATAGTGCTAGTTCTATACACGAAACCATTATTTCTCCCCAATGTCTGAAATCCATTGGCATCGTTTTTAACGATGTGTCACTAGAAACACTCTCCCCATCCACACTTTTCGTTTTCTGTATTTAAGCCAGCCGCAAACACTCAAACGAAGAGTCAAGCCAAGTTTGGTAATTAACACATTCAATAAATGTTCCAAGGATACGCACATGCTGTACCGTGCATGAGCGCGCTTGTTGAAGCTCTCGTAGGAGCACTTTTCAGCCACGGCAGAAATAGTCACATCTCGATTTTTGTCAAATTATTACTTTTTCGCAACGAACGAGTAATAAAATCTGATAGCAAGTGTGGTCAATGGTGTTTCTCCCACCTTGGTATTCACTTTCACACAGCCCACGCCTCCACATGGATAAGTAAAATGAATTTAAGACAATCAACGCCGAATTCTTCAGTGGTAAAAGAAAAAATAATAAATAGATATACTGAAAGCTTATTATGATACACGTTCTATTAGCAGTACTTAAGTGATGGCCACTTAATTACTGGAGCATGTGTGCATCCTAATTAGCACGAATTTGTTAATTACCAAACTTAACTTTATTGGTTTCAGAGAATGGCCATTTTTTATATTCACGTTGGCGTAAGATAATTTAAATACTATGTTATGCAAATATTTGGGAGGGGGATTTACCAATTCTTCCTCGTTACTTTTTAAAAGTCCGGTAATACCGTAATAAATTTTCTTCTTCACTCACCATAGGAATCCTTTCAGCATTTCACCGGTCATAATGATTTATTAGTTTATTTTTTTATTATCATTCAATGAATTATGATATATCTGCTTTCCTGCCTTGCCAAAGAGGAAGTATTGAATATCTCCCTCATTCATCTGATTTAACCTCACTGGACTTCTTACTTGTGGAACCAGTAGGAAGTAACGACAAATTAAATTTTGCCCTCTTGTAGATCGCATATACAGTCATATTTTAAATATTAAATTCAATAAGTTAATTAATGTACGCAGTGTGTTACATTTCAGGCGCGTTCCTTTTTTTTTTTCCCATTTCTTTCCCTTTCCCTATAATTAACAGATGTGAAAAGTAAATTAGTTATTTTTATTGATTAATTAATTACCAAAATTATAACTTTACAGAACACAATAAAACTCTATAGTTTTGTGTTCTGTAAATTAATTCACTTACAACTGTGTAATATTTATTATTATTCTCCCATATACTCTTTTTAAAGTCTAGTCTACTTTCTCTATTTATATATGTATCTCTTTACAAGAGAAACCAAGTTCACTAGTCTTACATAACAATACTGTATATGCAAAGCCTGCACGGACTTTCTAAAGCTAACGACACTACATTAAAACTGCATTTAATCTATGAATTTCTTTAATCTATGAATTTAATTATGAATTGAAGTGTCCGATTTTAATAGGAATATTTTTAAAAAAGATCGAAATATGAATTCTAGAAAATCCGGTCACTGGAAGTGAGTTGTTACATGCGGGCGGACGGACGGACGGAGGTGGTGAAGACAATAGGCGTTTGTGCACGCAAGCACGTATAAAAAAAAAATTACAGTTTAAGTAGCATTAATGCAAAATATCAAAAAGCTTCTGGGAGATAAGATAATGCAAATAACATATAAACAGAATATATTTAAAATAATAAAATACAGTATACGTTGCAATCTTTTTTTATTTTATTAATTTTATATAATTAAAATGAATTAATACAAGCAGAGAAATCTGGCTTGATTTAAATTAATTAGGTAACAGCATTCATTTTCTCACCTCCACTGACCGTACCTCCCATGCATAACAAAAAATCTGCTACTACTATTACAGTTCGCATTCAGCAATCACAGAAGATTTAAATGGAGAAAAAAAAATAAATAAATAAAAGAACGACAGTGAAACGCAGTCAGCTTGATAAGAATGAGAGTAAAAGTAAAAGCGCTTCTGGAACCCAAAGCTGACAGAAATAAAACTAAAAGTATTATACGTAAATAGCTTTAGTGTGTAAATGAGTGAGAAATCTTTATTTTCTATATTTATGGTAACCTTCGCTGAAATATCTTAACGCAGACGCAGCTAATTAAAATAGTCAAGTCCTACCAACATCTTTTGGAGGGACTATTTCAAAGTAGTGCGAAATGCCCAGGACATCTTCGGTTAGGAGTGATTAAAGAAGTGACGAAGCCCACCCTGCCTTGCAGTGTCAGCAATTATGTTATCTTTAGGAATGCAAGGTAGCGATCAAAGAAGGAGTCAGAAGACTTGGTAGGAGTAATCCTGGAAGATCTGAAAGTTTTCACTGGAGCTCAGGAGGGAAGTTTCAGTTCCGGGAACTGAAAGCGAGGAAGTGATGAAGGTCCTCAATAAAGATCGTAGTGAAAGTGGACGTGCTCCCAATCCTCGGGATGCCCACAAATACAGAGAACTGTGAAAGATTAGAGGTAGCCAGTTTGGCATGAAGGGAGCTGTGACCAGTCAGAAGGCAAAGAATATATAGACATGGATGAAACCATTTCAAATGTGAATTTGCGGGTGGTGAAGGGTACCTGCCGAATAAATTTGTGGGTGACTCATTCTTGTAAAAGGATGTTCCAGCAACGGCTGGAATATCTTTTGAATCAGATGTAACCTTTGTAAATACATCAAGGAAGTCAAGAGGGATCCCATGCAGGATGTGATAAATTCCTCTATATAACAAAACAAGGCAAAGAGGGAGGCATCAATTTAGAACCTGCAGGACAGAAGTAGACAAAGTCCTGCAGGCCCGGCTCACTGTGAGAAGCATAGATCGCTCAACTGATTAAAATTTGAAGGGTACTCTAAACTTACTAAGCACCAAGAAGGACACCTCCGTTACAGTACAGGACACCTCAGATGCTAGTTGTCATCTGGGTACTTTTTTCCCCCCTTTTCTTTTTGGTAGTTGTTGGCGCATCGGCTTCTGTGGCCATAGTGCACCTCCCAAGGTTTCTGCAGTACTTTGATCCAAGCCCGAGGCGGGATTCGAACCCGCGACCTTTGGGTTGCCAGGCAGGTACTTTACCCACCTGGCTAGCCCGGTCGGCTCATCTGGGTACGTCAGATCAAAACATCGATGCTATATTGCCACTTGTCACTCGTTTGGAAAGATCTGGGTTCGAGTCCCGCAGTAGACTGAAGAAATTTCTAAAAAAGCTTCTTCAGTCGGGGCTGCAGTTAGTCGATCTAAGCGGAGAAAGTAGGGGTTTTCAGCCTGCACAACATGCAAATTTTCCCACTAACACATACTTGTACAAACATAATACACACCGCACAATACTGTCTGAACCACTGACGCACCTAAAACCAAACAACAACCCAAAGAGTACAGTATTTAAAATACGTTATTGGTACGCGGACAATTGTTTTAAATACTACTATCTTTAAACAACGGGCAGTCACCATACAGTGCAATACTCTTAGGATACTAAAGAAACCAAACATAAGTTTTTATGCCATTGGTAAGTCAATATAGACAAGAGGAATGTTAAAAATAGTCTGTTTTCAAAAAAAAATTAAAAAAAAAATAAAAAAATAAAATAAAAAAAAAAAGAATTTTTTTTTTTTGAAAACAGAAAACTCCGAGAAATTTCCTTCATCACCTATTATATGGCAAAGAGTCAAAGGTTCTTTTAGATTTGAGAAGAAACGAACAGAATGAGCAATGCTTACATTGCAGAGAATCATTTCTTGTAAGAAGAAAAAAAGGTGAGTAACCCGAGTATGAAAAATTCGGATTCTGACTAGGATTACTTCCATCTCGTTGTGTAAATGGGAAACTGAGGCCCATAACTGTGGTTCAGGCAAAAGTTGAGAGATTATGTCTGAACTTATCATCGAAATGTCCATTGTTCCTTACAATATTCTTCGTATATCGGATTGGCAGTCAAGGGTTGGTACCCAATAATCTGACGAGAATTATTAAGATGTTGGTACTGGCACTGTCGTGCTGAAGGGGAAATGAGTTTTCCTTTCTTCTCTGACTTCATTCTTCTAATTCTTGTCTTCACATAGAGGACAACTGATCGTGTGTCCCCGTTCCAGGAAATAAATGAGGATGACCCTCCTGTCCCAAACAGATGGAAATTTTCCAGCAGATATCCGAGCTGTGAACAGTGGCATATCCAAGTTTTATCGTTACTAACGATGCTGTCAAAAAGTTACCTGGTTTCATACAGATCCAAAATATCAGCACGCGCCTGCACTCCCTTTATCTAAACCACGGTTTTCCAAAAGACGTACTAAGGCTACTCAGGATAACAATTTACCATCAAATCTTCAAAGTACACGGTTAAATGCTAGTTGTCATTTGGATACGTCAGATCAAAACATCAATGCTATATTCTTATCCAAATCTCCAGCTTCGTTTTATTATTATTAATTTATTTACTTAAACTAAAGCTTGCAATATTTGTAAATAACCTATAATACTTCCAAACTCTGGTTTAAACATCCAGCTTCTTGCATTTCTACTCTTAGAAGAGACCAGAAGAACAGACTACATCTTGTGAGGTAGCCTGGTCTACTCGTCTCTTTCCAAAACTATTAACCACACCTGACACATACTCATGGTTCTACTGCGTATTCATTTAAAGATAAAGCTGCTTTGTGCCATTCTAGTAACTCTTGGGTGATATCTGTAAATACGAATATTCTAACTTTACCGAACAAATTTAATCTATTTAACATGCGAATTAAGCGCCAAGGCAACTGAGATTACAAAGTGACTGTATATTGTGTCTGCAATGCATGCTTCCTTCGGTCAGTTTGCTGAACGAAAAACCTACCTATCAAGAGATAAAACCATAACTCCCGCACGAGCCCGACTAACTCGGCCACGTGTCAAAAAAAAAAAAAAAAAAAAAAAAAAAAAGAACCGATGAAAGTTTTTTCCCATCTAGACGGTATTCGAACCCAGGTCTTTTCCATCCAGTGTGGAGGAACAGCGATCGTAACTACAGTGCTAATGGAGATGGCCACATTTTATTCTATGCCTATCTTAGTTTTTCCTTAAAAAATTAGAAGAATCTCCAAAACAACCTTATCCCGCGGACTTGAACTGTAGTTCCAGGTGCCATTTTACATCAGAACATAAATACATACATAGCATATTCGCAGCCTTCACATTTTCAAGATTGTAAGGATATAATCAACCTGGGTGATACACCCGGTGCAAAGTAGGTTCACCCATGCTTCGGGAAAATCGTGTTAAGAAAGATGTGGTTCTCTATGAACGGGTGCTGAGAAGAGCAACAAGAGTAGTGAAGGACTCAAAAAGGTACTCTTTCCTATGGAAGATTGTATGAGCTATTTTTTAAGGTTAAGCGAGCTCATGAATTGTGCCGTCTAATTCGTGCAGTTCTTCCCTTAACTGTTGAAATGAGCTGTCAGTGGTTTCTAATATTCAGTAATTATTCTTATTGTTTGGTAGAAACAACCAATACTCCACCTGCTCTTCTTCCTCGATCAAGGGAGAATACATGTTGTCTACAAACAAGCAACCTAGTAGTGATGGTTTAATCTGTGTCGATTAAAACAAGGAATCAGTCAGCTTTTTTTGTGTGTGTGTGGGACAGTGATCTTGCCTAAACTTCGGCAACTTTGCAAAAAAACACTTGATATTGTTAGATTATTCCATAGCATCTGGATATGTCCTCATGAAGAAGGCTGTCTAAAAGTCCATACTTTTTCTGCATCTTCGAGAGGTGCGAATTCTCATACGCTATGAGACGGTTCACAAAGATGAGATTTGCTGTGAAATAACTGCAAGGTATTAGGGCCACTGTTTGATGGATGACCAATTTTGCTTCTCCTCAGTTTTGAGTCAAAATATTATAAAAGTTCCGTCACGCCAATTTATCTCTATTGAATATATGATGTCTTCTTATTTTGATTTGCACTATACGCTAAATGAACTGTGGGTAGGAAATTTCGTTTTCAATTTTTCCATGAATTCCTTGACCATCGTAATACTAATCGGATTCTGTTGATACGTAACAGAACTGGAGAATTTGTTCAACCATTGCAACAATTGCTGTATGGCGCGCCAAACGTCAGAAAAGAGTACGCATGCGCATGGAATAACAATATTCTTTATAATTACCAAACAACTGTAATGAAACTAAGGAGGCCTCGGCATGTGGTTCGCCCCCAGCAGTTGAATCTGGGTTAGATTCGCTGCTTTGATTCAGTACCTCAGAACCTGAGTCCAGGCCTCCGATTTTTACTTTTCCGGACTTCTGAGTACATCCAGTTTGTATGAAAGGCTGGCGGGTTAACCTTAATTAAAAATAAAAAAAATTCCAGTCTTTCAATTCATTGTAAATGTTGTGTTGCACCAACTGGAGTTCTTGGTTCGAATCCACCTTTCACACAGTATTATTTTTTTATTATTTTTTTTAAATTTTTTGTTAATACTTTTTAATATTCAAATAGTACTCATTTTTTTAGTAGTCCTGCTGTTAATAAAATTCATAAAAAAATTAGTGTGCATTTAAAATTCACTTTAAATGAATTTTAAAAAAAAGTAAATTTTATCCCAAGAATTTCCGAATACTGATGGCATTTCTCCAGTTTTTATTAAAAGCTGTATTGCAGAACTAACTCCTATTCCGTGTTGCCTTTTATACTCTTATTCCACTGGAGTACTTCCTTCTGGGCGGAAAAATGCAGCAGCATATACCTCAAATCACTCCAAGGTAATAAAAACCCACCAACTACCAACTCATACTATCTTGAAACTTTTTCAACTGATCGCAGACATGAATTCATTGAGTGTAAATTCATTGGTATTATTTTGATTGAAGTTACTCATCTTTCACCAAACTTCTAATGAAAACTTCAGAGAATTTCATGAAGTGGCTCTCCAAAATTTCTAATTCTTTTTATAGATGAAACAGATGTTTGGCATTCATAATAAGTTCATCTTATTGTCAACTTTCCCTTAATTTTTGCAATTAGGCAGCCAGTTTTTCTCTCTCTAACCGCTCACTTTTATGTATGATGGTGGTGAGCTCTCTGCTAATTTCTCACATAATGCTGCAGTTGTCCAAAATTTGTTCCTTCCCCACCACTCTTTTCCGCCTGTATGTTAATAACCTTCTCCACTGGCTGGATATACTATTTGAAGTCGTGCTGATGACAGCATACTACATTCCACCTTCCAATTTGACAAACCCTGCACTGCACAAATAGATACAACTCCGTGAATATCCATCAGTTCCCTAAGTGCTGATCTCAAGGTAATTTTACAGTGCAGGGAGAAAAAAAAATCTTAAATCCAATAAGTCTTGTCTTGTAAAATAGGCGTCTACTGCATCAATTCTCATTTCTAAGCAAGATCTTTAATGGCCATAACGGGTCAAACCTTTTTTGGCCTATGCTATCACACATACTACTCCTTCTAGATACGTGTGTGGAGGTGGGGAGAGGCGCGTTATCCTATATGCAAAAAAGACATCTGCCTAGCCCCCCCCCCCCAAAATCACTATTTCAAAAACTCTTTACTGTTTTTTCACTCATTTTTAACATTTCCAAGATTTTTTTTTTTATTGGAAAATGAACTTTCTATCTGCCAAGGTCAATGAACTTGAAAATCACATTTTTTTCCTTCCAAAAATGGTTTTACCGATTTTGATGAAATTTTATATTTAGTTCTTACATATAATTTGTTTGTTTTGTTGTCATAATAAAATGTTCTTCATTAGCTTTTTGTTTAGATGGGGGCTCCAAATTCCATTTTGCCTTCGGCACACGAAGATACAACGCACCACTGGGGGGGGGGGGAGACTAGATTATCTTTTCCTTTATTTTTTTAATAAACAGCTGACTCTGAAAATCCTCTCTAACATGAAACACTTGGTCCACATTTGGCATGACTCAATTCACCTAGAACTTTTCTTATACTCCTGCACTAACCAGAGGAGGGCAAGTTATTTAATGATTCTCACTTAGAAACTCAATCCACTCCGTACCAGACGTTGTTTCTGCTGCATGCCTTTTCCACAGATATTTCTATGGGCAGTGTTCTGAATTAGCATCTATAAATCCACCTCCCCAACCAAACTAGTCCCTGAATAGGGACTAGTTTGGTTGGGGAGGTGGAATACGTGCCTGAATTAGTATTCATTCACTCACAGTTTAACTCCAAACTCACCACATTAACATTTCTTCTTCAATTATCCTATTTCTTTCTGAACTTAAGAACAACTTTCCTTTGTATATATTTACTGAAAATTGCAATCAGCTGAAACAGATTCCAACTTCAAGAAGTATCTTTCTTCTTCTAAACCCTAACCACACACGCCACTAGAGTACAATGGGTTTTAGTTCCTTTTGGTGGCCATACAAGTTGAGTTGTAGAGTGTGTTTAGTGTCAAACGGCACCAGGGGTTTCCCCCATCTCTGCGTAGTATACATTGTGGGTGTGAAACAGAACACTGTCAATGCCAGAGGTTTAAAGGTGTGTGGATTTTGTACATACAGTATGTAGTGTCGTGTACCGTTGTTTCTCTGGACGTTCAGCCTGGACTGGCAATCTCCCTGTACTGATACCGGAACTATTCACCCTCCTGAACCCATAAATTCTAAAAATTCTAATATTATTACAACTAAAGCAATGATCGATCTCTCTCTCCTCGCACACACAATATAAGAAATTATGGGTCAGCCATGAAATATACGCTTACTTTTCTTGTGAATTATTCAGACTTCAAGGCCGATTCTCTTTAACCGCCAATTTCAGCTTTCCATACCTCTACCACGTATTCTGGGCGTATATTTCATGACAGAAACAGAGGCCCACTTATTGCTGTCTTTCCTATGATTTCAATGGTTTACTCCCGAAGACGACATTGAAATTATGAGTTATACAGCGCTAATTATTATTATTGTTTTCGTATTTTCTGTAGTTCCAATCACCGTTTGTAGTTTATTTATTCTAAGCTCCTCCCCAATCTTCTCATTTAACCTTATATATATATAAATACATATTTATAATTATATTAGTGATAAAAAAGAAAAGAAAGTTAAAACGAAAGTAACTGTAACTAATATTTATGGGTCAATGCAGTTGCAAGCAATCATGCAATACACCCAGAATGTCTATAAAATATTAAGGATAATAGATAATAATAGAAAAAGTAAATTAATCAAATAATAATACTATCAGGGACTTAAGAAAACGCAAAAAAAAAAAAAAAAAAAAAAATTATCGCTTTTTACCGACAATCTAGATGACTTCAATTGGGGCCAACCACCCAGACTGAAGGCAAAAAACGACAAGAGGTTCTCTGTTTCTGTAATATATATATATATATATATATATATATATATATATACGGTCGATCTGCCAACCCGCACTGTACCAGCGTGGCAGATTATGGTCATTTCCCTCAGCATGAATTGTTGAGGAGGCTTGCAGTGGGTTGATAATGGCTGCACTTTACTTTTTACTTATATATATATTAGTAAATTAGTAAGAGGAGTTTACCTCAATATAGTACGTGGAACACTTCCGTATGATACCCTCCAGAAATTAGAACGGAAAAAAACGAAAAAAATCGACAACTTACCGGTACATTAAAGTAAAATATAAATAATTAAATAATCAATTTAACACAATTCAAAATCAATTCAAAACAATTAAAATTCAAATTAACGCAATTAAAAGAATCTAACGAAAATATTCAAAACGATTTTCCTTCCTTCCTATATATATATAAGGAGTATGTTACAAGCAGACACAGTTCAACTTTAAGCTAACAATTTTCTTCTTCATTTAATTTAATTTTTTTTTCCTAATAGTCCTCCTTATGTACAGTATTTCCTTAAAATTACAACCACAGAAATTCAAGTCTCTCCTGGTTACTCAACGGATTCACGGCACTAGAGTTCTATACAGTACTGCAGGTTCCAATAACCTTACAAGATTTGGGTTATTAAAAAATAAAGTAGCACGCTAAGACGTCATCGACCATGAACTTATGAAAAATAAATAAATATATATATAAAAATTTATATGTATGGCAATCTGAGAATCGCGTGGCATGGTCTACCCTTAGTCACAACTTCTGAATATCAAATTAAGCATTACAATACACATCTGTTTCAGTTAGTATGATTTCAGTCTAAGAGTTTCCGGATCAAATTTCCCATCTTATCTATGACATGTTTATAAAGGTTGTGAAATAAACTTCCCGGATCACCGAAGTCCAGTATTCAT
Source organism: Mastigoproctus giganteus (assembly GCF_048544385.1). Lineage (NCBI taxonomy): Eukaryota > Metazoa > Arthropoda > Arachnida > Uropygi > Thelyphonidae > Mastigoproctus > Mastigoproctus giganteus. The sequence goes on from NC_143581.1 coordinate 14,422,474, forward strand.
CACTATATACCCTAGGGACAACACAAACATGATGTTAGCAACCTCTGCTTATTTTTTTATATTTTCCACTTTATATATTTTCATATATATACAGTTCTTTCATTAATATGCAGGCTCATTTCGATATTACGTTAGTGAAGGCTCCAGTGAGGATGAACACCGTGAATGTAATCCTGCTTTCTTTGTTTGCTTTTGTAAGTTGAGGGTCGAAGCGTGATAATGAACTGTGCTTGTGAACTTAATGGCGAAATGGGCAGCTATTCCGGAAGGAGAGTTGGAACAGATGTGTGAAGAAATATGTTGTGTCCTGCATCAAGGATTACAGAAACTGTCCATCGTCCTATCGGACATTGGGTACAACTTATTTAGCTATGATTGAAAACCTGAATGTCGACTTGTGCTACATGAACAATTCAGCTGAGGCAAGACGCAGTTACGTCTCTCATGCAAAGTGCTTGAACAAAACCTTAGATGACACGATGGAATGTATACTGCCCATGGAGGATCCAAAACTGAGTGTCAACGAGCTATCGTGCTGTGCCATCATAAGTACTAGTGAATGTCTAGAAAAAGTGGTTTCTCGTTCATGCGATCAAAAAATAGCAACTGTCTTCTCGCATTATGTCTACTCTACTACAGTAGAAGCTTTGGGAATTCATTGCCCAAGATCTGCATGCAGAAAGCCTAGTTCAGCAAACTGCTCTCATCCTGTACAGTTGCTTATCTTCATAAATTGTATCGCATTGAGCACTTTAAATTTTTGAACATTTACTTTCATTTGAAACTCCAATTGACTTTTATAAATTGATTTAGAAGCTTTGCCGAAATACTGAAAGACCTTTTTGGTGATTAGAATAGTATTAGCTAACCTTGTCTTATTGCTTGCTAGATACTTGATAAAAGTTCTTATTCTCTAACATTGTGTGAACAGTTCGCAGCAAATCTAAATAAATAAAACCTCTGTTTATAATACATATTTGTTTACATAAGCGAGACAAAAACTGATTATCATCAGTCACTCAGGTTTATAATTATCCGATGGGGATTACATATACTGTACTGAATTATGCAGTGTAAGCGTGAAGTGAAACGCTGAAGGTTAACCCAGTGCACTACTTTATCAGAGATGGATATTGCCTTCTCTTTAACACTTTACGTAAAACATTTTGCCGACTGAATAGGTATTTCCATACAACCTCCCAGTAGGTTATGAATTCGTGAGAGTCCAGACGTTAGGTTACTATTCTAAGCATTTTCCAGTGTGTGTTTACTGTGAGTGCTCATGGGGGAGAACACATCCAGACCGTTATTTTTAGGGATGCTACCCTGACAGAATAGTTGGCTATAGAAAGCCAACATTCTACACGAAAAGGAAAAAAAAAGTCTTAATAAGATAATCATAACTTATGCGAAGTACATTAATATAGTCGAGGCCATAACTTAACTGAAAGTTTTAATTATGAGTGATGAATACGAACAAAATTTTCTGACTGAATTCAACGCATTCTTCCTATTTTTTTTATCCTTGAATGAATGATCCAATAGGCTGCCAAGCAATGACGTCACACAGTCGGTTAGCACGCTGTTAAAAATTCTGAAAAAAAATGCTATTACTGATGAACCAACCAATCAACAATTACTGCAAAATTTCCAACAGAATAAGGCAGTCTAAATTAAAGAATGTGTATTGCGAAAATGCCATATGTTTTTGAGCACCCATATTCCATCCAAGTGTACCCTTCCACACATCTTTCTTTGTAATGGTTTCTCGCATGTTTAACGTTCGTAAATAAGGGAAGATCTGCGACCCAATATTGTAACATATTTGGTATAACCTCATCTCTCGGGTATATACACAATTTCACCACGTTATGGGACCACCCCTCTAACTGAAGAAATTGTGCAAGAAATAGGAAAACACGAGATCCAGTAACCATATCTCGCCATCAGACTCTAGTGAATGTGAGTTTGGATTTGCGAACAGTCATAGGCAAACCGGTACATGTTTCTATGATACGAAGAGAGCTGCATACCGTGAGTTTTCATGGAAGAGCTAAAGCTCACAAACCGTTGATAACAAAACAAATCTACTTCCGACTAAAATGGTGCAGCGCACAATGAACCGGGACTATGGATCAATGCAAGTCGGTCTCCGTGTAGTGACAAGTCACTCGACGCTCTTTTAGTTTTATGAACGGGTTTGGGTATGGAAGATGATGGGAGGAAGTTTACTACCAGAGGATATCGTCCCCACCGAAGTTTGGAGTCGCAGTGCATGGAAATACGAATGGCATATCCTACATTGACGTTCTGGATAATTCTGGATGCTATACATAGTGGCATAGTGCTTTATGGAAGGCGCCACCGGTGGTTTCCCACATCTGCACCATGGTACTTTGTGAAGAATTTACAGAATCTCTGTAAAAGCCAGAAAAAGTGTGGTGTCTGGTTTGTGACAGAGTTGTGCTGTGGTCTGTTGTTCTGTCTCTGGCTGCTTAGCCGCAAGGCCCCTAAGGGAACCCCACGTTGCCCGCCACCACCACTGGGAGATGAGCCAGGCTGCCCATTATACTCTGGCTGGCCTCCGCCAGGGTTGCCTGAGCTTCCTGACGGAGACCAAAAAAAAAAAAAAAAAAATAATAAAAAAAATAAATAAATAAAAATAAAGTAACAGATTAAAAAAATAATAAAAAAATAAAATAAAATAAGTAAATAAAGTAATAGATTTAAAAAATAATAATAAAATAAAATAAGTAAATAAAGTAATAGATTTAAAAAAAAAAGAGAGAGGGGGGGCATAGAAGAAGAGAGGATTAGAGGGGGAATGAATTTGGGTGGGTTGACAGGGGAGAATAAATCCACCCTAATTTAGGCGAAGTATAGGAATGGGAGTGGGTTTAAAAGTCACATGTATAATTGCCAATGGCATAGTGCCTGTAGATCCCGCACTGAGGTCAGTGACAGCAATCCCGCACCTAGATCGGTGCCAGCAGTATATCCTACCCATTTCGGGTTTGCGATTACTTTTAAATCCCGCACTCCGAGGAGTGCCAGCATCCCGCACCTTGGATGGTGCCTGCAATAGATCCTACTCTATTAGGGTTTGCATGATTATGTCTGCGTTTTTCCGGGGGAATGGAGAGTTATCCCACGCCGGTCCGGTTTAGTTCTTGGGCTCTGAGTTCTGCAATCTTAGCTGGCCTAAGTGCAAATGTTTCCTGCGCGTAGGTGGTTAATGCCTTATAGGTATCTTCCTCGAATTGCAGAGTGGATTCTTGATTGCGAGGGTTTCTCTGTATTGTAGTGAGGAATTTAAGCCTAATGTTGTCGTAGATGGGGCACCCCCAGGACTCCTCTTCGCCGCAGTGGCAACGTGGATCATTCTCGATTCCCATGGCGGTCAGTTTTTGTTGGAAGGATCCATGGCCGGTGATGATAAAGGTCACATGGAGGCCAGGCGAAAACCAGGGTGGAGGTTCTGGGTGCTATACAGTATGGACATTATGGAAGTGGCCCTCACACCAGCCAACAATTCAGGATCATTTAGATCCTGTAAAGATTTCACTGGAGTAGTGCCGCCAATGCCAAGGCTAGACTATGGAACAGTGGAAAAATATGTGGTTTGGTGAGTCGCGATTTACACTTTTCTGCACCAATGGTAGGGTGAAATTAGCATGAACCTCATGAAGACATAACCAGACTAGCTCGTGTCTACCATTCAATGAACTAGGTTTTCTCATACCGTTACGTCGCGTTACCAAGGCTGTAATGGAGGGTATACGCCATATACCTCTGGATTTTTTTTAGGCGAATAGCGTATACCTTCTGGTTTTTGAAAGACTTGAAAACACAAATATTTACTGAAAATTAAAAAATAAATTTATTAGAATTTGATTCTTAGGCAATACTTATAGTTTTATTATTTTTAATATATATATGTGTGTGTGTGTGTGTGTGTGTGTGTGTGTGTGTGTGTGTGTGTGTGTGTGTGCCGTATACCTTCTGCTAATTTTACGACTACGACACTGCATGCTACTACCAATGAAAATCCATCTGTCGTACAGGACCAACTTCAATCCCCTGCAATGCTTCATTTTTACTCGGATTGAGATGGATTCTTTCCAGATGAGGAGCTATCCATCGAACAAAAATTGTATCCAAATGAGGAACATTCCCAACATCTACAGTGGCCGCCAAATTCTCCAAATCTGAATCCAATTGTGAGTGCTTCTTCCGAAATTTATTCCATTTAATTCCGTTTCATTTTATATTTCATAGTGTGCAGACACACACTATGTCACGGGGGTGGGCAACCCGCGGCCTTCTAAGACCTTATGTGCGGCCTTTGTCACACAAAGATAAAATAAAATCATTAAATAATCCTACTACTTTTAAACTAATATTTTTTAAAATTAAATATTCAAAACGTTTTAATAATAAAAAGCTTTATATACTTGCGTACAACTAAGATGGAGCCTAATATCCAGTTGTTATCTAATAAACTTATGGAAGTGAAACTTGGGCACTCACCAAAAGAATGGAAGAGAAGCTGAGAAACTACACAGCGAAGAATGGAACGAATCATATTGGGAATCAGACTGTTAGATAAGAAGAGAAACACATGGATTAGGCAACAAACTCAAGTAAAGGACATTCTGATCAAAACTAAAGAACTAAAATGGTCTTGGGCAAGACACATAGCTAGAAGACATGATGACAGATGGACTAAGAAAATAACAGAATGGTATCCAAGAGGAGCTAGAAGAAAACCTGGAAGACAAAGGCAGAGAGGGATAGATGAAATTCATGAGTTTGTGGGTAGTAAATGGATGGCCAGTGCTCAAAACAGAAGGAACTGGAAAGTTGCTGGAGAGGCCTTCATCCTGCAGTGGATTGAAAATGGCTGATGATGATGATCTAATAAAAAACAAACCCAAAAATCTCATTAGTTAATTATCAAAAAAAGATGTTTCGGCTGAAACCGATGCATTCTGATGAGTTTAGCCTCATTAAAAATGTGCAATCGAAGTGGTTTCAGCCGAGACATCTTTTTTTGGTAAACAACTCAATCACCAAAGCATCAAATCTTCAACTCATTAGTTAACTGATATTAAATTAACAGATATTTATTTAAAGTATACCCAGTAAAATAAAATAAAATAAAATATTTCCAGAAGCTTTCGGAACTCGTGTCCCTTTCTCAACTGACAGAATTTTTTTTTTTTTTTTTTTTTTTTTTGAATACATTACAAGCAAAGTGTGGCACGTTACTCATTCGTCATTGTTGTAGCACGGACGTGTGCTGCCTTGCGCCAGTGATCATCCATCAATAAAACGGTTGTCTCCAGGATTGGATGTATACGCATGCCTTTCTGGCGATTTAATGCCTTAGGGTTGTTCATTATGTTTAGTGACTCTAGCCATAGGCGGTGGCGAAAGTGTCGCGCGTGGTCCACTATCTCAAAGTCGCGCTTGGGGTCAAGATCGTGGTTGGTAGCCCAAAAATGTTCTGCAAGCGCGGACTGGTCAGTTTCGGCAAGCCGGATTGCTCTGTCGTGTTCCGTGAGGCGATCCTGGAGACGTCTCGATGTCTCACCTACGTAGCAACTGTTACAGGCCCTACAGGTGATACGGTACACTACATTGCTGCGTAAGACAGGTGTGACAGGGGTCTTCACACTGGAGACAAGTGAACGTAGGTTCCTACCTGGTAATTGTACACATTTTATGTTGTAACTTCTCAGGATCTTCGAGATACGTCCTGACACTCCTGGATAGTACGGAACGTAGGCGGATGATATGCCGACTTGCTTCGGAGGTCTTGGGTTGGAAGTAAGTTCTTGTGCCTGTAACAAGCATCTGTTTAGTACATGGGATGGATAACCGCATCTGGTTAAGTCCGCCTTCACACGGGAGATCTCGTTACGTCTAATTGTGTCGGTGCTGGAATGGCTCCAGGCCCTGGAGAACAGGGTGCGGGCAGTGCTATTGAGATGGCTTGGAGCGTGTCCGGACCCGTAGTTGGTGAATTGACCGCACCACATGGGTTTGCGGTATACTGAGGTCTCTAGATGTGGGCCTACGCGATGCACTAGCACGTCCAGAAACGGGAGCGAACCGTCCACCTCTGATTCTACGGTAAACTTGATGAAATTGGATAGAGAGTTGAGGTATTCTAGTAGTACCGTTTCAGAACCACGTGGTATTATGGTAAAAATATCGTCGACATATCTACACCACGTTGTAATAGGTGTAGGTGGGTTCTGGTGTATCTGCTTCTCCAGATCTTCCATGGCGATGTTAGCTACTACGGAACTGACAGGGGCACCCATAGCAGTGCCATGTACTTGTTTGTAGAGTGAGTCTTCAAAGGTGAAGATGCTGCTAGAGAGGCATAGGTTGAGGGCGGTACAGATGTCATCAGTGGATAGTGACGTCCTGGATTGGAGGTTTAAGTCGCTCTCAAGGAGCCTTCTGGCGCAGTGCACGGCCTGTTGGACGGGAATCGAGGTGAATAAAGAAACCACGTCAAATGATGCCATGACAGAGTTATCAGGGATTGAAATGTCCTTAATGGTGTTAATGAATTCACTGCTGTTTTTAACGGTGTGAGATGTATTACCTATAAGAGGCGAGAGGAGGCTCGCGATGTGTTTGGACAGTTCATACGTTGGGGCACTGCAGCAAGACACTATAGGTCTGAGAGGAATACCCGGTTTATGGATCTTTGGTAATCCGTAGAATTGTGGTAGTTGGCAGCCAGTAGCACGCAGAAGATGGTGAGTCGCGGTCGGGATCTTCTTATCTTTAAGCCATGCGTGGACAAGTTTATTAACATTTGCTTCCAGACGTTTCAAGACTTTAACGGGAGGATCAGGTAGAGGTTCATATACGTTAGGATCGAGTAATAGGGCCAAGGCTTTCTCTCGGTAGGCTGATCGGTCCAGCACAACAGTCCGGCGCCCTTTATCCGCAGGAAGTACAACGATGGAGTTGTCTTTTCTTATAGATGACAGGGCGGCACGTTGGCGGTGGTTGAGGTTTGAGCACGTTTTTCGAGTGTTGCGGAGGACTGCGGCAGTCTTGAATCGGATCTCGTTGGCAGTTTCTTCGGGAAGGTTGGTAATACTGGCTTCTATGCCCATAGCGAGCTGTGTGATGGGAGGTTTCGATGGTATAACGGCGAATTTCATACCGTTTGATAAAACACTCAGCTGCTCGTTGGACATGCGTATACATCCAATCCTGGAGACAACCGTTTTATTGATGGATGATCACTGGCGCAAGGCAGCACACGTCCGTGCTACAACAATGACGAATGAGTAACGTGCCACACTTTGCTTGTAATGTATTCAAAAAAAAAAAAAAAAAAAAAAATTCTGTCAGTTGAGAAAGGGACACGAGTTCCGAAAGCTTCTGGAAATATTTTATTTTATTTTATTTTACTGGGTATACTTTAAATAAATATCTGTTAAACTATGGACCCCAGTACTCCAGGCCCATTTGTCACTATGATATTAAATTATTTTTTACAATAGTACAATTTTTTCTAATTATTCTTGTATAATACACAGAGAGAATGTTAAATAATTGCTATAAATTTTCATTTGAATAACAATTTAGAAAATAATTTATCTTTATAATTATATTTTTTTAAATTTTGTGTTCATATAAAATGAAGGTGGATGTATTATGATGAGAATATTGTAAATATTTATGTTTTATTGAAATTTATTTGCCTTTTCTATACTTCGTAAGTAGTGGTTCTAAGGATCGGTGCGGCCTTTCCACTATTTCCGAAAATGAATATGGTCTTTTATTCAAAAAAAGGTTGCCCACCCCTGCACTATGAAATATAATCCATCCGCTCATCCCACCCCCTTAATCGTACTCTTGAATAATATTCGTTACACTATTTACAAATCAAACGAGTATTGCAAATCAAATTCTTTCACGAAAACGTATCTATATACGTATCTAAACGTATATATATATATATATATATATATAAAATCAGTTGGATTGGTTGTAAACGATGGTTTAAAACGGAAGCATTAACCACAAAAAAAAAAAATTAACTGCGATAAAAAAAAAAAAAAAAATCGTTTTGCAATTTGTTGCAGAATCACTAATAAGATGCAGCGCTAAATATATATTTAAGCATCATTCACATTTGCAAATGAGAAACAGCTGATACCAGGGATGGAAAGTGGGGGTGAAGAACAAGTATTTGCCATTCTATCGTTAACGTTCAACCTTTAGCTACAAAAGCATCCTGCTACTAAATGCGCAAATCATCGCATGCAAAATGTCCTTTAATGGACCGCCCTGATGACTTTAGTGCCTAAATCGATAACCACAAAGGCATATCAACGAAAAAAGGAAGCAAATTAGTCCCCATATCGATTTAATTCTTTCACTTTGCTAATTCCATTAAGACCTTCCGATTTTTTTTCCACCTAAGTTAAATTGTCTGTCAGGTAAATACACTATAATCTAAAAATATTGGACACTAGAACTGATATACATGTATGTGAATATTTATTCCAAAAATCAATAAAGTGAGTTCACCATTGAAAGCAATGGTGTGGGAGAAAAGATTACTGCACTGTGACCCTGTCCCACTAACCTCAGACATTCATGATTCTGAAATTTGTTACGTTCCTTCAAAGCAGTTAGGAGCCAAAGAGGTTATTGGCCATGCTCTGATCCAGAGATCTATACGATCTAATACCGCGAATGCACAATACAGTGGTACAATGCCTTCTCTTTAAATAACGCAAATACTACGATGATCAAAAAGTACCAATTCTAATATAGAAACAGGTAATAAGCAATAATGAATATAATTTCGTCACAATATAATCCCCCATAAAGTTCAATGCGTTTTGGCACATATCAAACTTGGTGAAGAAGTGGCTAATTATCATTATTTAATCAAATTTTAATTTATGATTTACAAAAATTTACAAATTTCAATGAGTAAATCAGAATGATATAGCAAGAAAAATAATGGGAGGTTCAAGGTCATCCATTGCTCACTTCCAGAGTTTGTACGCAGTGAGAAGCCAGGTGGCCTTGATCTGTCATTTTTTAATCCCTACTTTAGTAGGGACTCTGAAAGAGATAAATATATGAGGCATATTTGCTAACAGCTCATATCTGCTTGAAGTATAACTCTTTTTAAAGACACTGATTCAACTGAAGTGCCCTCGTGGGTAGCACTGTTGGTATAATCACCATCCTTCCCATACCGAGTGCAAAAGACCCGAGTTCGAATCCCGTAAATGATGCGAGGAATTTATGGATCTTTTTCACGACGCAGCTGTGTTAATCGGTCTCACGCGAGGGTAGCATGGTTTTTGCACAGAAATTTCGGTTTATCGTCCAGCAAACAGCAACTCGACTACAGAAACACGCAATTTACGGATATATTACACAAGGCAGAATGCGGCCTAAGTTGCCATTGGGTCTAAAACCCAACAACAACCACCAAGTCGCCAATAGTTACTGGATTTAAATCCTATAAAAATTTATGGCAGCAAGTCAACAGCGAGGGTAAGCAAGTACACGACTATTTATCAAGATATTATATTAAAAAAAAAAAGGAAAAGTTCAACAATCCTAAGGTATTTGTTTCTTCCAAGAAAATTCCAGACCTTACACAAGATTTAAAATAGGCCCTTCCCTATATACCGGATTTGACATCTGATTACCTTCTGTTCGCACCATTAAAAAAAAAAAAAAAAAAAAAAAAAACATAATAATAAAAATTACTAAAAGAGGGCGCCAGTAATACTGGCCAGTGAAATGTTTCATACAAATTTTGGTGCCATTCATAATTAAAGGAAAAATAAAAAGTAAAAGCAGCATTATTTTAGATCTGGGCAGACGATCGTTAAGGAAGTGTTAATTTAAGTGTAATTTGCTCGTCTGGGAGCCGTTTGACACCATTTTAAAGAATTTAGAACATCTGCTATTAAACACAGTAAAATATACTGGCTAAGTAACTTCAACATGATGGCAAGGGCACATTTGATCTTTATCAAACGAGGGGTTGTCCACAGAGGAAAAAACAGAAGAATAAACTACTTCACTGGAAGTTTTATAATCAGATGAATGAGTTCTTTTCCAATCCAGTCGCGCACACAAATAAAAGCATGTCATTGTGCATTTGGAAGATAAATACGTCCCAAAGAGGCAAATAAAACACAATCTTTGTGTTTTTTAAATTGAACTTATTACTGTATTTGTTATTTAAAGTATGTGCAACAAAAAGTACTTACGCACATAATTTTGAAAATACTTTCTCAAACGTTTTCCTTAAATGAAATACAGGACGTTAGGTGGTATTTGTAAAATGTACAGTGTACGTAATAGTACACTGTACAATGTACGTAATTTAGACAAGACTTCAGTTATAGCTCAGACACAGCATGGTTTTGTTAAGGGGAAGTCTTGCCTGACCAACTTGATTGGATACTATGATGCAGTCACAAAAGAACTGGATGCAGGGAATAACTTGGATATTATATACTTGGATCTTAGAAAGGCTTTTGATACTGTTGCACATGGAAGACTGCTACACAAATTGGAGCAGTGTGACATTGGAGGCAAATTGCTGCTATGGATAAAGGGGTGGTTGAGGGGGAGAAGACAGAGAGTGGTAATCAATAGACACTGCTCATCGTGGACTGATGTTATTAGTGGAGTCCCTCAGGGCTCAGTGTTGGGTCCATTATTGTTTTCTGTATTTATAAATGATATTGATGATGGTATATCGGGCTTAATGTCCAAGTTTGCAGACGATACAAAGGTTGGCAGGGTTGTCAAGGACACTACTGACACTATGCTGCTGCAACAGGATCTGGAAAGGTTGAGCAGATGGGCTGAGAGGTGGCAAATGAAGTTTAACATTGACAAATGTAAAGTACTACACATGGGAAACAGTAACCCCAGAGCAACGTATCAACTCTGTGGTACTACACTGACAGTGGTAGAGAATGAAAGGGACTTGGGGGTGGTTGTGCAGGCAGATATGAAGTTCTCTGAGCAGTGCAGACGGGCTGCAAGAGTAGCTCATGGAGTATTGTCAATGATATACAGGAATTTTTCCAGCAGGGATAAGGAGGTGATTATTCCATTGTATAAGGCGATGGTCAGGCCACACCTAGAGTACTGTATACAGGTCTGGAGGCCTCATTTCAAGAAGGATGTAGAGCTGCTCGAACGAGTACAGAGAAGGGCAACAAGATTAGTGAATGGAACAAAGGGGTGCTCTTACGAAGAAAGGCTTAAGTTTTGCAAATTACAGTGTCTGGAGACTAGGCACCAGCGAGGTGATCTGATAGAGGTGTATAAAGCCTTGAATGGTTTAAGCATGCTCAATGCTGATGGGATTCTTCCTCTAGCTCAGAAAAATCACCTGAGAGGGCATAAATTCAAATTGAGGAAAGACAGATGTAGGATAGATGTGCGGAAATTTGCCTTTAGCCAGCGGGTGGTTGGTTGGTGGAACAGACTTCCATCCCTTGTGGTGGAGGTTGATAGCCTAAATAAGTTTAAGGCTCAGCTGGACAGGTATTTTGAACGAACAGAGGGGTGAAGTGGAAGTGTTTTTTTTTTTTTTTTGGCTGATGCTGCATAAGCTTGCTTTCTTGCATCAAATGCCTCTACTAATGCTAATAGCATATATTAAATTAATAAATTTATAGCCCTCGTGGGTAGTACAATTGGTAGATTCGCCAACCTCCCCACGCCTTGTACAAAACATCTGAATTCGAATCCCGTCGATGACGGGAGGAATATTTATGGGCCTTTAAAACACAGCCTGGATGAGTTGGTCACCTCAGGGGAGATCAGGATGGTTTTTTCTCCAGGAAAAGGGTTTATCGTCCAGCACACAGGCAATTTATAGACATATGGTCGAAGTCGCTGATGCGCCTACCATATTAAAAATATTACCAATTTTAAAATTATATATTATTCATCTTTTTGTTGTGAAACTAATTCTTTCAATTAACAGTTCGTAAAGAACTATCCTTTTGGCTTTGGCCGATCGAGCCAACTGTCCAGTTGGCTTGGTTAACAAGTAGTTCGGATAATCCCGGTCTTACTGAATACTCTCGAGTTGGTGCAAGAAGCATCTAAACATCAAAGTTTAATATACATACCAGCAGCAAAAATAGTGCCTGTTACAGTCCAAGCAAAAAATTTGCATCGATCCTCAATATTTTAAAAAATCTAAAAGTAGTAGTGGCATGTGATGCAAGAAAGCAAATGTATGAGCTTATGAAGCATCAGCCAACAAAAAAAAAAAAAAAAAAAAAAATCACACCATTCTCTCCAAATGCCTGTCCAGTTCCTCCTTAAATTTATTCAACCTATCAACTTTCACAACGACAGATGGAAGTTTGTTCCAGCAATTAACCACCCGCTGGCTAAAGGCAAATTTCCGCACATCTATTCTACATCTGTCTTTTCTTAATTTGAATTTATGCCCCCTTAGGTTCGTAATCTGAACAAGTGGAAGGATCCCATCAGAATTCAGCGTGCTCAACCCATTCAAGGCCTTATATACCTCAATCAGATCACCGCGCAGGTGCCTAGTCTCCAGCCACTGCAATTTGCAGAACTTAAGCCTCTCTTGGTAAGAGGATCCCTTCATTCCCCTCACCAATCTTGTTGCCCTTCTCTGTACACGCTCAAGTAAATCTACATCCTTCCTAAAATGAGGCCTCCAGACCTGTACGCAGTACTCAAGGCGTTGCCTTATACAGATGGATAATCACCTCCTTTTCCCTGCTAGCAAAATTCTTATATATCATTGACAAAACCCCATGACCTGCCCTGGCAGCCTGTCTGCATTGTTCAGAAAACTTCATATCTGCCTGCACAATTACTCCCAGGTCTTTTTCATTTTCTACCACCTTAAGTGTAGTACCACACAGTTGGTACGTTTCTCTGGGGTTACTTCTACCCATATGCAGTACTTTGCATTTGTCAAGGTTAAACTTCAGTTGCCACTTCTTAGCCCATCTGCCCAAATTATCTAGATCCTGTTGCAGTAGCACACTGCCATTACTGTCATTAACAACCCTGCCAACCTTTGTATCATCTGCAAACTTCGACATTAAGCCTGATATACCTTCATCAATATCATTGATAAATATACAAAACAACAGTGGATCTGACACCGAACCCTGTGGGACACCACTAATAACATTAGTCCAAGAAGAGCAGCACCCATTGATTACCACCCTCTGTCTTCTCCCACTTAACCATCCTTTTATCCACTGTAGCAACTTACCCTTAATACCAATTCTGCTCCAATTTGTACAATAGTCTTTCATGCGCAACAGTGTCAAAAGCTTTACTGAAATCCAAATATATGATATCAAAATTATTTTTTGCATCCAGTTCCTTTGTAACCACATCATAATATCCTATCAAATTTGTCAGACAAGACTTTCCCTTAACAAACCCATGCTGTGTCTGAATTATTGCTGCAGTCTTGTCTAGATGATCCTGCAATGCATCTTTAACCAGTGACTGTATTATTTTACCCGGAACAGAAGTTAAACTAACTGGTCATTGAATTATAAACAGTAACAAAGAAATATTTGAATACGTTACCTCTAATAATGAAATTTACAGAACAGAAACCATTGATTTTCAGAATCTATTTACCTCAATTCCAAATTAAAACACGTGTTCGACACACTATACAGGAATCGATTATCAAGTTTGGAACACCTTTTGCGAATTATGCGTTTTTAAGAATTATACAGACACAGGAGAAGGGATTACAAGCAAACCAACGGGAGCAACTATCGCCTCCACTAGCGCAAAGCTATTCTTACTACTTCAGATCACGCCCTCCTGGGTAGCACAATTGGTAGAATCACTGTCCTAAACACACCAGGTGGAAAAGAAGACTTGAGTTCGAGTACCTTCGATGACGGAAGGAATTTTTATGGGCCTTTTCCACAATGTGTGCTGAATTAGTCGGTCTCAGGCGAGGGTTTTTCCTCCAACAAATAGAAAGTAGACCTCAGAACACACGCAATTTACAGACATTCAGACAATTACACAGGGCAATATGGCCTTAGTCGATGATGCTCCTAAAACCCTACTACAAAAACAACAGCCTCCAATCACAGTTCCAAAATCAAAATGAAATAAAATTAACCCCGTTCCAGTTCGTCGATGACAGCCTTTTTCAACAGTGACTTTGACGAAATACAAAAGTAAATCTACCCTGAAGAACTCGCACTAAAGAAAAAACATTAACATCTTAACCTTCCTAGATTCAGGGATCACCAAAAAGATGAAAATGAAAAACTTATGGTAAATCTATACGATAAAAGGAGTACATTTAAATTTCAAACTTTTGTCATTAGGATTCTAATATTTCCCACAAAATCCACAGAAATATTATTTCGGCACAATGTACCAGATATGTGCATATTTGTAATAACCAAGCCATATTGATACAATCAATTAAAAACATTTATTTTAATATATCAAAACGATGGAAAGTCCAAAACCATCAGAGGTCGCTTATAATTTTAAAATGGTAACTTTAATCAGTAACGTTAGCATAAAAACCAGGGAAGGCTAATTATTCATTAACACATTCAAAAACCGGTTACTTAACGTACTATTCTATAAAATTATAATTTACTGTATTTAGTTTCACATACACGCACAATAATAAAGCAACCAACTAATTGCACCAAAACAACAAAACTTTTGAAGATGCATATACCTATCAAACGGAAGTCTATAAACACTACACATATTAAAAAAAATAAAATAAAATAAAAAAATGCGGTTCTCGGTAGGTCACAAAAGCTTCTCCCGCGTGAAACGAAAACACCAGGAACACAGACCCTAGCCATCTCATCACTAAAGAAGAAATGAAGCATTTCCGAGAATTAAAAAGATAACTAAATAAAGTAATCATAAATAAATAGGCAGTAGGTACCAAGAATTACGTGGGTGAATGAGAGAGAGAGAGAGAGAGAGAGAGAGAGAAAACGAACAGCAGTTAGCGAATGACATTCAACCGCCATTAGAATTTCTCTCCACTATAATTTACACAGTGTATTATATTTCAGACGAGTTAGCAAACAGTTGTAATAAATTACTTATTAAAATAAAAAGAGAAAAAGCAACAACTTTCATGAACGAACCGAAGGCATTGCGTATCTGTCAATATTACTATTCATTCTTCCAACTAGCGCATAGCAATAAACATAATATCCAGTGCTTCAGTTACAATATACGGTATATGGATGGCTTATGTGTATGGAAGAAAAAGGGGGGGGGGGAAATTTGCCGGATTTCTTCTAGTCAGATTTTAATAAAATTTAGGCAAGTTCTCCAAATCATTCTAAAAGAGAAAAATTTTAAATTTCATGATATCCACTGGGAATCCAGTTATTACATGGAAACTGACGGACGGACGAACACACACAACGAAAAAAATAATAATTGCCAGACTTCCATTGGTTCCATTTTAATGAAATTTAAATTGGCTCGACATATTCTAAAAGAGCCAAATATAAAATTTTATGGAATTCCATCCACTAGGAGTAGAGTTATCCTATATGGATAGACAGGGTAAAGGCAGGCGTTTTATGCATACCACTAGAACCCCTAAAAAAAAAAAAAAAAAAAAAAAAAATCGAAATGATGTGCTACTGATACATGAAAGAATTCATTTTCTTTAGCTATCAGTGTTTATCTTTTTTTTTTTTTTTTTTTTTTCTTATCTCCTTTCTCCACTGAAGTCTTGAATGACCTAGTTTGGTTGCTAATGGCAAAATCAGTTGGATGAGAAAGTGAGTGATAGTGCAGCAAGCCGTCTTCGGGTGGCATAGATTTATTATATTCTAATTACGAAACCATTAGTAACAACAAAAAAAAAAAAAAAAAAATCGATTTTGGATGATTACCTAAATCATGCTTACTACAGGAACTCACAAAAAGAAAATTCCTTTTGGAAGTCATGCATTTGAAGATTGTTCGGAGATGGAACCTATCTACGTTGAACTACTTAGAGCAGTGGTTTTCAACATTTTTTTTAAATAACGGCACCCCTAAGTAATTTATTTTATTTTGCGGCACCTCAATTTTCTGCCTGTTAGATCCGATTCTGCGTGCGTGTGTAATATTAAAAAAAAATGTTATATGATATTTATTACAATAATATAATTATAAAAATGACATTTCATAATACAAATGATATATATACAGAGGTACTAAGTAAACATCAATTATAGATCACCACAAAATTAAAAAGATACTGTACACCTTTTTATAATGAAATAAACATAAATTAAAAAATAATAATAAGTTTAAGTAACTTAAACTCAAATTACGTGGCACCCCTGGAATGTTGTTGCGGCACCCTAAGGTGCCGCGCCACCCCGATTGAAACCCACTGACAGTCTACTGATAAGAAACCAATTTCTTAAATTTCTGGTGATTTGGGCATCACTACCCAACAGCTCAAAAGAGTATAATGTAAACAACACTCAGACAACACCAGATAATATTATTTGCACATAAAATGAATCTCGTGAGGTTTACCTTCGAGCAGCGTGCTGTAGATCACTAGAATAAATGGTGAAGAGGCAAATAGTCGGGTAAAGCTCGAAGCCGAATTGGAGAGTCACTCTTTGGCTAGAGGGGGTAGACGCATTATTGAGAATTTTCCCCTTGTTTAATTTAAATTTTCACAGATGCAGAAGAGTCCATTTACAATTCATCAGTTGACCAATATAAAATAAAATACAGTAGTGAAGTGAGTCGTTCCTCGCGTAGGTACCGTACCAATCCATCTGAGATTTAAATTTCCTCAAGCTGCCTGCCTCAATTACCCACGGTGGGTGCGTATTCCAGTAATTAACAACTAGCTGGCTAAAAGATTTCCTACAATCCAATCCTCTTCCGCCGTAAAATAAATTTATGGCTCCTAGTTCTGTAATCATTTAACAGTGAAAATTTCGCCTTTATTCATTTTATTTTCTTCTCTCATAGCCTTAAAGACTTCAATTATATCCTCTATAGTTCACACACCCGAAATGTTTTCTCATTATGGTCACCCTTTTGCCGATCTCATCAGGTACTTTGCCCATCTTTAAATCTTTTCAAGAAGCGCGATGGCGATGTCTTTTTTTAAGGTGCGGCCTCCATACCTGAACCAAGTGCGGTCTTACGACTGCCTTAGACAGCAGGATTATGACCTCCCTATCTCTACAAGCAAATGTTCAACAAACCATCAACAGGGAACCACGGACGTTACTTGCCGTAGGTTTACACTGCTGCTCAGAGAATTTTGTCTGCACATATTCGCAACTTCTAAGTCCCTTTCTTCATATACTTTTTTTTTTTTTTTAATTCAACCCTAGGCCTCGCGTGTAGCACAGTTGGTATAATCACCGTCCTCCTCACACGAGTGGAAAAGACCCGAGTTCGAACCCTGCCAATGACGCGAGGAATTATGGATCTTTTTCAAAACGTGGCTGAGTTAGTCGGTCTTTGCCGAGAGTAGCATGGTTTTTTTTTCTTCCGAAATCTCCAGTTTTTCGTCCAACAAACAGCAAATCGACCACAGAACACGCAATTTACAGACATATTATATACGGCGCAATAAAGCCTAAGTTGCTGATGCGCCTAAAACGACTAACCAACCAATTCAACCCTATCAAGTGTAAAAGTTATAGTAGTGGCACTTCTACATTTTGGGAATGTTACTCAAGTGCAATACCTTGCATTTTGCTGCATTAAAACATAGTCGCCAATTTTCTATTAATCTCTGAAGCCAATCCATGTCATCCTGAAGGAGAGATCATCATTAACTACTTTTCCCATCTTGATACCATCTGAAAATTTTGACTTACGCCCTATATCTCTTCATCGATGTCGCTTAAGAAAGTCAGGAACAATAGTGGTCCCAATACTGATCCTTGGGATACCTTCTTATGTTATCAAAATCTGAAGGGTAACCATTAATAACAACGATCTGCTTTCTCCCTGCAGCCATCCTGATCCATCTAATGATTTTTCCCTGAGTTTCAAACACGTTTCAGCTTAAAGTAACTTCTCATGTGGGAGTGAGTGCAAATGTTTGCTGAAATCCAAGTAAACAATGTCGAAATTATTTCCTGCATCCAGCTCAAGAGCAAGTCAAAATAGCTAACCAGATTAGTTGGACATTTTTTTTTTTTTTTTTTTAAGGGAAAACAAAGTGTTGTGTAGCCTTCAGAATTCCATTTCTATCTAAATATTCCTGTATTACACTCTTGATGACACCTTCCATGATTTTCCCCCTACTAACAAAGTCTGGTTAACCGGTCAGTGGTTACCCACTTCATTCTCAGACCCAACTGTATATTGGTGATACAGTGGCACTTCCACAGTCCAAGGAAACTGTCTTCTCAATTTAATGACATCCTCATAATGAACCTTAATTGTTCAAAGCATTCCCTTGCCACCTCTCTCAAAATTATTTGTCATATACCATTAAATCCTGGAGCCTTGCTTGCCTCTATTAGAAAAACTTTTCAGCTAAACCATCTTCTGTAATTTTAATATTGCTAATTTCATGCCACCAGACCTTCACCGCAGTTTTTATTCAACATGGCCTTTTGTCTGCAAATATTGACGCGAAGTATCTATTCAGTTCTTCGACAAGTTCAGCAAGGTTATCTGACTTTCCCACATTCCATTACACACGGGTCCGATCTGAGTCGCTCTTTTCTTCTTTGCATTAAATTTTTATGAAATAAATTTATTGCGGTTTGCCCCAAACAGCTAGGCAATGCACGTATACAAGATAAACATGCATATCATACATAAAAATAATATACATACAGAAATATTAGACGTACAGCCAATATGAGCATATAAAG
The DNA here is from genome assembly GCF_048544385.1 of Mastigoproctus giganteus. Taxonomy (NCBI): domain Eukaryota; kingdom Metazoa; phylum Arthropoda; class Arachnida; order Uropygi; family Thelyphonidae; genus Mastigoproctus; species Mastigoproctus giganteus. The sequence continues at coordinate 14,441,397 of NC_143581.1, forward strand.
CACATACAGATATTTATTTGTAACACATGCATACAGTGACACGTGCAAAAGCTTAGTGAATTAATACTATAACATATATATAAAAATACATACAAAATACAGTATAAAGAATCAGTAGCCGAGTGGTCATGAGCAGGAGCGCAATAGCACATTCTCTTTGAGTAGACTGGGATCCCAACCTCCGGCTGCTAAATATGGTCGATCTGCCAACCAGCATGGCAGATTATGGTCATTCCTTCAATATGACTCGAGGAGGCCTATATCCTACAGCAGATTGACAATGGCTGCAGATTTATATTCTCATAGCAGAAGGGCAAAGTGGGATTGATCAAGAATTATCTTGAAGGGGACGACCTGGGAATTTTTACAGTTGTATCAGGTGGTACATGTCGGGTATCCTTCGAGTTCTTGCAGGCTTTCTCATCACAGAATGCATACGAATCAATCTTCAGGGTGTGTATGCTTGGAGGGTACTAGCAGGAAAAGCCTTCCAAGCATGGCTAAGTTCTGTAATTTGCGATTCTGCATTTTCGCGTATGTATTCACATAGGCAAAAAACTCCTTGTCCCCATTCGTTGAGCTCTTTGCCAGCAATTCCTCATAATCAGCCTAACCTTTTCTGTGGTACTATTACAGATGAACTTGTAGATGTTATAGGCGTCAGTACTTTCACTGTTCCGTAACTTTCCCATATCATCTTTTTCTGCTCTATTAAACTGACAGGATCATTATTCATCCATCTGGGCATCTACCTCGTGCAATATTTTCTTAATAGTCTACATGCATTCACGGCTTCTGTAATTACTGTTTAGATGATTGGTTTCAAGAAGTAGGATGGTGTTATTCCGTAGTTTTTCATCCTGCACCATAATCAAATAGGTCCATCAACACCTGTACAGACATTTTCTCACAGCTGAAGATAAAATCCATACAAACCAGAGCGCTTTGCCCGATGTAAGGCAGTCGATTTGCGGGAGAAAAAGAAACAGATAATAAATTCAAGGTGTTTAATTTCAAGCGCGTTATATTTAATAAACTAATAACAAAAACAACAAGCTCATTAAAATGCAACCGCTTCATAAGCGCGAACCAAGAACATTTCTTTTCTGCGCATCCGCCATACTGCCCATTAATCCAATCAGCACACTGCAACAAACAATATCCAGTGCTACATTGTATGGAATAAAAATAAAAACCTAATAACAATATGCATAATAATAATAATTTCGGGATTTATATTTGTTCGATTTCAGTGAAATTGGGACGGCTGGTCAAATCTTTTTAAAAGAGCTAAATATAAAATTTAATGAAAATACGTACATTGGGAACCGAGTTGTTACATGCGGCCGGACAGACGCACATAGCGAACTTTGGTATTGTACACATATATGCAAACATACCTGAAAAGATTTTTTTTTTAAATTAATAATAATAAAATAAACTAAAACTTTTGGGTTCATCTTATTACAGAATATACACTGCACTTGGAAACCACCGTGTATGTAAGAGAATACACACACATGCGCAGTTTATTATCTGCCATATATTTTGCATTACTTACCTGTAATTTCATACCACATATAGTTAAATATTAATTATTTCTAGATATATTACTGCAATTTAAAAAAAAATTGTCTTGCGAGACAACAACATAACCTACTTTTCCGGATAGGCTTATTTTTATTTTATTTTTTTTTTTTTTTTTAATAAGAGGATGAAATATGCTTCTATCAAACAAAATCAATGATATACTTTTTTGTTGGGGCGGGAAGATCCCAAGATTAGCATTTTTCCAACAGGTGTATCACAACAGTTACATTTTAGGAGCTAGATGTCTTAAGCTAATTGGAATTTTTCTTCTTCTGTTATTAGCACAAGTGAAAATCAGAATTAATTACTAAATGATCACTAATATATAAAAGTCATTATTTTCACTTTACTGCACATACCTCATAGCGTAATATTCGCTCCACGTTTTGTAATTACAGAAAAATTCAATAAAATATTTCATATCGTAGTATGTTACCAACACTTTCGTAATGCACTTTATTTCTATCTGTATTTTAAATTAAAAACAACTGAAATATAACACTTATTTCATGTTTCTGCTGAGATTAATATAAGCAAATTGTAATAATTCATGATTTTTAGTATTTATTAAACTTAATAACAAAAAAAAAAAAAGTCTCAAAAAGAAAGGACTTATGTGCGCGAACAGAGAATATTCCGTTTTTGCGCATTGCTCCAATTGCACGGGAACAAACAATATATGGAGCCTATGCGATATGTATGAAAATAATAAAATGGCGGATTTTTATTTCTCCAATTTTAATGAAATTTTCGATAGCTCAACAAATCTTTCTAAAACGCCCAAGCACTAGGAGTCGAATTATTACATGCGGACAGATAAACACAATACGCACTTTGTGTCATCCGTCCGCATATAAAGGAGGTGGAGAGAAGAAAAAAGGAAAAAAAGCGTGAAATTAATTTAAAATGGCAATCATTAAAGTCAAAAGGGAAAAAAAAAAAAAAAAAAAAGTGGATAAAGCGGGTATTACTTTTCCCAAAAGGTGAAATATCTTGTTTTCAACCATACGTCTCTTGAGTCGAGTATATTTTATCTATTTTACATCCAGAAGTGTTCTATTTGTGAAGAAACATTTGCTCGTGCTTAAGTTCTGTGATTAGAAATGTTATCTACTCAAACGATGGACGACCTGGCCCTAGGGATCATTGTCCATTTGCCTATCCTTTGGTACAAGGTTCTAATTAAAGCCTACGGATCTAGCTAAACACAAAAGTGAGAGTGAGTTATGAAAACTAAAAAACGTTTTTTTTTTGTTTTTTTTTATTACTGTTAATACAGAATGTATCCTCTATACTGTATACTATATGCATGCTGTCTGCAGGAAAATATAGAAACTATATTTAAATAAAAAAAAAAAAAAAAAAAAAAAAAGCTTCTTGCCATTTCCGGAGATCTGGAAAAAAAACTCTAGTACAACTAGCTATTTGTAATGAATTAACATAAAAAGGGGCAGACCGGGTTAGAGCATGTCATATTCATGAAATTGACCCAAATTACGACAGTTAAATGAGTAAATACGGTAATTCGAAATTAATATGCAAATAACTGGAAAATTTATATTTAGGTGCATAAATACGGTGAAGTCCATGGTTTGCGTTCAATTCTATCACAAATGTTCCACAAGTTATAGTTAATGACCCCTTATCTGCGCATTTTATGTAGCAGCTTTCATCAAAAGTTCACGAAAGCGAAAGTTTTAAGATTCTTAATGAGTTCATACTGGCAATTAAGAGATAACACCTCTATTAAGTATAAAGATGTTAATGTAATGTCTTCACATGAATATATATATATAACAGAATTTGGGCTCCTCCAAGTTTTATATCATACAAATCTTTATGCATTCATAACGAGAGTGTGGCCCAACCAACCGTAGGACGGGGGGGACACTTATTTCGCATCAACTAAATTACCCTGCTTCCGATATTGATTATTATACATATGTAAAGAGGGAAAAATCTGTTATTGGAAAATACAGAAAGTATATTTAAACCTTTGTCTTCTTGCCATTTACTGGGAACTTATAAACTATAGTACAACAACTTTGCGTTTGCAGCGAATTAACAGAAAAGGAGCATACAGGGTTATAACAAATCATGCTCATAAATTAACAGTTCCTACGTAATCGCTGGCCCTACATTCAGACTACAAATCGTACACAAAAAGTCTGACAATTACATGAGTAAATACGGTATTTTTTTTTAAGGTAGCTGCTTTCGTCAAAAGTTCACGAAAATAAAATTTTAAAATTCTTAATGAATAGGCTCATACTACGAAATAAGAGTAACACCTTTATAATGGAATAAAGATGTTAATTCAACGTTTTCGCACGAAATATGTATACAGTTTGGGCTCTCTCCGATGTTTATATCATCACAGACAGAAAAGTAACCTTAAACTACGAGCAATAAATAATCCAAAAATACGAACAAGAAAATGTTCGTGATATTCAACGGTAATGGTATCCATTTATCTGTGACAGATCAGAAGGTAGCAAGAGATTGAAGCTTCAGAAAAAGCAGGATTAAGTCTGTCATCCATCACTACTCTCCTTTGATTTTCCCTTATTAATGCACCAGTTCTTGTTTACACTATATTGTAGAGACACAGATAAAGTGTGACAGAATTCTAAAATTCCCACTTCATATTGATCGCCAATAATAAATTCACTGTCTCCTTCCATGAAGGGCGAACAGGTCAATAAATGTTATACATGGCTATATGTGCGACCTATATTGACAGACAGCCGTAAAGGTTACACGGGAGACTGCACCTAAATAGTCCAACTTAAATATCACGAATGTTTTGTACGATGGCAGATATCAAAGAGGTGGTGAAGAAGAAGAAGAAACACACACACACACACACACGTGTAGATATATTTAATTCTGCTCTAGGCGTTTTACTTATCAGTTTTTAATTTGGAAAAAAAAAGTGCCATTTTACCGGCCGGACATAAAGATTTAAACAGGACATTGAGTGCAATCATATGCCTAAATTATAAGTATATTCGAGAGTATTGTTTTTTTTCTGGCCATTCAAGCTTAACAATTATCTTAAAAACTATTGTCCCCAAATCAATTTAATTTTTGGCGACACCGTTTCATGTGGAATTTTTTAAAAATATTTGATGAATTTCGGATATAACCAGCGAACCCCCTGAAATTTAAGAATTCATTTGAAACAACTGATAAACTAAATATGACACATAAGATATACACCGAGTGATCACTGAATTATGACCACCTACCTAATACTTCGTAGGTCCTCCTTTTGCCCTCAGTACAGCAGCTATCCGACGTGGCATTGATTCAACAAGATGTCGGAAGCGTTCGGGAGGTATGGCCAACCAAGCTGTGTGTTTAATGCGGTCGGCAATGCATGTATGGAAGTGATTGGTGTATCCATACGCTTGTATGCCTTTCAGAAGGTAGTGTCCCACAAGTGCTCTATGGGATTGATACCGGCGGGCGTTCGGAGGCCAATCTATATGGAAGTCAGAACTGTGTTCCTGAAACAATTCTTGCACAAGTGCCCAATGGCTGGGCGCACTGCCATCTTGGCCGAGCGTCCTGGGCAGACTCCGACAAGCGAAAATCCGAGCCAACTTATACAACAGCATTAAAACTTACCTCGTCCAACGAGCTATAGAAGTAGTGACACCATACCACCGAATCACCAGAACAGTACACCGAGGATGTCCGCAGGGGTCCGTCCTAGGCCCCCTACTCTGGAACATGGTCTTCGACGAGTTCCTGCACATTAATCTTGGGGAAGTGCATTCACAGGCCTTCGCTGATGATTTAATCCTTAGAGTGACTGCAGACTCAAGAGCTCAGCTGGAGGACCAAGCAAACAATGCCCTAAAAATCCTACAGAAGTGGGCAGAGGACAACTTTCTCCAAATATCAACAGAGAAAACCAAATCAATCGTACTGAAAGGAACCCTCGATGTCAGAAAGCCACCCCAAATAAAAATAAAGGGCACCACAATCAACTTTGGCACTGAAATGAAATACCTTGGTGTCGTTTTTGACACAAAGCTATCATTCCAGCACCACCTCAAACAAGTCAGGAACAAAATAAGGAAATACTCTATCATGGTTGCAAGGATCACTTGCCGCGACTGCGGCCTCAAAAAACACGTCCCTCACGTTACGTTATTACAAGACCACTTTTATTCCAATGATCACCTACACGGCCGCTATTTGGTATCACAAGACCACTAGAATCAACCCATCGGTCAATCTTACTCACAGTGACTCAAGCCTGCAACACAGTCAGCACAGAGGCCCTCCAGGTGCTGGTCGGTGTCCTCCCATTGGACCTGGAGGCAGTCCGACGCGGCCTCCAGGTCCAATCGAACCGACAAACGGAAAAAGCATGGAAAAACTGCGACTACAAAAACACCTCCAACAAGAATGGCAGAACAGGTGGAAGGTCTCCACCAAGGGGGAGGTCACAAGGATTTTTTTTTTTTTTTACCATACATTGACAAGGTCTACCCAAAATCACCGGCTTGGCTTCAGCCGGGACGGGTACTCACCTTTCTACTAAGGGACCATGAGCCCTTCAATGACAAGCTCACCATGCTAGGGTTCCTTGATAACCCACACTGCACCTGTGGAGATGTTGAGAGCTGGTCACATCTTATGTATCAGTGTCCAAGGTACGAAGGTCTGCGGGGATTATTCTACACGAGATTGACATACATCTCACAGAACCAGGAGCATCACTTTTTGGATTCGCACGATGAATAAAAATCCTCACAAAATACGCCCAGGACCTCTTTGCGAGAAGAGGAACTCGATATGCGCTGACAAACTAGCAAGTGACTGGAACCAGTTGCACTCTCCATGCCACTGTTGCTCTAACAGAAAATGACTATTAACCAGAATGGTACATTCTTCGAAGAATGACTGCAGCTCTGGACAATGCCTACTACCCCAGATTGAACCCCAAAACCGTCAAAGAAAACCAAACTTTACCCAATCAACAACCTGGATGGGATACTCTCCAAAAAAGAAAGACGGAATCCCTAACAAGCCTACAACTCGGAATGGACTCTGAACTCCTAAAAAGGAAACTTTACTGAACTTGACCCAACTACTGGATTCCTACAGCAGACTCTGACTCAGATATTAGCAATGCTGCACATGCATCGTTGGAGATCAATCGTAGCGACCATCTGCGACTGACTTGTGGAAAGGGATCGATCATACTGACCTTCTGGACAGGACACTGTCCTACCTTTGGCCAGGCCATGATACTGGCCTGGAAACGCATCGGATTTGACCAACTGCAGCCCTGCTGCCTATGCGCTATTTGGCAATCAGTACCCTGCTCCCTTGCTGGGTACCTTTATTCCTATTTCCTGGAGGGGGGAGAGGAGCCAGACTCCTGTCCCCTCCCTCTTTTCTTTCTGGTGGAGCATGGGCCTCCCTCACTGCCACTAACTGGGAGCATCTTCTCTATCGCACCCATTCTTCTGACTTTCCTCCCCCCAGCCTTCAGTCTCCCTCCCCCCACTCTGCCTATACACTAGCGTATGCCCTACACGTAAAAATTTAACCGTGCAAATTGAACCTCGCCCATTGACTTTTGGCGTCCAACCTAGTGGACTTTTTTTCCCCCCCTTTTAGGTCCTAACCACTGAAATCTCAGGAAATTAGGTGGCAGGACCTGCCAGAGTATATATAAGCTACTGGGTTCCTGGTCTGCCTCCACGGGGCAACGTTGGGCCCCAACAGGGGTCCAGCAGCTAAACGACCAGAAGAACAATGGTACATGACACTAAACGATCCAAGACCCACACACTTTTAAATCTCTGGCATTTACAGCATACTGTAACATACCACAATGTAAACAATGCGGAGATGGGGGAAACCCCTGGTGCTGCTTGACCCTAAATACACTTACTGCCATCTTAGAAGACACCATCGTCATTGGGGGAAAAAGTGTAACATAGCGGGGTGTACACAGTCAGCAAGCAGCTGACAATAGCGGAGACCACTGATACGTCGTTACATGTGCACCAGGGGTCCAAGTTCCTGCCAGTGAAACATGCCGCACACCATACAACCACCTCTACTTTTGATACCATGCATGATGGATCAAGAGCCTCATGTTGTTTACGCCAAATCCGTACATGACCATCCACGGTGTGGAGTAAATAATGTGACTCATCCGACCAGCACACTTTCTTCCAGTCTTCTAACGTCCAACTTGAATGCTCTTTGCACCAGGCGAGTCTATTACGCCGATGAACCTTGGTTAGGAGAGGATGCCGTAGGGGTCGTCTGCTGGTATAGCCCATATGTGCGAGCGTGCGACGCATGGTCATGCCAGATATTTTCCGGGTTGGCCCCATGTTGTATTGGGTATTCAACTCTTCAACAGTGCTGTGCCCGTTTACCAGTATGAGTCGTCAGACCCGACTCTCACCTCTAACATCAACCTTTCACTGACCTTTGCAGTTTTGCTGTCAGGTCGTTGTTTGACCATTCTGAAGCCAGTCTTGGTACACATTAAATATGGTGGCTCTCGAACACCCCACCAGTTCAGCCGTTTGGGAAATCGAGGCACCAGCTGGTTGAGCACCCATAATCCCTTTATCAAAGTCCGATAAATCCTTCCTTTTACCCATCACGCTCGGAATTTTACTACCTACTGAACCACTGACACCTTATCTATGCTATGTAGGTCGACTAACTCCGCACACTCGTACCTCACGTGGTCAACGGGTCATATTCAGTTTTCATAGGGGTGGTCATAATTCAGTGATCACTCAGTGTATACTATATAACCAAAAGTATTCATGTGGACATGTGTTTTGGTAAAGGGCGGCTCCTAGAACGTGAGTTCAACTCCGCCTCGTATCTCTGTGAAGAACAGTATCACTACAAATGGGCCAGATGTGTGTGACGTCGGTTTGTGTGTATTATGTGTGTGTTCGGTTGTTATGTTCTGACCGCTTGGCTACCGAGAAGCATCAGTCACCTGGACAGATGATTCTGGGTACTCGTCCACACCACGGGAAGGTGGGCCAGTCCCAATGGAGCATGTACTGTCTCGATACGAGACTCTGAACCACCTGATGTTGCCAAAAGGTGGGCCAGATTTCTCTGGGGGCCCACTCCAGAGAGGGGAAAAAAAAAAATAATAAATAAATAAAATAAAAATTAAACTAAAAACAGAAACAAAATGTATTTCCCGTGGTGCAAAAAAAAAAAAATAAAATAAATAAAAAAAAATAAAAATAATAATAATAATAAATAAATAAAAAATTTAAAAAAATAATAATAATAAATAAATAAATAAATAAAATAAAATAATAAAATAAATAATTAAATAAAATAAATTCCCTGTGATGAAAAAAAAAAAAAAAAAAAAAAAAAGGAGAGCTGTCTGGCACCAATGACAGTCCACATCCCAGTTGTCTGAACAGAGCACGAGTAAAAAAAAAAAAAAAAACCAAAAGTATTCAGACACCCTCCACGAATACTATGTACACTCAACGATCCAATTCATCCCATAAGTTCTCTAGGATCGAGGTGACCACTCTAGGCCCCGCCAGTCTAACTTTTGTGCACTACGCCAAAATTCCCCGGTGTACGTATTGGCTCAGACACGGCAATATAAATTTTGTAGGTTTGCCTGTGCAGCGGTAGTACGTTAAGAGACAGTATGCATCAGACTTTCAATGCGGGATGGTAGTTGGGGAGTCATGTCAGAAATTTTGATGTACGCATAACTAAACTCCTCTAAACATTTCAAAATCAACTATGGTGGATATTACTCAACGATGGAAGAAATGTGTCAATCATTCATAGGGAGCTGCGTACCTTAGGTTCAATGGTAGCGTCTGAGAGAAGGTCTCCACTGTACTTGCTTTTAGTTTCCGTGCTACGAATTACAAGGGTGAATAGAAGTTAGGCGTCAGTAACTGAGCACATCATTTTAAATTAACACATCATAAAAAATTTGATTTTAAACAAAGCGGGCGGATCGTGAGTCACAGTTCGATTGTGCACAGATACTAAGTTTCAATTGGACCATAAGGCATTCATTACGATAGAGCAGAGGGTGCCGTAACAACACAGGAGTGCCACATAATTTGGGTTTAAGTTACTTAAACTTATTATTTTTTTTAAATTTATGTTTGTTTCATATAAAACGGTGTACAGTTATGGTAGGGGTGCCGCAAAATAAAATAAATTACTTAGGGGTGCCATTATTAAAAAAAGGTTGAAAACCACTACGATAGAGTAGTCCACAGAATATACATAGGACAATTATGAAAAGGTGGCAAGGATCGTGAATGTCCATGCATTGTGGAGTTTCAGGAGAGATAACCCAAAGAGCCACCTCTCCTGAAACGTACAAATGTACATGGCTGACCAACAGACACAGAAAATGCCTCACATTTCGCTGCATATCTTACAAATAGAGGGAGCTGACAGCACAATAAACCATTTACGAGTTAGCACCCCAAAATGCGTGCTGAGGCTGTTCAAGATAAGAATGTTGCATATTGCAATTGGCTCATATCCAAATCTCCAGGTTCATTTTCTGCTTAAAATAAAGCACTTATTAATCAATCCAAACTAGATTTTGAACAGGTTAAGAACAGAAAACTTGCTTCTTGTCCAAACAGTAGTCGAGCATTCTGGTATCTTGACAGACCTACCGGCCACAACTTTTGCTCATCTATACTCTCACTTCTTAAAACCTGATTGTTCTGCCTGCCTCCTCAAATTGAAATCTAGCATCTTACTTTTCTTCTAACTCGTATTGACGATCTTGGCAAACCATCTCCTACCATTCCCAGTACAGTCCACTCAATGCCTACTGTAGTCTTCCGTCAAAATGATGTAATAAGAATTTAACAATCTTAACGACAAGAAATCTCCAGGTCTTGATGGTATTTCTCCACTTGTTCTCAAAACCTGTGCTCCTGAGCTTACTACTCCTGTTTTGGAAATTTGCTCATATCCAGCCAGTTCCTAAAAAGGGTGACAAGTCCCTCCCATCCAATTGTTGTCCCATTCACTTACCTCTAATCTTTCGAAAGTAATGGGAAAAATCCATTAACCACCAACTGCTCAGCTACCTCTAAAACTTCCACCAGATCAACGACAGCTAGCATGGATTTTTTCAGTGTTGATCCACAGGTGAAAATTTGGCTTATGTTACCCACCACCTATGGAAAACTTTAGTGAAACTCGAGCAGTTTCTTTGACATATCTAAGGCTTTTCATCATGTCTGGCATAAAAGTCTTCTAAAGAAGCTTCCGTCTTATGGTCTGCCAACACATTTTTGCAATTTTCTCTCTGGCCGCTCATTGCAGGGTGATGGTAGATGGCTCTCTGTCTTATAACTTCTCCAATAATGATTATGGTCCTCAAGGTTCACTCCTTCCTTCCACTATTTTCCTCTTGTATATTAATAACCTTCTACTGACTGCAAATCCTATCCACAGTTTCAAAACGATCAAGCATTTCTTTGCACAAGTCTACTATTTGCTGTTTGTTCTGGAGTAAAATTGTGTGGAATCCAGTGGGCACAGATTTACGACATTTTCAGGTGATCTTACACAATACTCTAAGCACTACCGTATGAAATGGGCACTCTAACAGCTAATTCACAAAGTGTAATTTGCCTGTCTTCATCCAAGATTTCCTGGGCTTTTGCAATTTACTCAGGAGTTGAGGGGTAAGGCTGACCAGGTCTTGGGTCATCTGCAACAGACTCACTGACTTTGCTGAATCACTTTTACCACTTAAATATAGCCATCCTACTAAAACACTCAATACCATATGCTTCATTCATCTCTTTAACTGTTTCCGATGCATTTAAGCCCCGTCTGAAACAATAACGAATCGCATATCGCTGCTCAATCTGTATGTCCGACATGTTACTTGCTTCAAAACGATCGTAAGTGAGACGCAGCTAAAAATTATTCACGCAACTCCAGCAAGACAAGTACTGGCATGTGCACCCAGTCTGCTCAGCAGCGATCTGGGAGATCACCTCTAGTGGCAGTTATGGAAAGTTTGCGAGGTAAACATAAAATCTTGCACCCGTCCACGAATTAAATGATCACCCTGTGTGTGTGTGTCCACTTAAAATATAAAGTAAAGCGAGGGTTCCGCTTACAATGCTTTCCTGCTTATAGTGCTGCTTGGGGCCAGTTCCCTCGAAAGAGGGAACTTGCGAAGGGACTGGCTCCCGCGTCTCTAAACAACACCCAGTTGCCCTGTAATCAAAATTTATCGTACGTCGTTTGGTTTAGAGATGTGGATAAAAAGAAATGCTGAAATTGTAAATATTATAACTTTGGAGGTAGTGGATATATCCTCCCATGCAGATGTTTAAAAATCGGAAAAGTGAATGAACTGGTAACGCGGATCATTTTTTAAAAAATTATATTACCACGAAATAATATATATGAAAATATACAACCGCATATAATATAGATATATATTGTTTCACAAATTTTTTTGCATATATATTATTATTATGCAAATTTTCCACTTTTCTGCATTGTAGAAACGACACACACGTTATAAAACTCCAAGGGTTATAAAAGATTTCCTTCTTTCTTTTGCTTGTCTACAAGTATAAATTTTCATTCTGGAATATTCCTAATATGACCTAGGATCATCAAATACATAAACGTAACGGAAAACACAGAGAAGGCGTGCGTGCGTGTGTGTTACGTAAGGTGGCCCCTAAAAGTTAGTTCATCTCCGCCATGGTTCTCTATGATGATATACAAGACTCTGTACAATGGCCAGAAATAAGTGTAGTGTTATGTTTGCATAGTGTGTGTTGTTGTGCTGTTCAGCCGTTTCTGGCCGCTTTGCTACCAGGGAGCAGCGATCGCCAGGAAGGCTGCTTCCCGGCACCCGTTCACACCACGAGGAGGCGGGCTCAACTATACACGTACTAAACTAAATGTAATATTTCCTATGGGTGCATCAGTCTCCTATAATCACGTACGGTGGTGAATACCACAAAGAATCCCGCATCCACTGGAGAAAGTGTAATAGCAATGGATGCCAGCAGTTCCGTACGAAGGAAGCCCAAATTTGGGTACAAGCAGTTTAACATCCTCTCTGTTTCACCAACTTCAGCAAGTTCTACTATTAATTAAACAGTGTCCTGTGATTGTGGCCACCTGCTCAGGGTAATCAAATATAAAAACAAGCATTCCCTACATCAGCGTTTCCCCTGGGGATTCATAGACCAGTTCTAGAGGGTCCGTGAAACGTTCAGAAGGGGTATCAAGTAAAATGTGTTTATATATATGCAGGGGTGTGCAAACTTTAATTTTACAGGGGCCCATAGATCTCAGTAGTTTGGGAGCGGCTGTCCTACATAATGTTAGTTGTATTAATTTTAACCGATTATCAAAATACAAATCTGTAATACACAAATTTCGCCAAGGTACAACAGTGCAAATATACTCTTCTATAGATTAACTGGAGAGGGGGAGGGACAGGGGTCTATACATTTATCTCCTGCTACGCATAAAAATGATAAACTACGAGTATATCATATAACAATGTTCTAAAGTGTGCCCATATCGTGACCAATCTCGGAATTCGCAAGTTTCAATTTACATCCGTGAAACCAGATTAGAAATGTGATCACTCGTGCCTGGTAAGATCAAAAGACGTTAAAGGCTTCTGATCAGACAAAAGTTCTTTTCAACAGTTTTCTGCTGGTTCTAAAAGCTGGTCTTCGTGGGTTTTGTTTATTTTAAAATTATAAGAGCAAGCAAGTTTCATGCAGTTTCAGCAATTTCTTTATCTTTCTTTTCTTTTATTATTATTATTATTATTATTATTATAGATGTTTTACTTCAAGGGAGGCGTGGGCTCAGAAAGTTTCAGAACCGCTGCTGTATAGTGTAGCTGAAATACTAGATATTGTCAATCTACTAAATATATAAATCATGAATCATTTACGATTTTCTTATTATATTATCAATCACAGCAGTAACGTGAATTACGTGTTGTATTTTAACTGTTATTAAAATCCGAAAGAAATATGTAACTCGCATTATGAAAGCGTTGGCAGTACACTATGATGTAAGTCACATTTTGAATTCCATTTTTTATTAAAATCCAACAGGGAAAAACAAATTACTTTTATATATTAGTTAATCAGTAATTAAGTGGCAACGTGTTATTTACTTTCATTTCTATTAATCATAAAACATGAAAATTCAATTAAAAACAAAATAATAACGCGCCTGAGATGTAATGCACTGAGAACATTAGCTTTGTAAATATGCCAACTGTTTCAAGAATACGCTTCTAAGCGTAATTTTAGGGCAGGTGGACTTTAAGGAGAAGACAGGAGAGGAGCATTTAGACCAACTGTTCTTAAGCAAAAATTTGTTGTGCCCAACCAGTGAAAAGATTTAATCCGAATTTATGAAAACAACTAGAATATGCAATGGTGAAGAAGAAGAAAAAAAGCATGCGTGCTTGGATAAACAAAATCTGCCCAATCACCGACATTTCAAGGTTACCATCCACGAAAAGCTAGAATGCGACGAGTCACTTGCACAGGTAACAGTATCGATCTCCCATCTCAGAGATTTATTGATATATTTTCGAACTTTCTGAATGTAGCTTGTATTTTAACTTGATTATAATTCGATCCGAAGTTGGCTCGAGAAGGAACAACACCAGATGACAATACGTCGAGGACGCAAGAAAAACAGAAGTGAATGAGATTACGAACGCATCCACCTATTGAAAATGGAACGAGTAACCATTCATAACTTTTCAAAGTGTGAGCACGTAGGAAGACAGCCGTAAGCCTCGCCCAAAAACACTTCAATCACCGGACGTATATATAATAAAAAATATATCTATCCCAACGTGGAATGAAATATTCTGACTTTTATATTATTTATGAAAACAGCTGGTGGCCACATTGAGGATCGCTGATCGAGACACAATAAAGTCACCAATGGCGTCTGTTTCGAGTAAGATATTTTATTTCCAATCGGAATAAAGCAAACTCTGTTTCGAGTAAGATATTTTATTTCCAATCGGAATAAAGCAAACTCTGTTTCGAGTAAGATATTTTATTTCCAATCGGAATAAAGCAAACTCCAAAAAAACACTCCATTAACATTTTTGTTAGGAAAAAATGGGTAACGAATATTCTGCCAACAACAGAATTGTAAGAATTCATCGTTTGTTAGTGAAATACTTCGTTTTTCTGGAATATTAGCAATCATTCAATATAAATGACAGAACTAAGGGAGGACCCAATCAAGGATTAAAAAGTATATATCATGATGTATTAATGATTATTAATATGAATAAAAGAGGGCGTGAATCGCACTGGCTTCAAATCTAAAGGACGTGAACGATTTGACTTTTCCTATTTTTAATCGGAAATATTCCCATGTGTCCTTGGGGGATAATTCCTATTCTCTTAAATTCGTTTACTTCGATTCACAAATCGGAGGAATCAAATAATTGCTAAAATGAACGCGGTTGTCCCTACCTTATACGCATTACTTTTTAGTATTTTTAAATTCTCGATTGGGGCCAATGGCAGTACTTTATAGCAATTTCTCGATTTAGATACAAGTTAACATAATAATATACTGTTCCGCTTACTCAGTTATATTTCAAACTTATATAGGGTTTTGTTTGACCAATCATGAAAAAAAATCAATATTTTTGTACACCTGTTAGCTGTACCAACAAACAACCATCCAATCTATTTATGGAATTATCTACGAATCGTCTTGTGGAATTAAGGATTACATTTTTACACGAATAAGCATTATATAGGCTTAAGGAATTTAACCGAACTTGTGGTGTGGAAAAAAAAAACGAAATACAGCGGAATGATATTAGTTATTATAAAAAAAAATCCACAACAGACAAGTGAAGTTTGTTAGTGACACTCCGCGATATAATATAGTTCGCATAAATTGAAGAAACAATAGCAACTTAGATATTTTTTTAAACAAGTTTCATTACAACGCCAATAAATTTATCTGAAATTACTTCCAAAAATTTCAGCCTTTAAAGCATTTCAACGAATTTTAAATTTAAGTAAACATAAACGTGCTTGGACTTTAAATGAACTAGATGATATCATAGTTTGTCAGCGGAAATAACTTCACGCCATTAAACATTGCTTTTTGTTTAGGTAATTGTACTTGAAGGAATAATCCCTATGACGCCCGATGATTGTTCCAACGAATATTAAAAGTGTAAGATGAAACTTTTTTTTTTTTTAATACAAGTACAGTCAGACCGAGTAGAACTTGAAGTTCTACTCAGTATGACTGTACTTTTATTAAACCTCTTGAGAATAAAAATAAAATGTAAATAACATTAAACAGTTTGTCTAGGTTAAAGTGGTTAAACTTTTTTTATTATTATCATTAGCCATATGGTGCACGGAAGCCCGAGCCTTTTGCTGAACCAGCCAAAAAAAAAAAAAAAAAAAACTAAGTTACCCTGAGAGAGAGAGAGAGAGAGAGAGAGAGAGAGAGAGAGAGAGAGAGAGAGAAGAATCACCAAGAAAGAGAAGAATGATGATATCCAGCTCAGGACCCTGGGTGTGCCAAGCCCATATTCACTAGATGTGAGCTCCCAAACTTTCTATATTAAAGTCCCTCTCACCTGAATTTCTTCACCCCTTTCCCACACTTCAATTTTATAAGGACATGCGTCATAATTAAAAACCGAAAATTTTGTCAACAGAAAAAAAAATATATATAAAAAAAAAAATAATAAAAAAATATATAGTTCAACCATCAATTCTTTGAAACAGAACGGGTGAGGATTGGAAGAAACAAACAAACAAAAAAAAAAAAAAAAAAAAGGTGCTGGTTCTGAACCAATGCTAAAAAGAATAATAATAATATAAAAATAACGGGTATTTAATTCGACCAATAATATACAGTCCCGTTATAGTAAAGTCCTCATATCGCTTTCTAAGGCCAAAAAGAGTTATAAGCGAGATCCCCCACCTTTGTGGGAGTATTTTTCATATTTCGCAGATACAGTAGTGATTTCTCACTATTATCTTATTTACCTATTGATGCTATATTGACCACACACGTGCAGTAATCATTACTGCACAAGGTGTGTGCATAAAATTAATATATATATATATATATATATATATATATATATATATATATATATTTTTTTTTTTTTTTTTTTTATGTGTCTCTTTAAAAAGATTTGTCACGCCATCCCACACTTCATTAAAAATGGAACCAAAGAAATTCGATAATTATTTCTTTGTCCGTCAACCTGCATATAATGGCTTGACTCTCAGAAGATAAGATTTTTATAAAATTTTATATTTGCTCTTTTAGAATGACTCAAAATTAGCCTTTAACTACAAACCTACAGGCAAGAGAGATATGGGTCGACCAAGACAACGATGGCAAGATCAAGAGCTACAACAGAACAGGTCTTAAAAGACCTAAGCCGGACCAAGTTCATGATGATGATAGAAACTTAAATTTGATTACAATCGAACCTACAGATATCCAACAATTAGTATTTTTAATTTTTTTATCGATAAATATCTCACAGTAAAATAATATTGCCAAAACAGGCAATTGATAAACATAAAAAAATTTCTTAAAGCAAAAACAAAATGGAATTTTAATTTTTAACAGTCTATTTTGTTTTTATAAACTTTTTACGTTTATCAGTTGTGGCAATATTATTTTAGTATGTTTAATCCCGACGCTCGAGACCTTTTCTCTAACATATCACACCCAGGGTCCTGAGCTGGATATCATCATTCTTCTCTTTCTTGGTGATTCCTTTCTACTTTTCTCTTTCTCTCTCTCTCTCTTAACTCGGGAATTTTTTTTTTTTTTTTTTGGCTGGTGCAGCATAAGCCTCAGGCTTCCTTGCACCATATAGCTAATAATAATAATAATTTAGTTGAAGCATTGGATATGTTTAATGGAGGAATGAACAATATGGCGGATGCGCAGAAACGAAATGTTCTTAGTTTGCGCATATAAACGGGAGTTTGCTGCTTTTTTTTTTTTTTTTTTTTGCTATAAATCTAACTATTATTATTTACTAACGCGCCTAAAAATGTGAAGCACTGCATTCATTATCTTGTTTAATCCTTTACTGGTTGCATGGATCGATAGAAACCTTGCACGACTGCAAGGTAATACTGTATGAAATAAAAGGCTATCTACATCAGAAATGATTTCCATGAAGTAAAACTGTACCATAAACGAATTTATGGTTCATATAATCTTTCTTGAAACTAAAATCGAAGTGAAGGAGGGCTATATACGGGTTTCTTCCCCTTCTTGGGACCTTAAAAAAAATCATATAGGGAAAAACCATTTTAAAAGAGAATTATTAGCCTTAAAAAATACATAACTATTCGTAAAAAATGAACGCTACTGTTGTACAAGCCCCGTCACTGCTAGAAGATTAGGGGTAAAAAATAAAAAATAAATATAAAAAAAAATAAATAAATAAGACAGGGGTCGACAGCCTTTGAGTGAAGAGCCATTTTTGATCTAATTAAAGAGAATCCGAAGAGCTGCACCTCAGCTCAAGCTGGTGGGGGGGGGAAGAGTTTAAGAAATGGAACAGTGGGAAGGTGTTTTATTAAAAAAATATATATTTTGAAATATTATTTATTAATACTGAAAAAACGTAACAAACATCCAATTAGGTACGAATTAATGTGACTTTTGCTGCTGAACTTCTTGAGCGAGTCTCTCAACATCAGGCGAGTATGCCGCAATTTTCATCTTTAAATATGCTGAGAGACTCGCATTGTTCAGACGGTTTCTTGATTTATTTTTAATATATAAATAAGATCTTTATTGTACAGTACATCGGTACACGCAGGTACCACGACCATACAATACCCTTCACGGCACCATGCCAGGGGTTAACAAACGGCAGAGATAACCTCGCCGGAATTATAAAGATTAATTTTTAAAAAATTAATTAAAATTAAAAAATTAAAATATTAATTAAAATTAAAAGATTAATTAATAAAAAAAAAAAAAAAAAAAAAAGTACTCATAGCAGATAACATTGACTTGAAAGGAAAACTAATACAAAAATAACAAGTTGTGATAACAAAAGATTTTCCTCGAGTCCAGTTTTCTGAGAGTCTCTTGCCCCGCCAAACCGATCTGAGATCAGTTGGTAGTTGTGGAGACCACGTGCAGATCTAGGATGATCCGTCTATACTTTTTATCATCTATGATTTTAAATAAGTCAGCATCCAAGGATTGAACCAGGTGGAGCTTCTGATAAGGGAGGAACCGATCTTTCAAATGTAGTCTCGAAGGAAGAGCAAGAAGCTTGGGAGTGGAGCGGAGACCTGGTTGGGGAATCCGCCAGCACACGGTGTCCCAAACGTTGGGTGCTGAGACTCTCCCGGAAATCATTTTTACGGTGAAGATGAGTCTTCTCTCGTGCATTAATGCTGAAAACCTGGTTAAATTCAGCGCGTCGGCCATCGGTGTTGTGCGCTGCTGTGGTGGGAGATGACACTTCCAGGTTGCCCACTTCAGGAGCCAGTATTCAGCGGCTTTTAATGGTTTAATTGTGGTGTCTGCAGCTGAGCCCCACAACTCTACTCCATACAGTATACTTCCAAAAACCATCATCCTGATATACATTTTTATCAGGTTTGTGTTGTCAATGTGTAGCAAGTGCTGCTTGGCAACCCACCGTTTCTTGTTGAATTTAGCACAGAGTTCGTCTATATGATGATGGAATCGTAATTTTCTGTCGAAGATTACACCCAGATCTCTTTGCTTTTCAACGCAGGGGATCGTGTTCGAAAATATTTGCCCGCAGAAATATGTTGAACCAAAAACTGATAGAAGTCCAAACGCAAATACTTTCAAATTTATATACGTATCCGGTAAGCTACTCCGCGCATCGATCACAATTTGGTCTTGCTTTTTAAACTCATCTGTCGTCGTACATTTGTGTAGAATTGCAAGGGCAGCTTTTTGCCCTCCAAATCCTCAATTTCAAGGCATTTTAGTCTTGCACTCCACATGTCCTTGATTTTTAAGTCCTCTAACTCCACTTCAAATTGGGCTTCATGTGGGCTAAAAGTTAAAGAGCCGCAGGTTGCCGCCCCTGCTACAAGACCTCTGAATATTGTAGGAGGTATGCTGTACCATGTCGCCAGGATTGCGTATCACAGATTTGCGACAGACCGTGGTGGAGGATCCAAACGCCGGATCTGTTGATCCACGCAATCCCAGATTTTTCATGTGATTTATATCCGGTGGCCAAGGTAGCACACCTGGAAGTCATTTTCGTGTTCTGTGAACCACTCAAACAATACCGGCAACATGTCAGGGCACTTTATCCTAATGGAACAAACCTGTGCCATCTGGGAAGACAGTATCATGAAGAGGTGTACCTGATCCGTCATAATGGATGGTAATTTTATGCATTCCGAATCCGCTCTGGGGTACGAGGACTCAGAGATTCCCAGGAAAACATCTCCCATACCAAAATACTGCTGCAATCTGCCTGTTTCTGTTGAACCAGGACATCGGAGTGATCCCTCTCTGCAGTTTATCGGCGAACTCTTCATCTACTATCCAAACGGCATAGCAAGACAAGTGATTCATTGGAAAAGGCAACTTTTTTGCAGTAGGCAATGGTCGAATGACACCGTTCAGATGCAAACTGCATGCGTCATTGGCGATGAGTTGCCGTAAGCATGGTACCTTTATCAGGTGCCTACTCGGAAGGTCCACACGGAGGAGGATGGTTCGCTGGATCATGGTCTTGGAGAAACACAGTTGGTCGTCCTCGTCCCATGGTTAAAGTCCATGGTCAGCCATTCCACCGTTTTCCATCTATCAGTTCGCACAAGGCGGGAGAGCCAATGTTCGCCACACCATCAATGAGGCCCCTCATTGGCCCGGCGACCTCTGCTCAGTCTACTCTTAGAACATCTTAACATCACTCCAGAACAGCCTGAAAGATTCGCAGTTTCCGCAATACTGTTACCCTTCAACCAGTACCCAACAATTATCCTTTTTTCTAACTCCGTCGGATCACGTCCCTTTCCATGTCGATCAAGAACTTCCGTATGGATCGCATGCCACGAACCTGCAGTATCACATTTATCGGTTCTCACCGCGACGCGTGTGCCACCAGCAGGGTGGAACAGCCGTTTTAGCAAACGTAGGCAGGGTGGAACAGCCGTTTGCTAAAACGGCTGTTCCACCCTGCCTACAAAATTAAGAAATGCATTATCCAGTCAATGTCTTGACTGGATAATGCATTTCTGAGACTGATGCACAAGATTTATTTTCAATGTACTCCAACACAAAATTAGGTAGGAAAATCGATACAGATTGGCATCAAAAAATCCGGTTTTCCATATTAGCATATAGTTGAACTTCGCAAATCTGGCAACCGTTCCCCCTTCCCCTACAGAAGGGACATCAGCAAACTGAGTTCTACTACTGGCCATTAGCAAGACTTATGTACTTTGCAATGAGCGTTTAAGAATGAACTGGTGATTTCCAAGCAAGTGGATTCGCAAGACAGAACTATTAAAGGCCTGAAAGTAGCTGTAATTCAAAAAACGGCTAAGATAATGATATACACTGATTAGACAGTTTATAATTCTCGACTCCGATGCACGTGCATTGAATGGTGTCCACGAGCATCGACATAATCATGTTGAACAGTTTCTTTAGTGACCTTCTATTACTGTGATTCATAGAAGTCGATGTAGGAGTTAGAGCGTTAGCAAAGTGAGGCTTGTGCAATCACTACACAGTCCAGATTTTGCCCTTCTAACGTTCGCATGTCCTACCTAGCCTTTGAAAGAACATTCAGCAAGACACAGATTCGGTGATGATGAAGTTAAATGGTACACTGAAACGTATCAGAGTTTTACAGCAGTGGTATGACTGCACTCATGACACAGTAGGACAAGTGCCTGAATGTGATAGATGACTATGTCAGAACAAATAAATTAAGAATTCAGCACCTTCTTTTAACTGCTGTTTCATTATTCCGTTATTAAATGCTTTTTCTCAAAATATATGTTTACTTTTTAAACAGCTGTTGTATATAAGAAGACTATCGTGAAATTGCATTTTTACTATTCATAGGAAACTTAATTCGTGTACAATGACAGCTTACTTTTAGAGTAAATAGTTCCAGTTTCATTTCCTAGGTGGCATCATATATAAATACTGTACAAGAAAGATGGCTGCATCCATGGAAAACTAATTTTTGTGTGCTTTCAGTGAAATAATCCGCTACTGTTGCATAGCATGCATAACAAACAAAGTTCAAGGATTCCATCAGCAGAAAGACAATTATGTATGGAAAGAAAAATCGAAAGGCTGGATGCATTGGCAAAGAGACCAGAGGTCACTGAAGAAACTGTGGAAGGACGTGTTCTCTAATATTTCTTACAGAATTCAAAGGGCAGTATAAGATTATGGGCGTTACGACGTAAAAAAATTCCAAGCAAACATTTCACCAGGAGGAAATACAATTTCAACTGATCAGTTCATCGAGTCAATGAAAAGTGAAGAAAGTTATACCTGCCGTGGCAATTTCTAAGGGTGTGTGGGAACAGATGAAATACTTTATGATGTCTTTTATAATCATTTACGTGTAGGATATATTTAAAGGATTAATAAATTCTGAAAGGGCGTACAGTAATTAGACCAAAGCGAAATCGGCAGAGATATTCTATCCCTCAGCCAATAAAGGTCAAAGGCAACAGCAGCCAAAGAAATAAGTACAGTAATACCCCGACTTACGCGAACTCGGAGTTACGCGGTTCTTGATTTTTTCGTTTGGTGTATATCTAAAATTAGCTTACCAGTGATTTAGAAGTCAAATCATAAAGCTTGGGTGACAGCTTCCGTTTTTGAGGACTGGTTTGGTCACCACTTCATACTCGAAGTCGAACGTTATTGCAAGTCTAAACAGATTCCATTTAAAGTAATGCTTCTTATTGACAATGCACCCGGTCACCCTCCTGCCACCCTAATTAATTTCGACCCACGTGTGAAAGTTGTGTTTTTGCCTCCAAACACAACCAGCTTGCTTCAACCGATGGACTAGAGAGTCATCAAAACATTCAAGGCTTACTACACGAGGCGTTCGTTTGCACGTCTGAATGAAGTTATCAGACAAAATATTGGGATATCTGTTAAAGACTTTTGGAAACAATTCAATGTTTTAGATACCGTAAGAATCATTGAAGAATCTTGGGATGAAATTCACAAAAAAAAAAAAAAAAAAAAAAAAAAAAAACATTGAATGGTCTCTGGAAGAAACTTTGTTCATTTTTTTTTTTTCAAAAACGAGACGAAAACAACGCCAGAAACTGATCATGTCGCTGATGTGATAGAAGAAGTTGTTAATCTTGCCAGGCAATTAGATTTGGAAGTCAATGGTGATGATGTCAACGAGCTGTTGGATTCACATAGTCAGGAGCTGACAATGAATGAGCTCATAGAGATGCGTGAGCAAAACGTCACTGAAGTATCCGACACTTCAGACCCAGTTCCACCAGAAAAGCACATGACAATTGCAAGTTTGACAGAAGGTCTAAGCTCAATTGAAAAGGGCTTAAAAATTTTAGAACACAGACTCCAACGAAGAACGCGTTATAGCTACAAAGCAAGGAATAAAAAATTTATTAGCTTGCTACGAAGAAATTCTGCGTGAAAAAAAGAAGGCGCTGTATCGTCAGACGAATTTGTTACGTTTTATGAAGCCATCGACATAGAAATAACTTTTTTACGTAACTAATTTATTTTTTAATAAATATATTGTATTAATATGTATAAATAACTGCAATTTTATTAAATATTTTTCTTCTAAACTAGTGTTTTTGTTAGTCCTTGGTCCCAATTAAACAAAATTTATATGTATTTATATGCAAAGTTGTACCCCGACTTACGCGAATTCGACTTAAGCGATTTTCGTCGGACCCACCTATTGCGTAACTTCGGGGTATTACTGTACAGTACATTCAAAATTGACTAAATGAGAATTCTATTCGTTGCATTTTATGGTTTGAAAAACCATAAAAGAGAAGAAAAATTTATTTTCTTGAGCAGCAAGGACTATTAATTGCGTAATTTCCTACATACCAGGAAAGGCTGAATGGAAGAGAAAGTTGCAACGGTGATACATATCGACTTTTCAAACCGGTTAACACAGAGGAGATAAAAAGAAAATCCATGTGTATGGTAACACGAAAATTATATTAGACAAAATATACGGCCTTGTATACAGTTCCTGTAAACATATTCCCACAATTTGTAAAGTTTCTGTTCACACGTCATTAAAAAACGTAACAGAAGGAGCACACAACTGAAAAAGAATAATTTAGACAGGTTTCATTAGACAATAAGGGGTAAAAAAAAAAATAATAATAATCTGAAGGCCGTATGTAAAGTATGTCCTATAAAAATGTCCAGCAAGCATAATACATCAGCAGCAGTTAGTATGGGTCGCAATAAGAAGCCTACGGAGTTTGAAGTTGGATTTGTCAGAGGCCAAAAGTTAAAAATAAAATACGATCCGATAGACCAGAAATACTTTATGGAGAGAGATCAAAGATCCCTAAAGATTGTTACACCAATTCGACATTCTAACAAATTGTGAGGTGACAAGCTCAATATGCACTAAGTAGCCACTTCATTCACGAGAGCGAGTAGCACCTGCTTTAGCCCTAAAAAAAAAAAAAAAAAAAAACTAGGAGCACGGACTCCACAAGATATCGAAAGCGTATCACGAGAATTCTGGCCCATGCTGTCTGACGGATCCCTTCTGTGAACATCCCATTCAATCTCATCCCATAGACGTTTAACGAGAAATAAGGTAGTAAACGGGACCGTGGTTTTTAGCACAGGTCTGAGGTGGCCGTGGTTCTAATCCACGTAGTCACAAAATATCGTTAATGATAATATTCTTGTCAAATTGCTAATTGTAAAACTCCTCTGATCTATGTGATCGCGCCGGAGTATAAATAGGAATAAATTAACTAAATTTATCCCTCTACTAATTGTTTGTTAAACGCCAAGGCAACAACACATTCTTTTCGGCGGGGGGGGGGGGCATGCAACCCGTGCATAATAAGACCGACTAATTCGGTCACGTCGTGAGAAAGCCCATAAAATTAACTCGCCTCAATGGATTCGAAACCAGGCCTTTTCTACCCGGTGTTGGAAGGACGGTGATTGTATCCACTGTGCTACTCGCGAGTACCCCCTTCCTAAAGAAACAGTAGGGGAATACCACCAGATTCTAACAGCACGCCATGCTTGCTTATGGGTGTCACCACCATGAAACGATACCATCTCCTCGGATCCAACTACTTACATGACGCTGGACTTGAAAAGTTCCTAAACATACAGATTAAACGGGTTCACGAGATCTCATACAACAAACAAGGCAACAACAGCGCACACAAAATTATGAATGAAATTGCTACCAACCTTAAGTTATGACGTTTCGTCCAACTGAAGAGAATGCATTACTTCCATAACTTTTCTGGCGTTATTAAAGTCTTGAATCCTTCATGCATCTTATTAAACAAAACTATAGTTATTCTGTTAAATTCACTATCAAGGCAGATGCGAATCGATTTACAGAAAATGAATTAAAAACTAATGATAATAAACATCGAATGCTTCTTGAGTAAACAAAACTTCTATTTTATATTTATATTCGAAAAATGACCTTAGAAGCACAAGCCCATGGAGAACTATGAGCAAGAAGAATTGCTGCCTTAAAATAGTAACAGAAAATGAAAGTCTTCTTTTGGTGGGGGGGGGGGGGGAGAAGGCAATCGATAATTCAAATATCCGGGCTTTAATAAACAAAGGATATTTAGGCACTAATTTTCAAAACAAACTGTTTCTTACAAAAAAAGAATGTTTAGTAAGAGAACTTTCGCTCTACTCAACTATATGTATCATAAAATATAACTACATTTAGGGATTCATTTCAATTTCAACAGCGTGCCCTCCTTGGCAGTGGTCTTTATTTTCCTCTAAGTCTAGGTTAGCAGAAAGTATTATCACATTTTTCACGTATAACACGACCTTTCTATCTGGGCAATATATCTTTCCACAAAAGCATCGATCGGTTCTAAAATGAAAATCTCGCTTCTTATTTTTTTATTATTATTTTTTCTTTTTTGGCGAAGTCATCTCACAAAGCGTGAGTTAACAAGTGTCCAGATTATTTTTCATACTGTACACTGAACTTGGAACTAGTTCCATAGTGATTTTTTTTTTTTTTCAGGAAAACCACCCATCCATGTCTTTCCCCCCACCTCCAATTTACACAGAGGAATGACGCTATCAACCAAAGATTGGTTTGTTTGTTGTTTTGTTATTCGGTTTTTAGGAGCATCGGCAACAAAGGCCATACTGCTCCGGGGATATGCGGTGGTCATTCCCTGACCTTTCCGCATCCTCCGTATTTGGTGGGCATGGGCTCGAACCCCGGTCTAATCAAGAAGCGTGTGCTACGCACTGCTGTTCCTGCCCACCTAGCTACGGAGGCGCCCAAAAATTGGTATAATCAAACATGCATTGTCACAATTAATTTTTTTTTTACCATTATTATTATTATTATTATTATTAAAATACCCACTCACTTCTATTAAAAATACACATTCAACAAATAACATTCAAAGCATACCCACCACGAATAAATATGAGCAAGAAGAATTTTTGCTTTAATGAGGAAGTAAGAAAGAACATTCTACTCCAACGAAGTTTGAGTTTTGAAAATTAGTGCCTAAATATTCGGGCTTTATTTTATAAAAGCCAGCTACAGAGTGAGATTTAAGGGATTATTGATATATATATTTTTTTTTTCTGATGATTTTAACATCATTTTTACACGATGCCAAAGTTGTCCGAAAATCAGTTAAGAATCAATCGATGCTGTGGAAAAGATATTGCCCGGATAGAAAGGTCTTGTTGTACATGGTAAATGTGATAGTGTTCTCGGCTAACCTAGATTTAGAGGAAAATAAAGACCATTGCCAAGGTGATTTCGGGCATGCTGCTGAAATTAATATGAATCCCGTAAATGTGGTATCTTTTATTTTATATATATTCCGGCGTCTGTTGTTGGAGTAGAATGTTCTTTCTTATTTTCTTTAGAATACTACGAGAATGGTCTTTGATATTAAATGGTGGTGTTTTTTTTTTTTTTTGAAAATTCACTCGAAGTTATCCCATAAAGCATGAGTTAACAAGTGTCCAAAAAAAAATCCAAGACGTGTCTCTCTCTTTCCCTCCCACTCCAATTTACATAGAGGAATGACGCCATCAACCAAAGATTGGCACAATTAAACAGGCTTTGTCACAAGCACTTCTAGCCGGACACAAGTAACACGCTGCTTAGCAGTAAATAAGAATGAACGCTGGAAAACGAAAAATTTATTTGCTATTTCCCATGATTTTCAATATATTAAATCTGCTTAAAATAAAAAAATAATAATAAAAACAGTTCTTATATTCGCAGAGATGCCATTTAATTTGGAACATCAAGAACATTCTTCCAGGTATGACACACACACACTATATATATATATATATATATATATATATATATATATATATATATATATATATTAGAGAGAGAGAGAGAGAGAGAGAGATTCATTGCATCATTTTGCAACTATTAATAATACAGTATTAAAGGCACGATCTTTTAAGACAGGAGTTTTCATACAATTTTATGAATATTATCATCAACTATATTTACCAGTCACGTGAGGTTGAATTAGTGATGGGCATCACCGATTATGCCCATCATTTCCCGAGATTATTAGTAAAAAGGTAATGAAATAAAGCTGATGAATTTGATTACTTAGGGTAGAGAATAAATAAATAAAAATGGCGACGCTCAAATGATGAAAAGAGACGACAGGCAATTGCTAAAATGTTGGTCACAGATCTGACAAAATTATGGACAGATCAAGATACACTTTTTAATTGACCACTCGGTTACATCATGCCGATTAAAGAAACTTCTTGAAACTACTTGGCAATTATCATTATTACTAAAAGGTAGTGAATAAACTTTTTCTTTCTTTTTTTTTTTAATCTCTTGTTAAATGCACCTTACCATATAAATTATTATTTATTACCAGATATAGACAATATGATTAAATTAACTGACAGTTTAAGACTACGGGTATATTAAGAGATATCAGTTAAATTATTGCGACATTTTCAGTATTTTTTTTTTTTTTTTTTCAATTATTAAGCAATTTATTTAATTCTGGTTATTATCAAAATCCACGGGAGGCATTTTTTATGGTACTACACGAGGAATTTTAATACGGAAAAAATAAATATATATACAGGGTGTTTAAAAATTACGTATACACACTTTAAAAATTTATATTTAATGAACAATATATACAAATGTAAATTTTTTTTTTTGATAATTTGAAGACAAAAAAAAATTTTTTTTTACAACAATAAAACTTTGTTCAAAATGCCCTCTATCAGCGTAATGCATAAGCGACATCTATCTTCAACAGATCTACATACTAAAATGCACAAATCAGGTAAAATGTTTTCTGCTTGTTAAATTTTCATCCACAATTCCTCCAATGTTTGTGACTGTAAACCTGATTTTCAGTGTCCCCAAGCAATAAAAATCAAAAAGGGGAAAGAGATCCGGCGACCTTGAAGGATATTCAAAAGCACTCCCTCGACGACCTATCCAGTTTTCACCAAGATAGTCGCGCACAGCTGTATGATAACGTGGAGGTGTGCCATCTCGTTGAAAATACACCAACGTATCTGCAAACATGTCTCTGATTTTTGGTACAGCACAAGCCCTCAAACATATTCGGATAATTTTTTCCATTAACAGTGCCACTGAATCGATAGGGACCAATTATTCCACGTAAAGAGAGCCCATCCACACAGTAATGCCTGGTAGATTGACATCTTTCTGTAGACAAATGTGTGGATATTCAGTGGCCCAGTAAACACAATTGTGGAGATTTATATGGCCTTTCATTTTAAATGTGGCCTAATCTGACCACACAACTGTATCTTGAAAAGTATGATTTTCGCCAATTTTTTTTTTTTTGTTTTTTTGATGTACTGCTCACAAAATCGCAATCGTCGATCCGGATCATCTTCCAGGATTGCATGCACCAAACGAGGTATAAATGACAAAGTTTAATCCCTTCATAATTTTTTGTATGGTTTAAACCCTCTTGTGAACAGGCTTGTTGATTTTCTTGGGGTGCACAAGATTGCATTTCTTACAGCTTAAACGTTTACATTATTTCTGGATGTTATCTTCTTGCCACGTGCTAAGTTATTGATATTCTGAATGGTTCCGTGCTTAAATTTATCTCGCAAACGAGTATACAAAGCGTGTATA
Organism: Mastigoproctus giganteus; assembly: GCF_048544385.1. NCBI lineage: Eukaryota > Metazoa > Arthropoda > Arachnida > Uropygi > Thelyphonidae > Mastigoproctus > Mastigoproctus giganteus. Next base: position 14,470,441 of record NC_143581.1, read on the forward strand.
CATAGTTTTGAAACACCCTATATATTAAGTTCTCATGATTTATTAACCTTGGACACCAATACCACAGGAGAAGACTGAAACATCATCATTCCCGAGTTATTTGGAGGATATAACTCGGGAATGATGATGAAATTGATCAACTAAACCTACAAATCGCAGATTTAGTTTCTCAATTTCAGAAAGGGAATGGGGAGGGGGGATTTAGGTCATCAACTTCCTAAGTATTCGTAATAATCTGCCATTCCTTCATCAGATTTAAAAATATTGCCATATGCTAGTTCTCAGCAACTTTTTCTTATTGCCCAGGTTAATTTTCTTAATTATAGGCTGCGTGTTCGCACACGCAATCTGACGAATAATAGTCGCAATCGCATCGACCAATCAAACAGTATCGTCAGTTACGAAGTATCGGTTATTACATGTTCAGTTGCACAACTGTCGGCACAACGGGAAAACAGGCGTCGATTGGCTGTCATGCAATGCGTATATTATGCAAAATACGTAGACAGCGAGTTTTGAGCCAAAATCCATAGTGTGCAAGGTGACATTCTCACTCCAGAGCATACAGTCGTACCAAAAATATTCCCAACAAAACGTATATCTGTACATATTGCTAAATTTTATTATTGTTACTGCAAGGTTATCCAAAAAATTAGGAAACCCGGCGTTATTTATTACATGTGAAATCTAAGATACAGGAAATTTTGTGAAAATGAAAAATTTTATATAATTTTCCAGGTGACAAATTATGTGGCCACATCTCGCGTTCAATTCTGTCGATCTACTACTATTGCGTTGCGTAAGGTCTTGTCAAAAAGTACATTTAAAAGAAGACAACACTGCTCTTCCTTCCCATAATTTGCTACAGTGCAACTGTGTGGTGTCACAGAGTCATTCTTGTTAGAAATCGCAAAAAACTGGATTCTATCCAACGTTATATGCTCTGAACCATCACAAGAGCTTGCCCCGTAAGCACCCCCACTCTCCGGGGCCTGGCTGGCTGTATGCCACTCCATCTTGAAGTCATCAAGAGTGGAATACACCATAAACTCAGAAAAGGGATCCCTTGCACAGTCGCTGGCATTCAGCTTGACATGGTAAACGACCCAAAACAAGAAAGAGAAGGATAGCAAACTGCGTGAAATATGGCAAGATCACTGGGATTTGAAAACAAAAGGCGCTGTAACCAAAAAATTTAATCCAACTGTATCACTGACATAGCCAAAGCCTCTTCTCTGGTTAGCACCAGGAGTCCAGATAACCTTCCTGCTTACGGGGCATGGCCCATTTAGACATAAATTAACAACGCTCGGAATTGAAGAAAACTGGAAGCGTCATGTATCTCTGTCCCCAGTATGATAACTACCGGACTAGACTATTCACGAAGATACAGGAAAATCCTCGAAATTCTGAACACCTTTTTCTCACGGAAGAAAACATACGTAGCTCTCAACGAGTTTGCTCAAGATGTATTCCAGAGAAGGCGTTCGACCCATCTGAGATACACATTACCAATTCCAGGACAATACAACTGACTCCTCGCATCTAAATACCTTTGGGTTGGTCAGATCCCGCTGACTTGCCAGATGTGGGATGCCATCATGGCACTTTCCTTTGCAGACCTCCTTTGTTTTGCAAACTGCTTTCCTTTCCCGGAAATACGTGAGCCTCCAATGCCAGGGGCGATTCTCGTTTCTCCCCTCCCACCTCTTTGCTCCGCCGGAGGATGCCTTCTTTACTCATTCTTCTTGTTCCCACTTTTATAACTCCTCGTACTATCTTCCCCATTCAATGTTTTTTTTTTTTTTTTTTTTTGTGCTCTGTTAGGAAGCTCAGACTATCCCTGACGGAGAGTAGCCAGAGTACTGTGGGCAGCCTAGCTCACCGCCTGCGACCAAGAAGACAGAACATATCAACAGGATCCAACAACGCTTTTCACATACAACGCTACATTTTTCTGCCTTTTATAGAGGTTCTGTACACTGTACATCACAAGAGTGCTATGACGCAGATGTGGGAAACCACCGGTGGCACCTTACTCAAACACTACACTGTGCTGCCACTTTATTACGTACACCCCTGCTGTGCACACAAATGGTCTGTCCCACAACGTTGCAAGTCACATGACCACAGCTGTGGATATAAATGCAGCAGAACAACCTTTCTAGCATCAATTCTAGAGGCTATGCTTTTGATATATATTTGGATAAAAATTATGGGACGTGAATAAATTTCTTTGTAAATGGTAAAATAGGGCAGACAAAGAAATGCTCCTGGGCCCCCTTCTACAGTTTTATAGTGGTGTTGTTTAATTTTAGATTTCTCAATCTCTTTTTCATGTTACTGATGACGCTAAGCCTAATTACAGTTTCTCACGCTAGTAGCTGTTCCAAAACCGAAACCCCTACTATGCAGCTCTTCTTTTAACTGTTTGCATTTTCCCTTTCATTTTGTTTGGTATTTTTCTACGGAGATGTTTTTTCACATAATAATGGCTATATTTTTGTTTACAAACATACACTGTGCTGTCATTTTATTAGGTACACCCCTGCTGTGCACACAATTGGTTTGTACCACAACGTTGCAAGTCACATGACCACAGTTGTGGATATAAATGCAGCAGAACAACCTTTAGTAGCAAGAATGGGGAAAAGGAGTGATCTAACGGACTTCGAAAGTGGCATGGTAGTAGGTGCAAGACGTGCCGGACAAAGCATCTCTGAAACGGCAGTTCTCCTGAACTTTTAACGCACCACAGTTTCAATTGTGTATCGAGAATGGTGCAACTAACAGAAAACATCCTCTCAACGGAGCTCCTGTGGAAGAAATCGCTTGTTGATGAGAGAGGTCAGAGGAGGATGGCCAGAATTGTGCAAGCAAACAGACGGGCCACAATGTCGCACATCACGTAAGAATACAACCTTGGTACGCAGAACAAAATATCGCAACGGACCACTAGTCGCACTTTGTCGCGAATGGACTACAACAGCCGGCCACATCACGTACCTTTGTTATCAATGAAGAACAAGAGAGCACGCCTCCTGTGGGCACAGCAACACCAGCACTGGACTATCGAGGATTGGAAAACAGTTGCTTGGTCTGACGAGTCGAAATTCCTGGTTCATCATGTTGATGGAAGGCTCAGAATTTGGCGAAAACAACATGAATCCATGGACCCGTCATGTCTGACGACTACTGTGCATGGTGGTGGGGGCAGTGTTATGGTGTGGGGAATGTTTTCTTTGCACACGTTGGGTCCATTGATATCCATAGATTCACGTCTGAATGCCACATCGTACCTAAACATCGTTGCTGACCGAATGCATCTGTTCATGTTGACAGTTTATCCTCAAGTCAGATGGTTACTTCCAGCAGGATAATGCGCCGGTGCACAAAGCCCGAATCACTATGGAATGGTTCCAGGAATATGACAATGACTTTTCTTTGCTGCAGTGGCCCACTCAGTCCTCAATCCTATTGAACATCTTTGGGATAAGCTGGAAAGGGCTGTTTCGCTGCAAGCCTACACCACCTTCATTGTCTACATTGTACTCCCTGCACAACGTTTTCAGCATCTTGTTCAATCCATGTCTAGACGAATTCAGGCTTTTGAAGGCTAAATGAGGCTCAACACGGTACTAGGTACGTGTACCTAATAAAGTAGCAGCACAGTGTATGTCACTATGCTGCAAATTCACCGCCACTTTGGTTGATCAACTAGATCAATGCCTCTAGACGCTAAATACGCCTCTAAAAATAATAAAAATAGCCATATAGTGCTGCACTGGTCAAAAAAAAAAAAAAAGAGTAGATAAGAATAGATAATTGGCCTTTGAATTTATTCAAACTGTCAGCCTTAACTACCTGTGAAGGCAACCTGTTCCAGCAAATCAACGACGCGCTGGCTAAGAGAAAACTTCCTACAATCTAGTCTAAACATCTTCACCTTTGAAGATATGTCCCCAAGTTCTGGAATTCTACTAAACCCTCTCAGAGAGGGTACACTTGTCGCATCATGTTCGGTGACTCATCTAGACACAGCGACGCATGAATCACTTGTTTATCTGCAGTTAATCTTAATTAGTGGGCGTTGAATAAGCAAGGTTTATGTTTTAAAGTTTAAAATGAATGATTAACTGAGCAGAAAATTGTGTGTGAAATTTTGTTTCAAATTAGGAATTTCAACATAAGTTTACGAAGTGTTAAAAAAAAAACAGCTTTCGAAGATGATGCTAAATGCCATTTAGAAGCCTTTTCGGAGGTTCGCAATTGAAAGAGGGCCGTTTGTCCGTCGAACAGAGAAGATTAATCCTCACGCTGCCGTCCTTCAACTTCGCGCGAATGATTCAATCGGGTTCCCTCAACAAGCTTTAAGTCCACTTGAAAGGTCGCAGATTGCCTATGACCGAAGAAATCATTCATGCCACTACTTCGAAAGGAGATCGATTCAAATAGCCAATAAGCTTCATTTTAAAATACATTCCCCGAACTTTCATTCCGTGTGTGTGCCGCTATTTACTTATCCCGCTTGTAAATACAGGACTACCTTGATTAATTTTTTATTGTTAAAGGAAATTCCTACAAAAAACAGCATGAAACTGTTTATAAACAGCATATAAACAACAACATTAAAACAACAACCTATAAGAACAGAATAAACAAATTAATGTAACTACATTCCATGCGTGTTAGCAATAGTAATAATTTATGAATTTTAACAAAAAAAAATTCAAAAAGCAACGACTTTAATGCGCAAACCGAGGAAATTTCTTTTCTATTTTCGAAACCAGCACATGGCGAAATTGCATAATATCCAGTGCAGTTACAGCATACGGATAGCCTGTGTAACATGCATAAAAATAATTGTCGTATTTTTATTGGTACGATTTTAATGAAATTTGTGATGGCTTGAAAAACCTTTCAAAACAGGGGAAATACAAAATTTCATGAAAAATCCATCCACTGGGAATAGTTGTTACATGCGAACGGATGGACGGACAGGGTAAAGACTGGCGCATTATGCATAACATGCTAACGTGTCTAAAAGTATAAAATATTACGATCAATTATTTTATTAAAAATAAAATTAAACTGAGATTACATAACCATTTTATAAATCCATGCATGTGGTTCAGAATTTATAAGGGCCTTCTTAATCTTCCTTTTTAAAGGTTTAACTTTCAAGAAGAAATCAATATCTAGTTCATTAAGTGTTTTAGAAACTCGGTTAAAATAATAATTATAAAAATGATTACTTGTCCAAAAAGTTAACTTGAGATAACTGATCGTTGTTCCTAGGGGATATGGGAGAGGCATTTAAAATCAATAATATATAGTCGACCTGGAGCATTCAACCAGTCAACTGTTCATTTGTGAAAGTTATATCCAAGCAGTTTCTATGTTTCTCAAGTGTATATGGATAGCATAGGTGATATGTGTGAAAAAATAAATAATAATATCGGATTTCTATTGGTTCAATTTAATGAAACTTGGGATAGCTCAACAACTCTCGTTAAAATGCCAAAATATAAAATCATACACGCCAAGGGGTTTATAAACATATCAGTTAGGATCTAGGATCGATTCACATTAGTGGCCATAATCATTTTGGAATCAGCTGCCTATAAAACAGCCTGCAAGTATGACAAGATGTCGTACTCGCGTCATTGACCGAATTCGGTTCCAGGCGTTTTCCACCGGTGTGGGGAAGATGGTGATTATTGCACTCTGATGAATGTCCACGGGGCAATCACCAGTTTTCTTAAATCTGTTGTTAGTTGCTAATGAAGCTCCAAAGGAATGTATTTATCTCCTGGACTCCAAATTCCTTTACATTTTTTTTTTTTTTTTTTTGTTTTTTTTTTTTTTGAAAATTTGAAAGAATAAAATAATAGACGATAGTTTCACATATATTACTTTTATTACCCATGCATCCAAGATTCTGCTGAAAGATATCAAAGTTCGTATGGAGAGTCATATTGAACAATTTCTGGATGACTCATAGTACGGTTTTCGCAGAGGCAGATCGACGAGAGATACTACTGGAACGTTGAGAGAGAAAATGTATAACATGGGAAGAAACCTCGGTGTGTTTTGTGGATTACGAGAAGGCGTTTGATAGAGTAATCTGGAGAGAACTGTTCCCACAGCTTGAGAAAATCGGATGCAAGGAGATTATTGGACTGATCTTGACAGAAAAAGCTAAAGTTAAAAAGGGAGTAAGATAGGGGTGCCTACTTTCACCTGGTTTGTTCAATGCTTTTGCCGAAGTGATAATTAAGGAGGCACTTGGGAATAAGAAGGGGGGGGGGTTAAAATAGGTAAAAAGTACGTATAGGCTATTAAGTTTGTAGACGATCAGGACATACTAGGAGGTTGCCCTGCTATGCCGCAAAAAATTATCAAAAGACTAAATAAGAAAGCGCTGAAGTATGGAATGAAGACAAACATGATGAAAACAAAGGCAATGATCATGGGTAAAAAGTTAAATCCCTTCCGAACTGAGATCGATAGAATCAGAATAGAACAGGTAGAGCACTTTAGGTATCTGGAGAACAGGACAACATTTCATGTAATTTTGAGATTCAATCCAGAACTACAATGGCAAAACAATCTTTCAAGAATAAACTGTCGTTGATTACACAGAAGATGTCGCAGGAAATTAGGAAGAAGATAATAATGACACATATCTGGTCAGTGGCACTACAGCAGCAGAGACATGGATTCTAACAAAGAAAGACAAAAAGAGACTTGAGGCCTTCGAGATGTGGTGCTGGCGCAGGATGTAAAAAATTAAATTGATTGAAAAAGTGTCAAGAACAAAGGAAAATTCTAGGTAGAATAACATCAATCAGACTCAAATGGGTGGGCCACTTGACTGACATGGTTGTTTGCTTCTGGATGCAACGGAGGGAAAACTCCCTAGGGGCAGACCAAAAAAGACCTTCATCGGGACGTTGCTGGATGGAAGCAGGACCTCAGTTCCTCTGATGGCTCATCAGAGGAACTGACCAGTCACATGAATTACTGACGGTGACGATGTTACTTTCTATGAATATTAAAAATATCAAACAACGATGCATAGACGGATGGCTGGACATCTACGGATTTTAAAAAAAGAGAAAATCCGATTACTAGAAGATCGAAGATTAAACCGTAGTTTTTTTTTTATAACCCTCGAAAATCATAAACGGGGAACGCAGACAGAGAGGGGAAGAAAACAGAGCTAGGAAAAAAAAAAAAAAAAAAGACAAATGAATTCACCATCAATAAAAGGATGGTGAAAAGTGGTACAGGAAGCCATAAACAAAAATAAGTAAAGAGCTACAGAAAAGTAAAGAGAAACCTTAGAAGTTCCTTAATATCGCTTGCACATTTTTGCATGTGCAAATATAATTGAAATTAAATCTCCTTTCCGTAAAGATAGCTGAACTTTCCGTAAGATAATCCCTTCGCAGAGAGCGAAATACTCGGCACGTGTTTGACGGGTCGATAAAGCTGAAATGTGCAAATGTCAATTTCATTCTCATATTTCCGCTTTTGGCCAATCACGTGTTCAAAACAACTCGCAAATTAATAAATATTATCACAAAACTGCATTAGAGGGAGTAAGTAAATGGAGAATCTTGAACTCGTTTGCCAAAACAGCAATAAAAGCTGCGATAAGCTGGTCGTGAAGGGTGTTTTCTTCGTACATAATCGGAGAGCACAAACGAGGTGAACCAACTTTCTTTTATCTCGCTCGCTACACGAGTCGATTCCGCACCAGCGACCACGTATAAGTCACCGCTTGTCATTTTGGAGAGAAATGTTTTCTCCACTTTACCACTTTCTACTCGCAACAGCGAATGTAAGAATGCCAATTTGAGCAAATGTCACACGACTACTTTCTAGAGAAGTTCAAAGTGACGTACGTACAGAGACGGTAATTGTACGGTCACACTTTCCATTATTCCCCCCCCCCAGATCAGGTGTCGCACTTCTCCACCAACTTTGCTATCAGGAAAATGATATTTCTCAAAGCTTAACAGCTTCGAGGAATGGAATCTGTCTTCGCAGATTTTTTTTTAATAATTGATCTGTTTACGTCCATAAATATTAATTATTTTCAAGTCACACAGATGACCTATTGTACATTATTATTTTTCTTTTCGCAGATAATAGTTGAAGTTTTCTATTCCGATAAGAATTAGAAAAAAAAAAAAAAAAAGAAAAGAAAAAGCGTCTTCACGGTTGGTCGAGATGCCATACGTTTCGAATGAGTGGCAACTTCATTAGGTACGCCTATACTTTTCACGAAATGGAGCGCCTCTTGATAACAGCATCACGCTCGTACCATGCGATATAAAGCACGTGGGTAGATATTATGGGGTTCTGTACCTGAGCAACTCAGCGCGAGAATGGGCTAGATGAGTGGTTCCTAAACTACTGAGATCTACGGACACTTTCAAAAATAAAAATAATAATAAAAAAAAAAAGCTTGTGGACCACCATATATATATATGCATGTTTGTGTGTGTATATAGGTGTGAACATTGGGTTTTCTGAAAAGAAATTCAACTCAACTTTCTTATTTTTGCATAAATATATAACTTTATTTATATAATTTGACCAGTTCCAGAAGGCCCGTTTCACGGATCCCCTGGAACTTGTCTACGAACCCCCAGGGGTACGCGGACCCTAGTTTGGGAAACGCTGGGCTAGATGAGAGGTTTAAGTGACTTTGAGCGTAGCATAGTAGTCGACGCCAGACGCGCGTGTACGAGTATCTGGAAATATCGAGACTGGTTCAGTAGCCAATTAACATAAATATGATCTTTACTGTAAGGTTCATAGGTACACGCAGATACCCTACCGTTACAAACCCTTCACGGCACTATCAAATACTCGGTGGCTGAGGTCATAAAGGAGTTTCATTTTAAACTTCACAAATGCGTTAAGATTGCTTAATCCGTTTCCGAGGAGGTCCTATATGTGGGATCTGCTGAGTTACAAGAGCACGAAAGGCTTCTACAATGAGATGAGGTTGTCTATGGATAATACATTTCCAACCTGTTGTGTCCATGACATCTGCTGCAGGCGTATTAATAAAATCAATGGCATGGGCCTTCAGTTGATCTGCACTGTGCATGTTAACCAACAGGACTCCATTGATCCAGCCAACCGCGTCTTAGAAGATTTGCGCGGGGTAACAGGAAAGCTACAGTATGTTCATTGGATTTTAGGCGCATCAGCAACTTGGCCCTATTGTACCATTGTATATTGTCTGCACAAGTGTGTTCACGGGCCAATTTGCATGCCGTGCAGGATGAAAACCTGAAACAATCACGCGAAAACCCTACTACCTCCGCCTGAGACCGCTAATTAGAGTCTCCACTGAAGAGGACTTCAAAAATTAAGTCATGGTTGGAATCGAACTCAGACCTCTCCAAACGAGTGACAAGTGGTGAAACCACTATACTATCATGAAGGACTACAGTCAGTAAAATAACAAATCCAGCACAAAAATGGTAATCAAAGGGGCATTTCAGAAGATAAAACTCGTACCTTTATCAAGGATGGGGTATTGCAGTCGACAACTGAACTGGGTTCCACTGTCCATCAGCAAAAAAAAAAAAAAAAAAAAAGGTATGGTTAAAGTAGGCTCAGAGAAACATCAACACTAGAGGTTTGGAAAAACTTTTCACTGGTCTGACAAACCCTAGCTGTTTCATGAAGGACCAGAATATGTCGAAAACAGCAAAACTCCATGGACTCATCCTGTCTATCGTCAGGAATAATAGTGCTATTGGGGCTAGTCAGCCCCAATAGTAGTGTAAAAGCATTTGGATGCGACAAGTTATCTGCAAATTGTTTCCGACTAGGAGCATCTCTTCACGACTGTAATGTATTCATCTGCGAATGGACTCTTCCAATGGGGTAATGAACCATGTCACAAGGCTAGAATTGTGCAAAACTGTTTTCAGGAATGTGAAAACTTCGGGGTAGAGCTTCGCATACAGTTTGCAGTCGTTTTGGGAAACAATTGAGTCAACGTGAACCAGCATCGCTGTGTTACACTTCTGACAATCATGCCAAGTCGAATCCAGGGTGTTCTGAGGGCTAAAGGGGAGAATCTACTCGCTAGTATGCAGAAGTAACTAGTAAAGTGGCAATTTAGTATATACACACAGAATGGGTCCACCATTTCTTCAGCGGTCAATACAGTATTTAACAAGGTTTATCTTTTTATGCGAAATTAAGTATTGATTATTCTTGTTCCGGAAGGCAGTCAGGGGTCTGTAATAGCTATGTACATTACGCAATGACCAATTCTTGAGAACTCAACATTGGCAAATACTGTATCCCAAAGACATCAACAAGTTAAAATGAGGGCTATTTAAAAGTACTGGTCACACAAATGTTAAAAAACATTCTGCCTGCTGAGAGGTAAATGAAGGGTACATTTACCTCCGGAGAGGCAGAATTATCCAGAATTGGCGCACTGAGCGATCACCCGCTTCGCCATCCTTGACACCAGCCCTACCTAAAGAGGGCTGGAATTACAAGTAAATTCCAGCCCTTTTTGTATAACTTAATTCAAAACATATGGAAGGAGAAGACATCAGTGCTTTCAGACGACACTCCTGCACTTTCCAACTCATAAAACATTAAACCCTCGATTTAACGAAACGCAATTTAAAGGACAGCGCCCACTGAACCAGGCTTTTCATCCAAACGAAACCAGCTGACGTAACTGCGAATCTGATGGTATTCAACCATCAATTAAAATATATTTAAATTTCCAGAGAGCGACGATTTTCCGCAGCATCACCTTCCACTAGCCTGCCAAGCGAGTCAGACAAGACTGACTATATATTTCTTTCGAGTTTAAAGGGCACTGGGATTTAGCAGCCAGGCCTTAGCTAGAGTCCATTAAAGCGTGGTTTACTGCAGTTCTGTTCAACTGGTCAAATACTCTTATTTGTACCCAAATGGAAAGAATAAAATTGAATCTCTTTGTTCGAAATACTCTGATGTTAATGAAGCATCCTCTCACAGCATTCTAACAGAACGACCGGCATAAATGTAAGCGTGGGAGCAAAGTACCCTTAAAATAATGCTGACCAATCTCGGTCGGTCACGTACTTCCTGCAGGAAATCTCGCACATTATTCAGTTACACCATAATATCACTATTAAGTTCCTGTTTACCACTCTTTTGGATCGCATGAGACGCAAATGAACAGATGTTTATCAAATAAGCTAGAAACTGCACCATGGCAATGCGTGCAACACGCCATACAACCCTTTTGTACATATCCCCTACTCGCCCACATCAATTAAATAGTGTTTACAAAGAAGTTGGTTTCCTAATTCTGAAGCTTAAAATCAATGGACGCGATTTCAAAGAATTTCTAAAAATATACCGTACTGACTCGCCTACTTTACACTATTTTAATTAATAAGCAGATAAAACTTTCATATTTTTCAGAAATGGAGCCTGCACAGGAGGGAAACACGCTATTTATGTATTATTATCCCCCCCCTATGAAACCCCAAGAACGAGAAGTATTATAATATATAGTACTTTACCGTTCATGGGTTGAAGGTTGAGAAAATGAAAGAATCTAATTGTTAACATTAGACGAATTTCTATAGATTGTAATAGTCAGGAAATATGTATGAAGGGAGGTTGTTCCAGAAAACGGAAGTCGAAGGAATAAATGAGGAAGAAGAAAAGTTAGTTCGGTGAATTTCGAGTTGTACAGCAAAAGGATGCCGACTGTCTTCGGACTGGTTAGGAAGAAAGAGGGGGGAAATATTGAAAACAACTCAGAAGAAAAGTGCCCATGGAAGTATCTATAGAAAAGGCATGCAGCAGAAACAGAACGGCTATGAAACAGAGACTGAAGAGACTTTGTTAGAGACGGGTCATTAATTAACCTAACTGCTTTCTTTTGAATGGAGTCTAGAAGCCTGGGAGAGATTATGGGGACATAATCAGGTATGGGAACAATATTCAATGGTAGGGCGGATTTGTACAGAGTGAGCAGTTGTTTTGGAAGAAAAGTAACACTGACAGCGAAAGAGAAAACCCAGTTTATTAGATGCAGAGGGTGCAATATTTGTGATGTGCTTATGCAAAGAGAGAGATTAGAAGTCAGGGAAATTCCCAATAGAGAAATGTGATCCTGTCTAGATATCTAAGTGTCATCAAAGATAAGCATAGGAGCAGAAGAATCCTTTTTGTAAGATATGAGACAGAAATGTTTTAGAAGAACTGAAATCAACTAAGTTATCTTTGCCCTATTGGAGAATTAGCTGGAGATCAGTATTTAAGGAATTGGTAGTGGATATTCGACAAATCGAACAAGGCCTCCGTAGCCGAGTGGTCAGGGACATGAGTGCAGTAGCACACGCTCTTTGAGTAGACCGGAGTTCAAGCCACTGACTGCTAAATACGGTCGATCTGCCAACCCGCACTGGGCCAGCGTGGCAGATTATAGTCCATTTCCCTCAGCATGAATTGTTGAGGAGGCTTCCATCCTGCAGTCGGTTGATAATGGCTGCTGCAGTTTACCTTTTTTTTTTTTTTTTTTTTATTCGACAAATTGAAGCTGTTTGTGCAGGGCAAGTAATAGATAACATATGTGGCTGGTGGCCACATACATATTATTAAGGCGCACTATAGCCACAGTAGCTTGTGCGACAATAAAAACACACACACACAAGTCCGCTGTTTGCCCTTTGATAATTCGTCTATTTATTTAACCACAACTTGCAAACTTTGTCTTCTAGTTAGAAGATAAATCGAATATATATTAACTCAACAAAAGTCACACAACACTTTTAGTTATGAACAAAACGAGTTTATTTAAAGAAATCTCGGCTGTTGGTCCAACTTTGACCGTAATGGTTGCTTCAAAGCGTCGTGGAAGGCTTCTTTTAATTAATGTACGTAAAGCTGTTAGTAATGCGTTTCACCCGCCCCCCCTCCCTTAATGAGTTCCACGAACGAAGTTGGTCGTATTGGCCTTGCTCTAATTCTGTGTTCCAATTCATTTCAAAGGTTGAGGTCGATGCTCTGCTTTGTGGTGGCCACTGCACCGTTCAAAACCACAAGCTCACAATGGTTGTTTTTTACATGGAATTGTAATTTAAGGATAACTTCTATAAAAGTGTCACATGTAGAACTTGTAATTTTGGTTCTGGACATAACTGTCCAAAACAATGTAGGATGCAACATTAGTGGTTACAACATAGCACACACCACAAGAAACATCGCAGAATGACTGGGGAGAGTGTGGCACATGACTTTTCCGTTTCTTTCCAGTCCAGTATTGGTATACCGTGCATCATGCCAATTGATGGTGTGCATTTGTTTTGGTTATCAAAAGATTTCGGACTGCAACCTCTTCCATGAATGTTCATACCATGCAGTTCCCCACGTGTCCGGGGAACAATAACTGGTTTACCTATGGCCATTGACAAATCCAAAATTAAGATTAGGTCATTGGCCATCTCAATGCGCGTCAGCTAGAATTTACGATTAGCTGTTCGCTTCTAGAACTCAGTATCACATAATGAGCTCTAGAAAAGACCTGCTTTCTGCAGCACTACTGCTGAAGAATACAACTCCAAGTGTGACAATGACATGGGAATGTCGAATTCCTTAGCAATAGCGCGCATATTCGCCCTACCATATCCAACTATCTCCCTCGAAACTCTTTCCCTATGATCATCATTTGGTACACCAATGAATTCTGGGCTAACAGCTATCGCATTTATAAGCCAAAACACTAGCACATTTAGAATGTCACATAAAATTTCCTGTAATCACAGAAGGATCCTATGATTTTTTTTGTAGTGGGTAGAGCTGCATGCTCCAACAATAACGCCTTTCTGAAAATCGGAAAGGTCACCTGTCTTCCGCAAGAAAGCGTACAATATTTATCAGATGTCTTCCCCAAGAAAGCGTACAATTCTATGTGACATATAAAATTTCCTGTAATCACAGAAGCATCCTATGATTTTTTTGTAGTGGGTAGAGCTGCATGCTCCAACAATAACGCCTTTCTGAAAATCGGAAAGGTCACCTGTCTTCCCCAAGAAAGCGTACAGTATTTATCAGATACAAAGGAAGTTGTGATAATACCTTGTGATACTTAAATTTGCATACTGAATGTATAATTAATCTGCTGACGTCAACAGCAAACGGTTTCTAATTTTTTGGCCAGCGAGTATACATTCATCACCTAATTCAGTTGTTATCTGAGCAACTGTAGCTTTCGAGAAACACTTCCCAAGTTTATTTAGAATGGGTATAAAATGAATTCCGAGCACAACAGTACTTTTCTGTGGATTAATTTGCGAAATCTTCGCATCCTTTTAAAAATTACGAGGGCTCTTCAATAAAGAATGATCATATATACACTGTGCTGCCACTTTATTAGGTACACCTACCTAGTAGCGTATTGAGCCTCCAAAACAGCCTGAATTCATCTAGACATGGATTGAACAAGATGCTGAAAACGTTGTGCGGGAATGGAGTACCATGCAGACATCAATGTGTCACGCAGTTCCTTGAGATTCTGTCGAATCTCAAGGAACTGCGGCGAACAGCCCTTTCCAGCAGTTCACTGCCTGCAGCGAACAGCCCTTTCCAGCTCATCCCAAAGATGTTCACAATAGGCTTGAGATCCGCGGGCCACTGCAGCAAAGAAGTCATTGTCATGTTCCTGGAACCATTCCATAGTGGTTCGGGCTTTGTGCACCTGCGCATTATCCTGCTGGAAGTAACCATCTGACTGAGGATAAACTGTCAACATGAATGGATGCACTTGGTCAGCAACGATGTTTAGGTACGATGTGGCATTCAGACGTGAATCTATGGGTATCAATGGACCCAACGTGTGCAAAGAAAACATTCCCCACACCATAACACTGCCCCCACCACCATGCACAGTAGTCGTCAGACATGACGGGTCCATGGATTCATGTTGTTTTCGCCAAATTCTGAGCCTTCCATTAACATGATGCACCAGGAATTTCGACTCGTCAAACCAAGCAACTGTTTTCCAATCCTCGATAGTGCAATGCTGGTGTTGCTGTGCCCACAGGAGGCGTGCTCTCTTGTTCTTCATTGATAACAAAGGTACGTGATGTGGCTGTCGGCTGTTGTAGCCCATTCGCGAAAAAGTGCGACTAGTGGTCCGTTGCGATATCTTGTTCTGCGCACCAAGATTGTATTCTGACGTGATGTGCGACATTGTGGCCAGTCTGTTTGCTTGCACAATTCTAACCATCCTCCTCTGACCTCTCATCAACAAGCGATTTTCTTCCACAGGAGTGCCGTTGAGAGAATGTTTTCTGTTAGTTGCACCATTCTCGATACACAATTGAAACTGTGGTGCGTTAAAAGTTCAGGAGAACTGCCGTTTCAGAGATGCTTTGTCCGGCACGTCTGGCACTTACAACCATGCCACGTTCGAAGTCCGTTAGATCCCTCCTTTTCCCCATTCTTGCTACGCTTAACTGATACTAGAAAGGTTGTTCTGCTGCGTTTATATCCACAACTGTGGTCATGTGACTGCAACGTTGTGGGACGAACCATTTGTGTGCACAACAGGGGTATACCTAATAAAGTGGCAGCACAGTGTGTGTGTATATATTTTTTTTTTTTTTTTTTTATTTCTTTTTTCCACAATGTACCTTTATTAATCATCCAAATGCACTTTCTGCCATTCTTCAAAAACATGGTAGAAGCAATTTTTTGACATGCGTTTGAGAATCACCTCCGATGTCTACTTTCTGCAGCTCCTCAAACTTTGGGGGGGAAAAATCAGAGTGCAAGATCAGAGCTGTAGTGCGGATGAGGTATACGTTTGACATTAATGTTGGCTAAAACTCGATGACAGTATGAGCAATGTGCGATCTCGCATTGTCGTGATGTAACGTCCACCCACCTGCGTGCAGTTGTGGTCGTTTGCGACAATACTTTACGAACATGTTGGTAAACTATTCCTTGAATGTCAAAAAAGATAACCACAACCTTTCCTGGAGAAGACACAACTTCTGCTTTTTTCGGTGTGGGCTTTGACGTAAGACTTCCAAACAGAATTTTGTTGCTTACTCTCTGGGTCGAAATGATGAAGCCATGTCTCATCCATCGTTATCACCTTGTGCGGAACCTTACCGTCTTCAGTAACCATCCGTTGCAGCTCCTGACAAACTTCCATGTGAACTTGTTGTTCAGGTGTGAGGAGCCTTGGAACCAAGCGTGTACAAACACGTGCCATATGCAAATAGTCAGGGGAATATCGTGCGTTCTTCCTACTGATATTCTCAACATCTCTGCTAGGTGCCTTACAGTTATACGACGATCTTCTATCACGATTACAGAAGCAGTTTATGGTACCTGTGGTGACAGCTGTGGTTGGAGATCCAGGACCACCGATTTTTGTGATTGAATCACATCCATCTTAAAACATTCCTGCGAGCTGTGCTATATGGAAGTGTAGATTCACCATAAGACTCTTCAGCTGACGTTTTCTATGTAACATCCATTGTTACGAAGGAGAAACTGAACAAGCATAAACTTGACCGCACGAGACAATTGCGCAGTTACTACGTTTTGCAGCTTGGTCTTAAATTCAGCAGCACAGTTGGAAATAGCAAGCAGTACGGCTGTTCATGAAAAATAATAATCATTCTTTATTGAAGATCTCGTAATTTTGGACTATTTCTATTTTGCACAATCATTACACCACCTACCGAGTGCGTACTGAACTTCATGAAATTACCACTTAAAAGGGTGCCATTAAAAAAAAATAATAATGGCTTTTGTGATGTCTGACATTCATCACCACATGCCCACATTAAGATTCTAGTTTCGAAAAGCTAACGTAAGAAATCAAGCCAATGAGGTTATTTGCACCAGTAAGAACAATGGCAACTGCTAAGAAGCCAAGGTCAAGGGTTCTCTTTTTTTTTAGTCTTCCTAACAGGTGTGTATGGAGTCAAGGACTGCGTATCAGAAACAAGTGGTAAAATATCACTACAGCAGGAGGGTAGATAGGCGAAAATCACCTGCAACAACTACAGACAGGTGCATCGGCAAGATAACAGTAACAGTTCGTAACGAGTAATTTGTCAAGGTTCGCAGGACTTCATCTGATATGGCTTTACACCTGAGGTTAAACGACGACTAATGTACGATTTACTGTGCGAACGAATGACTCCAGGGATTGTCTCATCATGCAGTGAGAAGCAGAACAAGCACGAAATCTGGGGGTATATGCATGCCATTCGTTTCTAGTTCATGCAAATACGAAGATAACTTAACTAGCAGACGCTTACAGTTTAAAGAATGTCGCGTGATGAAGGTTGCAACTCTCTCTCTCTCTCTCTCGAGCATTAATTTATTAAGGAAAAAACAAAACAAAACAAAAGAAATAAGACACGAAAAACAGATGTATAAAAAAATAATAAAATATTTCTACCATTTCTAACGAACACGAATTCAAAGTAAAACCAGAAAATGGGCTGGGTTGTTTTGAATAACCACCAAGACCACAAGGTATCCGTATATTGTCTGTAAAATGACAAGATTTTATGGTAGGTTATTTTGTAGGTGAAAAATGCGGGGAGGTATACCACCCTCTTAAATTGCCTACCTCAGCCACAGCCTGAAACGCAGAGGGTAAGCAGCATAGTCTCTATATTGACAGATAACGAAATCAGAAATCTATAACAGTCGCGAAAAGCTCCAGTAGGTCAAGGACACATACGGCAGTGTTCCCTCAACTTTACAAAAATTT
This sequence comes from Mastigoproctus giganteus, assembly GCF_048544385.1. NCBI lineage: Eukaryota > Metazoa > Arthropoda > Arachnida > Uropygi > Thelyphonidae > Mastigoproctus > Mastigoproctus giganteus. The sequence goes on from NC_143581.1 coordinate 14,488,241, forward strand.
ATAGTTTTGGAAGGGGGAGTTTCATGGTTTACGACTCTAGGGGTTTGTATTAGGACCGTTGCCACTTAATAGTTTCAGAGGTTCTCACTTAAATTACAGTGCTAACATAACCCGAATTAGAAGTTAACACCATACAGTGTATAAGCGAATTTTCGCTACCAGAAGCAGCATGTTTTCCAATATCAATTGAATTGCGTGATATGTCCATCCCCATTGATTACTCATAACGTAAAGTGACACATTTAAACGTTCAATTAAGGTATATTAATTAATTAATTATTATTTTATTTAGAATTCCACTGCTTTGGCAACGTTTTCGTACGTGGATTTTGCAATTGCGGACTGTCGTTCGAAAAATTTCCTAATGTGAAGAACATGAATTTTTTTTACATGAACATTCAGATTTCGTAAGAATGAACTATGGGAGTGCAGTGTCATCTTTTAACTGCAAATTATATATAAAATTTCCTTATATCTGTCTGATACGTAAGGGAATTTCCCTAACCTAACCTTATGCAACGGTTTAATTATACTAAATAAGTATCATTTCATAAAGTTAAAGCAAATAATAATAATAATAATAATAATAAAATCTTTAATTGCAATGATAGACACACAATTAGTTCCCGTCACGGCATGGTGGTGCCAGGGGTTTACAAAACATATTTACAAAAGATACATAAGTTACATCAGATTATTAACAAAGCACAGTTTTACATTTTCAGTTCGACGAGGATACCCTTCCTGTATTTTTTATTATTGACCACTTCTTGGAGGTCCCCGTCGATGGCTTGCAGTGAGGGCAGCATTTGCTTTGGCAAGAATCTGTCGGTTACGGTTTGCTAGCAGCTGTGCTGAAGACCGGAGATAAGGAGGAGGAATGCGCCAAGAGCAGTGATCCCAGAAGTTCGGCTCTGTAATTTTACCGGTGGCCATCTTGATGGTGAACAAGATGGCACAAATACAAAATCACTTTAAGACCATTTAAACTTAATGCCCTGGTAGGTGCTTGGTCCAGATTTCTCTAACCCCTACATTTGGTTAGATATTAGTTTAATACTTTTACCAACCAATAAAAAAATCACAGTGACATCACAATATAGACAGTATGGTCATATAAAAACGTTCGTCAACTGATAGTGTTCGGAGGTATGCATAAAACAAATAATGTGACTGATAAGTTTTATTATAACCATATACAGTTTGTAAGCAACCAATCAGAGTATACAGTATACACACTTTGATCAACAAACTGTTCAAAAAGACCAATACTGGACGAACTGCCCACTATCTTTGAAGTGAGGTCTGTATGTTCCACTTTCAAATCCCTAAACTGAAACACAGAACTCTTGTGGCTAATATTGAGCAGTTTTCGTTCCGTAAACAGGGATTCTCATCAGCTTAGGAGTTTTAATTGATCGTACTTTTTCTTCAAGCTGCCACAACGATCATCGTGGGCACTTTAAGAATAGCTTCCAGTGTACTGTAGCATTAATTATTAAAATAAAAATAATTAAAATATACATTTGTTTTCAATAATGTCAAATTAGAAAAAAGATAAAGAAAATAAAAAAAAAAAAAAAAAAAAAAAAAACCGGGTCAGGAACTTATAAATTGAACAATTTGTCCATTGATGCACTTGGATGCGTGAAAAAAAAAATAATAAAATAAATAATAATAAAAATGACTGAGAAAATAAGTGATTTATGGAATTTTATTATTTTTGTAGTCTAAACTGTTAAATTTTAATTAATCAGAAACTAAGATAAATGTTTAAAAAAAAAAAGGGCGGGAAACAACATCTACCAGACGAATGTTCGTCTGGTAAATAAAATACTAGACGATATGGCTCGCTCTTTTGAGCTGGTTTTAGATAATAATTGTCTAAAGTGCAATTATAAATGCAAGCTTGTTAAGTTTAACGTCTCTTCCTAGTCCATGTAGCTCCGCCCCTGCCTTGCAGGTCATTATTTGTAATGTTTAACTTCGCGAGAAGGTGATTTACAAACTGTTTACCCTACTGATTGTTTCTTATTATTAGTAGGCTGACTTTAATAGTTGAACTGCAATGTATAACCAGAGGAGCTTGATCAATATGCCAAAAAAAAAGAGCAGGAGGGCGGGTAATTAAGCACACAACTGTCGAAGAAAATCAATTGTGGCAATGTTTCCTTATTGATATTCAAGTGAGGTAGATCCAACGACAATCTAGAAGATTACAGAAAACAGACCTCAACTGCATCTTCTGTAATCTGAGTAATGCAAAGGTTCGGCAAGAAAGAAAAGACAGAGCGAGGAGGGGAGGAGAGAGCCGAGAAAATGTCACAGTCTGGACGATTCTTTGAAGAGGGCAGATATAGGGTGGTTGTTTGTTATTTTATGGGCAGTGGCATCTAAGGCCAGCAGCTATAGGGAGAATGGCGGCTGAAAAATATCAAGCCGAAGTGGTCAGGTGGCAAAATGCGACTTGCCGTGTTATGAGCAGACTATGAAAGCATTTTTGGAAGTGGTTACACAGCCTTAACAATCCTCATGTCACCTCCGACACAAGATGGCAGTTACTTGACTTCTAACTGCGAAGAATCAAATACCTCGCAATGTGACAACTTGCTTTTCAGCTTGCTGGGCATACAGCATACAAGTAGTTGCAACAATACTTTTAATTCAAAAACCTAATACAGTACGGTCACTTTTGCCTGTATGATAGCCTCAGCCCTCCTAGGCAGGGCCGGATTTAGACAAAAAAAAAAAAAAAAAAGACTAAGGTTCTCAAACTGTGGATCTCGATCTCCTGGGAAGGCCATGTGTACCCCGCAAATACAAAAATAATTCCCTCCTTCTGTTTCTAATGAAACGCTTTTGTTTTATAAATTGTGCTCTATCACTGTTTTATTTGATATACAGATTGAAATTTAATTATTCAAAGTAAGTGGAAATGAAATCAGTTTTATTCATGTAGAGGGGTAGGTTGCAGCATTTAGGAGAGCATGGTATTGTTTGACATGGCTGCCATAAGCCAAAGCATGTGATGAAGCCCAAAAATATTTAATTATAGAATTTTATTATCAAAAAAGAAAACAGCAAAGCCCCAAAACTATGGTTTATATCTGAATCTGCCACTGCTCCTATGCATACTTTCTACTCCAAAATTCACCTCCAGTTTTGCTGCAGCCTAATTTGAACCCAAAACTTTTCAATTTTATTTTCCAAGTTCTGTATGGTACAGAGTGTATTGATACTGACAGTGCCTCCAATCCTTAATGCTGGCAAAACTGTTCAAAATGTCCAAGTAGATTAAGGAGTTTGTGGTTACAGGCATATTACCAATACCAAAGTCTGAACTGGCTGAAACAGTCCCTTTCCTAACTTTTCAGTAGGTTGCACTCTTCCCCCCCCCCCCCAATCTTGGAGATGCTGTTGGTGACAACCTCTTGCATGTCACCTACACTTTCAATAACTCTCTTTATGGTTTATTGAAGACATTCCATGAGTTTGTGGGCCATCCAAACCTTTTGTTGAGATATTACCTACATCTTTGAATAACATCCACCACAGCAGAATTGGGGAGATTCAGACATGTCATAGTTACATAAATTTTAGAAACAAAAATTTCTAAAATGATAGCATTCATTATTTTAGCAACAGTTGCTGCTATCTAATGGTGGATCAAAAAAAAAAAAAAAAAAAAAACATCCATATCAATGTACTCTTTTTCCTCAATTTTTTTTGTTTCAGATCAGACTGTAAACACAAAATGTTGTTTGGGGGTTGGCAAATAAACTAAACATGACAATTTCTAAATGCACATTTTTGTAATATAAATTAAAAATGTAGTCTCCTAAAATGAGCTTTTGTGTAGAATTCAAGGAGAGGGATGGTTCACAGTATAAGTTATAATGACCACTTAATGCACAAAAATAACATCAATAGCAAATATAATCAATTTTATGTTTGTTCATTGCTCATTCTGACAAGGTTTTGAAAATTAACACCGGTTTATTAAAATTCCTTCTGCATATGCTTAACACATGAGAAATACATTACACCATTCCAGTGAAACAGGTTCTGTTCTAGTTTCATAAACACATTAATTGTTCTGTTTGGAATTATACTAAAAAAAGTAAGCCCTCAAATGGTTACTTAATTCACAATACTACAAGTCGTTTGGACAATTTTATGATCAACCCCCATAATTAAAAAATAGCTTGTTATTTGTTTAACAAATAACAAGCATAAACAAATAGCTAATTAACACTCAATACAATTAAAAATTAACAGTAATAAATTAAAGGCATTATCTCAAGTTGTACCAGTAGACAAAGGTTAAAAAGATTATGCTCACTCTCTCTCTCTCTCTCTCTCTCTCTCATCTGAAATTAAACAGTCAGCCTGTAATGACATCAGTCATTACTCATTTTAATAATAGCCATATCAAAGTTCAAAATGTTATCAGTTCACTCCCCCCCACTACATTCACCCTGTTTCAACTTAATTACTTCTAAAAAAAAACAATTAAACTATATTTTACAAACATTTTTCTGTAAATTATTGACTGCATATTAGTAATAATTTCCAAATTAAAAAAAATAGGGGGGGGGCAGGGAAATGAAGCACTTGCATGCCCACTCCTTAAAACTAATTATACTTAACGTAGCTTAGGCTTAATTATATAAATCAATTAATACTTAATTACTATTCAAGCATTATGTAATTTCACCACAAGATTAAACCTTATTAAATGAATAGCCTGTAACAATTATCAGACTGACCATGTAATCAAACTAAAACTGCAGAAAAACCTTTTAGCACATTACCAACTTTGGGTTATTTAATTAATTATTAAGCAATCTAACACGCAACTTAGGTATTTATTTATTTATTTTTGATTTGGTAGTTGTTGGCGCATCGGCTTCTGTGGCCATATTGCACCTCCCAAGGTTTTTGCAGTACTTTGATCCAAGCCAGAGGCGGGAATCGAACCCGCGACCTTTGGGTTGCCGGGCAGGTACTTTACCCACTCGGCTAGCCCGGTCGGCCTTAGGTATTTATATTTCATCACTTAATATCAGTTAAAATCTTTTGCATTATTTCAACATCACTACATTATTTCATATTTCTTAAGTTGCCAATATAAATAAAAAAAAGGAACAACTTACTGATGCATTATATTGTGCATTTACTGAATTAATATCTTAACAGTTCAGATTAAGAAAAAATATTTAAAAAAATAATAAAAAACAAAAATCACTATATATATATATATAGTGATTTTTGGGCCACTTAAAAGATAATTTATTTTTTCTCATAAATTAATTTAACCTACTGCAATCAATGAGAGTTAATTATAACAGTTAATAATCCTTTAGTATATTTAAACAAAATGATAATTACATCTCAAAATACTTTCAGAAGTAGTGCACTAGGTACAATTTTTGTTCTTCTGCACCATGTGGGAACAGTATTGGTTAAATCCAATCTCAAGATGGGGAGAACTTTTATGGGCTTTTTTTAAACCCCCCATACGTTAAGTTAGTCTACAGTTGGCAAAGTCTGCATGTATTTTTCCTCCCTATCATAAACTTGGGTGTTTCATATTGCATAACTAACAGACAGACAGAAACCAACCATTAGAATGCAGTTGAGTTGGCTTATCTGTTTACAGATGCTTCATGGCCTTAGATGTTTTTTTGCATATCTTCAACCACACCAGCAGCAACATATAATATACAGGAAATTTCAATTAAAAGGTACTGGGGGGGATCAATCTCACTTATTTGTAAATGTGAGCTGAAATTGTTAAATTTGACATTAAGACTGACCTACTACTATTAATACTACTGTTTAGATTTTGCCCAATGAACTCTGTTTCACAATGAGAAACAAAATTTCCCATTCTCGGTTTGGTCTAAAAACATCCTAACAAATCAAAATTGATTTTATTTCAAGTTAAAAAATAACAGCAACACAGCAGTTTCAACACAAGGTACTCAATCCAATTTCAAAAATTTCCACCAGAATATGAACAACAAAAAAGTTCATATGACATGACAAATAGCCTAAACCTAAAAATCCCTGGAGTCTTTTAAATAAACCATCCTGTACGTTTTTACACACAAACACACACACACAAGTGATAAAAGTAACTGGACACCTGAATGTTTCAAAGAACTTTCATTTATACAATATATCCCACTGTAAAAAGCAATGGTTAGGCCAAATCTTCAGTACTGCATACATTTTAGGAAGTACGTGCATCTGTTGAAATGGGTGCAGAGAAAAGATTAGTGAGGGAAACAAAAAGGTGCTCTTACCAGGAGAGATGTCAGTTCTGCAAATTGCAGCATCTGGGGGCTAGGCACCTGCAGGATATCTGACTACAGTGTTTGAATGGATTTAGTAAGCTCAAGGATAGAATCCCTCCTCTTACTCAGACTGCACAAAATCAAATTAGAGAAGAAAGGAGTCTGACAGGATCCATCTTTTAAGTTCTCTCGTGTGTGCGTGTGTCAATTTCTGTGGTCTACCTAAACATTTCCCAGATTTAACAGCTTTATGACATTTCCATCTGGTGATAATACTAGCCATAAGTTCATCTGGGGTAGTGCCATGTAAACATTTTTGGCCATAAATTCTCTTTGATACCTAACTTTACCAGCAGACCCTCCAAAATTAAATATCATTTTTTTTTTTTTCAATAATAAAATATTGTGATCAACAAACAAAAATATTTCTAACAATCCTTTGAATTTCCCTTCCAGATTTCAAAGTGGAAGGGCAAATTTAAAACGCTAAATCAAAAATCTGTGAGGGTGGAATCTCAAAAACCTGCCTCTCAGAAAATGCAATTGTATCTTCCCATGTACTTTGTATCTGGGAATTACAGTTCACAGACCACTACTGATCTAGAAAGGATGGATGTTAATAGTGCAGCAGCATCCACGGTCATAGTACACCAAATCCATTCGATCAAGGGTATTACAGTTTTGCTATGATAGCATGGAACAGATGGATCGCTAATTATTGCATCCTATGATGGCTCCTACCAGAAGTTGCTAAGCTCGATGCCACTGCCTATCTACTACATTTCTTGATCTGCTTACCGATAGTATGAATGCAGTTGCTTTTATATCTATTCAAGCAATGTGATGGTGGGTATGATTAATTTTTCTCAAATCCTAGGAGTGCATACTTTTAGCAATATGGGGTATGTACATATAAAAATTGAATAAATGACAACTATAGTTCCAATTTTACAAAGTTTTATTCCTGGACAATTATTTCAACTCATGTATAGAAATTTTGAATTAAAGTTGGCAACATTAAAAAGGAATAGTTTCTGGAATCAGGATTAATCAAAGATAACTGGCAAATATCTCAGGAAGCAACCCAAGGCATCAGTTGCTGTTGGTTTTCAGTCACATCAGCAACTTAAGCCATATTGTGCCAAGACCCCTTTATCTCAAAAGACAACAGATTATGATGATCACTGTAAATTTATCTAAAGCATTTTTTTAACATAAAAATATAAATTAATATTTTAGAAATATTGTAACATTCATTTTTTTATCAAAATGAAATTTAAAAAATGATATATATAAAATAATAATGAAGATTGACAATGTTGAATTCAGTGCTGAAGAGTAACAATAAACAACATTAGGAACAAACTGTCTGGTCATATTTAACATGCAATGTTCAATAATTAATTGTTCAATTATTACTTAATTACTTGTTTTGGGTGCCTTTTCCAAACTTTGTGAGTTATATTCAGCTCCTTATAAACTTTAAGTCTTCAAGGTCATAGTTTACTTCCCAAGGTTACTCCCCCAATTTTTATTGGATTAACAATGTAGACATTATGAAAAATTCCTTACAAAAGCTAGCAAACATATTTTATATACCGATTATCACTTGTCTATATATGTACTATGTATTACTGTATAATTTTTTAAGTAAAATTAAATGCAACAAGGCATCATATCTTTAAAAAACCCCAACAACAGCATATTCTAAAATGGGAAGCATTCGGGGAAGTAACCGTAGACACTACTAGGCTTAGAGCTAAATGGATATCACATGAATTAATGACACTTGTGGCAGAAAAGAAAAATGCATGAGACGCATATAAATTATCACGCAATACAGAAGCCTATGGTAGATATAAACTAGTCTGCAATCAAGTCACGAAGCAGCTACAAAAAGTCTCTGGAAAAGAATGCAAAGAAAAGCAGAAAAGACTTCTTTTACTTATACAAAGGGTACTAGGAAAGTTTTGCAATATGACGCAGCAATGAATCACAGGAAGCTGCTTGTTGCTGCATGTTGAGACATGTTCATACGTGCATAGTAGCCGCCGCGCCAAGTCGATGGGCTCAGTTATTCATTAGTAGTGAGAGTGTAAAGTGCTTGCGATGGCATCGTGGTCACGAAATGAGATAAGGACAGTTTTGCGGTATAATTTTGTGCGTGGTTTAACCATAGACCAGTGCTTAGAAGAAATGACTCTTGCACTAGATGATGATTGTCCACATAGTACAACGATATTCAGGTGGTATAGAGAATTCCAAAGGGGAAATTTCACTCTGGAGGATTCTGAGAGGCCGGGAAGGCCACGAACGTCAGTTACGGAGGAAAACATTACTGCTGTGAGGAAAATGCTTGACGAAAACAGGCGAGTGACCTACCAACAGATAGAGGATACTTTGGGCCTAAATGCACCAGCAATTCGTTCGATTCTGCATTTGCACGTGAAGAAACTTTGTTCTCTCTGGGTGCCGCATCAACTGACTGAAGAGCAGATGACACGACGTGTGACTTGGTGCCGGGAGATGTTAAAAAAGTTTGATAAGAGACAATCTCGGTATGTGAACAACATCGTGACAGGTGACGAGACTTGGCTGTACTATTACGATCTGCCGACCAAGGCTCAAAACAAAGTTTGGGTCTTTGATGATGACGACACACCCCTAATTGTCAGAAAATCCCGATCTGTAAAGAAGAAAATGATAGCTGTATTTTTCAAATCGAGTGGAATTGTGGAACGTGTCGTTTTGGACACGCAGAAGACAGTCACAGCTAAGTGGTATACTGAACAATGCCTGAATAAAGTCATTGGATCTATGAAGAACCTGCGGCCAAAGTCAAGAATGGACACCTGGTACCTCCATCACGAAAATGCTCCAGCTCACCGCGCCAAAGCCTGCACCGAATATTTGACCACAACAGGACTGAAACTTCTCGAGCACCCTCCCTACAGACCAGACCTTGCTCCCTGCGACTTTGCACTGTTCCTGCATGTGAAAATGAAGCTAAAAGGGAGGCGGTTTTCCAGTGATGAGGACCTTCTACGGACTTGGGACAACGAGTGTGCTTTACTCCCTAGTGAAACTTGGCAGAACTGGTGTAAAGATTGGTTTCGGAGGATGGAGAGGTGTATTGAATGTAGAGGAAATTACTTTGAAAAAATTAAATAAACAAAGCTGTATTGCAAAACTTTCCTAGTACCCTTTGTATTAACAGTAGAAGGAAGGGGTTGAATCACATTGGTCCACTTGACTGTCAAAGATTTAAGTAACGATAATTCTGCTCAAGTTGCTGATAAAACTGATTATGTATTCTGCATCAACATTCACACATGAAAAACCTTTTAGGGAAAGGGAAGTTTATCACACTAAACAATGAACTAAATAAATGAGAGGAATTGTGATAAATGAAAAGAAAGTGGAGGAGAAATTGCTGAAGCTGAACATGAAAAAGGTGCCTGGGAACTATCCAGTTATATTAGGGGAGGCAGCAAAGGATGTAAACAAAACCCGTGACCATAATTATATGGGCATCTTTGAATTCAGGGGACAGTTGCTATGGGCTGGAGATGTGCAAATGTATTCCCAATTCAAAGGGGGATCAAAGAGTGACAAGTAACTGCAGACCTGTTAGCCTGACTTCCCAGAGAAAATAATGGCGTCATTGGTTAAAGAAATAATGCAGGACCATCTAGAGAGGAATGCATTTATACTGCAGTAACAGCATGGATTTGTTAAGGTATGGTCTTTCTGATCAATTTAATTCAATACAGAATTAAATTGATTTTAAATTGAAAATATGACAGTGGCAAAGGAACTGGATAAAAAAAAAATTTGATATCATATACTTCAGAATGGCTTTTGATACTGTTGCACATAAAATATTTGTGTGTGTGTGTGTGTGTGTGTGTTATGGGAGTTTAATGGTGCATAAGCTACACTGGCTATAGTGCACCTTAAAATATTTGTACAAATTGAAACAGTGTGTGGTAAGGCCACATAACTGCTATGGATACAGGGATGGCTGAGTGGGAGAAGACAAGAGTGGTTATTAACCATATTTGCATCCTCTTGGTTATTTGGACACTACTCTTTGTAGATTAATTTTATTAGTGAAATCCCAAGGGTTCAATTGCTGGGCCCATTGTTTTCTATATTTATTAATGATATTGATGAAAGAATATCAGGTTTAATGTCTAAGTTTGGCAGGGTAGTAAATGATAGTAATCAAGGTAAGCTACTGCAGCAAGGTCTAGAAAAATTAGGCATATGAACAGAAAAATGGCATTTGAAGATTAACATTGACAAATGGAAGGTATTGCATATGGGTAGCAGTAATCCCAGATTAACATACCAACTGTGTGGTACTACACTTGGCATAGTGTAAAAAAAAAAAAAAAAAAAGACATGGGGGTAATTTTGCAGCCAGATATGAAGTTCTCTGAGCAGGGCAGATAGACTGCCAGGGCAGCTCATGAGGTTTTTATCAATGATATACAGGAACTTTGCTAGCAAGGATAAGGAGGTGAATTATCCTTTTGTATAAAGCCATGGTTAAGCTACATCTTGAGTATTGCATAAAGGTGCAGAGGAGGATAAGTTTAGTGAGTGGAACAAAAGGGTGGTCTTACTAAGAAAGAAGAATGGCTCCAGTTCTGCAAATTGCAGATTCTGGTGATGGGTGGAGGGGAAGAAACTAAGCCCTGCAAAGTGATCTGATTGAGGTGTTTAATGCTTTGAATAGACTGAATGTGTTTATGGCATTCTTCCTCAGACTACACACAAAGGGATCATAAATTCAATTTTAGGAAGAATGGTTCCAGGATAGATGTGCAGAAATTTGGCTTCAGTGTGTTGATCATTGGCATAAACTTCCAACTGTTGCTGTGGGTACTGGTAGTTTAATTAAATTCAAGATCTAGAAAAACTATTGGAGGGAATGGCAGGTGATCTAGGAAGTTTTTTTTTTTTTGCTGATGTTTTATAAAAAGTTTCCTTAGTAAATATATAGCATTCCTTAGCATACATAGATGTTTCCTTAACAATTCAAGAAAAGTTTTGTCAATATATATTTTTTTTTTGGTAGTTGTTGGCGCATCGGCTTCTGTGGCCATAATGCACCTCCCAAGGTTTTTTTTTGCAGTACTCTGATCCAAGCCTGAGGCTGGATTCGAACCCGCAACCTTTGGGTTGCCAGGTAGGCACTTTACCCACTCGACTAGCCCGGTCGGCGTCAATATTTAGTAACAGAATATCTATATATGTCCAATACAATTCACTTGAAAACTGGCTATTAAAGGGTTTATTAAATAAGGCATTTGTTACCACAAAGTGATGACTTTATGTATTCTTTTTACCTGAAAGATTTGAAAACTGACAGGTTGAATATGCACTTTAAAATTAAAATTATTTCTTTTAATCACATAAATCTATAACTATATTATTATGATTTCTAATAGTTTTAGGAATATGACACTGTCAGGCCATTTATATTATTAGATGCTGTTATGAATTTAAACCAAAATTGGAGATATGGTGTTAGACACATCAAAATGCATTACTGATCAGAGTTTAATATAGGTTTCAAAATAATGTTGCATTCATTAATTTGACTAATATTTTTCTAATGATTTATTAATCTGACATATGCTTAGCAGATATAAGTTAAGTCTGTAAATTAGTGAACGTACGTCTTGCATAGCCTCTTTCTACACACAAAACCGGATTTGCTAATTAATGCAATCTCATCTTGTGGAGCACTTCACCATGAGTTGCCTAAGTATTTTGCTCTAAATAAAAAGCACTTGTCCAAATGAAGAAGTAAACAGCTATTCATTTAATAGTGTATACAACTACCCAGACTATGATTTTTGGCTCTGATTGGCCAATGGTCTGAGTAGTGGAATACACATTGTGAATATATCAGCTCTGATATATTCACAATATGTGAAATGCATTATATTACAGTAAATGAAGAGACATGGTAGAGAAAGAGGCTATACCAAACATGTACTATGACTTTTCTTTTTATAGCTTGAGGCTTTTGCCCTAGACTTAACCATTTTTTCTCTAGTGAAAAAAAAGTCAACTCATGGTGAATTGCCTTCACAATATGAGTTTGATGCACTTAGTAGCAAATCCAGTTTGCTCAAAGATATGTACAGAAAGAGGCTATGATCAACATGCACTACAACTTTTTAGAGCTTTCATACCTTCAGGCCTTTTCCCCAGACTCAACCATGTTTACTTCATTTATTGTACCACCTCATGAATATATCTCATCGGTGGGTTTTTTGTGTGTTCACATCACACACCAACCCACTGAGGAGATCTCAAATCAGGGTAAAAATCATGGTCTGGGTAGTGGCATATACTTTAAATAAATATGCAGTACACTTCTCCATTGGAGAAGTGGTGCTTTTTATTTAGAGTAGTGTAATAGCAAGGAAACTCTTGGCAACATGCCTCCACAATTATGAAATCGATGCACAAAGGAGCAAAATCCAGTTTTCCCAAAACTATATACAGAAAGTGGCTATGCTCAACATATACTATGACTGTTTCTAACATATTAATGTTAGATTTAACATTAATTAAATTTAACATGTTAATGTTAAAAAATTAACATTTACTAATTTTACATATTTAATAAATGTGCTAAATTTATTAATACATGAAGTACTACTTTCAGTTCCCTAAGAGAACTACAAATAAATAAGTTAAGAGTTTCTGAAGCCAAGGTCTGCAGATCCCAGGAGAGGTAGAGGGGGGGGGTGTTTGTGAATGATGTCCAAATGCCTTATATTTAAAAAAACTAAGAATTTACAGCACAGACCAATTCTGTCAAGCATCCACAGAAGATTTTTTCAAGCTTAACAGAGGGTCCTTAGGTCACCAAAGTTTTAGAACTATTGAGTCAGTAAAATCAGGGCTGGACACGGTTAGTGATTAGCATACTTGGCCACAAGTAAGGAGGTTGTGTCAAGCCCATACACTATCACAAAAAAAAAAAAAAAGAAAAAAACCAAAGCAAATTACCATCACAGGTTTCCAAAAAGATAATGTTATTGGCAAAGTTTATTCCTTTTGAACTGCTTTTAATGATGTATATAGTAGTTATACTGTTACTAATAGTCAAAAGATGTAGGAAGTTATTATAATGACAGCAGCCACTATTTTTACTACAGGTGATATAATAAATCTGAAGCTAGCTGGCTTTTTTCTTTTTTTATGAAAAGTTAACTTAAAATAAAGGTAATATGCACCAGTACTGACAACTTTAATCTAAAGCTTCTTTCACATGACTTTGTGGTTATATCAATTTTCTCATTCACTTTATGATTATTAGAATTAACCAAATAAAGTCTGAGTAGTGCATAAATATTATGCAGCCACATGTGATAGAACTCACAGGTTTTTTATATATTTACAGAAAAATTTAAAGCAAAATCAATAGATTACATTCTTTTTTATAGACATTAAAGTTTGTCTATATTGAAAACAGATTTTTATAAAACTTCTAAATACTAATCCTTTCACAACACTAAGATTATTCAAGAATACACATACAAAATGGCAAAATCAATAAATTAACAAATTTAGGGGTTTCAATTATAAAGTCCATTAGTTTGTTATTTGGTTTTTAGGAGCATTAGCAACTAAGGCCATATTGCTCCGTGAATATGAGGTGTCATTCCTGACCTTTCCGCATCCTCCGTATTTGGTGGTGACGGGCTCAAACCCTGGTCTAATCAAGAAGCGTGTGTTACTCACGGCTGCTCCTTCCCACCTGGCTACGGAGGCACCTTATAAAGTCCATTAGATCCACGTCGTTGTATATATCTATACAGTTATAGATGGTAGTACCAATAGACTGACTAAATTTCAACTGACTAAATTGATAACACTATTATTTTTCCTCCTTCCACAGAAAGACCTTGTAATTTGCCTTTTGAAAAATACTGATACAAAATAAATTATAAGTACTGGCACCAGTAATTATCAATACAATGGTTATATAACCATAATAATTCATTACATTTTATGTTTATTCCATAAGCATATGGAGACAAAAGAATAAATGCACTACCACTGAATCAATAATAAATATTAAGATTATCAAAACCACTTTGAAATTGCATAATTCAAATTCAGAATTATTAGGGAATTCATTCAATTTTCAATGGATTTAATTTTGCAACACAAAGAGTGATGCAAATTCATTCTAAAATCAAGATTATTTTTTTGCTTTTCTTGAATATTTCATATTATAAAGATCACACTTAAGGAGACAAATGGAGTTCTCCATTTTACAGAAAGGTTTATTAACTAAATAAACCTTTCTGTAAAATGGAGAACTCCATTTTACAGAAAGGTTTATTAACTAAATATAAATATTTAGCATGCAAAATGAACTGTGTTGATTGGTTTCTATCTGCCAGAGATAAGTCTTGTATTTACAGTCCTTTATTATAGAAAAGAAATACAAAGTGATCTCCTAAGCTTTTCAATTCAATCCGAATTAGCAGGGGGAAAAAAAAAAAAAAAAAAATTTAAGTCCATGTACACTTAAGGAGTTGAATTTTTTTCGTTAAATTTTAATTTATGTGCAATACTATATTATTATAAGTTACAGCATTGGATATTTTTAAAAGTACATCACTATGCTATAATTAGCACTGTATTAAGTATAACAGTGGAACCTTGATTACCCATGCCTGATCAACTGTGAATTGATCACCCATGCCAGGCTTTTTTTTTTCTAAATATTAATAAAAAAAATAACTTTTGAATAAAAATTAAATAAAATAAATAAAACAACTTTTTGCCATCATTTTTTTTTTAGAATGCTAATGGATAGTTGAGTATCAGCTTAAAAGGGCAAAACAATAGAGATTAGAGTATTTGTATTTATAAATTAAATATATAGCAGAACCACAATACTAACTTCTCTATACACCTTGTGCAGCTGTTTTCATTGAAAACAGCTGCACAAGGTATCTAGTGACCTGCCAAGTAATGTACTCCCAATTGAGGCCTAAGAAGGAAAATGGTCTAGTGTACGCTGCTCTGGTTGAGAAAATGTAGTTTGATGGGGGAATTATTAGGGAAATAGGTAGCATTTTCTATAATAAAGATTGGTAAACTAGAATGAGGGAATGTCTGCCAGAGCTGGGGGAGAATAAACAGATGAATTATTACTCATGGAAATAAAAAAAAAAAAATTAAGTCCCCATGCACAATATTATTAACTGCACACAAACTGACAGCTTTAATAAATGCTTTAAGTTAGGTCAGAATGTACACATGTCCACAATTATGCCCAAACAAAATAAGAAGGATTATATGTCAAAGGCTATGTACTTTGCCCCTCAAGGCTTGAGCCCATCAGCATGCTCCATTCAAGTAGGCAGAAAATAATACAGGGCATGTCAAAAGTCAGGATACACAAATTAAATTTTGGTTCTCTCAAAAAGTATACAAAACATAAATAGCTATTAAACTTTTATTATTTAATAAAGTCAAAAAATTGTGACCATACAATACTTGAAAATGGCATCTTTTTCCATTTTCAAGTATTACCACAAGTTTTGGCAAATTCTTCAGTTTTCATTGTTTTGGGTTCTGAATGGTACAAGGTCTCTTGAAATTGGTAGTCTTTTAAATAACCCCAGAGGTAGAAATCTGATGACATGAATGGTCACTTCAATAATTTTTCATTAGGAATTTCCTAGCTTTCAGGGAATAATATGCAAGTATAGACATGTTCTGCAGGGACACAATCCTGGATGAAAAGTCCTTCAATTTGCAAGAGAGGTTATTTCAATCATGACAAACAAAAATTAGATTTAAGATTTTTTTTTTTTTTTTTCCAAGTGCATATCTTTGCCTCTCTGTCTGCATTTTGTAGAGGTGGAATACATTTGAACAAAGCAAAGGTCTTTACTGATGTCAGTGAGGCAGCTTAAGGATTCAAAGTAACTGCTAGTTTTGGGGAAGGGGGAAACCTCATGGTTAATACATATACAGGTAACCCTCATATAACACTGTAGTTAGGTTCCAATAAAATGTGTGAAACCATGCTATATGGGACTAAGAGAGAGTACAAAAAAGGGGGATTACGTTCCAAAAGCTAATAAAAATACACTATTTCATTAATAAAATGTTAACAAAGCTAACAAAAATATGCATTCTAGACTTTGTGTATCTTCTGCTCTCTTAAAAAAAATCAGTAATCTGGTTTTGTTTGCTTTTGCTGGATAAACCTTTGTGAATTTCATCATATGGAACTAAGAACTTTAGGCGCCTTTCATTCAAGAATCTGCATTCAAAAAATACGATTCTAATTGCTCGGCTAACTTTATGCCTTCCCATATGCTTTTTAGTGTAAAATTTGGAAGTTTAGAATTTATCTGCTCTATCATCCTCTGAATTGATTTGGTTTTATCTCTGATACCATTTACACAAAATCCGCTTCGCCAGACTCTTTTTCTACCAGTAATTCTTGAACATCTTCAGTAATCATATCTTTTTATATTTTTTTAGGAGTATCGCCAACTAAGGCCATATTGCTCTGCATATATTGTCTATAAATTTTTAAAATAATTAAATGCACATGGCATAATACTTTTAAGAGTTTAGTATCTATATAATATCGGTGTTTAGATACACCATAGACACTCTTAAAAAAACTACAAAGTAGTTGTTGTGGGCATCATTTGCTCTTTCTCATATTGTGCTCTGCCTTCACGACGAGTTGCCATGATACTGCACTACCTCAAATAAGTAACGCTTCACTAATAGTGAAGACTATTGTTACTTATTCTCAGTGAGTACCACCACCCAGACATGTTTCAAGGCTATTGGCCTATCATCAGTGTGTGGGCAGGTACCCTAGTATTGCAGACATGACGACCCAGTTGTGAAGTTAATCGCACAATATGAGAGATGCCAAAAGGTGTATAAGATAATATTTAAAATAATTAAATGCACATGGCATAATACTTTAAGAGTTTAGTATCTATATAATATCGGTGTTTAGATACACCATAGACACTCTTAAAAAACTACAAAGTAGTTGTTGTGGGCCAATAGCCTTGAAACATGTCTGGGTGGTGGTACTCACTGAGAATAAGTAACAATAGTCTTCTCTATTAGTGAAGCGTTACTTATTTGAGGTAGTGCAGTATCATAGCAACTCGTCGTGACGGCAGAGCACAATATGAGAAAGAGCAAATGATGCCCACAACAACTACTTTGTAGTTTTAAGAGTGTCTATGGTGTATCTAAACACCGATATGTCTATAAATTGCATGTGTCCTGAGGTTGATTTTTTGTTTTGATAGACGAAAAACCATGCTACCCTCGCTTGAGCCCAACTAACTCAGCCAAATTGGAAAAAGACCCATAAAAATTCCCCCCACCCATCACCGACAAGATTCGAACTCTGGTCTTTACCACCAGGTGTGGGGAGGATGGCGATTCTATCAACTGTGCTACCCACGAGGGCTTCAATAGTTGCATAACCAAACTTTCTCCCTTCTACCGACATAGAAAGTTCTACAATCACACAGATTCCGTTTTCTGCCGGTTCAATCATATTTCTTGAATGAACCGACTCTGGCTATATTTTTTTTCCCACATGCATTTAACGTTGACTGTTTTACTTTTTGAGCGATAAAGCTATGATTCTGATACAGTCCACAACTGACAAATGTTTCCATGCCTCCATTACTTCAATAGATTCAGAATCAATCTTTTTCCAAAATCTATTGTAACGATTTTCTGATGTAACAAGTTTTAAAGGTGAATATAATGCCTTGGCTGAATGAAAGAAGTTGTATTAACCTAGTACAACTATGGTGGTAGAAACATAACATCAACATTTGGATGATTTAAATATCTTTTTGATGGCCTGGCGTGCTATCCAATAGTAATAAAACTCTGAAATCTAGATTTTTCCACAAGTTCAATAGCACAGAAGTAACACAGGGATTTCCCAACAAAATAAAATACAGTACAGGGATTTCTCAATTTTTTTGACTAGTGAGTCAATAGCGGGGATTCAAAATGAGTGGAGATGTTGAAAAATTACATCCAACATAATAGGAGGGTTTTCTCCACACAAATCACCTTGTTATGCGAGGTTTGCCGAAATTCTTTAACCGTGTTATATAAGTACTGTGTTGTGTGAGGATTGCCGCAATTTATCAATCATGTTAGAACAAAACTGTGTTGTAGAAGTACTGTGTTATACGGGGGTTGCCTGTATAATATTTTTCATGATATTGGTCAAAGTAATACTTCCATTCACCCATACATGTATTTGATAGGTTCTTGTGCAAGGCCACAAAACTGACAGACTCTTCTAAGATTGGAAAGATGCACCAAGGACAGCAACATTTCAAATCAGATAGGTCCAACCTGCAGTCCACATGTGCCTATTCTTAACCTGTACCCAGTCACGCAAAGGATCGATCTTTCTCTGTGCACATTGGGTCACTTTGACCAGATGCATATGCATTTGAAATAATGTATAATTAGTAGTAAAAATCAGCAAAAATTCAGAACTGTTCACTTTTTGATCTGCCTTTATTTTAAATCTTTTCAGAAGACAACTAGAAAACATCCATTTTTCATATTAAAAATGTATTTGTAATTCATTTTTGAAATTTAAACTGCCATTAGTCCTGTTGGCAAGTGAAATGAAAAATCGAGAAACCTACACACTTCAATCAATGCATTCAATTGAAAGCAAGCCTGTCAATAATGGGAGTGCTCGCTGCATAAAACGTGACATCTGCAGCAACAGTTTTGTTCCAGATGATGCTTTTCATGAATCCAAAGGGTATTACCAATTGGAAAAAGTACACATCAGTAAAGCCAGCTCACTATCAATTATTGTACATGATAAATGCCACTCAACATGTGTATAATTAAGTTAATTTAATTGATGAAATTTTCCTAACTGTGCAATAATTAAAAGAGATTTCTGCAATTTTCAGGGGAGAAATTAAAACTATAAGTTAAAAAACAGTCACGAGGATTTTTAGCTGTCTGGATGGAGTAGATGAAAAACACAAATTGCTGAAATACTGGCTGGGACCTCAATATCCCCATGTACCCAGCTCAGAGTTAAACATCATGCAGCCCATGGCCATGTAGGCAGCCTTATCTGTTACATTCCTGTCCTCCCCCACAAAGTTCAAAGTAGTATGGCACGAAATATAGGTTCCCACTAAATTTTAAAAATCAGTTTTTAGTCATATCTATTTTTCTGTAATTGCTTTGTGTTTAAATGTTTTTGTGTTATATACCTTCCTCAGTATTCAGCAACATTACTATAACCTCATAATAAGAATGTTTTTATAGTGTGATGTATTTTCTTATTTAATTATTAAATGCAAAAATTTAAACTGTAAACAAACAATGGTCAACAAAAATAAAATCCTATTTTGAAAACTGCATAATTAGTAGTAAGAACTATTCTTATCTGTGTTACCCACAACTCCATTTATTGTAAGAGCAGCAACAAGAGATCAGAAAATCTTGAGTCATAATTCTGAGTGCATCCTTGGATTCAGGGAAGGATTTTATAGATTGGAGATTTGCAAATGTCTCTCCTATTTACAAAGAGGGATCAAAAGGAGAAGTAAATAATTGCAAATCTGTAAGCATGACTTCTGTTTTTGGAAAAATAATATGGTCAGTGACTCAGTGGTTAAAAGAAGTATTCAGGATCATCTTGACAGGAGTGCAGTTATACAGAAATAAGAGAATGGATTTTTTTTTTTTTTTTTTTACAGGAAATTCTTGCCTGACCAATCTGATTAGCTGCTATAATGCAGTAACAAAGGAACCAGATGCAAAAAATAATTTTGACGTGATATACTTATCATTATATCTAAAATCCAGAGGCGGATTTAACGGCGGGCGCACTGGGCGCGTGCCCTGGGCCCCAACTTCTGAAGGGCCCACGCAAAACCCCAACTTTATACGCAAAACCCCAACAAATTAGTTGAACTAATATGTTCAACTATTAGTTCAAAACTTTGTGATTATTATTATGCTATTATTAATTATATTATACATATATTATATTCAAATTTTATTGGAAATAAAACAATAGTACATAATATTTTTTATTTATTTAAAAAATGGTTAACATGTATTTTTATTTTCCCTGTCTCTCTTTTTTTTTAAGGGGCCCAATATTTTCTTCTGCGCCCGGGGCCTCAATCAATCTTAATCCGCTACTGCTAAAATCACATATAATTTTAAAAGATCGCAAATAAAAAAATACAAAACAAAATTAAATTGAAGTTCAAGTACAAAATGCACATACTTGAATGTGAATGATCGATGGCATGATCAAATAAAGCCACGTGATCAAACAAACCACATACTGAAGTACAGTATTAAAAAAAAACATTTATAATTTTTATTTTCAATTACGTTTTTAAAAACTAGTTTTCATAATTAATAAATATTGATTTATTGCAGATTATCTTGCACACTCCTCTTTGGAGACCACTGGATGAAGTGATGGTAGAAGGCAGAGTGGTTATCAATGGGCACTGCCCTTCTTGGACTAATGCTATTAGTGGAATAGCTCTGGGTACAGTGCTAGCCTTCTTACTGTTTTCAATATTTATCTTATTATCTAAGTTTGCTGATGACACAAAGGTCAGCAGGGTTAATGACAAGAATCATTAACACCAGTAAATTATGACTGCGATAGTGCATTCTTCAGCAAGTTTGCTAAATGAAAAAAACTGGATTTTCCAGGCGATTTCCCTTGCCAATTAATTTGGCCAAGTTGTGAAACAGGCAAATAAAAAAGTTTCTCCTGTTCAGATTAGATTTTAACTTGGGCCTTTTCCATATGGCAAATGCAACCACTGTGCCAACCATGCAGGCAAGCTTTGTGGCAACAGAAATAAGATTCTTTTAAAGCAAATTTGAAGATCATCTGAAGATTTCAAACAAATCCAACTGTTCTACAAGTACTAGTTAAGCAGCTGGTCACCATAATTAACATTATAATACTTTTAAAATGGCAAAATTACATGTAATTTTGCCATTTTTAATGTAAGCTTATGTAGCTGAGTGGTCAGGAGCGAGAGTGCATAGCGCACATTCCTTGAGTGGACCGGGGTTCAAGCCCATGACTACTAAATACAATAAATATTTGTATTGACGATTTATTGTAAACTCTACTGACTTGGTTGTCGTGCCCGAGTATAAATAGAAAATTTATTTTATTTATTTTAACATCTTCCATAAAAAAACAAAATTAAAATATAAAACTAGAGAGATATTTTATCTATTTCTTCCAAGTATATATCTAACCTCTCTCTCTCTCTTTAAATCTACATAAGCTCTCTGTCTCTACAAGGTTATAGCAACATGTTCCAATAGTTAACTAGTCTTGAACTTCTAGTTAGAACAGTTAACTATTCAGTACAGCACAATATGAAGTGAGTAGACTGGCTGTATATTTGTTTTCTTCACTATCCAATTGTATCAGTGTGCACATGCATGTGGTATTGCTCACATCCTTCCTAAAATGAAGCTTCCAGACCTGTACACAATGCTCAGGATGCAGCCTAGCCAATGCCTGATATAAGGTTATCACCTTGTTGCTAATTCCTGTATAACAATGAGAGAACCCGATCAGCTGCTCTAGCAGCCTATCTATATTGCTCCAACAACTTCATGTCTCTCTGTATAATTACCAAGGACTTTTGTTCTCTATTACCCTGAATGTACCACACTGTTGGTATGCTATTCTGGAATCACTGCTATCCATATGCAGTAATTGCATTTATCAATGTTAAATATTAGCTGTTACTCCTTAACCCATATGCTTAATTTTCCTAAATATTATTGCAGTAGCATACCCTGATTACCATTATTTGCCAACCTGTCAATCATTAACAAATGTTGAAAATTATAATGGGCCTAGCAGCAAATGCTGGGGACTCCACTAAAAACATAAATAGTCCAAGAATAGCAGTGCCATTTATAACCACTTTCTATCTTCTCCCACTGAACCATCCCTCTATCTATAACTGTAACTTACCCAAAAGTCACATTGCTCTAATCTGTAAAGAAGCCTTTTATGTGGAACAGTATCAAAAGCTTTTCTGAAATCTAAGTATATTATGTAAATTATTTTTTGCATCCAGTTCCTTTGTTACCACATCATAGTATCCAATCAAATTGGTCAAATGAGATCACCTTTAACAATTTCACACTTTGACCACCATATAACTACATTCCTGTCTAGATGGTCTGGACGGCCGCCTCCGTAGCCAGGTGGGAAGGAGCAGCAGTGCGTAGCACACGCTTCTTGATTAGACCGGGGTTCGAGCCCGTCACCACCAAAATAAGGAGGATGCGAAAAGGTCAGGGAATGACCACCGCATATCCCGGAGCAATATGGCCTTAGTTGCTAATGCTCCTAAAAACCAAATAACAAACAAACTAGATGGTCTGGCATTACTTTCTTACCAGCAACTCCATTTATTTTCCCTGGAAAATAGTCAAACGTACAATTACTCACTTCCCCTTTGTGAATCGGATATACATTCACAGATCTCCAGTCCATAAAGACCTCCCCTGAATCCAATGATTCTCTCATTAGTATGGCTAAAGGTCTGCTTGCCTCTTTTGCTACCTCTCTTAATATAACTGAATATACACTATCTATTCAGTTATATTAAGAGAATAAGACACATTTACTTTTAGCATCAACAATTTATCTTCCACCTTTCTCTCAGTTATCACAAAATTATTTACTTCCCTGTTAGAGCATCCCAATTCCTAAAAAATTCTTTGCATGCAAATGTAGATACAAAATATCTATTCTGGACCAATGCAATTCATCTCTTTCCTTCTAGTATTAACACAAATGAAGATTTGGTTACTTTTCTTTACATTCTTTGCTAGCAAATTGTCATAATCTACCTCAGCTTTTCTAAGATATGATTTGATTCCGAACAAGTTTGTACCTAGTTTAGGTTTTTATATCCCCCAAAAATCTGCATGTGTCCCATGTTTTTGTATTTTTCATCTCTGCCGTTAGTATGATCAGTTCTTCTCACATCAATTTAAGTCTACGCTGTAAATGGTATCTAACTCTTATTTAGTATAAAAAAGAGTAGTAGCTTCTGTTTAATTTCTGAGTGCTTCCCATTTAGAATTTACGGTTGGAAACATTAGTTGGTTTCATTGAATAGAATTTAATAATAAAATAAAAAATAAAAAAAAAACTGTCCAAGACCAATGTGGTCACCTTTATGAAAGAAAGGGTCCTTCTCTTTACATAGTTTACTTACTGTAAAGTCTGTGTCTCCTGATAATTATCCCATGTATTTTTCTTTTCTGCCACCAGTCTCATCAGTTTATCTGACATCTTGATATCTAAAACATATATCTCAGAGTTGGTAAAAAAAAAAATTAATAGCGTCTACAATTACTTTAGGGAATAATGCCCATTGAGAATATGCAGTTATTAACATCAGCTGGTCCCAACGAAAAGGATTTAAAAATTGATTATCCACCTGTTTGAAACCACTCTAGTCAACTTTCTGAAAGCAAGATGCCTTCCATTCACCCATGAAAATAATTATATCTTTAAAACTTTTCAGCAGAATAAATAAGTTTCGTTTCACTGAAAGTAATACATTGAAATATTAAAATTTTTTATGTAAAGTATTGCAATCCATTAGTAAAAGGTCAATCATTGGTAAAATTCAAAAACTTCTTCCATAAATAAATAAAATCAAAAAAAAAAAAATTTTTTTTTTTAAAGCTGAGCACCTGTTAGGTGTAGTAGTATAAATGTCTTTATGTTTCAATCAATAGAATAAACAAGTTAAAAATAATAATGAAATAACTAAATCAGGAAAACAATTTGAGTGGCAATGGTGTATCTGAGAGTTGCTTGTAGCATAGTTTGCTCTTTTTTCTTCATATTATGTTTGACCAAAATATGCTTTGCAATTGCCCAGATGAAGCAATATATTTCAATAAAACTGTCAAGCTTGGTAGTTTAATTGGTGCAATTAAACTAAATTAAAAATTTAAATTTAGCCAATGCAGGGCTCTCTATCTGGGTTGCAGTAAAACAAATGCAAAACAAAATTGAATATGGAGCTCAACATAAATTAGAGCAATCCCATGGGATTAATATGACCTTGGATTTATTAGCATCAAAACTTAATTAGAATTGTAATTTTTCAAATTACAATGCTTAATTAGCACAGTAACATTTCAAAATTCTTAAGGAAAAAAAAAAAAAAAAAAAAGTCTGATATATGCAGAAATTGCTTTTCTTATGTGTTTCATGCTAGCAACACAGGGATCAAAATGTTCTACCAAATAAGCAAAACCAAGGAAAAAAGATCGAATATACAGAAGAACCCAACTAGTTTGCTCTTTTCGTTATAGTCCCTTGTGTATGCAAGTTAACATGGATAACCTGCAGGGTTTCTGAACACTATACTACAATCTATCCAGAAATTTGGAGTTCAGGACATCAACACTCCCTCTTGTTATTTCCCCTTTATGTATGCAGTTTACTTTACACGTGCTGGCATGGACATGTAGTTTCAGGGGCTATAATCGCCCCTCTCTTATTATCAAAATAATGTGGATTTGCAATACAATCCCAACATCCTGGGACATCCCTGAGCATGGAAACCTGTAGACAGCATCTGCAAACACTAAAAGATGCAAACTAAAAACGTGGTAGTGGAAGCCTTCTTTTCAGATAAGCTTGCTTTTTGCGACTGCTGCATTTTACACTTCAGATAAACTGGCCTCGTACATTACCACAAATATAAAAAAAAAAAAAATGTATGGCCCACTGTTGCCAGTTGCGCTCGTTATACCACTTTGAATGTTTTAAAAGTGAAATACAATAATTACTACTTTCATTAGTGCACAATGAAAGTAGTAATTAATCTACAGAAATCAAAGTTGAACACACCAACAGCAAAGTTCTATATTAAATGTTCCATCAAAAATATTTTGCTCTGTTGTGAAGTTCTGACTTAAACACTGTACGACTCTAACTTCCAAACTCGTGAAACTATTATTATTATTATTATACTATAAATTAAATAAAAATCTAACCTAAAATTCATTTTCACTTTCAGAAGAGCAGAAAAGAAGATTTTTATTACATTACGTAACAATTTTAAAATACATTGATGATAAATTTTTAAGTAACAGCACTAACCGTGAAAGGAAACCAGCTGTACTGGGAGTGAATGGGCGGCAAAAACACGGCTGAAAGGGGTGGTAGTTTCATCCGGAATGACGGTATCCGAATCGGGAGAGCCAGATTCTGCAAAACTGCCATTGTTCGGAGGTATGGTGATAGGTTGCCCTGAATGTCCATTTAAAACATTTGAGAGACTGCGTGCTCGTTGTCTAGATTCAGATCCACTACTAGATCCATGAGATCTACCTGGCCGTTGCCTAAGACTATGGTTCAACACACCTAATCCACCTGCGGTAGTACTGGGTGTCCGTGAACCGCTGGAGGTGTGAACGCGTGGACTGTTTGCGTTCGTACTTTGTTTTGCACCCATTATGAATCGAAGAACAACAAACTACAAATACTCCATAACATTGCATGTAAAGTACCATGAATGTTGCATAAACAGTACTGTTTGAAACGAGTCACCACAAATCAAAAGATGTTTCATAGAACACAAAAATAGATTAAAGCGCACTCGCATTAAAACCTCGTCTTCTACTCAAGTTACCATCTCTCACGAAGGTAGACATAAAACTACCTTATAATCTCACCTTTATTCGATTGCCTACCATCCAAACATACACACACTAAGTGACAGCAACTTTAGCGCCCTCTGACGGTTTAAAAGCGAATATTTAATATATTTAAAATTGTAGAATATTATTGTTGACTGTTGTATGAAATAATAAATAGGTCAATCTTTATTGTATGTAAGGATACGATACAATGCCCCCATCACGACATGCTGTCGGGGTTTCACATGGACAGTAAATATAATAAAATAAAATAACAAGAAAAATAATGATAATAAAAATTAGCAAAATTAATAAATAAAATAAAATCCATGAACCAGTTCTCCATACATCTAG
Source organism: Mastigoproctus giganteus (assembly GCF_048544385.1). Taxonomy (NCBI): domain Eukaryota; kingdom Metazoa; phylum Arthropoda; class Arachnida; order Uropygi; family Thelyphonidae; genus Mastigoproctus; species Mastigoproctus giganteus. The sequence continues at coordinate 14,514,685 of NC_143581.1, forward strand.
ATTACAGGATTCGTGGTAGTAGTAGTGGCATGTGATGCAAGAAAGCAAATGTATGAGCTTATGTAGCATCAACCAAAAAAAAAATAAAATAAAAATAACACCATTCCCTCCAAATGCCTGTCCAGTTAATCCTTAAATTTATTCAACCTTAAATTTATTCATTCGTATTCTTTATATGATCGAGGGAGAGTGGCTTAATCAAAACGCACCGCGGTATACTCTGCTTATTTTTAGGTATAGGATATTGATCTTGTGGTCCTTTTGTTGTCATATTTGGGCTGAACTTTTTGAATTTCATGTTAATATAAACTTCGATACCGCATTACCGTTTAGGTTTTATGATTTTTAAATTTAAATTTCGTCTAATGACCTGCCTTTTGCTCCATAGGGAAATTGCTCCTCGTCCTCGGTTTAGACCAGTGCTTCCAAAGTGGGCGATATCGCCCCCTGGGGATGCTTGAATTATCCATGGGGGCGTTAGGCATGAAAGGGAGCGACAGGGGGGGACGATAGACGGATAGACGAAATGGTCAAAGACACAGAAAATACCATATGCAACATTTTACGAACAGCAGAATTTGCCTTACAAATAGACGAATCAACTCTGCCAGGTAACGAATCTTTACTACTAGCGTACGTACGTTTTATAAAAGATGAAAAGTTGAACGAAGAATTATTATTTGCAAGATATCTAGAAACGTATACCAAAGGCGAGTGTATATTTCAGGTTACTGAAAAGTTTTTTAAAGACAGGGAAATTCCACTTACAAATGTATTTGCTTGTGCAACGAATGGAGCACCATCAATGATTGGCCGTTACAAGGATTTTATGGCTTATTTAAAAAATGCTGTGCCAAATATTATTACTGTTCATTGTGTCCTTCACCGTCAGCATTTAGTTGCAAAAAAACTTGGTGATCAACTGCACAATTCTCTACAAACTGTTATTACTGCTATAAACAAAATTAAAACACACTCTTTGAATGATCGTATATTTCGAAAGCTTTGTGATCAAAACAGTGAAGATTTTGAACGATTGCTACTTCACTCCGAGGTTCGGTGGCTGTCAAAGGCAACTGTCTCAACAGATTTTATGGATTCTTTGATACTGTTGTCGAGTTTTTTGAAGACAGGAACAACAACCTTAGTAATAACCTCAAGAAAATGAAAACTGATATTGCTTATCTTGCAGATTTATTTACTAGATTCAACTCAATGAACTTACATTTACAAGGACAAGATGTAACTCTTATTATGGAAAAAACTCAAATTTCAGCATTTATTTCAAAATTAAAGCTTTTTATGCGCAAGTAGGACGACGTGAATTGTATCAATTTTCAAATCTGTTGGAAATAGACAAAAAAGAAAAAATACCTGATGAAACTCTACTAACTTTCTGTAATCATCTAGAATTTTGCACAGAGATATGCAGGAAAGGTTCGAAGATCTTAATTTGAAAATTCCAGATTGGGTTATAAATCTTTTTTTAAATAATGACGATGGTGAACGTTTTGTAGAAGAAGAATTGATTGGAGTGAGTTATAAAATGAAGTTGAACTGAAGCCAAAATTTCAAAATTCATATCAGGAATTTTGGTTACAAAAGAAAATCCCTGACCATTATCCTGCATTGTGGGGAATTGTAAAAAAATTACTTATTTCTTTTCCAACATCATATCTAGTCGAAACTGGTTTCAGTGTTGTATCTCAATTGCTGACAAAACAAAGAAATTGTCTGGATGTTGTTAAACGTGGAGATTTACGACTTTTACTTACAGATATTAAACCTAATATTGATAAGCTAATAAATCTCCACCAAGCTCATCCATCGCATTAAATATTTAAAATAAAATGAACAATTTCTATTAATATCATGATTTATTTATGTAATTAACTTTAATTTTTATTACTTAATTAAAGTGACTACAACTGACTTTATTTATGTAGTTGTAATTTTTTACGAAGGAGGAATAATTCAAACACATTAGCATTAGCATTAGTAGAGGCATTTGATGCAAGAAAGCAAGCTTATGCAGCATCAGCCAAAAAAAAAAAAAAAAAAAAAAAACCACTTCCACTTCACCCCTCTGTTCGTTTGAAATACCTGTCCAGCTGAGCCTTAAACTTATTTAGGCTATCAACTTCCACGACTAGGGATGGAAATCTGTACCACCAACCAACCACCCACTGGCTAAAGGCAAATTTCCGAACGTCTACCCTACATCTGTCTTTCCTCAATTTGAATTTATGCCCTCTCAGGTGATTTTTCTGAGCAAGAGGAATAATCCCGTCAGCATTGAGCATGCTCAAACCATTCAAGGCTCTATACACCTCTATCAGATCACCTCGCTGGTGCCTAGTCTCCAGACACTGTAATTTGCAAAACTTAAGCCTTTCTTAGTAAGAGCACCCCTTTGTTCCATTCACTAATCTTGTTGCCCTTCTCTGTACTCGTTCCAGCAGCTCTACATCCTTCTTGAAATGAGGCCTCCAGACCTGTATACAGTACTCTAGGTGTGACCTGACCATTTCCTTATACAAGGGAATAATCACTTCCTTATCCCTGCTAGAAAAATTCCTATATATCATTGACAATACACAATGAACTACTCTTGCAGCCCATCTGAACTTCTCAGAGAACTTCATATCTGCCTGCACAACCACTCCCAGGTTCCTTTCATTCTATACCAGTGTCAGTATAGTACCACAGAGTTGATACGTTGCTTTGGGGTTGCTATTTCCCATATGTAGTACTTTACATTTGTCAATGTTAAACTTAATTTGCCACCTCTCAGCCCATCTGCTCAACCTTTCCAGATCCTGTTGCAGCAGCATAGTGTCAATAGTGTCCTTGACAACCCTGTCAACCTTCGTATCGTCTGCAAACTTGGACATTAAGCTTGATATACCATCATCAATATCATTTATAAATACAGAAAGCAATAATGGACCCAACATTGAACCCTGAGGGACTCCACTAATACCATTAGTCCAAGATGAATAGTGTCCATTGATTACCACTCTCTGTCTTCTCCCGCCCCTCAACCACCCCTTTATCCATAGCAGCAATTTGCCTCCAATGCCACACTGGTCTAATTTGTGCAGCAGTCTTCCATGTGCAACATTATCAAAAGCCTTTCTAAGATCCAAGTATATAATATCAGATCCAAGTATATAATATCAAAGTTATCTCCTGCATCCAGTTCTTTTGTGACTGCATCATAGTATCCAATCAAATTGGTCAAGCAAGACTTCCCCTTAACAAAACCATGCTGTGTCCGAGCTACAAATGAAGTTTTGTTTAGATGATCCTGCAGTGCTTCTTTAACCAGTGCCTCCATTAATTTTGCTGGAACAGAAGTTAAACTTACAGGTCTATAATTACTTGTGTCAGCCTTTGATACTCCTTTGTGAATTGGCTTCACATTTGCACATCTCCAGTCTATGGGTACTGCCCCTGAGTCCAAGGAAGCTCTCATAATTATGGCTAAGGGTTTGCTTACTTCCTTTGCTGCCTCCTTTAATGGATAGATCCCATACACCCCAGGTGCCTTTCTTGTGTTTATCTTCAACAATTTATCCTCCATTTTACTCTCAGTTATTACAAGATACTCTAGCTTACTGCCAGAGTTGAATACACCTCTGGCAGTTCCCTCACTGAATAACTCCTCACGTGTGAATGTCGATGCAATATATTCATTTAGTTTGTTAGCTACCTGAGCAAGATCATCAAGAGTTGACATATTGATATCAAGTGGACCAATCTGATTCATCCCCTTCCTTCTAGAGTTTACATAAGTAAAGAATTCTTTGCTGTTTTTCTTTGCATCCCTTGCCAAAGATTTCTCATAATCTTCCTTCGCCTGCCTAACCTACTTTGTAACTTGGTTACAGATCAATTTGTATCTATCATAGGCTTCTGTGGCACGTGTTAATTTGTATGTATCCCATGCATTTTTCTTCTCTGCCATATGTCTCATTAGTTCATCTAACATCCATTTAGGCCTAAACCTTGAACAATATTTCTTAGTTGGTATGTAAAGCCTAGTAGCTTCCAAGATAAGTTCTTTGAATGCTTCCCATTTTGAATTTGCTGCTGGTAACATCATCAGTTGGTCCCACTGTATAGAATTTAAATACTGTCTCAGTCCATCGTAGTCGCCTTTACGAAAGCAATAACCCTTCCCTTTACCCCTAATGGTAATTACCACTTTGAGTAAATGCCACTTCAGCACACTGTGATCACTGCCACCTAGTGGTTCATTTATCTGCAGATTCTTAATGCATGAAGAATCACTACTGATAATCAGATCAAGAGTATTGCTCCCTCTTGTTGCCTCACGAACATGCTGATGTAGAAAACAATCATCCAATAAATCCACAAAAGCATTGCTAGTGTGTGAGTGACCAACCCCCAAATTCCAGTCAATATCTGGGAAATTAAAACCCCCATTATAATATTCTCTAATCTACTGGCCCACTCCATTTCCCTGTACAGTTACTTATTATATTTATCAGAGTCATTAGGCCTATAGCACACTCCTACTCTCAATTTTGATCTCCCAATGCTTATGTCACACCGAACTGACTTGACACTGCGCTGTCCAGCGATGTCGACTGGCTTCACTTCCTTGTTTTTTTTGTGTTTCTTAACTAATAGCACAACCCCTCCTCCTCCCTTCCTATCCTTTCTGTAGACGTTGTACTCCCTAAATTCAGTTCTGCATTCCTTATATCTGTGTGACACCACGTCTCTGATATCCCAACAATATCTGCCTTTGATGTTTTGAGCAATACCTCAAATTCATCGAATTTATTTACTAAACTCCTAGCATTGGTGTACACGCAAGTATACATGCACCTGTTTCTATTCTTAGCTATCCTAACACAACCTATGTGTTTACTTGTACCGCAATGACTCCCAGCAGTCTCTGAAATATCCTGGATCTTGTTTTTCAGGCTTCTGCTCATTCCAATAGAAGCAGTGAAAGAATCACTTTCACCTCTGCCAGTGGCTACTGTTAATCTAGTAGTCCTTGTTTCCCCCCCAAGCTAGCAGTTTTCCGACCCACCTAACACTGCTTCGATAGCATCAACAAATATTCTTGCACCCTTTCTATATAAGTGTATCCCATCGCTGTAGAAGTAGTCTCTCCTGTTAACAAGTACAGTCCAGGCTGAAAAAAATTCTACCCCTTGAGCCTTGCACAATCTTTCCAGGGCCGAATTGATCGACAAGGCTCTCATCATATTCTCCCTCCTATCGTGTCTGAACAGAATTGCAGACACTTTCAAATTCAACCCTAAATCACTGCTTTCAACAGTGAAAAAATCTTCACTATGTTCCTCGAACCACATGTGCACAGTTCGGCCCGGTGACATGGCATATTATTGTATTGTAAGATCCTGTTTCTGCCGGAGAAAAAATGCAACATGGCAGGGTGCACATGGTCTCCTAAGAGTTGCCAGTAGATCTCAGCCGTGAAACGTTGATCCATAGGCACAGCGGGCTCTAGTTCTTGTCAGCAAAATATATCCCATGTTACACCAGGTATCTGGATTCATCCAACTAGCACACTCGTTTTCAGTTCTCCATTGTGCTGTTGACATCACAGCATTCTCCGTCGACGGTGAGCACAGGTGTCTCTTGGGTTGTCTGCTGTAGAACTCCATACATCTGAGTGTGCGATGGATCGTCATTTTGGGATATTGTTCTTGCATTTCCCCACATTTTATTTTGACCAACTGTCGCACAGTGACCTGCCGCCGAGCCTGTACAATCCGTTGCACCCTTCCTAACTAGGAATATCGACTTTGCGCAATCTTTTGCAGTTCAGTCGGCGAGAGGATGTTTCCCTTTCGACCATTTTTTGTACACCTTAACCACAGTGGGCTGAGAGCACCGACAAACGTGCGGTTTTGCAATATGGAAACACTCGAAGCATGAGCTCCCACAATCATATCATTTTAACACTACGTCCCATAACTGATTCTTTATCACTTTGACTTTTACGATCGGATGCAAATTACCACTGCTACGGCGTACGATGCTCTTCAGCCTTTTATAATGTCAGCTATACGGCAAAGTCCATTGCGGGTGGCGTGGTCACAATTCAGTGACCTCTGAGTGTACTCCATTCAATTGGATGTTGGTGCTATAGTGTGAAAAGACAATAAGATTTTTTCCCACTTTCCTACGTTCTTTTATTTTCAGCTTTCGAGTTATATGTATATACTGCAATATGAGCTGTGTAGTAGTAGTAGTAGTGGCATGTGATGCAAGAAACAAGTGAATGAGCTTATGCAGCATCAGCCAAAAAAAAAAAAAAAAAAAAAAAAAAAATTACAAAATAATTCCCTCTAAATGTTTGTCCAGTCCCTCCTTAAATTTATTTAACCTATCAACTTCCACAACAACAGATGGAAGTTTCTTCCAGTAATAAACTGCCCGCTGGCTGAAGCCGAATTTCCGCACATTTATTCTACATCTGTCTTTCCTCAATTTGAATTTATACCCCCTTAGGTTCGTAATCTGAACAAGTCAAAGAATCCCATCAAAATTCAGCGTGCTCATCCCATTCAAGGCCTTATACACCTCAATCAGATCATCTCGCAGGTGCCTAGTCTCCAGCCACTGCAATTTGCAGAACTTAAGCCTCTCTTGATAAGAGGATCCCTTCATTACCCTCACCAATCTTGTTGCCCTTCTCTGTACACGCTCAAGCAAATCTACATCCTTCCTAAAATGAGGCCTCCAGACCTGTACGTAGTACTCAAGGTGTGGCCTGATCATTGCCTTATACAGAGGGACCGTCGCCTCCTTTTCCCTGCTAGAAACATTTCTGTATATCATTGACAAAACCCCATGACCTGCTCTGTCTGCCTTGCTCAGAAAACTTCATATCTCACTGCACAATTACTCCCGGGTCTTTTTCATTTTCTATCACCTTAAGTGTAGTACCACACAGTTGGTACGTTCCTCTGGGGTTACTTCTACCCATATGCAGTACTTTGCATTTGTTAATGTTAAACTTCAGTTGCCACTTCTCAGCCCATCTGCCCAAATTTTATAGATCACGTTGCAGTAGCACACTCCCATTACTGTCATTAACAACTCTGGCAACCTTTGTATCATCTGCAAACTTCGCCACTAAGTCTGATATACCTTCATCAATATCATTGATAAATATACAAAACAACAGTGGACCCAACACCAAACCCTGTGGGACTCCATTAATATTAATCCATGAAGAGCAGCACCCATTGATTACCACCCTCTGTCTTCTCCCACTTAACCATCCTTTTATCCATTGTGGCAATTTACCCTTAACACCCTTCTGCTCCAATTTGTAAAGTATGTGTCAAAAGCTTTCCTGAAATCCAAGTATATGATATCAAAATTATTTTTTGCATCCAGTTCCTTTGAAACAACATCATAATGCCCAATCAAATTTGTCAGACAAGATTTTCCCTTAACAAACCCATGCTGTGTCTTGTCTAGATTACCCTGCAATGCATTTTTACCCAGTAACTCCATCATTTTATCCGGAACAGAAGTTAAACTAACTGGTCTATAATTACTCGATCCATCTTTGTGAATTGGGGATAAATCTGCACATCTCCAGTCCGTGAGGACCTCCCCTGAATCCAAGGATGTTCTCATAATTATGGCTAAGGGTTTGCTTACTTCCTTTGCCACCTCCTTTAATATAACTGGATAGATCCCATCCACTCCAGGCGCCTTTCTTATGTTAAACTTCAACAATTTCTCCTCCACTTTGTTCTCAGTTATTAACAAATCATTAAGCACCCTTTACAATTTGATAACCTTGTAGCATTTTCAAACATTAATAACTCCTCATATGTGAATGTAAATGCAAAATACTCATTCAGTTTGTTTTCTCTCTGAACAGTATCATCAACAGTCCAACCATTTATATTAAGTGGACTAATCAGATTCATCCGCTTCCTTTTAGAGTTTGTATAAGTAAAGAAATCCTTGCTGTTTTTCTTAGCATCTTTTGCCAAAGGTTTCTCGTAATCTTCCTTGGCCTGTCTAACCTCTTTTGTGACCTAATTACAGACTAGCTTATATCTGCCAAAGGCTTCTGTGTCGCCTGATAATTTATATGCATCCCATGCATTTTTCTTCTCTGCCACGAGTCTCATTAGTCCATTTGACAGCTATTTAGGCCTAAACTTTGAACAATGTTTCTTAATAGGTATGAAACTTTTAGTAGCTTCCACAATTAATTCCTTGAATGCTTCCCACTTAGAATTTGCTGTTGGAACATCATCAGTTGATTCCACTGTACAGAATTTAAAAACTGTCTGAGACCACTGTATGTCTGAGACCACTGCTTCTATTAGAATGAGCAGAAGCCTGAAAAACAAGATGCATGATATTTCAGAGACTGCTGGGAGCCATTGCGGTACAAGTAAACACATGGGTTGTGTTAGGGTAGCTATGAATAGAAACAGGTGCAGGTATACTTGCGTGTACACCAATGCTAGGAGTTTAGTAAATAAATTTGATGAATTTGAGGTATTGCTCAAAAAAACATCGAAGGCAGATATTGTTGGGATATCAGAGACGTGGTGTCACACAGATATAAGGGATGCAGAACTGGAATTTGGGGAGTACAACGTCTACAGAAAGGATAGACAGGATAGGAAGGGAGGAGGGGTTATGCTATTAGTTAAGAAACACATGAAAACCAAGGAAGTGAAGCCAGTCGACATCGCTGGACAGTGCAGTGCAGTGTGGAGTCAGTTTGGTGTGACATAAACATTGGGAGATCAAAATTGAGAGTAGGAGTGTGCTATAGGCCTAATGACTCTGATGAGTATAATAAGGAACTGTACAGAGAAATAGAGTGGGCCAGTAAATCAGAGTGTCTTATAATGGGAGATTTTAATTTCCCAGATATTGACTGGAATTTGGGGGTTGGTCACTCACACACTAGCAAAGTTTTGGATTTATTGGATGATTGTTTTCTACATCAGCATGTTCGAGAGGCAATTAGAGGGAGTAATACTCTTGATTTGATTATCAGTAGTGATTCTTCACGCATTAAGAATCTGCAGATAAATGAACTACTAGGTGGCAGTGATCACAGTGTGCTGAAGTGGGATTTACTCAAAGAGGTAACTACCATTAGGGGTAAAGGGAAGGGTTATTGCTTCCGTAAAGGCGACTACGATGGAGTGAGACAGTATTTAAATTCTATACAGTGGAACCAACTGATGATGTTACCAACAGCAAATTCAAAATGGGAAGCATTCAAAGAATTTATCTTGGAAGCTACTAGGCTTTACATACCAACTAAGAAATATTGTTCAAGGTTTAGGCCAAAATGGATGTCAGATGAACTAATGAGGCATATGGCAGAGAAGAAAAATGCATGGGATACATACAAATTAACACATGACACAGAAGCCTATGATAGATACAAGTTGATATGCAACCAAGTTACAAAGGAGGTTAGGCAGGCGAAGGCAGATTACGAGAAATCCTTGGCAAGGGATGCAAAGAAAAACAGCAAAGAGTTCTTTACTTATGTAAACTCTAGAAGGAAGGGGATGAATCAGATTGGTCCACTTGATATTGATGGGTCAAGTGTTGATGATCCTGCTCAGGTAGCTAACAAACTAAATGAATATTTTGCATCGACATTCACACATGAGGAGTTATTCAGCGAGGGGAATGCCAGAGGTGTATTCAACTCTAGCAGTAAGCTACAGAATCTTGAAATAACTTGGAGTAAAGTGGAGGAGAAACTGTTGAAGATAAACACAAGAAAGGCACCCGGGTGGATGGGATCTATCCAGTTATATTAAAGGAGGCAGCAAAGGAAGTAAGCAAACCCTTAGCCATAATTATGCGAGCTTCCTTGGACTCAGGGGAGGTACCCATAGACTGGAAATGTGCAAATGTGACCCCAATTCACAAAGGAGGATCAAAGGCTGACACAAGTAATTATAGACCTGTGAGCTTAACTTCTGTTCCAGGAAAATTAATGGAGGCACTGGTTAAAGAAGCACTGCAGGATCATTTAGACAAGACTTCAGTTATAGCTCAGACACAGCATGGTTTTGTTAAGGGGAAGTCTTGCCTGACCAACTTGATTGGATACTATGATGCAGTCACAAAAGAACTGGATGCAGGGAATAACTTTGATATTATATACTTGGATCTTAGAAAGGCTTTTGATACTGTTGCACATGGAAGACTGCTACACAAATTGGAGCAGTGTGACATTGGAGGCAAATTGCTGCTATGGATAAAGGGGTGGTTGAGGGGGAGAAGACAGAGAGTGGTAATCAATGGACACTGCTCATCGTGGACTGATGTTATTAGTGGAGTCCCTCAGGGCTCAGTGTTGGGTCCATTATTGTTTTCTGTATTTATAAATGATATTGATGATGGTATATCGGGCTTAATGTCCAAGTTTGCAGACGATACAAAGGTTGGCAGGGTTGTCAAGGACACTACTGACACTATGCTGCTGCAACAGGATCTGGAAAGGTTGAGCAGATGGGCTGAGAGGTGGCAAATTAAGTTTAACATTGACAAATGTAAAGGGAAACATATGGGAAACATCAACCCCAGAGCAACGTATCAACTCTGTGGTACTACACTGACAGTGGTAGAGAATGAAAGGGACTTGGGGGTGGTTGTGCAGGCAGATATGAAATTCTCTGAGCAGTGCAGACGGGCTGCAAGAGTAGCTCATGGAGTATTGTCAATGATATACAGGAATTTTTCCAGCAGGGATAAGGAGGTGATTATTCCATTGTATAAGGCGATGGTCAGGCCACACCTAGAGTACTCTATACAGGTCTGGAGGCCTCATTTCAAGAAGGATGTAGAGCTGCTGGAACGAGTACAGAGAAGGGCAACAAGATTAGTGAATGGAACAAAGGGGTGCTCTTACGAAGAAAGGCTTAAGTTTTGCAAATTACAGTGTCTGGAGACTAGGCACCAGCGAGGTGATCTGATAGAGGTGTATAAAGCCTTGACTGGTTTAAGCATGCTCAATGCTGATGGGATTCTTCCTCTAGCTCAGAAAAATCACCTGAGAGGGCATAAATTCAAATTGAGGAAAGACAGATGTAGGATAGACGTGTGGAAATTTGCCTTTAGCCAGAGGGTGGTTGGTTGGTGGAACAGACTTCCATCCCTTGTGGTGGAGGTTGATAGCCTAAATAAGTTTAAGGCTCAGCTGGACAGGTATTTTGAACGAACAGAGGGGTGAAGTGGAAGTGGGTTTTTTTTTTTTTTTTTTTGGCTGATGCTGCATAAGCTTGCTTTCTTGCATCAAATGCCTCTACTAATGCTAATGCTAAATGCTGTTATGTATTGATCAATGTAAGCAGCATGCATCTGTTATTAGTTCCGTGGTGAAGGATGTTTTTTAACATGATTGAAAATGGAAATCTTGGTGTTAAGGCTACGTTTTCTGACTGTGATTAAACAAAAACTATATTAGGACCATCCGAGAATTAAAACTACAAGCTAGTATTATGTCTGTGAGTTGCGCGTGTTTTCTGGTTGGTTTGCCTGTTTTGTTGAACGAAAAACCTGAGTTTCCAAGGGAAAAGACCTTGATGTCCTCGAGTGACACTAACTCACTCACGGGATGAAAAAAGATATTATTAACCGTAGACTTTTCTTATTAAAGGGTTTGGAAGAGTTCCTTAAGACGCATTCTCAGCTATTTAAGTGACTTTGGGATAAAACTGCACTCATGAGTTGCACAATAGTTATATTCACTGTCCTCCCACACCTGATGGAAAGAACTGGAAAATTGTTTGAATCCCGTCAATGACGCGAGCAATTTTTGTGGGTTTTTTGTACGTCCTCTGCTATCCACTTCGTTGCTGAAAGGACTGAGAACATTTAGATTTTCCATACCGGAAATTCTTAACTGATGAGTTCTGGAAATGCGACTTATTCTTTTAGTGAAGTATGAAGCATAAAATCGATATGCTTCACTGGATTGATAGCGTCTGGTTATTCAGTCTTATTTCTGGGTCGGGTTGAAGTTTGCCGAGTCTATTGTAATTGGGAGTTACGTTGTTGTAGGGTTTTTTCGTGCATCAGCAACTTAGGCCATATTGAGCCATATATATGTCTATAAACTGAGTTGTCTTTTGGTCGATTTGTCATTTTGCTGAACGAAAACGCGGAGTTTCTGGGAGCAAAAACCAGGCTACCTTCGCCTGAGACCAAGTATCAGTAAAGTTGTGAAAACGCCCATAAAAATCCCCCATGGCATGCCAATGACAGGATTCGAAATCAGGTCTTTTTTATTTGGTGTAGGATGGGAGTTAGTGTCTGCCCTGGCATTTTATTTTAATTGCAAACAGGGTCAGACTGTGGAGTGATCCCAGGGGTTTGCCTTTTCCATGGAAAAAAAATTGTATAAAGAAGTTTTTACAAGAACCTGAATCTTTTTTTTTTTTTTTTTTATATTCTGGATAAATATGGGGAGGTCACCCAAACCGGAATCATATCCTACAGAACTCCATAAGTCCATGTAGTGAAGGATGAATTTTTCACTGTTGAAAGAGGTTACATGCTGCTATGATCTGAAGAATTTTTCTTATGTTATACCTTTCAATTAAAACGTCTAATGATATACGTTTTTCATTCCAATCTTAGTGGTGTTTAAAATAACTCCCTCGCTTTAATGAACTGGGGATGAATTATTTGGTTATCTACCATTCAGTTTTCTTATTTTATTCTGGACTAATTTTAGATGTCAATTGATCCATTTTTTTACCGAGTGCCTAATGAATCTTGCATTGGCATGCGATTCTTATACAGGATAAGGTTTTGGTTGGTTGGATTCTTGAGAAACATATTCCATGCTTTGTGTGTTCTTTCTTTGCTGCTAGGCATTCTTTGTTCTGCAAAGCTGGTCCCTGAAGCTTGTCACAGACAATATCACTTGTCACAGGCGTGTTGGCTCTGGGGTGCTGCGCTGGCGGTGGGACTGTGCGGGCGGATGTGGGGTTCTCTGGGCGGTGCGGATGGGCTGCAGGAGTGGCTCATGGTGTATTGTCGGTGATGTATAGGAGTTTTTCTGGCAGGGATGGGGAGGTGATTGTTCCCTTGTGTGGGGCAATGGTGGGGCCGCACCTGGAGTGCTGTGTGCGGGCCTGGAGGCCTCATTTCGGGGGGGGCAATGTGGGGCGGGGCTGGTGAGTGGAGCGGGGGGGGGGGGTTGAGTTTTGAGGGTTGCAGTGTCTGGGGGCTGGGCGCCGGCGAGGTGGTCTGATGGGGGTGTATAGGGCCTTGAGTGGTTTGAGCGTGCTCGGTGCTGGTGGGATTCCTCTTGCGCAGAGTGGTCACCTGGGGGGCATGGGTTGGAGCTGAGGAGGGGCAGATGTGGGGTGGACGTGCGGAGGTTTTCCTTTGGCCGGCGGGTGGTTGGTTAGTGGAACGGACTTCCATCCCTTGTTGTGGAGGTTGATGGCCTGAATAGGTTTAGGGCTCGGCTGGACAGGTATTTCGAACGAACAGAGCGGTGAACTGAAAGTGGTTATTTTTTATTTATTTATTATTTTAGCTGATGCTGCATAAGCTTGATTTCTTGCATCAAGTGCCTCTACTAATGCTAATATTCAGGAATGAAAGCTACAGCTTCCTACTTGGGAGTGTCAAACGATGATATAACTGTTGTGTTGTGATGATAGAACTGATATTTAGGTTCCACATATGGCTCCCGTGGGCTGAATTTCAATGAAGTCTGGTCATTCTGGGACAACCAAATCCTCTGTTCGCACATTTAACTTTTAATTTCACGAAATTAAAAGCCCTGGAATCTGAATTGTTCTAGATTTGTACTGAGTTGTGATTCTTCAGTTACATATGGAACTATAACACTGGGTGTTCCTTATTGGATTATTTGTGTGGACCTGTATCTTTACTAGTTTCTTTTGACTTTCCTTTTTGGATTCCATATGGTGGATTGCAGATTGGTTCTGTTGCAATGATAATTATTGGGAAGTGATCACTATTTCAAGTGTTACCCATTGCTTTCCAAGTAAGTATAGGAAATAATTGGAAAATGTTTCGTTAGTTAGTTCCAGAAGCGTAGACATATATGGAGATGTATCACAGAGAAGAAATAAATATATTTAATGGCTTTTGATTATCCTGACTGATCAATATCTTATATCAGGTGGTGGGCATTTGTAACTCCACCATATACAGTGCTATTTGCTATCTTTTCTATGTACAAGTGTTTGACTGATGGTAAGCAAATGGGTTTCTATTACGTTATTAGTGGTGTTCCTCAGGGTTTGGTGTTAGGCCCATTGTTGTTTTGTATATTTAACAATGATATTGATGAAAATTATCAAGCTTAATGTCAAAATTTGCAGATGTTACAAATGTTGGCAGGGTTGTTAATGACAGTATGTTGCTGAAACAGGATCTGGAAAAGTTGGGAGATGGGCTGAGAAGTGGCAACAGATGCTGCCACTTCTCAGCCCATCATTACATTGACGAATGCAAAATAATGCATATGGGTAGCAGAAGCTGTGCTTTTTTTTTTTTTTTTTTTGTAAAAAAAATAGGTGCCGGTACTCATTCTTTGCTATCAGGAAAAATTGAAAATTAAAAGTACAGTACCTAAAAAATTATTTCCTGATATTGTTACTTTAGTAGTAATGTTTTTGGAATAACAAATTAAGTATATTAACACAGTTTATTAAGCTTAAATTTATTATTCAAGTACATGTATATAAAAAATGTTTAAAAAATAAGTAAAAATAAGTCATAATAAAGTTTTTATAGAATATTCCAAATTTTTATTGAGTTCTCATTCAACACACTACGGCGACTTCTGTTTGTGTCTGTTGCTGAATGACATTTCCAAAGCAGTCACGAATCCACTTATTTACTGGATCGCAGCGTGTCAATGGTGGGCCTACAATTTTAATTAAGAAATTAGCAGTGAATTGTTTTTGTCATCAACGAAGCTCTGGTTGGGCTGACGATCAGATTCTTTTGTGAAAATCCTTGTTCACATTCGCTCGATGAAATTAGTATCGTACTCAGAGCTTTCATCAATGCTCTTCAATTTTTCCAAAAACTCTTTTCGATTAGGTATTCCCAAAATGGACAAATTGTATCTCTTTCATTTAACTGAAGCCCAACTGACAATTTTCTAAATTCATTCTCACCAAATGCCAACATTTCATGTTTAGGAGGTTTACTACTTTTGTTGTCCTCATTTTCCTTCTCTCGTCATCGATATCGTCACTAGTTCTTAAATTTGAAATTTTTTTGGAACTGTCCAAAATGTCGGTGTCATGCAGATATTCCGCTGCTGTGACCATGTAAAAAGAGATGGTGAAAATTTACAGAAAAAAATGTGGATAATACACTTGCGCGAAACATGTTATTTGTCGAGGTAAAAAAAAAAGCTCCTTCCTAATTCTCAAATGGGGTGCTTACAGTTGATTCCGAGTAGTGTCCAACCTATGGTCTGCATGGAAAGTGAATTAAAACAGCATTTTAAATTTTGCTAATTATCAAAAAAATTTTTCTCATTAAATGTTTTGCTTAGTAAATGTAATTGTGTATTGTACTCAATGAAATTTTCGAATATTTTCAATTTCATGTGTATCATCATTTTTATTTATTCACCTTATATTCATCTTAAGCATTAATCCTTTCAGGTTGTAAATTTTCTAAAGTGAGCATTTAAAGGCAAAATTAAGGTATTCTTTTGAAAAAGTCATTTTTATAATTTTAATAAAATCTTAAAAAATAAATTAGTGACATGGACTTGTTACATATAAAAGTATTGGGAATTTGCATTTTTTATATATACCAAAAAAAAAAAAAAAGGAAAAAAAAAAGGGAACATGAAAACAGAAACTTCCTTTTACATGTAACAAGATATGAAAAATGATACACGCTAATTTTTCTTGAATCACTCAGTGCAGGCCCTCAAAAGAATTCTAATTCTGAATATGTCCCCATATGAGAAAAGGTTGGACACCACTGCAATAGGTGAACCACAGCCCATTGATCTGCTCACTCTTGACCAGCGCAACTTTTCCGTATGTGGGACAGGTGGTCGGATAAGTTTTACCAGGTACCACTAAGTTGTAGAATGGTAATCCCTTTAGCCCTCCAGTTAGTTATTTTTAATTCAGAATGCTTTGAGCTTAAGAGTTTCTACTGCTATGTCTCCTAACCTAAGCCACTGATTGAATTATATAATCAAATCCTTTTTTATATTACATATAGTGATAGTTTCCATAGAGGTTGATCACTAGTAGAGTGCATGATTAAATAGTGATTTCAAGGAACCATAGTTATTATTCGTGGTTTGCTCTTTTTAGCTTTATTCCTGAGGTTTCCAAACCCCTGAACCTCAGATTTTAGCACTTTCTCTTTTCTATATAATTCAAGAAAATTAGAAACAAATATTAAAGAACGACAATTCCACTTTTACTCATGTCAATATATATCCTCCCTATTAAAATCAATGATTGGTTCAGATTATATTCTGTCATTCAATGAAGGAGACTAAAGATAATCTGGATAAATGGATTCATTTGGCAAGATAGGAGGCTAATATGCCTTCATGGATAGCACAGTTGTTAGGATCGCTGTTCTCTCCACACCAGGTGGAACATACCCGAGTTAGAGTCCTGTTGATGACAGAAGGAATTTTTATGGGCCTTTTTCACATTGTTGAGTTAGTTGGTCTCAGGTGAGGGTAGCATGCCCTCAGCCGAGACCTTGGTGATACATTTGCACACCTCCAGTCCATGGGGACCTCCCCTGAGTCCAAGGAAGCTCTCATAATTATGGCTAAGGGTTTGCTTACTCTATTTGCTGCCTCCTTTAATATAACTGGATAGATCCCATCCACCCCAGGTGCCCCTTCCTTATGTTTAACTTCAACAATTTCTCCTCCACTTCGCTCTCAGTTATTACAAAATCACTTAACTCCCTGTTAGCATTTGATAAACTTCTGACACTCCCCTCATTGAATAACTCATGTGTGAATGTAGATGCAAAATACTCATTCAGTTTATCAGCTACCTGATCATGATCATCAATAGTCAACCTATCTATGTTAAGTGGTCCAATCTGATTCAACCCTTTACTTCTAGAGTTTACATAAGTAAAGAACTCTTTGCTGTTTTTATTTGCATCCTTTGCCAAAGATTTCTAGTAATCTGCCTTCACCTGCCTAACCTCCTTTGTGATGTGATTACAGACTAGTTTATACCTGCCATAGTCTTTTGTGTCACCTGATATGCATCCCATACATTCTTCTCTGCCACGAGACTCATTAATTCATCTCACATCCATTTAGGCCTAAACCTTAAACAGTATTTCTTAGTTGGAATGAAAAGCCTAGTAGCCTCCAAAATTAAGTCCCTGAAGGCTTCCCATTTAGAATTCAATGTTGGTAACATGATCAGTAGAATTTAAAAACTGTCTGAGATCTGTGTAGTCACCTTTACGAAAGCAAAAGCCCTTCCCTTTAGCCTTGATGGTAGTTACATCTTTAAGTAATTCCCACATCAGTACATTGTGATCACGGTCACCCAGTGGCTCATTTATCTGCAAATTCTTAATGCATGAATAATCACTGCTGATAATCAGATCAAAAGTATTACTCCCTCTTGAACATGTTGCTGCTGCAGAAAACAATCATTCCATAAATCCACAAAAGCCTTGCTAGTGTGTGAGTGAACAACCCACAAGTTCCAGTCAATATCTGGAAAGTTAAAATCCCTCATTATAAGACATTCTCATTTACTGGCCCACTGTATTTCTGTGCACAATTGTTCATTATACTCATCAGACTCATTAGGCCTATAACACACATCTACTTTCATTTTTCCTTTCCCACTGCTTATTTAACACCAAACAGACTCAACACTGCATTGTCCACCAAAATCAATTGGATGCACTTCCTTAGATTTTTGTGTTTCTTAACTAACAGCATAACCCCTCCTCCTTTCCTGTATTGTCTATCCTTCCTGTACACATCGTACTCCCCAAATTCCAAATCTGCACTGCTTATATCTGTGACACCACACCTCTGATATTCCAACAATATCTGCCTTTGATGTCTTGACTAGCACTTCAAGTTCATCAAATTTATTAACTATACTCTTAGCATTGGTGTACATGCAAGTATACATGCACCTGTTTCTACTCTTAGTTACCCTAACACAACCCATGTATTTACTTGTTCCACTGACTCCGAGCAGACCTGGAAATCTCCATTACCTTGCTTTCCAGCCTGCTATTCATTCTAATAGAAGCAGTGCAAGAATCACTTTTGCCTCTGACTGACTGCAGCCACTGTTAACCTTTTAGTCTGTGTATCCCCCCCAAGCTAGCAGTTTTTCGACCCACCTAACAATGCTTCGATAATACAAGATATATACCCTTAATCAGTCTTTGTCTCAACAGAATTAATCCTTCAATGGTAGCACTTGGTCTGATGGACACCCTCAGCAAAATATCTATTACACATTGTCTCGTCAAGATTAATAGTTATTGAATAGTGTTATGTGAATAAAACTGTGTTGAATAGCCAAGTTATTGTTCATGAAGATAATTATGTGAAATTTTATTATATAAAACAGTAAGTTTCTTGTCGCTATTTAATTGATAAAACCTATTAATGTATACATGATAAGTTTAAATTTTTGTGCACATAAACTTTTATGGACTTGAAAATGGAATAATAGTTTTATGATTTATTTTTATAACTGACTCTCCTCCTCCCCTGGCAGAAATAACACACATTTTTTTTTAAATTTGAAATAACTGGTGTTAAAAAAAAATTTTAAATTTCTATTTTTCATTAAAAAATAAATTACATTTAATAATTATTGCAAACCGTTAGTAAAAGGTCCAGCAGTAGTATAAAACATGAAGGATTGAAACAAATCTTTTTCAGAAAAGATTAAAATTTGGGTTCTGTAATTATAATAGGTAGTGCCACTGCTGCCAGGTTAAAACGACTCTTCTTGGTGAATTTGCAAGTAATGTCATTCACAAAATCCAGATGGTTTCTCTTTGGTGCACACTTTGGCAATAAGTATCATCATGACTGATATGTGCAGGAACCAATGCTTGAAGCTGAAACAAAATGCATTGCTACACTTTGGAAGCAAACTGTCAAATGCATTCACTTTAAACATTCATTAATGGTATCAAACTCCAAATGGGCTATTTTGAACAATGCGCAGCCATATTCCCAAGAAGAAGTGGTGTCACAAAGATTGAGGTTACATAATTCAAAAATGGTGCTTTAAATACAAAAATGTGTAGTCTTTTTGTTTGCATTTTTGTGTGGAATGCACTCATGAAATATTAACCTGCTTTTTTGTACAGTATAAATACCGGTTTATATTTAAAGCATTACATAAAAACTGTTTTGTTATCACTAAAAGTCAAAAATAAAATTAAAGAAAAGCCTAGTTTTAAAGCAATAATTTCTGTTTTGTGCAGGAGAATTATTTTGCAACACAAAATAGCATCATTACACTTTTCCTACAAGAGGCTAAAAAAAAGGTATCTGGATTAATAAAGATGACGTGATGTTCGAAAATGTTATGACAAACATTCTGCTCTGCCTGGAAGTTTGTTTATATAAAGAAGTAATGCCAGTAGCATTATGAATGATCTGTACTCTTGGTCTGTTATTAATAAACTTACCATTTCTCCTAACAAGACTAAGCTTCTTTATCTTAATGGCAACCTTAACATTTTTAGGCCTCTTGACTGTTAAACTTTTTGGTCATTCTCTCTCCAGGGTTGAACTTCCAGAAACGTATCTTGCACCTTTATGATAAAATAGCCAAGTATACCTCTATGTTTGTCCACCTTTCGCATCAATCCTGGGGTACTAACCATCGCACCCTTTGTCTTTTGTACAAAGTGGTATTTGTTCCGATCTGTACCTATGGTGCTGGCGACTGGTTTTGGTATACTAAGAAGATTGCCATTCAAAGAGAAACTCTCCTCTATCCAAAGATGTATGCTCTTAATGATGAGTTGTACCTGTCTCACTGTCTCGACAGCTGTGTCACAAATTTAAACAGTTGCCTACCTCTGGACCTCCAAATCGTTTATCAAGGTTTTTGCTATTACTTTAGACATGCCATTCCAGTTGACTTTTTAGATTTAACTGTTAATATCCACTGCGATCCTAAAACCGAAAAAACTCATTGCTGGAACCACCTGGTTCAACTCTGGCAAGATTGTTGGTCTTCTTCTTCCAAAGGTATGGTCAAAAGAAAGTTTATTCCATCTGTGTCCTTTGACTTACAAAACTTTAATTTAAAATGGTTCAGTCTGAGTCTCTACACTCTTTTTCTCCTAACTGGCCATGGCTCCCTTCATATTAAACTTGCTATGTTTAACCCCTCTGATTCTCCCCTCTGTAACTGTGGCAGCCCAGAAGACTAACAGCATGTTCTTTTCACCTGTCCATATTACCATTTTCTCAGGGCAATGAGTCATCTCTCTTGGAATCCAAAGAAAAAATTATCTTCTGCAAGATTTTGCACATAAAGCCTTTGCCGGACGTGGACAACTCATCAACAGTGTCCCAATTTCAGGAACTACTCCTATTCCACCTCTACTTCCAGTCCAGACCAGCATGTCGTGATACTACCACAGTCACTACCACCATTTCTTAACTCAAGTACCATCTTTACCACCACCTTCGACTTGACTTGGACAGTTGGTAATCATACTTGTTTGTTTGTTTGTTTGTTGTTTGGTTTTTAGGAGCATTAGCAACTAAGGCCATATTGCTCCGGGAATATGTGGTGGTCATTCCCTGACTTTTCCGCATCCTCCGTATTTGGTGGTGACGGGCTCAAACCCCGGTCTAAACAAGAAGTGTGTGCTACACACTGCTGCTCCTTCCCACCTGGCTACGGAGGCGCCAATCATACTTGTAAAAGGCCGAATGATATCACTGTGTCTTCTTGACTTTTTTTTTTTTTTTTGTTAGTTGTTGGCGCATCTGCTTCTGTGGCCATAATGCACCTCCCAAGGTTTTTGCAGTACTTTGATCCAAGCCCGAGGCAGGATTCGAACCCGCGACCTTTGGGTTGCTAGGCAGGCACATTACCCACACGGCTAGCCTGGTCGGTGTCTT
This sequence comes from Mastigoproctus giganteus, assembly GCF_048544385.1. Classification (NCBI taxonomy): domain Eukaryota; kingdom Metazoa; phylum Arthropoda; class Arachnida; order Uropygi; family Thelyphonidae; genus Mastigoproctus; species Mastigoproctus giganteus. The sequence goes on from NC_143581.1 coordinate 14,535,857, forward strand.
CTTGACTTCTATCTCCTGCTGGCCCCAGGCTGGTCGTGAGGTGGGATCATCTTCTGGCACCACCTTGCCCTGGTGCAGGATTTTTATTCATTTCATTAACTTATTTTTATCTTTAATTTTTCTGATTATTTAAAAAAAAATTTTTTCTTCAAAAAATTTATTTTTACTTTAACATTTTAATTTCTTTAACTTTTAATTCCTTTCATTTTTATAATTTTTATTAATATAATGTGTTATTTTATTTTATTTGCTTATATTTTGAATGGTTTGGGCATTCAGTACGTGACACTCTAGGTTTGCTGTGGTTCGCACTCAGTTGTGGCCTACCTCCTAACAGCACAGATGGGTATCAGGACGCACTTCAATGGTACTTGTTGCTTCCTTTTTTTTTTTTTTTTTTTTTGTTATTTAAACCCCAAACACGAGAGGTATTAGAACCAATAGTACTTAGTACCGTGCTTGGGTTGGAGGTTGAGAAGACGAAAGAAGATATTTGTTGATATTGGACTTGAACTTCTGTAGGCTGTAATTTTCAGGAAATACGTATGAAGGAAGGTTGTTCCAGAAAACGGCAGTTGAATGAATAAACGAGGAAGATGAAAAGTCGGTTCCGTGAGTTTGAAGTTAGACAGTAAATGGATGTTGGCTGGTGGCTGCACGTGTTCAGACTGTTTTGAAAGAGAGAGTGGGAATTATAGAAGCCAATTCAGAAGAACAGGCCCATGGAAATATCTGTAGAAGAGGCATGCAGCAGAAACAGTACGTCTATGAGACAGCAAGTGGAAAGACTCTGTTAGAGATGAATCATTAATTAACCTAACTGCCCTCTTCTGATGGAATCAAGAAGTCTGAGAGAGGTTTTGGGGGCACCACCCCAAATGTGGGAACAATATTCCATGGTAGGGCGGATTTATACAGAGTGAGCAGCTGTTTGGAAGAAAAGTAACGCCGAGAGCAAAAACCAAGTTTTTTAGATGCAGAAGAAGCAATATTTCTAATGTGCTTGCGCCAAGAGAGATTAGAAGTCAGGGTAATTCCCAAAAGAGTTATATCATTTTGACTAGAAATCGGAGTGTCACCAAAGATAAGCATAGGAGCAGAAGAATCCTTTTTGCAAGATATAAGACAAGACTGAGTTTTAGAAGGATTGAAATCAGCTAAGTTGTCTTTGCCCCACTGGAGAATTACCTGAAGATCAGCATTTAAGGAATTGGTAGCAGATTTTCGAGAAGTTGAAGCTGATTGAGTAGGGCAAGGTTTCTCAAAATGGAAAGTGGAATGCAATGTGCTATCATCGGCAAAATTATGGATAGGATTTCCAGTCAATGGAAGAAGGTCATTAATATATAAGAGGAAAAGAGTGGGGGAAAGAACTGAACCTTGGGGGAAACTGGCATTAGTGGAGAAGTTAGAAGACAGAGAGCCATCTACCATCAACCTTCAGGGAGCGATCAGAGAGAAAACTGGATAACCAATTACAAAAAACAGTTTGCAAACCATAAGATAGAAATTTGTTTAGTAGACCTTTATGCCAAACACGATCGAAAGCCTTTGAAATGTCAAGAGCAACTACTTGTGTTTCACCAAACCTTTCCATTGAATTAGTCCATAAATGGGTAACATAAGCCAGAATATCACCGGTGGATCGACACTGGCAGAATCCATACTGGCGATTGTTGATCACATGGAAGGTTTCTAGGTAGTTTAAAGAGTTGCCGGTTAATTGATTTCTCCATTACTTTAGAAAGAGTAGAAGTAATTGCAATGGGACGATAACTGGATGGGAGGGATTTGTCATCCTTTTTAGGAACTGGCTGGATATGAGCAAATTTCCAAGCAGAAGGAAAAACACCTTTGGAATAAGAAAGGGAAAAAAGGTGGCAAAAAACAGGAGTAAGTTCAGGAACGTAGGTTTTGAGAGCAAGTGGAGAAATACCATTAGGACCTGGAGCTTTCTGAGAATCAAGATTTGTCAAAATCCTTCTGGCATCCTTTTGATGGAAGACCACAGGAGGCATTGAATGGAGTGTGTTAGGAATGGTGGGAGGTGTTTTACCAAGATCATTAAAAGATGAGCTGGAAGAAAAATGGGATGCTAGCAAGTCAGCTTTATCCTTGGCTGAAGTGCAATGGAACGGTATGGTTTGGACAGAGGTGGAAGCAGAGATGGGCAAAAGTTGCGGCCAATAACTTTGGCAAGAGACCAGAATGCTCGGCTACCATTAGGGCAAGAAGCAAGTTTTCTACTCTTAGCCTGTTCAAACTCTAGTTTGGACTGATTAATAACTGCTTTACAATTGTTGGGCTTTGGTGTAGGCAGAAAATGAAACTGAAGAATTAGAAACAATCCAATTACGATTTGCAACGTTCTTCTCTTGAACAGCCATAGCACATTTATTGGAAACCAAGGTTTAGATAAAGGACGAGATTTTAAAGGGGAGTGTGGGATAAAGGATTCCATTCCTGCAAGAATAATTTCGTTGACACGATCTGAGCAAACGTTGACATCAGAAGTTTTGAAACAGTAATTCGACCAAGGAAAAGAAATCTTGCAGGTCATCCCATTTTGCATTCTTGTAATGCCAAACAACACAAGGTCGGGAATAGCCATGAGATAAAGGCTCCATTGGAGAAGAGACAATCGCCAAGTTGTGATCTGAAGTGCCTAAAGGACCTCTCACTTCAACCGTGTACTTAGAAGGGTTGTTTGTGAGAAACAGATCAAGCATGTTGGCTGTATGATTAGGATTGTCTGGTATTCTTGTAGGAAATGAACAATCTGTGCAAGGTCATTAGTAATTGCAAAAGCCTCAGCATCTTGACAAGCTGGGTTGGTGTGACTAGAAAACGGAAGCCAGCTGGAGTTGTGAACATTAAAATCACCAAGAAAAATTACCTCACTGTTAGGAAAGTTGGACTGGAGAAAGTCAAGTTGCAAAGAGAGGAAGTCAAAGAGCTCCAAGTGATTAGTGGAGTTGGGAGAACGGTAGAGACAACAGATGAATTAAAATCTCTTTACCTCATTGACACAATGAGGTAAAGAGATTTTAAGCCAGAGAAGATCCCAAATTGCTAAGTCTCTGACAGGGAATATCAGAACGGACATATGCACAAGTACCACCTTTGAGGCAAAAGGAATCATACAGCAAATAATTTGGGCATCTGAGATGAGCAGTAGTTGAATCAACCGATAACTGAGATTCTGTCAGAAAAAGTACATGGGGTTTGGCAGACTGCAAGTGGAAATGGACATCGTTGGGATTAGAATTGATGTTTGTTTATTGTTTGTTTATTTGGTTTTTAGGAGATTAGCAACTAAGGCCATATTGCTCCGGGATATGCAGTGGTCATTCCCTGACCATTCCGCATCTTCAGTATTTGGTGGTGACGGGCTCGAACCCCGGTCTAATCAAGAAGTGTGTGCTATGCACTTCTGCTCCTTCCCACCTGGCTACGGAGGCGCCGATTAGAATTGAGACCATGTATATTTGTTTGTTATTTGGTTTTTAGGAGCATTAGCAACTAAGGCCATATTGCTCCGGGGATATGCGGTGGCCATTCCCTGACCTTTCCGCATCCTCTGTATTTGGTGGGCACGGGCTCGAACCCTGGTCCAATCAAGAAGCATGTGCTAAGCACTGCTGCTCCTGCCCACCTGGCTACGGAGGCACCAAGTATATTTGTGAAATGAATTAGGAAGTGTTTGGGAGGTTTAGATCTTTTCACAGATAAGCTTGCTCTATTAGTTTAACAATTCATGGTGGCAGTTCATCCTGATAGCAAAGCAGCCAGAAACAACATAACAAACACATATGGCACAAACATAGCATTGCACACATCTCAAGCCTTTCTGCAGAGTTTTTGTAACATCACAGTGTACCAAGGATGACTTGAACTAGCTAGTGTTTGGGAGCTGCCTTACGTAACATACTATACATGTCTACATAAAAAAGCACCACAGTCACAGAAGATATATTTTCCATATAAACTGCCAAAAATTTTTAATGGGTGTCATGATCTGTCTCTAAGTAACAGGAAATTATAAAATTTTCTTTCTTCATAGCATTTTACTATATTTTATAGTATAGAAAAAAAATTGCAATTTTTTCTCACATAAAATAAAATTTTAGCGAAGTTTTCTATATTTCATATTCCACATGATCAAAAACATGAATAATTGCATGTAGTGGGCATTCAAATAAATCAGATACCAAAAAAGGCTGTTTCATTAAGAGAAAATTGGCAGCATAAATAATACCGCTAAGTTTATTATGTACAATTTATATAACAAATTAAGTATGTGTAAGGACACACATACTACTCATTTTTCTAAAAATATCTAATAAAAGCATACTAATGATTTTCACTGTCTGTCTCTCTGTAAAACCAGAAGACATATGCTAAACTCTTCTACGGCTGACTAAACAGGTCTCCAGCAGATGGGAGTGGAGCTAATCCACCTGTAACACTTGGGAGAAGTGTTAAGTCCGGAAGGTTCTGCAGATGGGATTTCAGCTCATTTCTAACTTGAGTAACCTTCTTAAGTTTGTCTCTGAATTCCTACAAATAATTTATAAATAATTTACAAATATTTATGGTATATTCGTAAACAAACTATATACATGAAAAAATGTAATGAAAAGTAAACTTTTAATTTCTCCAAGAGATTAGTAAAAATTAATAAATTGCATAACTAAACTTCAGTTCTATCCATGAAGTATGATTAGTTGATTCAAAGCATGCCCGTCTAATCCTTGACTATGAATGCCGATGTGTACAAAGGAAATGGTGAAGTAATATAAGATACAGTAAGTCCCCGACACGTAACTTCGGACTTACGTACATTTTTTTCACATTTTTTTTTTTTTTTTAAGATTATAAAATTTAAAACAGTAATAAAAAAAAAATAATAAAATAAATAAAAAATAAGCAATCAATAACAATGAACATGGCATGCACAAATAAGATATGGAGTAACAATCTTAAAAAAATAGGAATGAAGAGAAGATTCGGTGAAGGGGACACACATTTCACGGTAATAACATAAAAACCCAAAGAATTTTAAACTATCAGTATTATCACAAATGCAATAAGATTGAGTTTACTACCCGTTTATAACTGATTTCACTAACAGAAAAGTCCAATAAACTGGAAACTGCAAATTGTCTTTATTGTTTTATGGTAGTGACCTCCAGAAATGTGCTTTAGTAAAATGTCAGCTCGTGTGAGGTGATAACAGTGTGTTTCCACCTTAATCCTGTGAAGTTCACAGAAAATTTCAGTTTGACTGTTATCATGGTGCCGACTAAGAGAATAAGTGACAGTGGTACTAGTAAATCTACCAAGAAAAGGAAAGCAATCAATTTGGATCAGAAAATTAAAATAATAAGAATGTATGAAAATGGTCAAACATTAACAAGTATTGCGCAGAATTTAGATTTGTCAGTATCAACAGTGAACACAATAATAAAGGACAAAGACAGAATATGACAAGCAATGAAGGGATCGGCACCAAAGAAGTCAACCAACTACAATAACCAAGGCTACAAAATACATACGTTTTTACAGTACAATAACATGCATGCTTTCTTCCCTTTATGTGCCACTCTGGCTACTTCACCACTGTCCCAAGATAGTTTTTAAATGGAACTAATTAAAAATATAACTATTTTTCTATATATATAAAAAAAATACATAACTAATTAATTGAAAAATATAACTATTTTTCTTCATTCTTCTGAGGATATTATGTGGTTTTTGTAATTTGGGCATGTCAGGGATATAGTAGTAATATTTTAGTCATCCCCGAGTTACGTAAAACTTGACTTCTGTAAGAAGTCCTGGAACGTATCTCTTACGTACGCCGGAGACTTACTGTAATCAGTATCCCATTTACCAACCTACTAAACACTGACGATAAAACTTCCACAATTATCATCAAAAGTATTCAGTTTAGTAACTGTAAGATCTACAACTAAGGGATAAAGTCATTATCCTAAAAATCAATTAGTTGATATTATAAACTTGTTAGTATATGCACAAACAAGTAGTAGTAGTAGTGGCATGTGATGCAAGAAAGCAAGTGTATAAGCTTATGAAGCATCAGCCAAAAAAAAAAAAAAAAAAAATCACACCATTCCCTCCAAATGCCTGTCCAGTTCCTCCTTAAATTTATTTAACCTGTCAACTTCCACGACAGATGGAAGTTTGTTCCAGCAATTAACCACCCGCTGGCTAAAGGCAAATTTCCACACATCTATTTTACATCTGTCTTTTCTTAATTTGAATTTATGCCCCCTTAGGTTCGTAATCTGAACAAGTGGAAGGATCCCATCAGAATACAGTGTGCTCAACCCATTCAAGGCCTTATACACTTCAATCAGATCACTGCACATGGGCCTAGTCTCCAGTCACTACAATTTGCAGAACTTAAGCCTCTCTTGGTAAGAGGATCCCTTCATTCCCCTCATCAATCTTGTTGCCCTTCTCTGTACACGCTCAAGTAAATCTACATCCTTCCTAAAATGAGGCCTCCAGACCTGTACGCAGTACTCAAGTACGCAGTCCCTCTGTATAAGGCCTGACCGTTGCCTTATACAGAGGGACAATCACCTCCTTCTCCCTGCTAGCAAAATTCCTATATATCATTGACAAAACCCCATGACCTGCCCTGGCAGCCTGTCTGCATTGCTCAGAAAACTTCATATCTGCCTGACAATTACTCCCAGGTCTTTTTCATTTTCTACCACCTTAAGTGTAGTACCACACAGTTGGTACGTTTCTCTGGGGTTGCTTCTACCCATATGCAGTACTTTGCTTTTTGTCAAGGTTAAACTTCAGTTGCCACTTCTTAGCCCATCTGCCCAAATTATCTAGATCCTGTTGCAGTACCACACTGCCATTACTGTCATTAACAACCCTGCCAACCTTTGTATCATCTGCAAACTTCGACATTAAGCCTGAAATACCTTCATCAATATCATTGATAAATATACAAAACAACAGTGGACTTAACACCGAACCCTGTGGGACTCCACTAATAACATTAATCCACGAAGAGCAGCACCCATTGATTACCACCCTCTGTCTTCTCCCACTTAATCATCCTTTTATCCATTGTAGCAACTTACCCTTAATACCATTCTGCTCCAATTTGTACAATAGTCTTCCATGCGCAACAGTGTCAAAAGCTTTTCTGAAATCCAAATATATGAGATCAAAATTATTTTTTGCATCCAGTTCCTTTGTAACCACATCATAATATCCTATCAAATTTGTCAGACAAGACTTTCCCTTAACAACCCATGCTGTGTCTGAATTATTGCTGCAGTCTTGTCTAGATGATCCTGCAATGCATCTTTAACAAATGACTCCATTATTTTACCTGGAACAGAAGTTTAAACAAACTGGTCTGTAATTACTCGTGTCACCCTTCGATCCCCCTTTGTGAATTGGGGATACATTTGCACATCTCCAGTCCGTGGGAACCTTCCCTGAGTCCAAGGATGCTCTCATAATTATGGCTAAGGGTTTGCTTAGTTGCATTGCCGCCTCCTTTAATATAACTGGATAGATCCCATCCACCACAGGTGCCTTTCTTATGTTTATCTTCAACAATTTCTCCTCCACTTTACTCTCAGTTATTACAAGATTCTCTAGCTTACTGCCAGAGTTGAATACGTCTCTGCATTCCCCTCGCTGAATAACTCCTCATGCGTGAATGTCGATGTAAAATATTCATTTAGTTTGTTAGCTACCTGAGCAGGATCATCAACAGTTGACCCATCGATATGAAGTGGACCAATCTGATTCATCCCCTTCCTTCTGGAGTTTACATAAGTAAAGAACTCGTTGCGGTTTTTCTTTGCATCCCTTGCCAAAGATTTCTCATAATCTGCCTTTGGCTGCCTAACCTCCTTTGTAACTTGGTTACAGATCAACTTGTATCTATCATAGGCTTCTGTGTCACATGTTAATTTATATGTATCCCATGCATTTTTCTTCTCTGCCATATGTCTCATTAGTTCATATGACATCCATTTAGGCCTAAACTTTGAACAATATTGGTATGTAAAGCCTAGTAGCTTCCAAGATAAGTTCTTTGAATGCTTCTCATTTTGAATTTTCTGTTGGTAACATGATCAGTTGGTCCCACTGTATAGAATTTAAATACTGTCTCAGACCATCGTAGTCACCTTGACGAAAGCAAAAACCCTTCCCTTTACCCCTGATGGTAGTTACCTCTTTGAGTAAATCCCACTTCAGCACACTGTGATCACTGCCACCTAGTGGTTCCTTTATCTGCAGATTCTTAATGCATGAAGAAATTATGTACCAGAAATATATGTAATACTGACTGAACACAAAATGACTTTATGATAACTGAGAAGGGGGGATAATTCAAACCTTTAAGTATAATTTGGGGTAAGAATCTACAGATTAGAGATGTGCAAATGTCTCTACTATTCAAAAAAATGATTCAAACACAAAATGAGCAATTCTAGAACTGTAAGTTTGACTTCAGTGCCAGGGAAAATTATGGTGTACACAGTTAAAGTAGTAATACAAGTGCAACTGGGTAGGATTGGAGCTCTAATTATTAATGGCCATTACTCTTTCATAGATTAATGTTATGAGGGAGGTCCTAAAGGGTTTGGAGTGCTGGGACCCTTACTGTTAGGCTTGAAGCAGCTGAGTGGTCATGTTTGAGTTAACTATTTTTTGAGTCCACATGACTGCTAAATACAGTTAATAATCATATTCTTGCTGAAATGACTAGTTGTGAACTCCTTTGATCTGAGTTGTTGTGCCAGAGTACAAACACTACTACACTAATAAATATTAATGATATTGATGTATGTTTTTAAATTTCCCGATAACATAAAGGTAAATAAGGTGGTTAATGATAAGCAAAGTATGCTACTTCAACAAGATCTAGCAGTTTTTCAGGTGGGCTAAATAAAATCACAACCAAGATATAATATTGATAAATACGGATTATAGTAGAATTCCAGTTATCTAAAATTGTTTTTGAAAATTTTTTCATTATTTTTTCCCCTAAGAAGTTTGCGCATTTAATTGTAAAAAACAATATTATCAGAAAGAGATAATACAATAACGATTCTACTTAAACAAAGCATTATGAACGAGGCAAATAAGAGCAATTTAATCCACATCACCTCTTGTATAATACCAACCAAACTGATATGATGCATGAAAATTTCACTGTGAAGAAAGGCTGCAAATTCATCACTACATAAATTACTGAAAATTAAAATGTATATGTCAATTTACAGACATTTATTATTTGTTTTGAGCAGAAGTTTTATACATCACACCAGTGTGGGTGGTGTTATATGGACACAGCATGAATAAACCCACCCTGCCTATTCGGTTTTTTTCAGACACATCAGATTTCTTAATTTTTTTTTATATGCTTTATTTTTTAAAATTTTTATTTATAAGATCCTCAATTTAACTTTCCGCAAACAGGGATATTCTTTGTTCAATTAGATGAACTCTGTAATAAATACTTTAGGCATTTTAAAAACAATACACGAAACTAGAGCTATGGCACAGATTTAGATGCAGGTTACTTTTGTAACTATCCAAGTTAACAATTCTTTTTAAAAGAAAATAGTTTAACCATTAAATACTAATCCAAATCAGACAGAAATTTAAAATGAAGAGGGTACGTTATGATGAACAAAATACCACAGAAACAAACTGCAGATGAATCTTTTAATACTTTTCAGATTGCTACTTTATGGGCAGAACTGTATGAAAAATTCGAAGGCATTCCAATTGGCACATTTGACAAAAATATAGTCTGACAGCAGAAACAAAACAGGGGAAAAAAAAAAAGAAGAAGAAAAAAAAAAACGTTTTCTTTTAAAAATTAAGGATAACCACAGTTGTCAACGTTTGACAAAAATTTGGAATTTTCCAGCAGAAAAACACTGTCAATTATTTTAAAGCTGTATAAGTGTTTACAGTACACATTGTGTAAATACAAGTTACTATAATTTCAATCTCATTAATTTTTTTGTCCCCTTTCATACTGTAGATAGAGTGCATTTAAAATAGATTATCTAAAAAAATTAACTATCCAGAACACCTTCAATATTAACTGTTTCAGATAATCAGGATTTTAGTGTATTCCAGATTAATATGCCATTCAGGTAGCACCAAACTTAGGGTAGTCAACAAAGAAAAAGATGGAGTAACTGTGTAGTAACTATGGAAACCTGCATGCTGATTATCAAACCTGTATGGGTTTTGGAAAGAATGCAGAGAAGAGCCAAAGGTTTAGTTGTACAAATGGTATTTTTACTGGAGAGAGTAGCTATATAAATTGCAGCATCGGGAAATGATGATGAGTTAACTGAAGTGTTTAAGTCTTTAAAAGGTTCGAGCAAACTACATGCTGATTTTCATCTTTATTCTTTCTCTGATGGGCCAAAAATTCAAACTGAAAAAGATTGGTTGCAGAATAGGTGTATAGAAATTTTCTTTCAGCCAGAGTGTAATTGATTATCTCTTTCACCTCAGCCACTGGCAGAGGTGAAAGAGATTCTTGCACTGCTTCTATTGGAATGAGCAGAAGCCTGAAAAACAAGATTCAGGATATTTCAGAGACTGCTGGGAGTCATTGCGGTACAAGTAAACACATGGGTTGTGTTAGGGTAGCTAAGAATAGAAAAAGGTGCATGTATACTTGCGTGTACACCAATGCTAGGAGTTTAGTAAATAAATTTGATGAATTTGAGGTATTGCTCAAAACATCAAAGGCAGATATTGTTGGGATATCAGAGACTTGGTGTCACACAGATATAAGGAATGCAGAACTGGAATTTGGGGAGTACAACGTCTACAGAAAGGATAGACTGGATAGGAAGGGAGGAGGGGTTATGCTATTAGTTAAGAAATACATAAAATCCAAGGAAGTGAAGCCAGTGGACATCGCTGGGCAGTGCAGTGTCGAGTCAGTTTGGTGTGACATAAGCACTGGGAGATCAAAATTGAGAGTAGGAGTGTGCTATAGGCCTAATGACTCTGATGAGTATAATAAGAAACTGTACAGGGAAATAGAGTGGGCCAGTAAATCAGAGAGTCTTATAATGGGAGATTTTAATTTCCCAGATATTGACTGGAGTTTGGGGGCTGGTCACTCACATACTAGCAAGGCTTTTGTGGATTTATTGGATGATTGTTTTCTACATCAGCATGTTTGGGAGGCAACTAGAGGGAGGAATACTCTTGATTTGATTATCAGCAGTGATTCTTCATGCATTAAGAATCTGCAGATAAATGAACCACTAGGTGGCAGTGATCACAGTGTGCTGAAGTGGGATTTACTCAAAGAGGTAACTACCATCAGGGGTAAAGGGAAGGGTTATTGCTTTCGTAAAGGCGACTACGATGGTCTAAGACAGTATTTAAATTCTATACAGTGGGACCAACTGAAGATTTTACCAACAGCAAATTAAAAATGGGAAGCATTCAAAGAACTTATCTTGGAAGCTACTAGGCTTTACATACCAACTAAGAAATATTGTTCAAGGTTTAGGCCTAAATGCATGTCAGATGAACTGATGAGGCATATGGCAGAGAAGAAACATGCATGGGATACATACAAATTAACACATGACACAGAAACCTATGATAGATACAAGTTGATCTGTAACCAAGTTACAAAGGAGGTTAGGCAGGCGAAGGCAGAGTACGAGAAATCTTTGGCAGGGATGCAAAGAAAAACAGCAAAGAGTTCTTTACTTATGTAAACTCTAGAAGGAAGGGGATGAATCAGATTGGTCCACTTGATATCGATGGGTCAACTGTTGATGATCCTGCTCAGGTAGCTAACAAACTAAATGAATATTTTGCATCGACATTCACACACGAGGAGTTATTTAGCGAGGGGAAAGCCAGAGGTGTATTCAACTCAAGCAGTAAGCTAGAGAATCTTGTAATAACTGAGAGTAAAGTGGAGGAGAAACTGTTGAAGATAAACACAAGAAAGGCACCTGGGGTGGATGGGATCTATCCAGTTATATTAAAGGAGGCAGCAGAGGAAGTAAGCAAACCCTTAGCCATAATTACGAGAGCTTCCTTGGACTCAGGGGAGGTACCCGCAGACTGGAGATGTGCAAATGTGACCCCAATTCATAAAGGAGGATCAAAGGCTGACACAAGCAATTATAGACCTGTGAGTTTAACTTCTGTTCCGGAAAATTAATGGAGGCACTAGTTAAAGAAGCACTGCGGGATCATTTAGACAAGACTTCAGTTATAGCTTGGACACAGCATGGTTTTGTTAAGGGGAAGTCTTGCCTGACCAACTTGATTGGATACTATGATGCAGTCATAAAGGAACTGGATGCAGGGAATAACTTTGATATTATATACTTGGATCTTAGAAAGGCTTTTGATACTGTTGCACATGGAAGACTGCTGCACAAATTGGAGCAGTGTGACATTGGAGGCAAATTGCTGCTGTGGATAAAGGGGTGGCTGAGGGGGAGAAGACAGAGAGTGGTAATCAATGGACACTGCTCATCGTGGACTAATGTTATTAGTGGAGTCCCTCAGGGCTCAGTGTTGGGTCCATTATTGTTTTCTGTATTCATAAATGATATTGATGATGGTATATCAAGCTTAATGTCGAAGTTTTCAGACGACACAAAGGTAGGCAGGGTTGTCAAGGACACTAGTGACACTATGCTGCTGCAATAGGATCTGGAAAGGTTGAGCAGATGGGCTGAGAGGTGGCAAATGAAGTTTAACATTGACAAATGTAAAGTACTACACATGGGAAACAGCAACCCCAGAGCAACGTATCAACTCTGTGGTACTACACTGACAGTGGTAGAGAATGAAAAGGACCTGGGGGTGGTTGTGCAGGCAGATATGAAGTTCTCTGAGCAGTGCAGATGGGCTGCAAGAGTAGCTCATGGTGTATTGTCAATGATATATAGGAATGTTTCTAGCAGGGATAAGGAGGTGATTATTCCCTTGTATAAGGCAATGGTCAGGCCACACTTAGAGTACTGTATACAGGTCTGGAGGCCTCATTTCAAGAAGGATGTAGAGCTGCTGGAACGAGTATGGAGAAGGGCAACAAGATTAGTGAATGGAACAAAGGGGTGCTCTTACGAAGAAAGGCTTACGTTTTGCAAATTACAGTGTCTGGAGACTAGGCACCAGCGAGGTGATCTGATAGAGGTGTATAAAGCATTGAATGGTTTGAGCATGCTCAATGCTGATGGGATTCTTCCTATCGCTCAGAATAATCACCTGAGAGGGCATAAATTTAAATTGAGGAAAGACAGATGTAGGATAGACGTGCGGAATTTTGCCTTTAGCCAGCGAGTGGTTGGTTGGTGGAACAGACTTCCATCCCTTGTCGTGGAGGTTGATAGCCTAAATAAGTTTAAGGCTCAGCTGGACAGGTATTTTGAATGAACAGAGGGGTGAAATGGAAGTGGTTTTTTTTTTTTTTTTTTTTTTTGGCTGATGCTGCATAAGCTTGCTTTCTTGCATCAAATGCCTCTACTAATGCTAATGATTGTCGGAATATAACTTCCATTTAGCATTGTGCATTTGGAGTTTGAATAAATTTAAAGGACTAGACGAATTATGAAAAGGATGGACAAATAAAATAGGTAAAAGGCTTTTTTTTTTTTTTTTTTTTTTTTTTTTAACTGATGATGCTGTATAAGCTTTCTTCCTTGCATCATTTTGCCAATACCCTGCTTTTTGGGCAATTATAATAGTAACATACAGTGAAGTGGGTGGGAGGATGAAATCCTTGGTTGAAAAAAGAATCGGGGAAAATACTATTAACACACACCTACAAATATTGGTGATAGATGATGATAATACTAGTAACAGATGATGAAAAATTATGTATTTAAATGAAATCACATATCATACCAGATAAACAAAGTACAATTCATTATTCATTATGAGAAGTCTTGCATAATGAATTGTACAAATTCAGAAGTACTAGGAGGCAGTGATCACAGTGTACTGATGTGGGATTTACTTAAAGATGTAAATACCATCAGGGGTAAAGGGAAGGGCTTTTGCTTTTGTAAAGGCGACTATAGTGGTCTCAGCAATTTTTTTGGTTCTATACAGTGGGACCAACTGATGATGTTACCAACAGCAAATTCTAAATGGGAAGCATTCAAGGATGTCATTTTGGAAGCTACTAGGCTTTTTGTTCCAACTAAGAAATACTGCTCTAGGTTTAGGCCTAAATGAATGTCATATGAACTAATGCGACTCGTGGAGGAGAAGAAAAATGCATAGGATGCACATAAATTGTTAGGTGACACAGAAGCCTATGATAGATACAAGCTAGTCTGTAATCAAGTCACAAAGCAGGTTAGGAAGGCGAAGGCACACTATAAAAAATCTTTGGCAAAGGATGGAAAGAAAAACAGTAAAGACTTCTTTACTTATATAATAATCCTATTATATAATCCCATTATATAAGGCTTATGTTAGACCACACTTGGAATACTGTGTTCAAGTATGGAGACCGCACCTAAAGAAAGACATCGAGCTTCTTGAAAGGGTGCAAAGAAGGGTAACTCGCTTGGTGAGATCGGCAAAAGGGCGTCCTTATGAAGAAAGACTTCGAATATGTGGGTTGCAGAGTTTGGAAACTAGACACCTTAGAGGAGATTTTATTGAGGTGTTTAAGGCTCTGAGAGGCATCAGTAAAATGAATGAGGACAAAATTTTCAAGATTATAAATGATGCTAGAACTAGGGGACATAAATTCAAGTTACGGGGGGAAATGTTTAGATTGGACTGCAGGAAGTTTTATTTTAGCCAGCGAGTTATAAATTACTGGAATAAGTTGCCTTCATGGGTGGTGGAGGCCGACAGTTTGGGGAAATTCAAAGGTCATCTGGATAGTACTTTCGGGTAAGGGAAGCGCATAGGATGATAGGATTAATTTCCTTTTTATTTATTTTTTATTTCATTTTATTATTTTTATTTATTTATTAATTATTATTATTTATTTATTTATTTAATTTTTGTTTTTATCATTGTTTTGTTCGGATTTTTTTTTTTTTTTTTTTTTTTGGCTGGTGCAGCATAAGCCATAGGCTTTCTTGCACCATACGGCCGTTACTAATACTAATACTAATAAACTCTAAAAGAAAGGTGATGAATTACATTGGTCCACTTGATATCAATGGTTTGTGACTTAGATGATCATTCTCAGATAGCTGTGGAACTTGAGTATTTTGCATTCACAAATGAGGAGTTATTCAAGGAGGAGAGGGCCAGATGTTTACCAAACTCTATTAACAGGGAGTTAAATGGTTTTGTAATAACTGACAGCAAAGTGCAGGAGAAATTGTTGAAGTTAAACATAAGAAAGGCACCTGGGGTAGATGGGATCTATCCAGTTATATTAAAAGGAGGTGGCAAAGGAAGTAAGCATATCCTTAGCCATAATTATGAGAACATCCTTGGACTTTGGGAAGTCCCCATGGACTGGAGATGTGCAAATATATCTCCAATTCAGAAAGGTAGATCAAAGAGTGACACGAGTAATTACAGACCTGTTAGTTTGACTTCTGTTCCAGGGAAAATAATAGAGTCACTGGTTAAAGAAGCATTGCAGAATTATCTAGACAAGACAACAGTAATAATTCAGACATAGCATGGATTTGTCAAGGGGTAGTTTTGTCTGACCAATTTGATTGCATACTATGATTAGTCACAAAGGAACTGGATATAAAAAATAATTTTGATATCATATACTTGGATTTCAGGAAAGCTTTTGATACTGTTGCACATGGAAGACTACTGTACAAATTGGAGCGTTATGGCATTAAGGGCAAGTTGCTACAATGGATAACAGGATGGTTGAGTGGGAGAAGACAGAGTGAAAATCAATGGGTACTGCTTTACATGGACTAATGTTATTAGTGGTGTCCCTCAGGGTTCGATGATGTGCCCGTTTTTTTTTTTTTTTTGTATATTTATCAATGATATTGATGAAGGTATATCAAACTTAATGTCACAGTTTGCAGATGATACAAAGGTTGGTAGGGTTGTCAGTTTACAGACCTGTTAGTTTGAGTTCTTGTTGATTCCAGATCCTGTTGCAGCAGCAACGGGATCTGGAAAAGTCGGGCAGACGGGGTAACTGAAGTTAAACATTGACAAATGCAAAGTACTGTGTATGAGTAGCAGTAACCCCAGAGAAATGTACCAACTGGGTGGTGTTACACTCATGGTAGTGGAGAATGAAAGAGACGTGGGGGTTAATAGTACAGTCAGATATGAAGTTTTCTGACCAGTGCAGACAGGCTACAGAGTAGCTCATGTCAATGATATACAAGAATTTTGCGTACAGGGATAAGGGGGTGATTGACTCCTTGTATAAGGCAATGGTCAGGCCACACCTTGAGTACTGCATACAGGACTTGAAGCCTCATTTTATGAAGGATGTAGAGTTGCTAGGAGTAGAGAGAAGGGCTACAAGACTGAAGGGAACAAAGGGGGCTCTTATAAAGAAAGGCTTAAGTTCTGCAAATTAACAGGGTAACAGGAGAGACTGCTTCTACAGGGATGGGATACACTTAAATAGAAAGGGTGCAAGAATATTTGCTGATGCTATCGAGGCAGTGTTAGGTGGGTCAGAAAACTGCTAGCATGGGGGGATACAAGGACTAATATATTAACAGTAGCCACCATTGGAGGTGAAAGTGATTCTTGCACTGCTTCTATTGGAATGAACAGCAATATTTCAGAGACTGCTGGGAATCATTGCGGTACAAGTAAACACATGGGTGGTGTTATATTCTTAGGGTAGCTAAGAATAGGAACAGGTGCATGTATACTTGCATGTACACCAATGCTAGGAGTTTGGTAAATAAATTTGATGAATTTGAGGTATTGCTCAAAACATCAAAGGCAGATATTGTGGGAATAACAGAGCCGTGGTGTCACACAGATATAAGGAATGCAGAACTGGAATTTGGGGAGTACAACGTGCACAGTAAGGATAGGAAGGGAGGAGGGGTTATGCTATTAGTTAAGAAACACATAAAATCCAAGGAAGTGAAGCCAGTCGACATCACTGGACAGTGCAGTGTCGAGTCAGTTTGGTGTGGCATAAGCATTGGGAGATCAAAATTGAGAGTAGGAGTGTGCTATAGGCCTAATGACTCTGATGAGTATAATAAGAAACTGTATAGGGAAATAGAATGGGCCAGTAAATCAGAGAGTCTTATAATGGGGGATTTTAATTTCCCAGATATTGACTGGAATTTGTGGGTTGGTCACTCACACACTAGCAAGGCTTTTGTGGATTTATTGGATGATTGTTTTCTATATCAGTATGTTCGGGAGTCAACCAGAGGGAGTAATACTCTTGATCTGATTATCAGTAGTGATTCTTCATTCATTAAGAATCTGCAGATAAAGGAACCACTAGGTAGCAGTGATCACAGTGTGCTGAAGTGGGATTTACTCAAAGAGGTAACTACCATCAGGGGTAAAGGGAAGGGTTTTTGCTTTCGTCAAGGCGACTACGATGGTCTGAGACAATATTTAAATTCTATACGGTGGGAACAACTGATGATGTTACCAACAGCAAATTCAAAATGTGAAGCATTCAAAGAACTTATCTCGGAAGCTACTAGGCTTTACATACCAACTAAGAAATATTGTTCAAGATTTAGACCTAAATGGATGTCAGATGAACTAATGAGACATATGGCAGAGAAGAAAAATGCATGGGATACATATAAATTAATGGGTAACATGGAAGCCCATAGGCTTCCATAGACATACGCTGGTCTATAACCAAGTCACAAAGGAGATTAGGCAGGCAAAGGTAGATTATGAGAAATCCTTGGCAAAGGATGCAAAGAAAAACAACAAAGAGTTCTTTACATATGTAAACTCTAGAAGGAAAGGGATGAATCAGATTGGTCCACTGGATATTGATGGTTCAACTGTTGATGATCCTGCTCAGGTGGCTAACAAACTAAAAGAGTATTTTGCATCGCCATTCACACATGAGGAGTTATTCAGGGAGGGGAATGCCAGAGGCGAGTTAAACTCTGGCAGTGAGCTGAATGATTTTGTAATAACTGAGAGGAAAGTGGAAGAGAAATTGTTGAAGATAAACATAAAAAAGGCACCCGGGGTGGACAGGATCTATCCAGTTATATTAAAGGAGGCAGCAAAGGAAGTAAGCAAACCCTTAGCCATAAATATGAGAGCTTCTTTGGACTCAGAGGAGGTATCCATGGACTGGAGATGTGCAAATGTGACCCCAGTTTACAAAGGAGGATCAAAGGGCAACAGAAGTAATTATAGACCTGTTAGTTTAACTTCTGTTACAGGAAAATTAACGGACTGGTTAAAGAAGCACTGCAGGATCATCTAGACAAGACTTCAGTTATAGCTCGGACACAGAATGGTTTTGTTAAGGGAAAGTCTTTCCTGACAAATTTGATTGGATACTATGATGTGGTCACAAAGCACTGGATGCAGGGAATAACTTTGATATCAAAAATTTGGATCTTAGGAAGGCTTTTGATACTGTTGCACATGGAAGACTGCTGCACAAATTGGAGCAGTGTGGCATTGGAGGCAAATTGCTGCTATGGATAAAGGGATGGTTGAGTGGGAGAAGACAGAGAGTGGTAATCAATGGACACTGCTCATCTTGGACTAATGTTATTAATGGTGTCCCTCAAGGTTCAGTATTGGGTCCATTGTTGTTTTCTGTATTTCTAAATGATATTGATGATGGTATATCAAGCTTAATGTCCAAGTTTGCAGATGGTACGAAGGTTGGCAGGGTTGTTAAGGACACTAATGACAGTACGCTGCTGCAACAGGATCTAGAAAAGTCGAGCAGATGGGCTGAGAGGTGGCAAATGAAGTTTAACATTGACAAATGTAAAGTTCTACATATGGGAAGCAGAAACCCCAGAGTGACGTATCAACTCTGTGGTACTACACTGACAGTGGTAGAGAACGAAAAGGACCTGGGGGTAATTGTGCAGGTAGATATGAAGTTTTCTGATCAGTCTAGACGGTCTGCAAGAGTTGCTCATAGTGTCTTGTCAATGATATACAGTAATTTTTCTAGCAGGGATAAGGAGGTGATTATCCCCTTGTATATGTCAATGATCAGGCCACACCTTGAGTACTGTATACAGGTATAGGCCTCATTTTAAGAAGGATGTAGAGCTGTTGGAAAGAGTACAGAGAAGGGCAACAAGATTAGTGAATGGAACAAAGGGTTGCTCTTACTAAGAAAGGCTTAAATTTTGCAAATTACAGTGTCTGGAGACTAGACACCTGCGAGGTGATCTGACTGAGGTGTATAAAGCCTTGAATGGTTTGAGCATGCTCAATGCTGATGGAATTGTTCCTCTTGCTCAGAATAATCATTTGAGAGGGTATATATTCAAATTGAGAAAAGACAGATGTGCGGAAGTTTGCCTTTAGCCAGCAGGTGGTTGGTTGGTGGAACAGACTTCCATCCTTTGTTGTGGAAGTTGATAGCCTAAATAAAAGCCGGACAGGTACTTGGAATGAACGGAGGGGTGAAACGGGAGCGTGTTTTTTTTTTTTTTTTTTTTTTGGCTGATATTGCATAAGCTTGCTTTCTTGCATCATATGCCTCTATTGATGCTAAATTGCAGCTTCTGGAGACTAGGTACTTGCAAGGCGATCTGATAGAGGTGTACAAGACCTTGAATGGACTGAGCAGGCTCAATGCTGATGGGATTCTTCCTCTTGCTCAGATTACAAACCCAAGGGGACAACATAGATTCAAACTAAGGAAAGACAGTTATAGAACAGATGCGCAAAAGTTTGCCTTTAGCCAGTGGGTAGTTGATTGCTGATAGCAACTTCCATCTGTTGTTGTGGAAGTTGATAGCTTAAATAAATTCAAAGCAGATCTAGACAAACATTTGGAATGACTGGATCAGTGAAATGGGAAGGGTTTTTTTTTTGGCTGATGCTGTATAAGCTTGTTTTCTTGCATCAAGTGTCTCTACCAATGCTAATGTACTATAATGTCAAACCCTAAAAAAAATTTTCCATTCAGTTTATATTATTTGTATGAGCTGAACGCAAATCATTTTTTATAAATGTTAATATTTTGTAGAAAAAGATTTTGTATTAACTAAACAATACAAGGATGACAACTCTTTTTTGCTGAAAACAAGTCAAAATAATGATAAAAAAAATAATAATAAGTTGGCCGTCGAGAGACTGACCATAGCCTGTAAAGAAGGAGGGAGGGATTTGACTGACTGCACTGAAAAAGAGGTGATTAAGAACCTGTGGAATTACTTACAGGAAAACACAGCACCAATCTACAAAGCCATAAGATAAAAAACGGCACACAACACTCAACCTCAACAAGGAGGAGCACACTCACACAGACAGAAAGATGGCAGACACTACAATGACCTCCATCAAGACTACATAGATAAGATGGTTTCCAATGCTTGGCACACAAACAGAACGTCCTTCCCCAAGACCAAAGGACTCATGCTCGTCATCCAAGACAAGGTAATCAACACCAGGAACTAAAGGAAATACATCGCCAAAGACCTTGGAGTAACAGATGGCACATGTCGATGATGCCATCTAGCCCCCAAAAACAATCCAGCACATCACCACAGTATGCAGTGTGATCACCCAGATGGATTACATGCATAGACACGACCAGGTGGCTAGAATAATACATCAAAAACTAGTGCAAAAATACCAGCTGATAAAAGAAGGTTTGCTGTATTACAAGTACAAGCCTCAGGCTGTACAAGAGACCTTTACTCGCAGGCTATACTGGGGCTTTGTCATAATGATGGACAAGACAATCCTGCACAACAGACCAGGTATAACCCTCACTGACAAGAAGAAAATAGCTGATTGACATAGCAGGGCTCAACATCAGCAATCTTCAGAAAACATATGAGGAAAAGATCAGGAACTACTCAGACCAAAGACAGGAAGTTAAAGACACGTGGCATATGGAACAAGTAATGACCATCTCAATCATCACGTCAACCACCAGCATGGTACCAAAGAGTCTCTATAAGGACCCAGCAACAATAGGCCTCTCAGAGAATACTTACCTGGAACCCCAGAAAGCGACAATCCTTTTGGATTGTGCCTTTCGATATTGATATTGTTAGCCGAGAAACTCTCGGCCAACAATATCAACAGTAATAGTAACTGCACACAACTAACACTACCCCATGCACTTGGTATCAGTACCTGTCGTGGGGCGGGAAAAACCCCATAAAGGAGAAAGGGTTTTTTATAATAACAATAATCTCTGTTGATCTCAGCAAACCTAATCCCCTAATAATAACTAAGCTTTATAGCTCACATATTCAAGGGTGTTTTTTTTTTTTTTTTTGTTAGTTGTTGGCGCATTGGCTCCCGTGGCCATAATGCACCTCCCAAAGTTTTTGCACTTCACTCTGATCCAGGCCTGAGGTGGGATTTGAACCTGCAATCTTTGGGTTGCCAGGCAGGCAGGCACTTTACCCTCCTGGCTAGCCTGGTCGGCACATATTCAAGGTCATTCCTCACCTGGTCGCCCTTCTACTGATCTCAATAGGTTTCCTATCTCTGGATGTATTAAAGAAGGTCAATGTCTTTTTTTTAGATATGAGCTCTACATTTGGATATAGTATTCTGAGTGCAGTCTTATAATTTTCTTATACAATAGGATTATGACCTTACCTTTAAGGGCAAATGTTCAATAAATCATCAATAGGACACCATGGGCCCTTCCTTGCTCCCCCCATCTATGCTGTGCAAGGAACTTAATGTCTGCCTGTATTGTAATCCTCAATTCCCTTTTCCTCTACCATTTTTAATTTAGCCCAACAAAGTGTGTAAGTTATTGTAAGACTCTGCACTTTGCTGCATTAAAACAAAACGGCCACTTTTCTGGCCATCCTTAAAGCTTATTCCAAGTTTTCTTGAAGGGATGCTGCTTGGCATAGATCATTAATCACTCTACAGATCTTGATTTCATCTTCAAATTTTGACATTATGCTGTGCATCCCTTTGTTGATGACATTTCAAAAAATCAGAAACAATGGTGATCCTGGTATTGATCCATGCATGATCCCATTTGTAACCTTACTCCAATCTGAATGAAGAGTAACCATTAATCACAATGCTCGCCTCCTATTCTACAACTACCTTGTGAATTATTTGAAGGTCTTATCTGTGAAACCAATATGTTCAATTCGTCACTTCTGGGAACTTCATGATTGTATGGAATTGAAATGATGAATTAAAAGGAGTAGAAGGTTACAGCATGTAAATGACCAATGGAAAGAGAAGACAGGATTTTAAGAAAAAAAAAAAAAGTGGAGTGATGAATTAGTGAGATTATAATGTGTACAGTAACCTCTTGTGTCAGGCCAAGTCAATTGCATTGCTAAAATCCAAATAAACAATGTCAAAATTAGTTCCTATATTCAACTTATGAGAAAATCAGTCAAAATAGCTAACCAATGTTAGTTATATGAGTTCCCCTTTACAAAATTGTGCTGCATTTCTTTAAATGACTGTAATTGCACCTTGATTGTTGCCACAATTTTCCTTACTACTGAAGTCAGACTGACCATCTGTAGTTACCCACTTTACTATTAGAACTGCATTTACATAGTGATGCTGGCACTTTTCCAGTGACACCCTCATAATTAATCTGAATGGTTCAATGCACACTCTTAGCATTAGTTGAGACATATGATGCAAGAAAGCAAGCTTATAGAACATCAGCCAAAAAAAAAAAAAAAAAACCCCTTCCCATTTCACTCATCCAGTCATGTCAAATGTTTGTATAGTTCAGCCTTATATTTATTTCAGCTATCAACTTCCACAACAACAGAAGTCTGTCCCAGCAATCAACCACTGGCTAGCTAAAGGCAAGCTTTCACACATTTATTCTACAACTGTCTTTCTTCAATTTAAACCTATGCCCCCTTAGGTTCTTAATCTGAGCAAGCGGAAGTATCCCATCAGCACTGAGCATGCTCAAACCATTCAAGGCCTTGTACATCTTAATCAGATCACTTCACAGGTGCCTAGTCTCCAGGTGCTGCGACTTGAAGAATTTAAGCCTCTCTTGGTAAGAGCACCCCCTTTGTTCCTCTCACCAAACTTGTTGCCCTTCACTGTACTTATTCCAGCAACTCTACATCCTTCCTAAAATGAGGCCTCCAGACCTGTAAGCAGTACTCAAGGTGTGGCCTGACCATTGCTTTATACAAAGGTATAATCACCTCCTTGTCTCTGCTAGTAAAATTTCGATATATCATTGACAAAACTCCATGGCCTGCTCTGGCAGCCCATCCACACTGCTCAGACTAAACTTCATATCGACTGCACAATTATCGCCAGGTCGTTTTCATTCTCCACCTCCCTGAGCATAGTACCCCTCAGTTGGTACATTTCTCTTGGGTTACTGCTACCCATATGCAGTACTTTACATTTGTCAATATTCAACTTCAGTTGCCACTTCTCAGCCCATCTACCTAACTTTTCTAGATCCTGTTGCAGTAATATACCGTCTTTACTATCATAACAACCCTGCCAACCTTTGTATCATCTGCAAACTTGGACACTAATACTGATACACCTTCATCATCAATATCATTAATAAATACACAAAAGAATAATGGGCCCAGCACCGAACCCTGGGGTACTCCACTAATAATATTAGTCCACATGGAGCAGTGTCCACTGATTACCACTCTCTGCCATCTCCCACTCAACCATCCCTTTATCCATTGCAGCAACTTGCACTTAATACAATACAGCTCCAATTTATACAGAAGTCTTCCATGTGGAACAGTATCAAAAGCTTTCCTGAAATCCAAGTATATAATATCAAAATTATTTTTTGCATTCAGTTCCTTTGTGACCACATCGTAGTATCCAATCAAATTGGTCAGACAAGACTTCCCCCTAACAAACCCATGTTGTGTCTGAACTATTACTGAAGTCTTGTCTAGGTGATCCTACATCACTTCATTAACCAGTGAATCGATTATTTTCCCCAGAACAGAAGTTAAACTAACAGGTCTATAATTATTTGCATCACCCTTTGAACCCCTTTGTGAATTGCGGATATATTTGCACATCTCCAGTCCATGGGGGCCTCCCCCGAATCTAAGGATGCTCTCATAATTATGGCCAAGGGTTTGCTTACTTCCCTCGCTGCCTCCTTCAATATAACTGGATAGATCCCATCCATCCCAGGTGCCCCTTCCTTATGTTTAATCTCAACAATTTCTCCTCCACTTTGCTCTCCGTTATTACAAAATCATTTAGCTCCCTGTTAGAGTTCAGTAAACTTATGTCTTCCCCTTCCTTAACAGAATTCCTCATGTGTGAACGTAGATATAAAATATCTCATTCAGTTTGTCAGCTATCTGAGCAGGATCATCAGCAGTCAAACCACCAACATCAACTGGACCAATCTGATTCATCCCCTTCCTTCTAGAGTTTACATAAGTAAAGAATGTTGTTTTTCTTTGCATTCTTTGCCAAGGATTCCTCATAATCAGCCTTCTCTTGCCTAACCTCCTTTGTGACTTGATTACAGACTAGCTTATCTGCTGTAGACTTTTGTGTCATGTGCTAATTTACATGCATCCCACACATTTTTCTTCTCTGCCACGAGCTTCATTAGTTCATCTGACATCCATTTAGGCCTAAATCTTGAACAGTATTTCTTAGTTGGTACGATAAGCCTAGTAGCTTCCAAGATTAATTCCTTGAAAACCTCCCATTTAGAATTCACTGTTTTTAACATCATCAGTTGAACATAGTAAAGAATTCTATACAGTGGGATCATCAGTTGATCCCACTGTATAGAATTCAAAAACTGTCAGATCACTGTAGTCACCTTTACGAAAACAAAAACCCTTCCCTCAACCCCTTGATGGGAGTTACATCATTAAGTAAATCCACATCAGTACACTGTGATTACTATCTCCTAGTGGTTCCTTTTTGTGTGCAAATTCCTAATGCATACGTCATCACTGCTGATAATCAAATCAAGAGTATTAACCCCCTTCTGGTTGCCCCTCGAACATGTTGCTGTAAAATACAATCCTCCAATAAATCCATAAAAGTCTTACTAGCGAGCGAGTGACCAACCCACAAGTTCCAGTCAATATCTGAAAAGTTAAAATCCCCCATTATAAGACATTCTGATTTACTGGCCCACTCTATATTTCTCTGCACAATTGTTGGTTGTACTCATCAGAGTCATTAGACCTATAACATACTCCTACTCTCATTTTCCCTATCCCAGTGTTTATGTCACACCAAACTGACTCAACATTGCACTGTCTGCCCAGGTCAACTGGATGCACTTCGTTAGATTTTGTGTGTTTCTTAACTAACAGCATAACTCCTCCTCCCTTCCTACATTGTCTATCCTTTCTGTACACATTGTACTCCCCAAATTCCAATTCTGCACTGCTCATATTTGTGTGACCATGCTCTGATATCCCAACAATATCTGCCTTTGATGCCTTGATCAACATTTCAAATTCATCAAATTTATTTACTATACTTCTGGCATTGGTGTATATGCAAGTATATATGCACCTCTTCTTACTCTTTCTTAGTTACCCTAACACAGCCCATGTATTTATTTGTTCCATGATGACTCCCAGCAGCTCTTGAAGTCCCCAGCAATTTGCTCTCTATGCTGCTGCTGCTCATTACAATAGAAGCAGTGCAAGAATTGCTTTTGCCTCTGCCTGTGGCTACTGTTAATCTTTTAGTCTGTGAATCCCCCCAAGCTAGCAGTTTTCTGACCCACCTAACACTGCCTCGATAGCACCAGCAAATATTCTTGCACCCTTTCTATTTAAGCATATCCCATCCCTGTAGAAGCAGTCTCTCCTGTAAGCAGTAGAGACTACGCTGAAAAAAAAATTCTACCCCATGAGCTTTGCACAATCTCTCCAGACTTTTCAAATTCAACACTACCTCATGACAGGCGCCTCCGTAGCCAGGTGGGAAGGAGCAGCAGTGCGTAGCACACGCTTCTTGATTAGACTGGGGTTCGAGCCCGTCACCACCAAATATGGAGGATGCGGAAGGTCAGGAAATAACCACCGCATATCACGGAGCAATATGGCCTTAGTTGCTAATGCTCCTTAAAAAAAAAAAAAACCTCATGACTTCTTTTTTTTCATTTTTTTCAACATTGACCTGTACTTGTTAAGTAAATCTGCAGATCTCTTACTCTTAAGATCATTAGTGCCAACGTGTACAATATCACCTTTTGTGCTTTTAAAAGATGATATCTGCTCTACAGCATCATCAACTTTTGCCACTGGCAGACATACCCTGGTCCTGTTCCACCTTTTCTTTTTGCATAATATATTCCCCATCTTCCTGACAATAGTCACCAACAATAACTAGTTCCTATGGGACCAGCGCATTCTGCTTTGGAGATTGCCGCTGTGTTGCCTGATGCACAGGCGTGAGCTCTGGCATTGAGTTAGGTAGCTTAGAGTTTGATGGGTCCCTGTTATTAATTTCCTCGAGGGCATCCACCCTACACATCAAACTCTCAAACACCCACCAGACTGCTGAGTTGGTGCCTAATTTCCTCACAGTCTCTGCATCTTGCACACACAAAGACATCATGTCCTGTTCTAGACAGGTCAACAAACATTTCACATTTTGCACATTTTTTAGACCATGTTGTGTTGGGTTCTCCCCCAAGCCACAGCACTCCTAATCTGTGAGCATTTCTTTGCTGCTCTAGTCTGAATCATGATTCCGTTAAGTACAATTTAATTGACGATGAAATTTAATAAGATAAATAAATTTTACTGATTAATTTATAATACTATACTAAGCTAACAGATTTCAAATACAGTGTTACGTGTTTCGCTATCTAGTTTTACGTTAAACCTTATGCTATCTAGTTTGGGATATACGTTGTATTGTATAACAATGGCAGCAACTTATGAACAGTAAATCTACGGACGCTCAGCTTGCCATCTCTCTCAGAATTACTGGATATGTGTCAAGGCAGTTATTTGCCTCTAGGTGCAAAAGCTTTTATAATAAAAATCTGTAATTGCACCATTAATAATTTCCTACCGCTCAGCTTAACTTTCCCAGTTTGTTCTTGCTGTAAACAGCCTTTCAAAAATCAAATCAAGGTAAATCTTTTATTTACCGTGACTATGCTAGTTGATACATAACACATAATTGGTAGAAGGTATAGACTAGAATTTTGTATAGAATTTACTGTATAGACTCTGGTGCTAGGCTCTGGTTCTTTGTCCATTAAATAAGGGGTTTACTG
Source organism: Mastigoproctus giganteus (assembly GCF_048544385.1). Taxonomy (NCBI): domain Eukaryota; kingdom Metazoa; phylum Arthropoda; class Arachnida; order Uropygi; family Thelyphonidae; genus Mastigoproctus; species Mastigoproctus giganteus. Next base: position 14,563,236 of record NC_143581.1, read on the forward strand.
AATACAAAGAAGAAAAGAATGAATCAAATCAGATCAGATGTTTGCATAATGAGATAACCCAGCCAGCACTGTTGGTGATTTGAACAGTTACTCCGCAATTAATAAGACAGAGCTCTTGTACTGTTTATTAACTTGATACACAGCTTTAAACTATTTAAGTTTGTTTCCCTAGGAATAAGGTTCCTGTTCCTTAAAAATACCATTGTCTATTATGTCAGCATTGCTTGCTCTAATCAGCTGTTCAAACTTGCTCATTTTATTGAACACTCCTGACATTATTGTGGACACATATTACCCTAATACACTGCTTGAAACTGTTTTAAGCTTGTTTCCCTAGGAATTGGGTTCCTGTTTGTTTAAAACATCACTATCTTTTCTTTTAATACATCCGTCCAATATCATTATTGGTTTTTGTGCTCTCATTCTTGCTGTAAACAGCCTTTCAAAAATCAAATCAAGGTAAATCTTTTATTTACCTTGACTGTGTTAGTTGATACATAACACATAATTGGTAGAAGGTAATTTACTGTATAGACTCTGGTACTAGGCAAGTTTCTTTGTCCATTAAATCAGGGGTTTACCGAATACAAAGAAGAAAAGAAAGAATTCTTAAGATGATGCGCAACATTACTTTCACCCATATTATCAGGTAAACATGTATTTATGTTACTCCCATGTCCTCCAACTAATAATTCCCCTGAGCTCCTAAAATTCTCGTCAGTAATACAGGCAGTTCCTGCTTTACGAGTTTTTTTTTCAGCTATCAAGTATCAACAAAATTGAAAATATGAACAATTCATGTTCATATTTTTGATATAAACTGCAATAAATAAATGCTAAACATTCATAAATATGGCATTTCAAACCACGCACGTAGCTATACAATACAGTATTACTGTGCGTGCATTTGTTTGTTCAGACAGACAAGAGCATTTCACTGACACCCATAACATAAAGCAGTTATCATACTGACGTTACAAAGAGTGGTTGTTGCTCTTCATTTTTGCTGTCTTATTTCAAATTTACCCCCCTCATTAATACTGTACAGTATACCAAAACATTAGCATTGGCACATGATGCAAGAAAGCAAGCTTATATAGTATCAGCCAAAAAAAAAAAAAAAGACCCTTATCATTTTTACCCATCCACTTGCCTGCTCCAAATGTTTGTCTAGTTCTGCCTTGAATCTGTTTAAGCTATGAACTTCTACAATGACAGATGGAAGCTTGTTCCAGCAATCAACCACACGCTGGCTAAAGGCAAACTTCCCCACATGAAGCAATACTATGGAAAAATGAAGCAATACTATGGAGAGCGATGTTAATAAAAAGAAACAGTGAAGAGGAATAACATTGGAAACAAAATATGAGGTCATAAGCAAACATGCAGCTGGAATGACAGTTAAAGATCTTTGTGCAAAATATTACCTAAGCACTTCAACTGTGTGTACGATTTTAAGGATAAAGAAAAATATTTGAAGGAAGTTAAAAATTAGCATAAATAATGTTATATAATTTTCTTGATTTTAAAAGGCTATGTTTTCATTTCTTTGGATAAATAAATCATTGTTTAAGCATAAACTATTGTTTTGTTGACCTTTATTTAACATTACTATGGTCAAATTTCATTGTTGAGAATGTAACCCCTGTTTTTAACATTACGTAAATCTATGGAAAATAAATTCCCGCTTTACGAGTGCACACTAGGAAAGAATTAGCTCACAAAGTCAGGAACTACCTGTATTGGCAAAAACCCTCGAACCACCTTTGTTCAAATGTATTCCATCTTTATAAAATAGATCCCTACCTACTAGGGAAAGCCACATTGATAAATTTCCCCCCACCCAAATGCCTTGTAGAGTCTTTCAAGCTGAGTTAATCCACAAGACTTCCAGCATCACATTCCTCCTATAGTGCCTGGTCAGAATTATACACATAAATACATTCTAACCTAACTTGCAGAGTGTTTTCGATATGCCCCATACTTAAACAGCAGGTCATCAGTTTGCATGTCCCTAATACCCATTACTTCATCATTAATTCCAGTATATTATCAATGAATGTAATACCATTACAATCATTGATAATATACTCCGTGGCCCCTTTAAAAAGGAACAACCCATTGATAACATCATTACCTGTAGCTCCCAGCAAGTACACCTCATTTTATTAGAAAAACTTTGATCAATTTCTCTGATTGTAACAGTCTCCCTCAATGGAACTAAGTCCTTTGAAGCAGAGCAGTATTTACTTCACTATTCTGTTATGAGATGCCTGAATTGGGGGATGTATCACCTGGTAGGTCACTAGATATGAGTTCCTGATAAGTAACCAGTTTTAAACATTTCAGCACAACCACTCAACCACAATCTTACTAGAAAAACTGATCTGAAATTAAAACTTAGTAATACTAGTAAGTTTTAATTTAAAATTAGCACACTCTATATAGCTTATTACATATAAAATGCAATAATAATAAAAAAAAGGATCATCAGCTCAGCTAGGATTATCTATTAGAGTTACCTCTGAATGCATGCCCTAAGTTACACAAGTGAACTCATGAATCAGAGGGGGAACTGCCAAACAACCATTCCTGTCTAAGTCATTACATTTTGTAATAACTTTTATTAAGATATGAATTAAACTTACAAAATAATACAGGCATTACTTTACTACAAAATATTATGTGATTACATTAATGCAATATTATAAATTAACCAGATTACAAAAAAATTTATCTAGTTCGGAAGTTTAAGGATTTAAACTTACTTACAAGGTACTGAAAAAAAAAAAATGTAACTTACAAGGATTAACTTTACAAAAGTTAATTAAATTTACAGAATATTATAGAAAAATAACTCAAAAACAAAGATTATACTACAAAACTTAACTCAAACTCCTTATGATCCACAAGAATATAATACACAATAACAGGGCTTCTTGAAGTATGTGAGTACCCCGTGACTGCAGGTGCCATTTCTCCAGTTAGCCAAAAGTAATGTTAAAATGTTGAAAATTTTTACTATTAATTAGCTAGCGGTAAAATATGACACCTGTCTACAAATACAGGCTACTAACTATTATGCCTATTATATTTTTGTTAAGGCTATTTTGGCTGAAACTGAAAATATCAAAAAAAAAAAAAAAAAAAAAACCAATATTCCTAATTTAAATAATTTAATTAAACTAAAAGCATTTTGATAAGAATGTTCACATCATTTTTGGATGTTAACAACACTAAGAGACATACAGGCAACTGAAACTTACTGTCAACAAGCAATCGTAGAGAAGCTAAAGGAGAGTCCAAGGAGCACAGGCTTCGTTGGCTACAACTAGGAGGGTTGGAAGGCTAAAGATGGGGATGGGTAACAGCAAGGAGAGGAGGAAATCGGAATTTCCATAGAGTTAAAAATAAAATAGTAGAATATTATGGCATGTGGGTAATTTTGATACAGTTGTGTTAAAAGTAACAAATCCATTTTTAAAATCTAACTAAAAACAATAATAATAAAAAAAAATTGTAATAATTCACAAATACAATAAGCAGATGATGATATTTTATATAACATCTCTGGCAGGATTACCTGTTACCATAAAATATCTGAAAAGTATAATATAATGTGAAATAATTACTTGCTTCCCATTAGGGAGTCATCAAACTACAGTTCTGTATAGTTCCACCAAATCCATTTTGCCAGATGGATTAGGTGGAAACTTAATCTGGAAGCCTTGATATAATAAGTCAATTTTAATGTAACATTACATAAGCATTAAAGTTTGTAAAACAGTTTAGATTTTGTAAGAAATGTGCAAAGCCAGCTTTCATCATTCATATTAATATTACACTTAACATCAGAAAACTAGGAGTCCATTAATGATGCCTATTACCTCAATTCCCTATTCTAACTATTTTCCACTATACAATTTGCATTCTACTACATTTATTCATCTATTCCCTCACCCTGTGCATTCATAGCAATTAATTACAACTGCTTTGGATTCTATCAGAATTTTAACCTTCCATCTTTTCAGATAAAGTTATCTATAATGATAAACTCTTTCTTCCGTAATTACAAATGTGAACCTATGGAATTCTCAACATTATAATGCTTCCTATTAGGAAGGCATCAGGTGGATAATTAATATTAACTTATATTAATAAGTTTCTACTTTCTTTTCAAAAAAAAAAAAAAAAAAGTGAAAACTTATTAATAGGGATCTGAATTTCCTAAAAATACCATTTTCAAGGAATACACATGGAAAATGACCATTCTGAAAACAACAAGTATAAATAAGTGAATAAAGAAGAAAACTTAGTTTGGCAAGTCTGAAGTTTGAGTAAAAGATACTGGCAGCAAGCCAATGCCTTATCACTTGTGTGGCAGCCAAGTGTATTCTAACAGGTTCAGAATGAAATGAAGGAAACTGTACTATTCTTGTGATGTGGTAAGAACAGTACTCACAGAACAGAAATTGCATGTGATAAGCAGAGTGGAACAATAAATGGGGGGAGGGTAGATAAAACACAATGCTTAAATTGCATGACCATCTCAATAATTATTTTACACCAAGAGTTCACCATTCATTGGGATGGGGATTACATTCCCAAAGCTATATAAGAATAGTAAAGTTAAGGGAGAAGGGAGTTGATTCCTTGCTCACAAAGTGTTATATAAAATACAGTTTAGTATCTATATTTTATACACATTTAGTGGCTATTAATTTTGACAGTGGTATATCAGAGAATCAATATTGCAATTTATTATTATTGCAATATGGGTTTGCATATGGGTTTGGATGACTAAGTGTATTATTTTATAATAATGTAATAAATTTTTGTTTCTTACTAAATACATACATCCAATTATTAGGAAAGCAACTTTCTGTAGATGCTTAATTAACTAGTTAGCAAAATATATTAACTCATTAATTATGTATATTGCATCATAAAAAAAACAATGTAATTTTATATCATACCCTCTGTATTTACAAAGGATACATTCCTGGGATGACTGGAATAGCACAGAGGCTGAAACACATCCTTTTGATGAATTACATACACACTATACAGTAGTAGAAACCCTTTAAAATAAAACACAGCTTTAAAGGCAATCTTTGTGTATCAACACACTAACATAACTAGAACTTCTGCTGATATTCACTCCACCCAGCAATCCTTCATTAAGTATAAAACTTCAACTGCTCTTCAGTATCAGTAGTTTGTCATTATTGCAATCATTGCCTTTGCTAATTGTGAGCAAGACTAGCAACTATTTGATAATTAGAAAAAAGAAAGGATGTTTAAAGGATAAAGCAAAGGATTAATCAAAGAGCATTTCATGAAAACAAGACATCTCATCCACCATTACTCAAATTGCATTTGAGATTTGGTTAATGAGGTGGGAATCACATTTAGATCATGCCAAAGCATAGTCACTTTAGGTTTAGTATTATTAGTAGTAAATGATGCAAGAAAACACGCTTATACAAAGCGTCCCCCCCACCAAACTATCCAACTTGCCTAATAATTTGTCTGATTCTTCCATAAATTTATTCAAACTACCCACTTCCACAACACCAGATGGTAGTTTATTCCATCAGTCAATTACTTTCTCTCAAGGCCGCCTCCGTAGCCAGGTGGGAAGGAGCAGCAGTGCGTAGCACACACTTCTTGATTAGACCAGGGTTCGAGCCCGTCACCACCAAATACGGAGGATGCGGAAAGGTCAGGGAATGACCACTGCATATCCCGGAGCAATATGGCCTTAGTTGCTAATGCTCCTAAAAACCAAATAACAAACAATCAATTACTTTCTGGCAGAAAGCAAATTTTCATACATCTGTTCTGCAACCATCCTTTTTTAATTTAAGTTTATGTCCCCACATGTGGGTTTCTGAGAAAGAGTAAGAATGCCATCAGTATTTAATTAACTCAATCCATTTAAAGCTTTAAACATTTCAATCAGGTCTCCTTGCAGGAGCCTAATTACTAAGTGCTATAATTTACAGAACCGAAGTTTTTCATGGCAAGAATATCCTTTCGTGTCCTTGACTAATCTGGTTGTCCTCTGCACCTATTCCAAGAGATCCACATCTTTCTTAAGATTATCACATGAGATAACCATCAGGGGTAAAGAGAGGAGTTTTTGCTTTCATAAAAGTGACTATGGTGGTCTGAGACAGTTATTAAATTTTATACAGAGGGACCAACTGATGATGTTACCTAAAGCAAGGCGCCTCCGTAGCCAGGTGGGAAGGAGCAGCAGTGCGTAGCACACGCTTCTTGATTAGACCGGGGTTCGAGCCCGTCACCACCAAATACGGAGGATGCGGAAAGGTCATTCAGGGAATGACCACCGCATATCCCGGAGCAATATGGCCTTAGTTGCTAATGCTCCTAAAAACCAAATAACAACAACAACAACATACCTAAAGCAAATGCTAAATGGGAAGCATTCAAAGAATTAATCTTGGAAGCTACTAGGCTTTTCATACCAACTAAGAAATACTGTTCAAGGTTTAGGCCTTAATGGATGTTAGATGAACTAATGTGACATGTGGCAGAGAAGAAAAATGCATGGGATACATAGCTGGTGTGTAACCAAGTCACAAAGGAGGTTAGGCAGGCAAAGGCAGATTACAAGAAATCTTTGGCAAAGGATGGAAAGAAAAACAGCAAAGAGTTCTTTACTTATGTAAATTCTAGAAGGAAGGGGATGAATCGGATTGGTCCAATTGATATTGGTGGTTCGACTGTTTGAGTGTGGTACTACATTCAGGGTGGTAGAGAATGAAAAAGACCTGGGGTAATTGTGCAGTCAGATATGAAGTTTTCTGAGCAGTGCACACAGTCTGCAAGAGTAGCTTATGGCGTGTTATCAATGATATATAGGAATTTTTCTAGCAGACATAAGGATGTGATTATCCCCTTGTATAAGGCAACAATGGTCAGGCCACATCTTGAGTACTGTGTACAGGTCTGGAGGCCTCATTTTAGGAAGATGTAGAGCTGCTGGAACGAGTAAAGAGAAGGGTGATGAGATTGGTGAATGGAACAAAGGGTTGCTCTTATGAATAAAGGCTTAAGCTCTGCAAATTGCAGTGTCTGGAGACTAGGCACATCCGAGGGGGATCTGTCTGAGGTGTATAAAGCCTTGAATGGGTTGAGGCAGGCTCAATACTGATGGGATTCTTCCTTTTGCTCAGATAACAAACCTGAGGGAACATAAATTCAAATTGAGGAAAGACAGATGTAGAATAGATGTGCAGGAATTAGCCTTTAGCCAGTGGGTGGTTGATTGCTGGAACAAACTTCCATCTGTCGTGCAGTTGAGAGCTTAAATAAATTCAAGGCAGAACTAGACAAACTTTTGGAATGAATGGGTGGGTGAAATGGGAAGGGTTTTTTATTTTATTTTATTTTTTGGGCTGATGTTGTATAAGCTTGTTTTCTTGCATCATATGCCTCTACTCAGTATACAGTCTAACCATTGCCTTATACAATGAGATAATCACTTTGTTGCCCTTTGCTGGAAAAATTTCTGTATATCATTGACAAAAGCCCATGGTCTGTTCTTCTAGCAGCCTATTTACAATGCTCGGAAAAATTTATGCCAGACTGCACAATTACCCCCCCTAGGTTTCTTGTGTTCTCCACCACCCCGAGTCTCCTAACATCTAATTGGTAAATTATTCTGGGATTACTGCTGCCTACATGTAGTACCTTGCATTTATCAATGTTAAACCCCAATTACCACTTCTCATTACATCTTCCTAATTTTTCTAGGTCTTGTTGCAGTAGTATAAACCCACATATCCCCGGAGCAATATGACCTTAGTTACTAATGCTCCTAAAAATGATTCTTGTCAATAATCACCCTGCCAACCTTTGTATAATCGAAAATTTATACAAGAAGCTTGATATGTTGCCTTCACCAATATCATTAATAAATATTGAAAACAGTAAGGGGGCCCCAGTACTGAACTCTGAGGAATTTCACTAATAACAGTCCAAGAAGAGCAGTGCCCCTTTATAAACATGCTCTGTCTTCTGCCACTCAAGGTGCCTCCGTAGCCAGGAGCAACAGTGCATAGCACACACTTCTTGATTAGACCGGGGTTTGAGCCCGTGACCACCAAATACGGAAAGGTCAGGGAATGACCACCGCATATCCCCGGAGCAATATGACCTTAGTTGCTAATGCTCCTAAAAATCAAATAACAAACAAACAACAAACCGCCACTCAACCATCCCTTTAATCATAGCAGTAACTTGCTCCTAATGCCACACTGCTCCAATTTGTACAGCACCCTTTCATGTAGAACAGTGTCAAAAGCAATACTGAAATCTTAAGCACACATGTTAAAATCATTTGCTGCATCCAGTTTCCTTTGTTACTGACTCACAGTAGCTAATCAGACTGATCAGATAAAGTCTTCCCTTAACAAATCAATACATAACTCCAATCCTGAAAAGATAGCCTTGCAAATACTATGTGCAAATACTTCTTTAACCACGAACTCCCTTCTTTTTTCTAGAAAAGAGGTAAAGCTTATAGGTATGTAGTTACTCACTTTGCTATTTGTTGAACCCCCCCCCTATGTGGATAAGAGGGACATTTGCACATCTCCAATCTATAGATGATCGAGTGATTTCTCTTGGACTTACTCCATGATGCTTTCCACAGACATAGGTGAGTCATAAGATATAAAATTATCATTTATATTCTTCTATCTTTAAATATTTACCACAACAGATTTTGTAAGGTTCAGATGAGTTGCAGTTGCACACAGAAAGGTTACTAATGGTATCCAAAATCATTCTATGTGGAAAGGCTGCAAGTTTCAATGGCTTCTAAAATACTGGTTGCATGACAAGAACTATGGGATTTAAATTGGTGGTATCCAACCATCATCTTACATGGAAGGCAACAAGTTTCAATGGCTTCTAACATATTACTGCTAGCCAGCACTAAAACAACAATGAGATATATATTAGTAAGTCTAAGCCAATATGCAGGCATGTGTTGGGGAGACTTCTGCCACATAACACAATATCTGTGAAGGAGTGTCTGAATACATTTGGTCATAATACAGAATATATGTTATATATGTTATATCTATTACAGAAGTCATATCTATTACTGTGTTCAGGCCTGCAGGCAGCATCTAGAGAAAGGGGGGGACAAAATGAATAAGAGTGGAATTTTTGAAACAAAATGGGATACCAAAACTAGAGGAGCATAAATACCAACTATTGGAAAAACTAAATGATTGGATCTTGGGAAGTTTATATTTGGTCAATGTGTTGTCAATCACTGGGAAAAACCACCTTACTGGGCAGTAAGTGGTGAAAATAGAATGATAAGAGGTTGCATAGACAATTGTTTTGATGTTGCATCAAAAGCCTTGCTTTCTCAACACATTACACACACACACATTATACACGCACACACACACACTATATGCATGCACGCACGCACACACGCACACTACAGTCAAGAAGTTCTTCGACTAGCTGCACAGCACTACAGTTAATAAACTGTAGTGCCAAATTGTGTCTACATCTACATACATGCAGAAGTTTTTTTAATCATTCAATACATTTCATTGCTATGTGCATATGAAGTGTATATGCACAATTTTGCCATGTTTTCTGAGTAAAATATTACAAATTTTGTACATTACACAAAATGGATAGGGAAATTTGTTTCTGAAACAATACTTAAGGTTTACAGAGAGGATTTTCTGTCTCTTATTACTGTGATTGAATGGCATAATATATTCAAAGAGAGAAGAGAAAGTTTGGCAGATGACCAAGCTGGAAGACCCTTAACCTGCTTGTACCTAAAAAAGTTGCAATAAGTTATGCACCAGAACCAATGTGATTGTTGATAAGCTTTCAACATTTTATATGGAAGCTGTCACAAAATTTTAACCAATAATTTGAACATACGTCAGGTTGCTCAGCATGTGGTGCCTTTGATGCTTACCATGAACCATTGGTCCTAGCATCTGTCATTGCAAGGACCAATATGTGGTGTGTTTTCTCTACAGCCTGCAATCAAAATGTGAATCGATATCAAAATCATTTCAATTGCCACAATCAAAAAATTTTTTTGAAAAGATAGGTCAAAGGGAAACCTTTAACCTATCTTGTCAAAAGTGATATAATAGAAGTTCTTTTTGACTGATGGCACATTACAAATCCATTCCTCAAGGCATCACGCAAGTAAATAAGATAAATAGACATATTACACTGGCTGTGAGAGGCAATTCAGCAAAAGCTTACAACAGTGGGCAGTAAAAGCTGATGCACAACAATGCATCAGCACATCACTCATTTCTTACACAACATGAGGTCTCTAAAACAGATACTGTTGTGTTACCCCATCCCCCTTATTCACCATGTGATTTTTTTCATTTTCTCAAATTACGAAACATTTACAATGTTGTTAATTCAGCAGCAGACAAGGGGTTACTAAATATAACTCAAGATGTTCTCCATGCCATTCCAGAGCTGCTACCAAATATTGTACCAGCAGTGGCAAAAGTGCATTACCGCTCAAGATTACTTTAAGGGTGGTTGTGCCTAGATTTAACTGTTTAATATGCAAGTCTGAAAACTTCTGACTGTACTATGCATATAACAATTGAGCAGGAAGAAATCAAAAACTTAAATATTTGAACTAAATCTGTGTTAATTATTGCTCAACATACAATCAAAATAATCTGAACAAAGATTGCAACTCCGATATTTAAGAAGCTACAAAACAACATTGGGTTAACTATAATTTGATGATGGCACATGTAACTTGTGTAGGAGATGCCTGTATGTCTCTTAGTATTAACATCTAATGATAGAATGAGCATGAATTATCATTATATATAATGATTTTCTATTAAAATCTATGGGAAATAAAAATATCAAATTAATATCCTTACAGAATTATTGCTATAATTTTAAAATTAAATGCTAAAAACAGTAATTTTATAACAATAGAAAAGAAACAAGTTTAAATAATTATTACTTTAAAATTTAATATTTATTTGTCTCATTTATATTTGATGTTGACTGTAATTTGTTACAACAGTTTCAGTAGTTTTGCTTTATAAACTTAATTTTATAGATATGCTCTGAGCAATTCCTCACTATGATTACAAAGGGCCCTTTCATGCTTAGAAAAAAAAAAAAAGAAGAAAAAAAAAAGAAAAAAGCAGTCTGGTTTGAAATATACTGGTTCTTTATCAGATGGCAGTTGGTCTCTAGTGACATTTTCCCTTAGGGTATGAACACATAGAAAGCAGGCTGCAGCTTGCTGGTGACCAGCACCTGTAACACAGTTGAAATGACTCATTTAAGTTTACAGGAAAATACACAGTAAAAGCATGTTGGAACTGGTCAGTGTTGGTTGTTTTTAAACCAGTTCACCAAATTTTTGCTTACTATAACTTACAGGGCATACACTAGCTCTTTATTTATTCCTCAAAAACATTAATTCATCTGAAGAATTGGAACTTGAAAAGATAATTTGCATGTAGTGTTGCCAACCAACCTACTTTTTGACTACTATATTTTTATTATTTTCGGTAATGAATTTTTTTTTAAACTCAAGAGGTATTAGAACCTATAGCACAAGAGGTATTAGAACCTATAGTACTTAGTACTGCACATGGGTTGAAGATAAAAAGATACCTGTTGACATCAGACTCAAATTTCTGTAGATTATAATTTTCAGGAAATACATACGAAGGGAGGTTGTTCCAGAAAATGAAAGTTGAAGGAATAAACGAGAAAGAAGAGAAGTCGGTTCTGTGAGTTAAGTTGGACAGTAAAAGGATGCTGACTGGTTGTGGAACATTTTCAGACTGGCTTGGAAGAGCGTGGAAATTACAGAAATTTCAGAAGAACAGTGCCAATGGAAGTATCTATAGAAAAGGCATGCAGCAGAAACACAATGGTTATGAAACAGAGAGTAGAGATACTTTGTTAAAGATGGGTCATTAATTAACCCAATTGCACACTTCTGAATGGAATCTAGAAGCCTGAGAGAGGTTTTGAGGGAACTGCCCCAAATGTGGGAACAATATTTCATGGTAAGGCAGATTTGCAATTTGTAGAGAGTGAACAGCTGTTTGGAAGAAAAGTAATGCTGAGAGGAAAAGAGAAAACCCAGTTTTTTAGATGCAGAGGAAGCAATATTTGTACTGTGCTCATGCCAAGCAAAATTAGAAATAAGGCTAATCCCCAATAGAGATACATGACCTTGCCTAGAAATCAGAGTGTCATCGAAGCATAGGAGCAGAGGAATGCTTTTTGCAAGGTATAAGACAGGACTGAGTTTTAGAAGGATTGAAATCAAATAAGTTATCTTTGCCCCGCTGGAGAATTACCCGGAGATCTTCATTTAAGGAATTAGAAGTGAATATTCGAGAAGTTGAAGATGTTTGTGTAGGCAAAGTTTCACAAACTGGAAGGTGGAATACAATATGCTATCATCAGCTAAACTATGGAAAAGATTTTTGGTCAATAGAAGGTCATTAATATACAAGAGGAAAAGTGTGTGAGAAAGAACTGAACTTGGGGAACACCTGCATTAGTGGAGAGGTTAGAAGACAGAGTCATCTACCATCACCCACGGTGAGTGGCCAGAGAAAAAACTGGATACCCAATTACAGAAAACAGTTGGCAATCCACAAGATGGAAGCTTATTTAGAAGATCTTTAAGCCAAACATGATCAAAAACTTTTTAAATGTCAAGAGCAACTGCTTGAGGTTCACGGAACTTTTCCACTGAATTTGTCCATAGATGGGTAAAACATAAGCCAGAATATTACCAGTGGATCAACACTGACGGAATCCATACTGGCAATCACTGATCAGATGGGAGGTTTCTACATAGTTTAAAAATTGGTGGTTAATTGATTTCTCCATTACTTTAGAAAGAGTGGAAGTAAGTGCAATGGGATGATAACTGGATGGGAGGGATTTGTCACCCTTTTTCGGAACTGGCTGGATATGAGCAAATTTCCAAGCTGAAGGAAAAATACCTTTGGAATAAGAAAGTGAAAAAAGGCAGCAAAGAACAGGAGTAAGTTCAGGAGTGCAGGTTTTGAGAAGAAGTGGAGAAATACCATCAGGACCTGGAGCTTTCTTGGCATAAAGACTGTTCAAAATTCTCCTGACATTTGTTTGAGAGAAGACCACAGGAGGCATTGAATGGAAAGTAATTTTTACACACACACACACACACACACACACACACACACACACACACACACACACACACACACTGAATCATTACTGTGCTGCCCTTTCAACATATCAGTAGTAATTAAAGGTGCTATCAATTCTGTCACTTTAGTATTATACAGATTTGTAACATAGTGGTCGGTTTTATTGGTTGACCTGCAAACCTTTGCTGTGTTGCTCACACCAGCACATTTTTGCACAACTTCAATAAAACATGATTTCATTCACTCAAGTAGTAAACAATATTGTCTGTCAATACCTCATGTTTATTAACTTCATCCCTGAATGACACTGTGATGGGGAGGGGGGGAAAGTTGGATGACAAGCAAGCATAGGGTTAAACTTTTGTGCCCAAATCAAGAGATAGCACTATACTCTGTTCATCGAGAGGAGACAGTAGCTGTTGCACAAAACAAAACACTGGTACCACAAAATGGTTGGCTGTTGCACAAAACAGAAGGAACTGGAAAATTGCTGGAGAGGCCTTTATCCTGCACCGGCTTGAAAGTGGCTGATGATGACCACAAGATTAACAGTACCAAGGACAACAAGTAGAATTCTAGGAATTTGAATGACAGAATAATAGATATTTTTCTTAACCATTCACATGTAATGTCTCTTTTCAATGAATAAATTATTCATGAACAGAGGACAGTAGCTGTAAACAACAACAACAACAACAAAAAAAAAAAAAAAAAAATTCCATTGGTACCACAAAATTAACAGCACCAAAGACAATAAGCAGAATTCCAGGAATTTGAATGAAGGATTAATGGATATTTTTCTTGACTTTATTGATTGATATTCATATAAGGAGGCATTGCACTTGCAACGCCTCCTTATATGAATATCAATCAATGAATAAATTATTCATGGAGAGGGGATGGCAGCTGTAAACAAAAAATATTAGTAGCACAAAATTAACAGTACCAAGGACAACGAGAATTCCAGGAATTTGAATGAAGGATTAATGGATATTTTTTTGACCATTCACATGCAACGTGAATAATCAAAAAAAAAAAAAAAAAATTTCTAATTCCATAATGAGAACTCTATTTTTACCACTGTCAGCATATGTTGCCCAAAGTGAACACAATTTAAAGTTGCAGGGCTACTTATGACTCACCCTATATATCAATATAGTATTAAAATATATTTTATACAAAAATATCTTGAGCTGAGAAAGACTCCCTTTTCCTACAGACCCTTAACCTTGACATTTGAAGACTATGGACATCTTTGGGATAGTAGCTCTACAAATGACAATAAAGTTCTATTAGAGGTCATATTTTCAACTATATCACTTCTTCCAACCCACTTAGATATAAACATGGCAATCCTTATATTTCACCATATGCAGTATAGCTCTTCCCAAATTCCAAGAATAGATCTGCCTGAGGGAAACATGACTTTGTTTCTTTACATTGTTACTTTAGGGAAGTATGTACTTTTGTTTTGGTGATACACAAGGAATATGGATTAACTCATTTTCTTACTCTGTAATTATAGCAGTGCTAAAAATTTTTATTCTTCCCAGCATGTTACCAGTTTTTTCAATGTAGCACCAGTGTTGTGACTGCAGGAACACTCATTTTTAAAAATATTTAAGTTGCATCAAGCTGAACATTAGGATAGCTTTATCTTTGGTCAAGATGACAATAGAACCAACCAGTTTTGACAGAGGTGGGAGTAGAGATAGGCAAAAGTTGCTGCCAATAGCTTTGGCAAGGGACCAGAATGACCAACTATCATTTGGACTAAAAGCAAGTCTTCTACTATTAGCCTGTTCAAAATCTAGTTTGGACTGATTAATAACTGCTTTACAATCATTGCAAGCTTTGGTGTAGGCAGAAAATGAACCTGGTGATTTGGAAGTAAGCCAATTGTGATATGCAACATTCTCATTTTGAACAGTCTTAACACATGTATCAGAAAACCAAGGTTTACATAAAGGACAAGATTTTAAGGTGGAGTGTGGTATAAAGGATTTAATTCCTACAAGAATAATTTCACTGACATGATTTGAGCAACCATGACATCAGATCTGAAACAGTAATCTGACCAAGGAAAATAAATTGTGTAGATCATCCCATTTTGCATTCTTGTAATGTCAAACAACACACAGTTGAGAATGGCAACAAGAGAATGGGTCCACTGGAGAAGAGACAATCACTAAGTCATGATCTGAGGTTATTGTTTGTTTGTTTGTTTGTTATTTGATTTTTAGGAGCATTAGCAACTAAGGCCATATTGCTCCGGGATATGCGGTGGTCATTCCCTGACCTTTCCGCATCCTCCGTATTTGGTGGTGACGGGCTCGAACCCCGGTCTAATCAAGAAGCGTGTGCTACGCACTGCTGCTCCTTCCCACCTGGCTACGGAGGCGCCCCATGATCTGAGGTGCCTAAAGGACCACTCACCTTGACCATGTACCTAGAAGGGCAATTTGTGAGAAAAATATCAAGCATTCGGCTGGGTGATCAGGATTGTCTGGTATTCTGGTAGGTAAATGAACAATCTGTGCAAGGTCTTTAGTAATTGCAAACACTTCAACATCTTGACCAGCTGGGTCCATGTTACTAGAAAATGGAAGCCAGCTGGAGTTGTGAACATTAAAATCGCTGAGGAAAATTACCTCACTGTTAGGAAATTTGGACTGAAGAAAGTCCAAAGTTCAAAGTCCAAGTTCAAAGAGTTCCAAGTGATTAGTGGAGTTGGGAGAATGATAGAGACAACAGATGAATTTAACAGAATGGAGTACAGAGGGGATTCCAAATTACTAAGTCTCTGACAAGGAATATTAGAGTGGACATGTGCACAAGTACCACCTTTGAAGCAAAAGGAATCATTTAGTGAATAAATTAGATCAACTGTTATGAGCAGTGGTTGAATCTACTGATAATTGTGATTTTGTCAGAAAAAGTACTTGGGGTTTGGCAGACTGTAAGAGAAATGGACATCATTCAGATTGCAACTGAGACCACATATATTTGTGAAACCAACAAGGAAGTGTTCGGGAGGTTTAGATCTTTTTTGTAATAAGTTTGTTCTTTTAGTTTGACCATTCACAATGTATTCATTAGTAAGAAAAGGTGCAGAGGACATATTGTACGAAGTAACAAAATTTTTGGATATGGTACACACAGCAAGAATATACCCAGTTCCTCTACATAATGTGGCCTCAACAATCCCCTGCATACACATGATTTGGACTCCCTCTAGGCACTATCTGGAAGAGTAGAGGTAGTGAGATTATAGACCAGATGATCCAGAAGCCTCCTAGAAAGTTACCAACAGGTTCGTTCTGATGGACTATCAAGCAGCTGGCCTGCGAACACCATTTTAGAGCTATACCCTTGAAATGTAAGGAGCGTAATGAATTTAAAATGAAGAGATGAGACGACTTGGTGCAAAGCAGATTTACTTAAAAGTGAATTGAATTTTATAATCAAATCCTGGAGGCCACAAAACGAAAGGAAAAAATATAAATTTTGATTAATACTGATTTTGGAAATAGTGATATGTTTTTTAATTAATAAGTAGTGCAATATGATCATCTAAACTAATTTTTAATTTCAAACAGTGTGTTTCATTCAATAAATATTATTTGCATGCAAAATAGGACATATGATTAATATACATATCTACCTGTAGTATTTTGTGCTGATTAGTTTTGTAATATTAAAAATATAGGTTACGTTTAGTATCTTACATACTAAGGTCTATTCACTTAAGGATTTTAAAAGTAAGCAACCCTACTTGTATGTATACACTCCTCTCAATTTGCATATATGGATTAGCCCGTGACCACCAAATACAGAGGATGCGGAAAGGTCAGGGAATGACCACTGAATATCCCCGGAGCAATATGGCCTTAGTTGCTAATGCTCCTAAAAACCAAATAACAAAACAAACAAACAAAAATAAGCATATAGATTACCATATCTTATGGTTTTTAACAGACTTTCCTAAGAAACACAAATTCCTGGTATGACAACAGGCACTGGCCAACCAGCTTTTGAAATGTCCATGTTAGTAAGCAGGTTAATGCATGTTTCTGACACCAACAACATGTGTGCTGGTCAATCTGCTTTCTATGTATGTACATGTATCCTTACAAAATGGAAGTAATGTAGTTCTTCAAAGCTACCATACACTATGTGAAGCCAGAACTTCGGAATTACTAAATATTAATGTTATTTTATCCTTTTAAAAATTATAAAGAGTAGAACTTTCTCATCCTCTCATATTGTGGGTGGCAGGTTTTTTTCCTCCTGGAAAGTGCATGGTCTTAATGCTCATATTAGAATGAATTAATGGTAGCTCACATAGAGCAACTTCATTACCACTGTTTTGGAAATGTTTAGAGGCCACTTAATAAAATATACTTACTGTTAACAGACCAATAAAGCTCAAAACAGTCACAGCAGTGTCAACCGATAAACAAATGGCAAATTAACGTTTTAGATAAGGCTGATTATTTAAAAGTAGTAGAATAAAGGAAACTGATGGTAGCACAAAGTTTATTCTACTGAGAGCTTTAAGACCATTGCACTTACTAGGCAATTTAAACTTTACTAATAAAATAAATTTTCTGTTTATACTCCGGGATGACCACACAGTCAGAGGAGTTCACATGGTAGAGAGAATACAAGAAACAGCACCATATTCAGCGGTCATAGGCTTGAACCTGGGTCACTCAAGGCACGTGTACTTATGCACCCCGCGCGCCTGACAACTTGGCTACGGTGGCCCTTAGCCGAGAAAGTTCACCTATTTTTCTAAATTTCAAAAAAGGCCAAAATAAAATTAGTTGTGTAATAATTCTGAAAGGAATTAGAAGTAAAAATCCTTTTCAAGGCAAAGTTGTCTGGACTGATAAAGACATTTAAGTTAGGTACAACTTTTATGTGAAAATTACATAGAATCTAAATGACCAAGTGGGGCCAAAATTTATTCTTGCAGCATCACAGATCCATTTCCATGCTCTTCCTTGCACTTCAATACTATGCAACTTCTTTTTGGGAAAAGCTGTTAATGATAACTTATGTTAACTAATACAAGACCACTTCTATTGTGTAAGAATTACTGCTATATTTTCCAACTGGCTTAGATCTATTTACAGATTAAGTTGTGTAAAGGAAAATATGATAGCCACGTGGTAGCTATAAAAATTTTACCATCAATGAACAAATCATTTGCTAATATATACTTAATAAAACTCAAAATATTATTCTAAATTATTTTGCTTCAAAAATGTGTCTGCACTAGTAGGCAAGTTATAATTCAAATTATTACCGATGCAGTAAGAAACAATAAACAAAACTTTGATAAAGCAGTGGATGAATTAGGGTTCAAAAGTTCTTATTCTTAACTATTTATAACCATAACTGATAATTACTGTTATGGTTATGTGGTTATTAGGGAAAGAGAGTTTATATATTTATCAACATGGTGTCCATAAAGTTTGCAATCAACTGTACACATATTTGTAAATGACCCGTAAATTTTTATGGGTAACTGAACCTGTTTCATTAAATATTTCAAGTTTTACTATCACAGATTGAGATACAGGTTTTTTTTGTTTTTTTTTTTGTCCTGGATAACTGTTACTAAATTCTACAGCAATTTCTGTATCCATCCTTCATGTCCATATAACAATTTCTATGCACACCTGCAAGTGTAATGACATGATTATTACATATGGTCACCACAAACCTACAACAAAAAGAAACTTTTAAGACAAATGAAGTTTACACATCGATTCCATACTTTATGGCCAGCTGTATTATGACATGATTATTATAATTTGTATTATTCTTATTCTGAAATTTCATCTGTATTATTTTTGTAATATTTCTAATTTCCACCTACCATGGCATTACATTATTTTTGTTGGAATAAAAATAATAAAATATTGCTTTAATATGAAATTTATTTTATATTTCACTGCTTTAAACCTGATACTGTTATAGGCACAATTATAAACTTATTCAAATGCTAAATAAAGTGTAGAAAGAAAAAATTACCATTTACAATACAATTACCACTTAATGACTACATAACAGTTATAATTAAAGTTTGTAAATTTGTTTACTAATTTAATAAATAACTGTAAAACATACTAATTATAAAAGAACAGACATAAAAATTTCTCTGTATGCTGTCAGGATATAAAGTGATAACCAATTAAGAACAATTTATGGTAATTTTATTTATTCAGACAGTAAAGATTATCCTGCAGGTAGTTTTATAAATACAAACCACAAAAATGTAATTTCCCAAAGATATTACAATGAGCACAAATTAAAAAATATTTAATAAATACACAAATATTGTTTGCCATGATTCACATGCTTAAGTTCTTTTAGCACATTTTATCACTTGTGCAGCAGTTCAAAGCAAAGGGGAGCTCAGGATGATAATATACAGAATTTTTTTAAAATATTATTTTTAATACTTGGTAAGGTACCACAACTCTCCATCTCACACATACTAAAATACAACCTCAAGTTAATAACTACACACATTGAATAAATGAATAAATGAGCATTATATGGTACAATCACAATTTTAGGTCAGCATGACACCGCCATGTTCCTTTCCCAGAATTACTTAATATATTATTTCTGTAAAGGTTTTCCATATTTTCTTTTCTGATCATGACCTGTTTTAATTCAATGCATTCATACTCAGAGCAATTTTTTACCACCATAATAAACTGTTTTTAAATTGCTTAGTAGGTATTACTCAAAAGTTTAAAGACTGTCATAAAAATTACCAGGTATTCAGTGGAATTCACTTGTGAAGTAACAGACCAGAGTAATTTTGCCATTACTGGAAGCACTTCTGGAAGAACCCCAGTTTTGTTAAGCATGCACTGCCTCTTGATTTTTGTTGGATCAGCATGACACCGCATTTAATAACATTTTTAAAATATAATTAAATATTCAGTATTTAAACTTTAGGGGGAAAGCCTCAACTGGAACAATGGACTTTTGGCAAGACTCAAACAAAAGTCACTACTGGGTGTGTCCCATTACCTGTTACTGGATTCCCCCCACACCTCCAACCATGAAGCTATATTGTCCACATGTATGAGGTACAATTATAGACCAGTGAGTTTGGCTTCTGTGGTTGGTAAGATTATGGAATCTATGGCTAAAAGTGCAATACAAAACCATCTCAACAACAATGGTATCCTAAATGAGTCTCAGCACATTTTCATGAAAGGGAAGATCTTGCCTGAAAAAAATCAGATAAATTACTATGAAAGATTATAAAGCAGTTGGATCAAAGAAACAACTTTGACATTATATATCTGGATTTTAGTAAGGATTTTGATATAGCTCCCCATGGGAGGTTATAAATTAGAGTAGGTCAAGATAGATCCTCAGTGGATTTGGGATTACTGAAGAACAGAGGCAGAGAGTGGTTATAAATAGGTATTATTCAGAGTGGATTAGAGTAGCAAGACACCCATAGGGATCAGTGCTCATACCTCTCCTGTTTCTGATCATAGTATTAACAGTGAGAAAGGAGCAAGCTTGTATTTACATGGCTTCACCTAAAAAAAAAAAAAAAAAAAGCCAACCTACATCACTTATCCTTCCCCTCTAACATGTTTTATATAGATAAAAATTTGCCCAATTTTTCCTTAAACTTATCCAAACTACCCGTTTCCACATACAACAACAGATGAAATTTATTCTAACAATCAATTATTCTCTGGCTGAATGTAAATGTTTACATTCAGCCAAGGAATGTTTACATTCATCGATTTAAATTTATTTCTTCTTATGTGTCTTGACTGAGCAAGAGGTAAGAATACCAGTAGCATTTAGTTTACTCAATCCATTCAAAGCCTTAAACACCTCAGCAAGATCTCCTTGCAAGTGCTTTAGTTTCCTAAATGGTAATTCCTAAATGATACTATATTGACTGGAGAAGCTGTCAGAGTTTGTTGACAACTTAATGGTTGCGAGGACAGTTAATGATCAGAACTAGGTAACTGCTCCAAAAGGATCTGGAATGACTGCAAGAATGATCTCTGAAAAATGGCAGCTAAAATTTAATGCTGCAAATGCAAAGTACTGCACTTGGGGAACAGAAACCCAATAACAGTTTATAGATTAGGCAGAGGAAAGGATTTTCAGGATGAAAAAGATTTGGGTTTACTAAATAGATAAACATGAAACTCAAAAAGCATTGTAAGCAGGATGCAAGAAAGGTACATAGAATTCTGTATATGATTTATCGAAATTTTTCAAGTAGAGAGGAGGTGATCATTATCCATTTCTATAAGATGATGGTGTGAGCACAATTGAAATATTGTGTTCAGGTATGGAGACCACATCTAAAGACAGAAGTTCTGGAGGAGGTGCAAAGAAGGGCAACCAGATTGATAAAGAGCAACAAGGCATTCATCCGAGCAGCAGCAACTTAGAAGAGTTGTTCTGTAGAACTTTAGAAATTTGACACTTGGGGGGGGGGACAAACTAAGAATATATAAGACCTCAAGGAGGTTTAGTGAATGAATGAGGGATATTTTCACTTGTGAGTGAGAGACAAGAACCAGACAACATAAATAAAATACTTTTTTCTTTTTTTTTTACACGATCTTACTCAAAAATAACACAAAACAACACCACACAAAATTAGATAGGCACTTGATCGGAATAATATGAGTTTTTTTGTGTTGTTTTTTTTTGGTAGATGTAAAATAAGTGCAATTTCTTCATCATGGCATTTTAACTAACAAATAAAGAAAGAACACAATTTTCTCATTTCACAGTGGGCATGTGGTGGTTTTTTTCCTGAAGATTCGGGATAATAAATGGCAAAACAATACTTATATCAGAAAACATTCTTTGAAATCCATCATCCTAGCAACACAGAAATCATAAACTATTTCTTTTACAAGATCTTATTCAGGGACAGAAAAAAAAAAAAAAGTACTCTGGCACAACCACCAGGCCAGTGGAGTTTACAATAAATCAATCAATACAAACAATCATATTCAGCAGTCACGTGCTTGAACCCTGGTCTATTCAAAGAGCGCGTGCTACTGCACTTGTGCTCCTGACCACTCGGAAGCAAGCTAGTGAGTGGGTTTGTGCCAACTGCTTATGAAAGTATACACTGTTACTAACTATGTCACCACAGCAAGGGAGTCTGTAACTTTTGAGTAGTACTTTGTATAGTAATTTTAATCTGGTTATAAAACTAAATGTTTTTGGAAAACAGTAGTATTTACAGAGGTACTTCATAGAAAATGTGGTTTTCAATAAATGTATGCAATTATTGGGTATTCCCAACATATAAGTAATTTTTATTTTCTAAAATTCAGTTGCAAAGTAGTTAAACCTATTAATTAATACAGATATTCTGCAACAGAATCATCCAAAGATATCTACTAAAGGCATTTTAGGTGAAACAGACAACTTAGCTATAAACCCATGAGTCCCACAAGAAATTAGCATTTATGAGGATGATTAACCCATGCATAGTTGGAGACCCTGTTTCTATTAAAAAATGTAAATCATTATGAACAGAAGTTTGGATTGCACTATAACTAAATCAAATACTTTCCTAATACAGTGGAACGCCACTTTAAGATTTGTTCACTATACGACCAAATCACTTTACGATGAACTCTCCATATTAAAATACCATTCACTATACGATATGTGGTAAGCACCAGTCATTGTGATCACGTTTGCGAACTGAATTTCAATTCTATTATGCAATTCTAATAAGCGAAAATAGGAGAAATATTATCCAAAGGCTATAAAAGTAAAGATCACAAATTTACATTTATTTACATTACCAATTAACAAAATTAAATGATAGGTGAAAATTGGAATATTTTCCACAGGTTAACAAAATAAAAATAAATCTATGCTACCATACATAGCTTAATTAATACGTACTGTAATATGTACATACTAACTAGTTGATATTTCTGTTCACTGATATATATATATATATTTTTTTTTTTTTCCGGTTCTAAAATTTATAACAGTAAAAAAGATAAGCAATCAATAACAAGGGACACGACATGCACAAATTGCAACTAACACTATATGTGCAAGTGAGATACGGAGTAACTAGTTTACCAAGCTTAAAAAATAGGAATGGAGAGAAGATTCTGAAAATTTATTATTATTTTTTTTTTTATGATTAAAGAGAAAGGGGAAACATTTCACCATAATAATATAAAACCCACAGAATTCCAGCCATCGGTGTCATAGCAAATGCAATAAGATCAAGTTTACTACCCTTTTATAATAGATTGCACTAACACAAAAGTCCAATGGACCGAAAACTGCAAATTGTTTTATGATAGTGACCCCTAGAAATGTGCTTTATAAAAATATCACAAAGGCATTCAAAATTGATTCTTATAACCGAACACATGATACCGATGTGGTGCATTTTAATGATTTTAATTGGTTTTTTGAAATTCAAGTGGCTGATTCCACTGACCAGTGATCACATTAACCGGTGCCTACTTATTTCACTTTACAATGAGATAGGCTTATGATTGTCTCCGACCAGACCACACAGTCCTTCTTCTCAGCCAATAGCAACATTTGTAAACATATTGGCCACGTGTTTTGTTTTTGCATTTTTTAGTTGAAGTGATTTTTTGTGTTGTGCTTTAATGAATATATTAGTTTTAATCAATTATTTTATGTACAATTTCCATTATAAAAATCACCTTTTAGAGAGAACAATAGCTGTTATATAGCAAAAACTTCAGCTTCCAAGGTCTTGGAACGAATTACCAAAAAACAGTGTTATTGGGTTCACATTACGATATTTTCATGATATGATGGTGTCTCTGGAATGGATTAATATTGTAAAGCAGGTGTCCACTGTACCATATAACACTTGCTTTTCATATTTGTGGTGAAATTTGTTGTGCCTACGAGGAATAAATTTTGCAATAAAATCAAGATTTCTCAATCAAGTTGGTTATTATTTTGCTGGCTTAGGTTTAAAATTTAAAAGCATAACAAAATAATTCAACATAATTTGGCATTCATAGTTTATATATTAGAACCTATATTGTCATACAGACCTCTAGTTTCTGTTCAGCTTGTGCCAACTGTTCTTTCTGAGCATGTGTATAGTCACCCAGCATACGAGAAATCTGTTTTCTGTCTTCTAATTCTTCTCCAAGTCTGCTGTTATAGTCAGCTAACAAACTGCATGCCTCATCCACTTGCTTCGATAACTTATCAGCAGCATCTCTGTCTGAAACGTACAAAATAAAAAAAAAATAATAAAAACAACAACCACCCTGTGTACTTGGTAGCAATACCCGTCATGAGGTGGCATCCCCCAATCGGGGAGAAATAATATAATAATAACAGCCTAGCAGCAATAGGTCTCTCAGAGAACACATACAAGGAACTCCAGAAAGTGGCAATCCTGAACACCTGTAAGATAGTCAGAGTGCCTCGACCAACAGTAACACCAGACATAACAACCATCCTGTGCACTTGGTGCCAGTACCAGTCACAGGATGGTACACCCCCCCACTAGAGAGAATAATATAACAAAAAAAAAAATAAATAAATAAAAAATAAATAAATAATAATATTAATAAATAAAATAGAATAAAATAAAATAATCTGCCATATAACAGCAAAAACAGGATCTCCCTAATTTACAATATTAAACTAAAAAGTTTCTTTTGATGTTATAATGAACAAGGTGCAAATTCAGTGCAATAGCACACATATTGGCACCTCTGTAGCCAGGTGGGCAGGAGCAGCAGTGCATAGCACACGCTTCTTGATTAGACCAGGGTTCGAGCCCGTGACCACCAAATACGGAGGATACGGAAAGGTCAAGGAATGACCACCGCATATCCCCGGAGCAATATGGCCTTAGTTGCTAATGCTCCTAAAAACCAAATAACAGCAACAACAGCACAAATATACTGAAACACTCCTCTTAAGATTTTATTTAATAATAAATACAGCAGATGACAGGACACCAAAGAAAAGATTAAACAGCTTACACTCTATAAATTAAAGAAATATGAACCACCAAAAGAAAATTAATAATTTTCCATAACTTGAACTGACATAATTATTAAAATCAGCAACAAAAGGCCAAATGAAATTCATATCACTAATTTTGCCACCATCTGCGTGGTGGTAAATATGCAATTCTGAAGAAGACAGTTTAAAATCACATTGGCAAAGAGCGATATTAAAATGCAAGTTAAGCTTCATTAATGGAATGGCATTCTTCGAATACTTCAATCATTAAAAAAAAAAAAAAAAAAATTCATATTATTCTTGCATAATGTAAATATTGGAGTTATTAATTAACATAAATGCTCTTCTTTGGGAGAGGCATTAAGATTTTTAAGAGCACCTACCTAGTTGCAAAAATGGCATTCGAAGATAGTTCACATTATATTAGTACAGAGTTAATATCCATCAGAATAGAGACAATGCTATAAATGAAAGAGAAAGAAAGAAAACCGATCTTGTCAAGAGGTAACAGTATTATTGAAGATAATCAGGTAATAAAATTGTTTTTGGAGGGAAATAATGCAAAACTAGATATAAAAAGCATCAGAATCATTAGATCTCCAGAGTAAAGAACAGTCTGGAGATCTGCATTTTCCTATTGAATACAGATATCCACATGAAATACAAATAGTCTCCTCAGTTAATTAATAGCTTCTCTGCCATAAAACAAAAATTTCATTATATATCATGTATAGTTACAAACCTTGTATTTTTTCCAACAAAGAAATATCTGATACTTCTGGAGGAAGACTGGCAATTTTTTCTCTTACTGCTGCATCAGTAGATGGTGCATTTTCTAAATCCTGCAATGCTTTAATTAGTTCTTCAGCCTTTAAAATATAGAGAAATTTATATACATATGATTTAATAATCCTAATAACCTGATTTAATAATCTTAATTTTTAACAGTTATCAATAGTTTTCCAAATACACTGCTTGACAACATTACATAACAAAATGGTTTTCATGTTTTTGTTTTTTTTCTACGAACAATGTCACCGAAGACAAATATTTGATATAATATGCATCCTGATGTGCAAATTTTGAATATCCAATAGAAATCGATCTACCACTTACAGAGCCACAGATTATGCATATTATTCATGCCTATAAAAACATGGGTTGCGACCATCACTTCATTCCCATTTTTTGGCTTGCTCAGTAGGATAGCCACAACCCAGGGGCTCACATCTGGTGAGTATGGGCTTGGCACACACACAGGATCCTGAGCTGGATATCATCATTCTTCTCTTTCTTAGTGATTCCCTTTTGACTCTCTCTCTGTCAGGGTGACTCGGTTTTTTTGGGTGGTGCAGCATAAGCCTCAGGCTTCCTTGCACTATATAGCTAATAATAATAATAATAATTTTCAGTACTCAGGATGGCAAGTCATCATCATTTAGATGATTCTTTGTGATGGTGGGCCATTGGATGATTTGAAGGTGGGCAGTCGCAAGCAGAGATGACACATTGACTTAATGTGTCACACAGCGTCATCTTGATGCTATGGAAGAAGTTTTGGGAGACAGGAATCATTAAAAGAAAGAAGAGCCGGGTAAGGTCATCCAAGGTCTATATCAACCAGAACAGACCACTATCTGGCTCTATCAGCAAGAAGGAATCCTATGATTCCCTGTCATTAACTGTCTCTTGAGGTTGCTGTAGTCACAGGTGAAAACATTTTCAAGTGAACTGTGTTAAGAAGGCTCAATTCAAATGGACTCTATGCAAGGAACCCAGTGGTTTGTATTCCATTAATCCTACAAATAGATTCTAGATGTTATTTCTTCTGGAGACGAGGAATGCGGTACCATTCCTCGAACATCAGAGAAAGGGACACCTATGGTGGAGGTGGTGTTCTCGTGTGGGGTGGAATAATGACAAATGGCTGCACCCCTCTCACAAATGGCTGCACCCCTCTATGTTTTTGATAGGGGTACTGTAACCGAGCAGAGTACCAAGAACAGATTCTCGAACCCTATGTGCAACTTTTTAGGGGTGAAGCTGGCCCAGATTTTCTTTTCATGCACGACAACACCACTGCACACAGAGCTCAACTGATGGAAGAATATCTTAAAAGTGAAGATATCCAATGACCGTTGTGGCCAGCACGATCACCAGACTTAAATTCAATAAAATATGTCTGGGACACCCTTGGGCATTGTATTCAATGCCAACAGCCAACTCCTTGGTCACTTGGTGAGCTAAGGTCTGCGCTGGTGGAGGAATGGGAATTGTTGCATCAGAATCTTATAGACACCCTTATATCAAGTGCTGTCAAGCCTGTTTAGCCATTGGAGGGGATCATATGTATACTGATGTCATGTGACCATATTTTCAAGCACATTACAGAAGTCTGCATTGTGACCTTTTTGGCAATTCTCACACAACCCCTATAAATGTCTTATACCTGTCCAAAGTTTCTTGCTGTCCATTTGATCATTATTCTATCGGTATGGTACACCACCATACCAAATTTTGTCCTGCTTCATTGCAAGTCGCATGAGTTACGCCACATTTTCTACATCTTCTATTAATTTTGTTCAGCAGTGTTCTTACGAAACAAGAATTAAATGATTAGATAATCCAGGCTATGAGAAACCTTCATATAAAAAGATGTAGTGAACATCACAGAAATATGTTTTAAAAATTCATTTATTTATTAAAATCTGTTGTTTTTCCATACATGACACAGAGAACTAAATGTGCCAGAAAGATTCAACAGTTATCCTGAAATTCACTCTGGTGTTGCTCATACCATTCTTTTTCTAGAAGGAAATTTTTTCCAGAGGTTAAAGAGAGAAATCAAGGAAAATTTCTGAGAATGACATGTGACATTTTTTCAAGCAATATGAAGGGCCATGAGCTGCAAATTAAGTGAAATTAAGTGGCAATACTGTTTCATATTGGTAATCTTGCACATGTAATACCATTATGTCAACTATGCTACAAAACAACAGGAATCACCGAACATAGACCACCAACCTTCCCGAAGACACGTTCCTGGACCAGGTCCTGGCCCTTCGGGTTGAATTAAAAAACAAGCTAAAAGAATCCACAAGCAGAAATTGTTGGCATATGGACCAAACTGGAGATGGTCCTTCACAACGTCCATGTCGAGTCAGAAAGGAATGCAGCCAAACTGGAGGCATACCTAGAGAGTAGGGACACTCAAATGCAATAGCGTGCCCCAATGTACTCTGAAGCGCTGAGCAAAACCAATCCAAAAGTATAAACTATAGGACAACCCGAAAAGAGAAAATCACCCCTACCAAAACCACACCTGGTGTTGCTCAAGCGGGCTGCACCTGAAGCACCATACACAAGAGAAGAAATAAAGAAAGCAGTCGTAGCAATCCTCTCAGAAGAGCGTGTACAGAGAAGGGCAACAAGATTGGTGAGGGGAATGAAGGGATCCTCTTACCAAGAAAGGCTTAAGTTCTGCAAATTGCAGTGGCTGGAGACTAGCCACCTGTGCGGTGATTTGATTGAGGTGTATAAGGCCTTGAATGGGTTTAACTTGCTAAATTCTGACGGGATCCTTCCACTTGTTCAGATTACGAACCTAAGGGGGCATAAATTGAAATTTAGAAAGGACAGATGTAGAATAGATGTGCGGAAATTTGCCTTTAGCCAGCGGGTGGTTAATTGCAGGAACAAACTTCCATCTGTTGTGAAGGTTGATAGGTTGAATAAATTTAAGGAGGAACTGGACAGGCATTTGGAGGGAATGGTGTGATTTTTTTTTTTTTTTTTTTGGCTGATGCTGCATAAGCTCATACACTTGCCACTACTACTACTACCTCAGAAACACAAGGATAAAATCAACCCGTAAGAGTCGTAATACTGGAGTCAATCGAAACTGAGTCAAAGGAAGAAGCTCACAAGATCCTAACCAACAACAAGATCCCAACCGTGGCACTCCTCGCTGAACCACCGTGCAAAAAAGGGCTCTCAATAAAAATCTTCGACATTGAAAATCACATTGATCACACCACCCTCTGAGAAGAAATCTACCACTGAAACCTGCAGCAGTACTTCCTGGATGGAAAGCCGGAAGAACTCATCACACCAAATCCAGGACTGGGAATGCCGCAAAATGGGTTAGCATTAGCAGAGGCATATGATGCAAGAAAGCAAGCTTATGCAGCATCAGCCAAAAAAAAAAAAAAAAAAACCCACTTCCACTTCACCCTTCTGTTCGTTCAAAATACCTGTCCAGCCGAGCCTTAAATTTATTTAGGCTATCAACTTCCACGACAAGAGATGGAAGTCTGTTCCACCAACCAACTACCTGCTGGCTAAAGGCAAATTTCCGCACGTCTATCCTACATCCGTCTTTCCTCAATTTGAATTTATGCCCTCTCAGGTGATTATTCTGAGCAAGAGGAAGAATCCCATCAGCACTGAGCATGCTCAAACCATTCAAGGCTTTATACACCTCTATCAGATCACCTCGCTGGTGCCTAGTCTCGAGACACTGTAATTTGCAGAACTTAAGCCTTTCTTCGTAAGAGCACCCCTTTGTTCCATTCACTAATCTTGCTGCCCTTCTCTGTACTCGTTCCAGCAGCTCTCTTTGCCACCTCTTAGCCCATCTGCTCAACCCTTCCAGATCCGGTTGCAGCAGCACTGTGTCAGTAGTGTCCTTGAGAACCCTGCAAACCTTTGCATTGTCTGCAAACTTGGACACTAAGCTTGATATACCATCATCAGTATCATTTGTTGTTGTTGTTTGTTTGGTTTGTTTTTAGGAGCATTAGCAACTAAGGCCATATTGCTCCAGGATATGCGGTGGTCATTCCCTGAACTTTCCGCATCCTCCGTATTTGGTGGTGACGGGCTCGAACCCCGGTCTAATCAAGAAGTGTGTGCTACGCACTGCTGCTCCTTCCCACCTGGCTATGGAGGCACCTTCAATATCATTTATAAATACAGAAAACAATAATGGACCCAACACTGAACCCTGAGGGACTCCAATAATAACATTAGTCCACGATGAGCAGTGTCCATTGATTACCACTCTCTGTTGTCTCCACCAGAGCTCCACTTCTAGCTCCACACAAGAGGAGCTAGAAGAAAACCTGGAAGACAAAGGCGGAGATGGATAGATGAAATTCATGAGTTTTTGAGTAGTAAATGGATGGCCAGTGCTCAAAACAGAAGGAACTGGAAAGTTGCTGGAGAGGCCTTCATCCTTCAGTGGATTGAAAATGGCTGATGATGATGATGATGTTGTCTCCACCTCAGCCACCCCTTTATCCATAGCAGCAATTTGCCTCCAATGCCACACTGCTCCAATTTGTGCAGCAGTCTTCCTTCCATGTGCAACAGTATCAAAAGCCTTTCTAAGATCCAAGCATATAATATCAAAGTTATTCTCTGCATCCAATTCTTTTGTGACTGCATCATAGTATCCAATCAAATTGGTCAGGCAAGACTTCCCCTTAACAAAACATGCTGTGTCCGAGCTGTAACTGAAGTCTTGTCTAGATGATCCTGCAGTGCTTCTTTAATCAGTGCCTCCATTAATTTTCCTGGAACAGAAGTTAAACTCACAGGTCTATAATTACTTGTGTCGGCCTTTGATCCTCCTTTGTGAATTGGGGTCACATTTGCACATCTCCAGTCTGTGGGTACCTCCCCTGAGTCCAAGGAAGCTCTCATAATTATGGCTAAGGGTTTGCTTACTTCCTTTGCTGCCTCCTTTAATATAACTGGATAGATCCCATCCAACCCAGGTGCCTTTCTTGTGTTTATCTTCAACAATTTCCCCTCCACTTTACTCTCAGTTATTACAAGATTCTCTAGCTTACTGCCAGAGTTGAGTACACCTATGGCATTCCCCTCGCTGAATAACTCCTCATGTGTGAATGTTGATGCAAAATATTCATTTAGTTTGTTAGCTACCTGAGCAGGATCATCAACAGTTGACCCATTGATATCAAGTGGACCAATCTGATTCATCCCCTTCCTTCTGGAGTTTACATAAGTAAAGAACTCTTTGCTGTTTTTCTTTGCATCCCTTGCCAAAGATTTCTCGTAATCTGCCTTTGCCTGCCTAACCTCCTTTGTAACTTGGTTACGGATCAAAGTACATATCAAAGTTATTCTCTGCATCCAGTTCTTTTGTGACTGCAAATCACAAAATCATAGGCTTCTGTGTCATGTGTTAATTTATATGTATCCCATGCATTTTTCTTCTCTGTCATATATCTCATTAGTTCATCTGACATCCATTTAGGCCTAAACCTTGAACAATATTTCTTAGTTGGTATGTAAAGCCTAGTAGCTTCCAAGATAAGTTCTTTGAATGCTTCACATTTTTAATTTGCTGTTGGTAAAATCTTCAGTTGGTCCCACTGTATAGAATTTAAATACTGTCTTAGACCATCGTAGTCGCCTTTACGAAAGCAATAACCCTTCCCTTTACCCCTGATGGTAGTTACCTCTTTGAGTAAATCCCACTTCATCACACTGTGATCACTGCCACCTAGTGGTTCCTTTATCTGCAGATTCTTAATGCATGAAGAATCACTATTGATAATCAAATCAAGAGAATTACTCCCTTTATTTGCCTCCCGAACATGCTGAGGTAGAAAACAAACATCCAATAAATCCACAAAAGCCTTGCTAGTGTGTGAGTGACCACCCCACAAATTCCAGTCAACATCTGGGAAATTAAAATCCCCCATTATAACACTCTCTGATGTACTGGCCCACTCTATTTCCCTGTACAGTTTCTTATTATACTCATCAGAGTCATTAGGCCTATAGCACACTCCTACTCTCAATTTTGATCTCCCAATGCTTATGTCACACCAAACTGACTCGACACTGCACTGTCCAGCGATGTCAACTGGCTTCACTTCCTTGGATTTTATGTGTTTCTTAACTAATAGCATAACCCCTCCTCCCTTCCTATCCTGTCTATCCTTTCTGTAGACGTTGTACTCCCCAAATTCCAGTTCTGCATTCCTTATATCTGTGTGACACCACGTCTCTTATATCCCAACAATATCTGCCTTTGATGTTTTGAGCAATACCTCAAATTCATCAAATTATTTACCAAACTCCTAGCATTGGTGTACACGCAAGTATATATGCACCTGTTTCTATTCTTAGCTACCCTAACACAACCCATGTGTTTACTTGTACCGCAATGACTCCCAGCAGTCTCTGAAATATCCTGGATCTTGTTTTTCAGGTTTCTGCTCATTCCAATAGAAGCAGTGCAAGAATCACTTTCACCTCTGCCAGTGTTTACTGTTAATCTATTATTCTTTGTATCCCCCCAAGCTAGCAGTTTTCCGACCCACCTAACACTGCCTCGATAGCATCGGCAAATATTCTTGCACCCTTCCTATTTAAGTGTATCCCATCCCTGTAGAAGCAGTCTCTCCTGTTAACAAGTACAGTCCAGGCTTAAAAAAAATTCTACCCCTTGAGCCTTGCACAATCTTTCCATGATAAGAGCCTTGTCGAATTGATCGACAAGGCTCTCATCATATACCCTCTCCTATCGTGTCTGGGCAGAATTGCAGACACTTTCAAATTCAACCCTAATTCACAGCTTTTTTACGATTGTGGAGCTTGTGCCACAAGCCTGGCAGGCACTCATTCATCATAAAAGAGTTTATATAAATTGGGGCTCACACTGTTTTAGGGAACACGTGGCCATCACCAAGTGTTTCAAGTGTTACTGCTTTAGTCACACAACAGACACGTGTGCACAGACCTGCGGCCACTGTGCGACAAAGGGTCATAGCTATGATACACATCCTAATAAAACCACTGACACAATCTGTGCAAATTGCGGGGGCCTAAAATTACCACACACCCACTCAATCTGTTACAGGAAATGCCCTGTATACGTTAAGGCAAAGAGAATTCAGCAACAAAGAACTGAATATGGGGACTTTGCCTAGACACTATAATAATACCAGACTTAAATTTTTCCAAATTAATGCACAGTGAGCTAAGGCAGTAGCTGGCCAAATCAGACAGAATATCAAAGAAGAAAATATAGATATTCTGCTGATCCAAGAGCCCAACACCACTGCCAATGGAATAAAAGACTATCCTCTATCCTACAAGGTGGTCCAGGTGGAATTAGAGATGCCCGGATGGCCAAAGGTGTGCAAAACTCCAACCTCACTATCACAAAGATTTCTCATCTCTGCTCAGTCTGGGTGGTGTGCACCCATATAGTTACAATGCTCTGGGATTTCTATGCAGTTTCCCTGTACTGTCGGCTGGGGGAGGATATCCTGCCAGCGACACAAAATCTTCAACACCTTCTCACTGAGCTAGAAGGAGTAAAATCTTAATCTGTGTAGACAAATTCCCGCTCTCCGCTCTGGCACAGCAAAACCCCGGAGTGCAGGGGGGCAAGAAACGGCCAGCATCTAGAGGACTTCATAATAAAAAAAATGCAACTCGGTCATCCATAATTGTGCTAACAATCTGCCAACCTTTTCCAGCATTCTCTGGGAAGCCACCATAGATATAACTTTATCAACCAGACCTTTTGCAGGCTATATCACCGACTGGATCGTGCGAAAGGGGTGGACCACTTCTGACCTTTTTTTTTTTTTTTTTTTTTATGTGAACCCCAAACACGAGAGGTATTAGAACCTATAGTATTTAGTACCGTGCTTGGGTTGGAGGTTGAGAAGACGAAAGAAGATATTTGTTGACATTGGACTTGAACTTCTGTAGACTGTAATTTTCAGGAAATGCGTATGAAGGAAGGTTGTTCCAGAAAACGGCAGTTGAATGAATAAATGAGGAAGATGAAAAGTTAGTTCTGTGGGTTTGAAGTTGGACAGAAAATGGATGTTGGCTGGTGGCGGCATGTGTTCAGACTGTTTTGAAAGAGAGAGCGGGAATTATAGAAGCCAATTCAGAAGAACAGTGGCCATGGAAGTATCTGTAGAAGAGGCATACAGCAGAAACAGTACGTCTACGAGAAAGCGAGTGGAGAGACTCTGTTAGAGATGAATCATTAATTAACCTAACTGCCCTCTTCTGAATGGAATCAAGAATCCTGAGAGAGGTTTTGGGGGCACCAACTCAAATGTGGGAACAATATTCCATGGCAGGGCGGATTTGTGATTTATACAGAGAGCTGTTTGGAAGAAAAGTAACGCCGAGAGCGAAAGAGAAATCCAAGTTTTTTAGATGCAGAGGAAGCAATATTTGTGATGTGCTTGTGCCAAGAGAGATTAGAAGTCAGGTAATCCCCAAAAGAGATATATCATTTTTTCTAGAAATCGGAGTGTCACTAAAGATAAGCATAGGAGCAGAGGAATCCTTTTTGCGAGATATAAGACAAGACTGAGTTTTAGAAGGGTTGAAATCAACTAAGTTGTCTTTGCCTCACTGGAGAATTACCTGAAGATCGACATTTAAGGAATTGGTAGCAGATTTTCGAGAAGTTGAAGCTGATTGAGCAGGACAAGGTTTCTCAAAATGGAAAGCGGAATGCAATGTGCTATGATCGGCAAAACTATGGATAGGATTTCCAGTCAATGGAAGAAGGTCATTAATATATAAGAGGAAAAGAGTGGGGGAAAGAACTGAACCTTGGGGGACACCGGCATTAGTGGAGAAGTTAGAAGACAGAGAGCCATCTACCATCACCCTCAGTGAGCAATCAGAGAGAAAACTGGATAACCAATTACTAAAAACAGTTGGCAAACCATAAGATGGAAGCTTGTTTAGAAGACCTTTGTGCCAAACACGATCAAAAGCCTTTGAGATGTCAAGAGCAACTACTTGTGTTTCACCGAACCTTTCCATTGAATTAGTCCATAAATGGGTAACATAAGCCAGAATATCACCAGTGGATTGACACTGACGGAATCCATACTGGTGATCGTTGATCAGACGGAAGGTTTTTAGGTAGTTTAAGAGTTGGCAGTTAATTGATTTCTCCATTACTTTAGAAAGAGTAGAAGTAATTGCAATGGGACGATAATTGGATGGGAGGGATTTGTCACCCTTTTTAGGAACTGGCTGGATATGAGCAAATTTCCAAGCAGAAGGAAAAACACCTTTGGAATAAGAAAGTGAAAAAAGGCGGCAAAGAATAGGAGTAAGTTCAGGAGCACAGGTTTTGAGAACAAGTGGAGAAATACCATCAGGAGCTTTCAGGACCTGGAGCTTTCTTAGCCTCAAGATTCATCAAAATCCTTCCGATATCCTTTTGATGGAAGACCACAGGAGGCATTGAATGGAGCATGTTCGGAATGGTGGGAGGTGTTTTACGAAGATCATTAATACATGAGCTGGAAGAAAAATGGGATGCTAGCAGGTCAGCTTTATCCTTGGCTGAAGTGACAACAGAACTATCTGGTTTGGACAGAGGTGGGAGCAGAGATGGGCAAAAGTTGCAGCCAATAGCTTTGGCAAGAGACCAGAATGCTCGGCTACCATTAGGGCAAGAAGCAAGTTTTCTACTCTTAGCCTGTTCAAACTCTAGTTTGGACTGATTAATAACTGCTTTACAATTGTTGCGAGCTTTGGTGTAGGCAGGAAATGAAACTGAAGAATTAGAAACAAGCCAATTACGATATGCAACATTCTTCTCTTGAACAGCCTTAGCACATTTATTGGAAAACCAAGGTTTAGATAAAGGACGAGATTTTAAAGTGGAGTGTGGGATAAAGGATTCCATTCCTGCAAGGATAATTTCACTGACACGATCTGAGCAAACGTTGACATCAGAAGTTTTGAAACAGTAATCTGACCAAGGAAAAGAAGTCTCACAGGTCATCCCATTTTGCATTCTTGTAATGCCAAACAACGAGGTTGGGAATAGCCATGAGATAAAGATTCCATTGGAGAAGAGAAAATCACCAAGCTGTGATCTGAAGTGCCTAAAGGATCTCTCACTTCGACCGTGTACTTAGAAGGGTTGTTTGTGAGAAAAAGATCAAGCGTATTGGCTGTATGATTAGGATTGTCCGGTATTTTTGTAGGTAAATGAACAATCTGTGCTAGGTCATTAGTAATTGCAAAAGCCTCAGCATCTCGACCTGCTGGGGTCAGTGTGACTAGAAAACGGAAGCCAGCTGGAGTTGTGAACATTAAAATCACCAAGGAAAATTACCTCACTGTTGGGAAAGTTGGACTGGAGAAAGTCAAAGAGCTCCAAGTGATTAGTGGAGTTGGGAGAACGCTAGAGACAACAGATGAATTTGACACAATGAGGTAGAGAGATTTTAAGCAAGAGAAGATCAAAGAGAGGAGATTCCAAATTGCCAAGTCTCTGACAGGGAATATCAGAACGGACACATGCACAAGTACCACCTTTGAGGTGAAAGGAATCATAGAGCGAATAATTGGGGCATCTGAGATGAGCAGTAGTTGAATCAACCGATAACTGAGATTCTGTCAGAAAAAGTACATGGGTTTGGCAAAAGTGGAAATGGACATCGCTGAGATTAGAATTGAGACCACGTATATTTGTGAAATGAATTAGGAAGTGTTTGGGAGGTTTAGATCTTTTCGCAGATAAGCTTGCTCTATTAGTTTGACAATTCATGGTGTATTCAATAGTAAGAAAAAGTGGGTGGGACATGCTGTATGAAGTAATGAAATTTTTGGATATGGCGTACACGTGGTAAGAATATACCCAGATCCTTGCCATAACGTGGCCTCGACAATGCTCCCCGCATACACACTACTCGGACTCCCTCCAGTCACTATCTGGCAGAGTAGAGGTAGCAAGATTATACACTAGCTGATCCGGAAGCCTCCTAGAGAGTTACCAATAGGTTCGGTCCAGTGTACTAACTAGCGGCCGGCCTGCAAACACCGTTTTAGAGCTGTACCCTCGAAATGTAAGGAATATTGGATCTCGCCACGACGTTCATTATAATCTCAAAAGTCATCAATCATACTGCATGATGGAAGAGATAGGGAAGGGTTGATCGGAACTTAGCTCTAGAGACTAAACATGGGTTCCACCACTTCAAGCCTCCAATAAGCAAAGTGGTGGTATTTCACCGGTTGATGAAAGTCATCTACCACCTAGTAGGTGATAGATGTGTCATTGCGTCATTACCTTCAATATGAACAGAACAATAACCTGTACCCCGGTCACAGGACAGGGACTCCAATGCTATGCCACAGACAAGGCAAATTGGAACCTATTTAAGGAGCTGCTAACCAAAAAAGAGCAACAACTATGGGTTAAGAACCCCCAAGACCCTGACTGGCACTAACGGGCAGAAATGGATGCAATTGTGAGTGCAACTAATGAAGCCATCAGGAAAAGAAATCCCCTTCCAGGAGCTGTTCCCTGGTGGTCCAGAGAACTTCAGGTATTGAGGCAAGAGATAAATTGGAAGCGATGCACCTTCCAGAGGGCAAGGAGGACCTGGCCACCTGCAGAAGTTGAATACCTGCTGCAACAATACTGTGAGACTAGGAATGACGACACAGCAATGATCAGGCAATGTAAAAAGCAGTCCTGGGTGCACCTGGTCTCAATAATAGGAAACACTGACCCCTGGGGAGTTGTTTATAGAGTGATCAAAACAAGCTCCCCAGAGGCAAGGTAACACAGCCAACGAAACCCCACAAGGGCTAATGAGCACCACCTGGGGTCACTCAGTAATATCCTCAACACCCCATTCAAACAACTAGATGAACAAAATTCTCCTGACCAACAACAGATTTGCCTCAACAATGAGAACTACCACTCTACCGGATGGAGGACCCTTTCACCATAACTGACCTCCTTCTAGAAGTCAACAAGATAAGAAACAGGAACACCCCCAGACTTGACCTGATAGAACCTGAAATGGTGAAAAAAGTAGCAGAATATACTCCAAACCTCATTTTAAATTTCTATAACCACTGCCTACAACGGGGGTGGTTCCCATCAGACTGGCGAACGGCAGGCAATCGCCTAATTCGGAAGAATCCTTCTAAACCTCAAGAACTTCCTGACTTGTATAGACCCATTGCCCTACGCTTGGTGCTGAGTAAGGTGTCTGAACATCTACTCCATCAAAGAATAGACAACCACTACAGTGCTGCACATATGCCTCCTCTGAATCAATATGGCTTCAAGCCAGGAAAATCAACTGTTGATGTTGGAAAATCTCATCAACGCAGCCAACAACTGTGACAAGAAATACCTCCTAGTTATCTCAGTCGACTTCGCTGGGGCATTCGACACCCTTTGGTGGCAGAGCGCCCTCGGCCGACTGCAACAAGCGCAACTCCCTAACAACCTCTATAACTGCATAAAAAACTAACAAACAGAAGGCACCTTATTGCCAAGTGAAGAGGAAAAATCTACTGAGGCAGTCCCCAGGGCTTGGTTCTTGGCCCGCTGCTCTGGACCTACATCCTGGATGGGATCCTGGGTATGGATCTTTGGGAGGTCTGCACTCAAGCCTATGCAGATGATCTGTCGCTAATACTGGCCGCTCACTCAAGGGCTCAACTTGAAACCCATGCAAATCACGCCCTCACCACCCTCATGGACTGGGTAAGACAAATAACAAACAAACTTTCAGAAAGATTTGTTGCCATCCCCCAATTTCACTAATATTGAACATATAGAATTCTGGCAATTATTATTTTTTTTTGTATGTAAAAAAGAAATTCATAGGTTAAGTGTAGTTTTAATACAGTACTGTTAGCTTTAAACGGTGCACACTTTTGTGTGTATTGCTATTTAAGACTCACGAAGAAATGAGACTTAAAAAATGAATGTGTCTGAAATGTAACACAGTGCATACATTACCTAACTTATTGTATCCTGAGAACCACCCTAGTTCACTCCCAACAAAGAAGTTTACCTTCCTTGCTGATGGCATAGCCATAATGATAGTTGTTTTCTGGGACTTTCAAGGCATTCTTTCTGTATAGCTTCAAAAGCTTAGTCATACCATGAATGCTGCATTTTACTGCACACCTCTGAAAGAAAAGGGGACTCAATTTTTCAGAAAATGAAATGGGCTATTAATATGGGATAATGGTGTTGCATGACAATGCAGGGCCACATACAGCACGTGCAACCCAAAAGACCACTGATTTTGGTGGGAGCTTCTTTATATCTTCCTTAAAGCCAACCTTGTCCTTAGAGATTTTAGTTGTTTGATCCATTTAAACAACAATTTGATGGATTTTTCTGATGACGTGGAAATTAAAAATTATATTTATCACCAGTTCTGACAGAAACCAATGCCATTTTATGAGTGGGTATCCAGAATTTGATAAAATGATGAAACAAGTGTATAAATGTGTATTTGGAAAGCATGCTGAAAAATAAATGCCATGTTCAGGCACATTTTCAATAAATGGTCAGTTTCCTGCTTATCTCATTTTGTGACTTGCTATTTAGCTGGGCTGTATACTGGTTCTTCTCCAAAGAATGCCAGCAATAGCTGGATTTTCATTTTCTTCTTGCTTCAATTCAATTTTGTACCTACTTGATTTAATTTTCAGCCTTTAGTTGTGGCACGTGTAGTAAAATTCAATTCACCTCACAATTCAAGAAAATAAAGTTTTTATTATAGAGGTAGACCTGCATCACAGGTTCTGAAAATTATTGATGTTTTACTTCAGTAAAATAAGGTGTGATCTTATAAAAGAAGGGGGAGAGGGGGCACTTTAATTATAAATTAAGCTTGTGGTATCCTACGAGGAACAGCCATGATTAGGTCTCTTTCTTACAACAAAGCTACCTGTGCATGTTGTATTGTGCTTCTTTATGTCATTACAGTGGTCTTAAGTTGAGCATTTATTGTCTCATAATAATAAATTAATATGGCCTGAAAAAAATATGGAACAGTGAACGAGCCTAAAATTTTTAGTTGAATTGATTAAACTCCCAAAAAAAGTTACAAATTATTAAAAGAAAGTTTATGGAAAGTCTCCAAGGTTGAAGGTAGAAAAACATGTCTAAGGTGATTCTTGATCCAGCCACATGACAATGTTTAAAAGTACAAGTACTTGTTTATACTGATTGAAGAATGACTGTCAGGATGATAACAGAACTGAAGATGGATAAAGAGTATGTTTATCAAACTGTAACCATAAATTTTATAATAAAAGTTATGAAGATGTTACTTCAATGCCAACCTGTTCTCAGTTCAGTAACATCTGAATCAAGAACAGGTTAGCATTGACCCTTTGCACAAGATCCATGCAGAACCAGGGAACAAAACATGGATACTTTATGACCTTGAGACAAAAAAGAAGAGCAAACAATGGAAGCTAGTGAGCTCTCCAAGACTAAAAAGAAAAGAAGAAAAAAAAAAAAGAGGAATTGTCACTTAGAATGTGTTCACTTACCAACAAATCTAAAGGAGGAGAAAGTGTTTATAATGATTCCTTAAGGAAATATAAATAAAAAAAAAAAAAAAAA
Organism: Mastigoproctus giganteus; assembly: GCF_048544385.1. Classification (NCBI taxonomy): domain Eukaryota; kingdom Metazoa; phylum Arthropoda; class Arachnida; order Uropygi; family Thelyphonidae; genus Mastigoproctus; species Mastigoproctus giganteus. Next base: position 14,603,937 of record NC_143581.1, read on the forward strand.
GTTCTGAGGCATCTGAGGAAAACATGAGAATGTAGCCTGACAAGTAAATACAGAATTAAGACAATGTGCCACCTTTCACTGTGTCACTGGTGAAGAAATTTATTTCCTCAGATAGATTGTTCTCCCTACTCCACTAATCTGGCTTATCCTGACTTCTTCCTACTCCCAAGTATCATAATTTTGCCGAAAGGGATACATTTTGAGCCTTTGGAATAGGTTCAGCAAGGTACAATTGAGAACACTAAAATTAAGTAAAGAACCTGCTGAAGTCAGGAATAGGACATAGATATATAAATTCTCGTGGCACAAACCAACTTGTAATGAAGTTTATTATTATAAAACATGCAAATTGAACTAAGTTGTTAAAAAAAATTAAAGTAAAATAAAGTGTTAAAAAATATCAATGATAAATTTAATAGAAACTTAAAAACAACAGTAATTTTGGCTTCTATATGGAGTCATTCTCAACTAGGAAAAACACTGGCTAGGGTTGAGTCTGTATACTGTACACTAGAGGCTAGGAGATGATGCACACACTATGCTATTATGTAAACTTATTTTCTGCTGTGATATTTTATCCATACACGCTGATCATTACATGATGAATAGCACGTAGAGATAAAAATATTTTAATTATAAGAGAATCTGGTTTCATCAATTTTAGTAATCTTTTTACCTTTCAATCTTAGTCTGTTCGGCATAGTGTCAATGTCTTTAAACTAGAACTATGTGGTAGATGACTTATCAACCGGTGAAATACCACCACTTTGCTTATTGGAGGCTTGAAGTGGTGAAACCCATGTTTAGTCTCTAGAGCAAAGTTTCCGGCATCCCCCTCCCCCCATACTTCTCCTTCAACCCATGCACGGTACTAAGTACTATAGGTTTTGATACTTTTCGTGTTTAGGGTTTTCATAAAAAAAAAAAATATATATATATATATATACATATAATTCTTCAAATGAACACAACTCATTTAGATAGAATACTATAACTCTCTGTTTTCTCTAATATGTCATTATGACATAATTATAACTGGTTACCAATGTATGGGTCATGAATATGTCAAGAAGATTCTTTTTATTAATGTGTTATACAGTAAAGGTTCTCTTATCCAATGTGATCAGGATCAGTAGCTGGCCAGTTAAAGCAGGGAATCATTAAAGAATATATACATATATAGACTTTTTTCATTTAAAATATATAAATGTACTTTCAAATCAGTGATGATTTGTTAGAAAGTTTTCTCTGAGATTTAGTAAATGCTGAACATAGAATGTTGTTCCAAGCTGGTGCTATGTTGTAAACACATCTTTGATGATGATGACTTTTAACAATTCTATAAGACCTATACTTGTCTCCTATTGTTTTCCATAACTGAACTCAAAAACTTTCACTTATGTTGTCTCGACATTCTAGAACTTGATTCATAGGTTGGATCAAGGAGGTTACATTTGGTGGTAAAAACATGGCCTTTATGTCCCCTTTTTTGAGTTGTTCACAATTGGGACATAGAGGAGCATTATTCAGAAAGAATGTGAAGAGCCTCTTCAAGCAAATTTATTTTCTTGAAGTTTTTCTTTAGAGAAGATACAAATTCACACACAAAAAAAAAAAATCTTCTGTGAACAATGCTGATTTTTGTAAGTGAAAGTAAACCAGTAAAGTTAATAATATCTTTTAAAAGCTCTAGGATTATTTGATTTACTAATAACAAAAAGTGACAATTTGTAAGTTCCAGTTGTATTGCTGCAGGTGGCTACCTCTCTCTTTGGATTTTTTTTAACCTGGTGCTAGAGGTTCTGCATTTTTTTGCCATCGTTTTTAAAAGTAATATCTTATAATTCAGACCTGTTTCATTCATGTTGTAGAGTTGTTCTCCAATCAATTCTTCTCTGTTGATAAATGACCTTAATCTTCAAATTTTTGAAGAGTAGGTTGATCAGCAGATAATCTCTCCTTACTAATACTCAATATGTTAATAACATATTTTTTCTAATGTCCAAGACATCTGTCATTTGATATTAAACTTTCTGCACCATCAATCTTTTGATGGAAGACTAAGGCCTTCTCTTTAATGTTGCTTTTATTGAACTGCTGGTTACAGTTCCATGTTGTTTTTCTTGCATAAACCACAGTCATAATGTATTATGTGGGTTCTTTAAAGTGGAGTGAGAAATTAATGGCCTTTGTGAAACAAACAGTATAAAATCCTTGTTTTTTTTAAAGATTTTTTTTTACAATCTTTTATGATTGCCTCACTAGCACCTATTCAACAGCAATGTTTTTAGAGACTCAAATTTTTTTATGTCTTTCTCAAGTCTTTTCAGAGCATACAATTTTGGTTTCATAGAAACAATGCTTCTCTTTCTTTTCTCACCCATATTTCAGTAATTTATGTGATATTTAATTAAATTACATACTAATTACAATAAATAATTTTACTAACAGTCTGAAACAACACACAACTGAACTGTGGAAAAATACAGTAGGAAGGTGTGGTGCTACACTGGCCACGAGCATACTGGAGCTATGCAGTGTTTGATGTTTATGACACACTGCATGTAGGCTAATAGTATATTTTAAAGAGGGAAGGTGGAAAGCATCAGTTAGGAGGGCTTCTGCTGTATTAATAAACAAATGGCAGTGGGACGCTATTACAGATAACATCAAGGATAAAGATGGTAACCACTTTGACAGGTTAATCTACAGATACTCACATCTGGGGGATCACCAGGTGGGGACTTAGCACTCAATTCTGCTTCTTCTCTTAGAGAAGACATGAGCATTTCAACTTTTTTCTTCTTCAGAATTGGTGATACTTCATCTAAAATAAAAAATGATAATGATCAGAATGTACAGATATAAATATTTTAATATAGTTAGAAAATGACGGTACATGGGCAAAACCCATTAAGATAAAAACATTTAAGTATAACAGAACCGATTTCATCTATTCCTTACAGGACAAATACCTTGTGTGATAATAAAATCATTGAAGTTTTAACTTCTTTATACAGTAGACTTTCAGAATAACAGCACCTCAGGGATTCAAGACGCTGTTATTTCGATTTCCCCATTATCTAGAAAGTTTTATTTTTAATATATTTAATGCAGAAATAATGAGGCTAAATAAGAAATGGAGAAATTAAGAATGCAATTTTATTAACTGCACAAACATACTGAAGATCCAATGTTATATTCTGCCATTAATATACTCCGATTTAAGCCCATTCTATTTTCTATTATTATATCAAGTTTGTCACTAAGTTTTAATGTTATTCTTCTTTTCTTCTCTGTATGAGGTTTATTAACTTTAAGTCACAAAGCAGGTTAGGCAAGCATAGGCAGATTAAGAGAAATCTTTGGCAAAGGATACAAAGAAAAACAGCAAAGACTTCTTTACTTATACAAACTCTAGAAGGAAGGGGATGAATCTGGTTGGTCCACTTGATATCGATGGTTTGACTGTTGGTGATACTGTTCAGATAGCTGACAAACTGAATGAGTATTTTGCATCTACATTCATTTGTACATGAGGAATTCTGTAGGGAGGTGGAGGACAGAAGCTTATTAAACTCTAACAGGGATCTTAATGATTTTGTAATAACTGATAGCAAAGTGGAAGAGAAATTGTTGAAGTTAAACATAAGAAAGGCATTTGGGGTGGATGGGATCTATCTAGTTATATTAAAAGAGGAGGCAAAGGAAGTAAGCAAACCCTTGGCCATAATTATGAGGGCATAATTGGACCCAGGGGAGGTCCTCACAGACTGGAGATATGCAAATGTATCCCCAATTTACAAAGTGGGGACACGACTAATTACAGACCTGTTAGTTTAACTTCTATTTCAGGGAAAATAATGAAGTCACTGGTTAAGGAAGCATTGCAGGATTATCTAGACAAGACTGCATTAATAATTCAGACACTGCATGGGTTTGTTAAGGGAAAGTCTTTTCTGACAAATTTGATTGGATGCTATGATGTGGTTACAAAAGAATTGGATGTAAAAAATAATTTTGATATCATATACTTGGATTTCAGGAAAGCTTTTGACACTTATGCATGGAAGATGTATGGTATTAAGGGTAGGCTGCTACAATGGATAAAAGGGTGGTTGAGTACAAGAACACAGAGAGTGGTAATCCACCGACACTGCTCTTCGGGGACTAATGTTATTAGTGGAGTCCCTCAGGTTTGGTGTTGAGCCCACTGTTGTTTTGTACATTCATCAATGATATTGATGAAGATATATCAGGCTTAATGTCAAAGTTTGCAAATGATACAAAGATTGGCAGGGATATTAATGACTAACATAATAACGGTATGCTACTGCAATAGGATCTAGAAAAGTTAGGGAGATGGGCTGAAAAGTGGCAATTGAAGTTTGACATTGACAAATGCAAAGTACTGTATATGGGTAGAAGTAAAAACAGAGAAACGTAACAACTGTGTAGTACCACACTAAGGGTAGTGGAGAATGAAAAGGACCTGGGGGTAATTATGGAGTCAGATATGAAGTTTTCCGAGCAGTGCAGACAGACTGCCAGAGCAGGTCATGGGATCTTATCAGTGATATACAGGAATTTTGCCAGTAGAGAGAAGGAGGTGATTATTCTTTTGTATAAGGCAATGGTCAGGTCATGCCTTGAGTACTCCACACAGATCTGGAGGCCTCATTTTAGGAAGGATTTAGGGTTCCTAGAATGAGTACAGAGAAAGGCAAAAGATTGGTGAGGGGAACGAAGGGGTGCTCTTTTCACATCTATTGCCTGTAAGCTCGAGAGTCCTCAAGATGGTTACTTTAACCCTGACCATGACCGAATTCTAATACAACTAGAACCACGAATCACAAGTTTCAATTCAAAAGGACAGGTGATATGAAAAACAATCTACAGTCCAATCTGGATGTTTCCAGATGCGATACAGCAGCAGCAGCATCTCTCATCCCATGGTATGCTCTTGAGTCCTGTGACTCCCTACTAGTGGTTGATCTGTTAACTTAATGGATTATTACGGTAGCTCAATATGCTGCCTCCAAGACAGTCACTATCACTCCCCACTCTAGAGCATGGTGGTCCCCACATCTAAGCTGCAGCTTTCATCTAAAGCAGCAACTCCATAAGCAATGGAAGCAGTCAGGCAAAATTAATGACAGGATAGCCTTTTCAAGAGCAAGAGCCATTTTCGACTGCCAAAAATCCCAGGCCATCAGGAGCTATTTTGATCATTTGCTAACAATTGATAAGATACCATAGACAACAAACAACCAGTTTCTCAGAGCAACTCAACCCCCAGAGATGGATTGATTTTATAACCAGATTTAAAGACATCGGGGAATCCAGCAGTAACCTTGACCACATATTTAATCATGACAAACAGGGCTCTGACATCTATCATCATATCTAAACACCAAATCTTGGCAGCTTGAATTCAACCCAGTCCTCTACAGCTGTGGGTGCCGATGGAATACCGCAGTTCATGCTGAGATGGCTGGGACTATATATCATCCAGCCCCTTGTTACCATCTTTAATGCAGTGCTAACCAGATGCATCTTCCCCATCAATGGAATGTCTATGTAAGGCCACATCCAAAAATAAGACTGCCATCATTAGAGAAACTTCAGACCCATCTCTAATACCTCATGTCTCCTGAAACGTCTAGAAAGGACCCCCTTTCCAACTCAATAACTCACATGCATCCAGATTCTCCACCACAAATTCATTCTTCAATACCAAATAGGTCCTACCAATCTTCTTTCTCACCACCCACAGCATCCTTACAGAATTTGAGAGAAAAGAAGTTCTCCTCATAACCTACCTCGACATCGAAGCAGCTTTTGATGCCATTCAAGCACCTGACCTCCTACGATTGCTCAAAGATCACCACTCCATAGGCGGGGATGCACTGCACTTCCTCAACTGTACTATCATACTGCATTATTCAAAAAAAAAAACCCTATACGAAGAAAATATCTACAGTTGTACCACAAGGGGGAGTCCTCTCTGGCCTCCTCTTTACTGCTATTATCTCCCCTTTTATAAGCCAGAGACCATATGTATTGTCTTACATGGATGATTTAAAAATACTGACCACCATCCAAGTGAATGCAGGCCCTTCTAAGATCACAGAGGAAATTAACAGTGTACTTCTTGCACTATCTGGTTACCTTAAACAATTTGGCCTCAACATTAACCCAGCAAAGTCAAGGTGCATGCTGTACTCCCTGAAGAAAGAAACAACAACCATCTCACCCAACATCAGTGGAGTTTCCATCCTGGCTGTTCCATATCATTTAGATTTGGGGGTTGTCTTTGACACAAAACTGAGATTCAACCAGCACATTGACAAACTCATAAGCTGTGCGGTACACCTCAAATGGAGAGCAAAACACCTGCATTACATCTCAGACAGGATCACAGCAACAAAATATGTCAAGACCATTATACTTTATGCAGCTGGAATCTGGGCATCAGCAACACCTACGATCAGAAAACCTATCTGGGCAGCAGAATATTGGCTCCTCAAATGGGTAACCTACAAGCATAGGTTACCGCCCCATGTTCATACAACTGAAATGACCCAGGCCTTGGGAATCCTCAGGCTGCCCTCTCTCATTGATGAAAAAAGACTGGTAATCACAGTAAAAATGTTGACAGGTCTGATCATGTCACTTCATTTTGGGATCTCTGTGGCTGGAGGATTCCACCTGCCCAGCTCAGAGCCACCCCAACTATTTGCCCTCTTCATTTATGCCTCCACCCATCAGATCATTTCTTACCATACCAGATGCTCGGATGAATACAGAACATCGATGCGCCAAACTTTAGAAATTTGCTGTCAACCGACGATAAAGACGTGGGATACTTGGGCCCACGCACCCACATAGACCATGAACTGTCATCTGCCAATCACCAAACCACTTAACTAAAACAGAGAATGGCGACCCAGGAGATGTCGCATGACCATCTCTTGACAATCTGTTACAATCCATTGCAACCTTCTAGATGGAAGTAAAACTACACTGGTGCTCCCAGTAAGGAATACTCTATGGTCATTCAGACAGTGTGCACAAGGAAAAGCCTCCTTTCTTCACATCCAAAGACAGCATACCCTTCATCATCACCTGGAGATCCTTGTGAATTAACTAATGAGCATAGCAGAAAATTAGCCTGGCACTGTTCTTGCTGCTTTCTCCCATGAACTGTGAGGACAATAGTATCATATGTGTATCAGTTGTCATTTGGTTTATTTAAGTTTAATGATCTAAATCTCATGGTACATCATATTTGTAATATAATTTGTTTAATGCCAGTTCTCTTCACCTTAATGACTTATGTAAATTAATGTCACCCTAAATCATTTAATGTCATCTTGTTGTTTTGTTCTTTAATGTCTTATGTTATTTAATGTTTTTTTTTTTAACATTTCTTATCTGTAAACCCCTGGCCTTTTGGCCATGAAGGGAAAGTGCAACACAATTTAACCCTTGTAACCAGCTACAATCAAATGTTGTTGCAATAAAGATTCTCTCTCTCTCATGAGCGACTCTGTCAAAACAGTTAATCAGGTTGGTTAAATGTGATCTTCCCTTTACAAAACTGTGCCGTGTTTCCTACAGAATTCCATTTCTATCTAAATGACCCTGTATTGCACTTCTGATAATCGACTCCATGACTTTCCCTACCACTGAAGTCAGATTGACAGGTTGGTGGCTATCCACTTTGCTCTAGGAACTGCCTTGATGTATTGGCAATATGGTGCCACTTCTTCAGTCATTGATGCTCTCATAATTTTTCCAGCAGGGATAAGGAGGTGATTATTCCATTGTATAAGGCGATGGTCAGGCCACACCTAGAGTACTGTATACAGGTCTGGAGGCCTCATTTCAAGAAGGATGTAGAGCTGCTGGAACGAGTACAGAGAAGGGCAACAAGATTAGTGAATGGAACAAAGGGGTGCTCTTACGAAGAAAGGCTTAAGTTTTGCAAATTACAGTGTCTGGAGACTAGGCACCAGCGAGGTGATCTGATAGAGGTGTATAAAGCCTTGAATGGTTTAAGCATGCTCAATGCTGATGGGATTCTTCCTCTAGCTCAGAAAAATCACCTGAGAGGGCATAAATTCAAATTGAGGAAAGACAGATGTAGGATAGACGTGCGGAAATTTGCCTTTAGCCAGCGGGTGGTTGGTTGGTGGAACAGACTTCCATCCCTTGTGGTGGAGGTTGATAGCCTAAATAAGTTTAAGGCTCAGCTGGACAGGTATTTTGAACGAACAGAGGGGTGAAGTGGAAGTGGGTTTTTTTTTTTTTTTTGGCTGATACTGCATAAGCTTGCTTTCTTGCATCAAATGCCTCTACTAATGCTAAAATGCTAATTAATCTTAAAGATTTAGTGTGCCTGTTGCTGCCTCCATCAAAATTACTGAATACATGCCATCTACTCCAAGAGCCATAATTGTCTTTAGTCTTGGACATTTTCCCAATAATTTTCTGTAATTTCAGTATTGCTGATTTCATGCTTATACAATAAGAATCGTGCTGTCATATGCTGGAGAGTTTGGTCTTTTCCTCTTCATGCTGACCAGGCGTCTTGAAGAGAACCACTCTACACGTTCGTTGCCACCTAAGTGACGTAACAGGGCTTGCCATCGAGGTGTGCCGAATGGATTTTAGGGAGGCAGACCAATTGGACTTCTCCTAAATCTTCTGTAATAGAAAGATATTGGATCCATCAGTGTTTTAGACTGAGTGTCTGATAACACACAGAATAGCTGTTCCCCTCTAATCCCCTTAGAAAATAACAATGGTACCCAAGAGGAGCTAGAAGAAAACTTGGAAGACAAGGGCAGAGATGGACAGATGAAATTCATGAGCTTGTGGGTGGGTAGTAAATGGATGGCCATTGCACAAAACAGAAGGAACTGGAAAGTTGCTGGAGAGGCCTTCATCCTGCAGTGGATTGAAAATGGCTGATGATGATGATGACAGTAAGAATGAATATTTAAAACTCTTCTCATCTTGACCATCTTTAGAAGGGAAATTTATTTAATTCATACATGAAAAGTAAGTAAAAAATGAACAGGCTATAGTTTACTATTTTATTCAAAAATTTTCAATTTTTCATAAAGTAATGGAAATAATTATTTAAAAAATGTAAATTATAAAGAAAATTGCAATTTTGAAGTAAATGAATTATTTTTAATCTGCTTCATTTAGTCAAAAAAAAAAATAAATAAATAATAATAATAATCTTATTTAAATTTTTCAGCTAGACAAAATTAATACTTGTAAATACTAAATCATTTTATTGGACTTGAATCAAGGCTTCTTAGGCTGAGCAAAAACTTCCATGTTAATTTTGTGTAAGAATAATAGTAACTTTTCTTTTATCATTGTTGTGGGATGTCATATGTTATTTTTATATGATCTAATTTAACATCTTATGGAATAGCAGAAACCAGAATTCTGCTAATAACTCGATTTAAAAAAAAAAATTTTTTTTTAAATAAATACACAGTGACACAAAATTTAGCAGCAACATGTCCAAGGTGTAATGACAATCCAGCTAAATACAGACTGGAAGGATTCCCACAGACACTTCAGCAGAGCTGCACTGAAAGCTCAATATTTGTAAGCACATGCTCTAACGTGCCGTTCTCTGTAATGGATTCAATTTCCCAGTAAATGTTTCCCTTCCATTCACGCGCTTCCGTAGCCAGGTGAGAAGAAGTAGCAGCAGTGCGTAGCACACGCTTCTTGATTAGACCGGGGTTCGAGCCCGTCACCACCAAATGCGGAGGATGCGGAAAGGTCAGGGAATGACCACTGCATATTCCCGGAGCAATATGGCCTTAGTTGCTAATGCTCCTAAAAAAAAAAAAAAAAAAAAAAAAAAAAAAGAATCAAAAATAACCTTCCATTCACTCTGTCCTCAAGAAAATGCTTCCAATTTTGTGGTTCCATCCTTTCAGAAATAATCCTTTTTCAATCAATATCACTAAATTGGTTGGAAAACTCATCAAAAATAATGAAGCAAAGAGTTATGTTCTGAGCTTGATTAAAGAAAATGGGTACTATAATATCAGTTACAGTACCCTGGAAATTGCACGACAAAGGACTATTGGTGAATGCAGTGGCTCCTTGTGAAGTGCATGATGATTAGCTATAGCCCACATACATGCATTTTTTGAGTTGCTGTACCCACTAAGATGAAACCACAGTTCATCTGTAAACCAGGTTGGACAGAGGATTCCTGGAAGAATTGCTGGAACCAGCTGCAAAAAGCAAAACACACTCCTTTGTCACTAGGCTTCAATTCTGGCACTTACATTATACAGAGGCATGAAGATTGGCTTTTCTGGCAGCCCTCTGTGATGTGTTAGTTTCTTGTGAAAGTCAACATAATGACTTACTCAGTGTTATTAGCAGCCTTTCCTTCACATCATCAACAGTTTTCTGTGACATCTTACAATCTCTGTATACCCAAAGGCTTGCTGTGATATCCAGTTTCTTAACCATGTTAATGGTATTTGTAATGGTTTTTTTTTCTCACACTAAAACTTAAAGACCTCCTTCTGGGTGTCCTAAAATGACCCTAATATCTAATAGTTCTGGATGATGAATACTTACCGTATTTCCCCATGTATAAGATGCACCTTTCTTCGAAAAATTTGGGGTCTAAAAACTGAGTGTGTCTTATACAGTGATTGTAGATTTTTTTACTTGCATTTCACACTTTTTTGTGCTTGTTGTCTTTGCGCTCATTGTTTCGCACTTGTTACCGATATATTAGGTTACATTTTGCCACGTTCTGCCCAGAAATGGCTCAGAAAAGATTTTCGTACAGTGCTGAATTCAAGTTAAAAGTGATCCAGTTTGCAAAAGTGAATGGAAATTGTGCTGCTGAACGTAAGTTTGGTCCCTCCTCCAACTGAGAAAACAATCCGAGACTGGCTACGGGAAGAAGAAACCCTACTGAAAACGCCACGGCAGAAGAAGGCCATTAGAGGCAAGTCAGCAAACTGGCCTGATTTAGAGAGGGAATTGAAGAGCAAAGGGAATTCCTGTGTCCACAAAGATGGTTCAAGCACGAGGCAAGAAGAATTGCTGATGAAAATGAAGTTACTGATTTCAAAGGAGGACACAATTGGTGCTTCAGGTTCATGAAATGGAATGGACTAAGCATGCATACACACACCAGACTTGCCCAAAAGATGCCTGAAAGCTACGAGCAGAAGGTACTTGAATTTCATTGTTTTGTCATTCAATGTCAGAAGCACATCAGTTTGAGTTGGGACAGATTGCAAATATGGACAAAGTCCCCCTTCAATTTGATGTCCCAAGTAACAGAACTGTTGATAAGAAGGGGGTGAAAACTGTAACTGTGAAGACAAGTGGACATGAAAAGAGCCATTATACAGTTGTTCTAGCTTGTTGTGCTGACGGAACCAAGCTGCATCCTATGCTGATTTTCAAACGCAAAACAATGCCAAAAGATGACATTCCTTGAGGAGTGATTGTCCACATTCATGACAAGGGTTGGATGGATCAGGATGGGATGAAGATCTGGTTTCAGAGAAAGTTTGGAGCAGGAGACCAGGTGGGCTCTTACGCAAACCTGCCCTATTGGTGCTTGATCAGTTCGGGGCACACATAACAAAAAATACAAAGAAGATTGCTGCAGAGCAAAAAACAAACTTGCCGTCATACCTGGAGGTTTGACATCCCAGCTCCAACCACTTGATGTCAGCATTAACAAACCCTTCAAAGCTGCCATGAGAGATGAATGGAACCAATGGATGAAGTCTTCTGGGTACAATTTGGTCCTTGAGGTTGTCACAGACATTCTCTCAGATATGCCAGTCAAGCTGTACTTGCTACCTGGGAGTCTAAAACGCTGTTGGAGCTGATATTCGGGTGACACTCAAGTCAAGTGGACCCAATTTTGGCGAAGTCCGGACGGTCTGTGACTTCCAAATCCTCTGCTTGCACCTTCATGATGGTGGGACTGTTAGTAATCCTGGGTATAACCGCCATGCACAAGTACATGGTGGGTGACCACCCAGGTGTGAACCAACGTAAGCAGGGGTCGAGGTGTGGCGCCCACACCATATGGAGGAACGTCACCCCTCTATGTTACCAGGCAGTACTAGGTGGTAGATGACTCTCATCAACCGGCAAAATACCACCACTTTGATTATTGGAGGCTTGAAGTGATGGAACCCATGTTTAGTCTCTAAAGCTAAGTTTCGGTCAACCCTTCCCTATCTCTTCCATCATGCAGTATGATTGATGAGTTTTGAGGTTATAATGAATGTCGTGGCGAGATCCAATATTCCTTATATTTCGAGGGTACAGCTCTAAAACGGTGTTCGCGGGTCGGCCACTAGTTAGTACACCGGACCAAACCTATTGGTAACTCACTAGAAGGCTTCTGGATCAGCTAGTGTATAATCTTGCTACCTCTACTCTGCCAGATAGTGACTGGAGGGAGTCCAAGTAGTGTGTATGCGGGGAGCATTGTCGAGGCCACGTTATGTCAAGGATCTGGGTATATTCTTACCACGTGTACGCCATATCCAAAAATTTCATTACTTCATACAGCATGTCCCACCCACTTTTTCTTACTATTGAATACACCATGAATTGTCAAACTAATAGAGCAAGCTTATCTGTGAAAAGATCTAAACCTCCCAATCACTTCCTAATTCATTTCACAAATATAAGTGGTCTCAATTCTAATCTCAACGATGTCCATTTCCACTTGCAGTCTGCCAAACCCCATGTACTTTTTCTGACAGAATCTCAGTTATTGGTTGATTCAACTACTGCTCATCTCAGATGCCCAAATTATTCGCTCTATGATTCCTTTCACCTCAAAGGTGGTACTTGTGCATGTGTCCGTTCTGATATTCCCTGTCAGAGACTTGGCAATTTGGAATCTCCTCTCTTTGATTTTCTCTGGCTTAAAATCTCTCTACCTCATTGTGTCAAATTCATCTGTTGTCTCTACCGTTCTCCCAACTCCACTAATCACTTGGAGCTCTTTGACTTTCTCCAGTCCAACTTTCCTAACAGTAAGGTAATTTTCCTTGGTGATTTTAATGTTCACAACTCCAGCTGGCTTCCGTTTTCTAGTCACACTGACCCAGCAGGTCATAATGCTGAGGCTTTTGCAATTACTAATGACCTAGCACAGATTGTTCATTTACCTACAAGAATACCAGGCAATCCTAATCGTACAGCCAATACGCTTGATCTTTTTCTCACAAACAACCCTTCTAAGTACACGGTCGAAGTGAGAGGTTCTTTAGGCACTTCAGATCACAACTTGGTGATTGTCTCTTCTCCAATGGAACCTTTATCTCATGGCTATTCCCAACCTCGTGTTGTTTGGCATTACAAGAATGCAAAATGGGATGACTTGCGAGACTTCTTTTCTTCATTTCCTTGGTCGGATTACTGTTCCAAAACTTCTGATGTCAGCATTTGCTCAGATCGTGTCAGTGAAATTATTCTTGCAGGAATGGAATCCTTTATCCCACACTCCACTTTAAAATCTCGTCCTTTATCTAAACCTTGGTTTTCCAATAAATGTGCTAAGGCTGTTCAAGAGAAGAATGTTGCATATTGTAATTGGTTTGTTTCTAATTCTTCAGTTTCATTTTCTGTGTACATCAAAGCTCGCAACAATTGTAAAGCAGTTATTAATCAGTCCAAACTAGAGTTTGAACAGGATAAGGGTAGAAAACTTGCTTCTTGCCCTAATGGTAGCCGAGCATTCTGGTCTCTTGCTAAAGCTATTGGCTACAACTTTTGCCCATCTCTGCTCCCACCTCTGTCCAAACCAGATGGTTCTGTTGTCACTTCAGCCAAGGATAAAGCTGACCTGCTAGCATCCCATTTTTCTTCTGGCTCATGTATTAATGATATTGGTAAAACACCTCACACCATTCCCAACACGCTCCATTTAATGCCTCCTGTGGTCTTCCATCAAAAGGATATCAGAAGGATTTTGATGAATCTTGATGCTAAGAAAGCTCCAGGTCCTGATGGTATTTCTCCACTTGTTCTCAAAACCTGTGCTCCTGAACTTACTCCTATTCTTTGCCACCTTTTTTCACTTTCTTATTCCAAAGGTGTTTTTCCTTCTGCTTGGAAATTTGCTCATATCCAGCCAGTTCCTAAAAAGGGTGACAAATCCCTCCCATCCAATTATCATCCCATTGCAATTACTTCTACTCTTTCTAAAGTAATGGAGAAATCAATTACCCGCCAACTCTTAAACTACCTAGAAACCTTCCGTCTGATCAACGATCACCAGTATGTATTCCGTCAGTGTCGATCCACTGGTGATATTCTGGCTTATGTTACCCATTTATGGACTAATTCAATGGAAAAGTTCGGTGAAACACAAGCAGTTGCTCTTTACATCTCAAAGGCTTTTGATCGTGTTTGGCACAAAGGTCTTCTAAACAAGCTTCCATCTTATGGTTTGCCAACTGTTTTTAGTAATTGGTTATCCAGTTTTCTCTCTGATTGCTCACTGAGGGTGATAGTAGATGGCTCTCTGTCTTCTAACTTCTCCACTAATGCCAGTGTCCCCCAAGGTTCAGTTCTTTCCCTCACTCTTTTTCTCTTGTATATTAATGACCTTCTTCCATTGACTGGAAATGCTATCCATAGTTTTGCTGATGATAGCACATTGCATTCCACTTTCCATTTTGAGAAACCTTGTCCTGCTCAATCAGCTTCAACTTCTCGAAAATCTGCTACCAATTCCTTAAATGTCGATCTTCAGGTAATTCTCCAGTGGGGCAAAGACAACTTAGTTGATTTCAACCCTTCTAAAACTCAGTCTTGTCTTATATCTCACAAAAAGGATTCTTCTGCTCCTATGCTTATCTTTAGTGACACTCTGATTTCTAGACAAAATGATATATCGCTTTTGGGGATTACCCTGACTTCTAATCTCTCTTGGCACAAGCACATTACAAATATTGCTTCCTCTGCATCTAAAAAACTTGGTTTTTTCTTTCGCTCTGGGCGTTACTTTTCTTCCAAACAGCTGCTCACTCTGTATAAATCGCAAATCCACCCTGCCATGGAATATTGTTCCCACATCTGGGGTGGTGCCCCCAAAACCTCTCTCAGCTTCTTGATTCCATTCAGAAGAAGGCAGTTAGGTTAATTAATGATTCATCTCTAACAGAGTCTCTCCACTCGCTTTCTCATAGATGTACTGTTTCTGCTGCATGCCTCTTCTACAGATATTTCCATCGGCACTGTTCTTCTGAATTGGCTTCTATAATTCCAACTCTCTCTTTCAAAACAGTCCGAACACGTGGCACCACCAACCAACATCCATTTACTGTCCAACTTCAAACCCACAGCACCAACTTTTCATCTTCCTCATTTATTCATTCAACTGTCGTTTTCTGGAACAACCTTCCTTCATACGTATTTCCTGAAAATTACAATCGACAGAAGTTCAAGTCCAATGTCAACAAATATCTTCTTTCGTCTTCTCAACCTCCAACCCAAGCACGGTACTAAGTACTATAGGTTCTAATACCTCTCGTGTTTGGGATTCACATAAAAAAAAAAAAAAAAAAAAATTGACACCAGCAGGAAGAGTGAAGAAACTAACTATAGGAGAAGTTTGTACCTGGGTGAAAAGATCCTGGGATAATATCAAGATTGAGATCGTTGTCAAGTCATTTAAGAAGTGTGGCATTTCAAATGCCATAGATGGAACTAAGGATGAGGCAATATATGAAAACAGTGATTCGTCATCAGACACAGATGAGGACAAGCTAATGGATGGGAGTTTTGACAGTGATGAGTTGTATGAATTTTATGATGAATAAAACTTGAGTTCAATAAGTACTTTATGTAATACACATTTTTTTTTCAAATTTCGGGCCCCAAAATTAAGGTGCGTCTTATAAATGGGGAAATACGGTAAATACTCGATATTCAGTTGTGTGTATGTTGTGAATTGTGAATCATAGACTAATGGCCTTTGTTTCAGTCAAGTGTACACTTTTACAACACTAGCCCGGACTTTAAATGAGGTAGGATAGGTTTGTTTGACATGAGGTCAAGTATGCCTGCTATTAATTTTTATGTAATTTTTGCACTGATAAAAAGATCAGTGACAAATTTCTGTGTTCTGCAGAAAGAAGTTAACTCTGTATCTTTTGCACAATTGCACTTGAGAATACTGGAATTTTGGGAAGCTGTTCTTCAGCAGAATGTTCTTCAGCCCTCACTACTGAATATTGTCGATGTATGGAAATACATTTCCCTCTGTCACGGTAACCAAGGGTAAAGCAACTTGCACATGAGTAACAACTGCATGACAGTTGCGGTTAAACTTAACCTTGAATGTCTACATCTATAATAATTACAGTTTTTAAGCTGGAAATGGATTTGTTCTGCTGACAGAACAAAACAAACTTAGGTATCTAACCTTACTAGATCAGTGAAATATAGCCTTACTATTGAAAACAATTTTGTTCAAGAAAGAATTGTTCTCATCAAGACAATTCAGCCAACAAGTATAGAAGTCACATTGTAGGGTTCATCACTGGATTCCAGTGCCTGCAACAGTTGAAACCTTTATGGTTGCAGAATTTATCTCCCATGTAGCATCTTCCATACTGTCATATGAGAAACCTCACCCAATTTTTTCCAGATATGATTTTCATATCTGGAAAAATTTGTTTTGCTTACTGCACAATTAAACATTCTAAATGACATAAGTTTAAATATAAATATAATTTTTTAATCTGCCCATTGTAGTTTTGTTATGTCCTTGGATGAAAATTTTTATTTTTAAAGTGAGATTGGAACTTGAATCATATAATGGAAGCCACAAGGATAGCAAATTTCACTCAACAAAAAACTTTTCAGCAACATATTTCTCATGTATTACACGAGGAACATCCCCATATGAAAAACAATGTTTGCTTAGAAATATTATAAATATTTATTGCATATTAATTATATAAGAGAAGAATACCTTCTTCAATCTTCTGCTGTGCAACTTTCCTTTGTGGAACTTTAAAAACTAAATAACAACAAAAAAAAGAGAGAGATTATTATACAGCAATTTGTTTAATGGGAAGTCAACATATAAATTGAAATAATATTATGCAAAAAAAGTGTGTATGTGCACGCATATATTTTTTGTGTGCAACAAATGACTTATTAGTAAAATTTAACCTAAAACAAAGTTCATAATTTTGTTCATTACCTTAACTTCTTAACTTCATTTCATAGAATTTTTAACACTACATTGAAATCCTGGCTCCCCAGAGAGGAATTTGCTTTCAATAACTTTTTTATGCATCATTTATCTAAGTGAAAATTTACTAAGACCAGATTTATAGCATTTAGTAACCTAAAAAATAAGTTACTCTTTTAAACCACAAATGATATAAAGATAAAATATTATATTCCAAACAATGCAAAATACAAAAAGGAAAGTTAAAAATTCAAGTAAATTATTTTTAATAAATAAAAGCAGACAGATGCACCTATGTTTCAAGTTAATTTGAAAGTAAAGTTTCTTAAAATATATTTTAAAAACCTTGCTGGATACACGAACAATAAAACTAACACTTGCTCAGTCAGTAGTGCTACTAATCGAGACTGAAGTGCTACTAATCGAGAAAATCATGAATACATAGGCTACTATATGTACAAAAGATGTACTTCAAGTACTTTATTCACCTTTTACCACATTCACTTCTGCTCCTGAGTTCATCATACCCAGGTGAGTGAATAATGTAATGGGATGGCAGTGGCATATAAATGGGCAAGGGTCATGTTGGAGATGCCTGTGAGGTTTAAGTGAGTGGGAGAATTGATGGTGAGATATCACAATCACACTGATGATATGTTTCTGTACATATGGTAAAGCCTATGTTAACTTGCATATACTGCTTCATAATTACAATAAGTCCTAACTCTTCTTTCAAAGCCAAAATTACAGGCACTGAACATACCGAAAGACCTATTATACAGAGTGGTCCTTATTCCATCTTCAGAACAGATAACTAAAATAATAACACAGGCATAAAAAAATTAGAGTTAAAAAATCAACATTCAACATAATTTATTTCTTGACTAAATCGCTTCATTTTCCATGCAGATTTAGTCTTTCACTCTTGTACACTTCTCTGAATACACTGAATATACAATACTTATAACTGAAATAATCAAATTGCTGAGTGAAAATAGTCTGTGTAAGATATAGAAAGAGTGTAGCATTCATTTTATTATAACTAAAGATTTGATTACTTCTTTTGCTGCTTAATTTAATTATAATCAAATTTACAATTTGATTATAATTAAAATGAATTTGAAGTGTGTGGGTATGTCACTGATTGCAGATATTATGGGGATACCTGAGGTGTCACTCAGACAAGAGATACAGAATTTGAACAGGGGAAGTAAAATGTGTACAGAAAGGGCAGAAGGGTAGGAGAGGGGGGAAGAGAAGTTAAGCTCTTAATTGAAAAGCACA
Organism: Mastigoproctus giganteus; assembly: GCF_048544385.1. NCBI lineage: Eukaryota > Metazoa > Arthropoda > Arachnida > Uropygi > Thelyphonidae > Mastigoproctus > Mastigoproctus giganteus. The sequence goes on from NC_143581.1 coordinate 14,622,478, forward strand.
TCTAGGGATGTGCATCCAATTGAGAAAAATGGCCAGTAAAACGTGGAGTCAGTGTGGTGTGACATAAGCACTGGGAAAACAAAAATGAGAGGAGGAGTGTGTTATATGGCTGTTATGAGTATAATGAGAAACTGTACAGACACAGAGTGGGGCAGTAAATCAGAATGTCTTATAATGGGGAATTTTAGCTTTCTAGATACTGACTGTAACTTGTACTTTGGCCACTCACACAGTAGCAAGTAGTTTGTGGATTTATTGGACAAATGTTCCCTACAAATGTTCGTGGATGCTACTAAACGTTTCATACCTATTAAGAAATATTGTTCAAGGTTTAGGCCAAAATGGTTATCTAATGAACTAATGAGACTCGTAACAGAGAAGAAAAATGCATGGGATGCATATAAATTATCAAGCGACTCAGAAGCCTATGGCATATATAAGCTAGTCTGTAATCAGGTCACAAAAGAGGTTAGGCAGGCGAAGGCAGATTACGAGAAATCCTTGGCAAAAGATGCTAAGAAAAACAGCAAGGATTTCTTTACTTATATAACTCTAAAAGAAAGGGGATGAATCTGATTGGTCCACTTGACATCGATGGTTCGACTATTGATGATCCTGCTCAGATAGCAAACAAACTGAATGAGTATTTTGCATTGACATTCACACGTGAGGAATTAAGGTTTGAAAATGGCAGAAGGTTATCAAATTGTAGCAGGATACTTAATGATTTTATAATAACTGAGAGCAAAGTGGAGGAGAAATTGTTGAAGTTAAACATAAGAAAAGCACCTGGGGTGGATGGGATCTATCCAGTTATATTAAAGGAGACGGCAAAGCAATTAAGCAAACCATTAGCCATAATTATGAGAGCATCATTGGACTCAGGGGAGGTTCCCATGGACTGGAGATGTGCAAATGTATCCCCAATTCACAAAGGGGAATCAAAGGGAGACCAGTTAGTTTAACTTCTGTTCCGGGTAAAATAATGGAGTCACTGGTTAAAGATTCATTGCAGGATCATCTAGACAAGACTGCAACAATAATTCAGACACAGCATGGGTTTGTTAAGGGAAAGTCTTGTCTGACAAATTTTATAGGATATTATGATGTGGTTACAAAGGAACTGGATGCAAAAAATAATTTTGATATCATATATTTGGATTTCAGGAAAGCTTTTGACACTGTTGCGCATGAAAGACTATTGTACAAATTCGAGCAGAATGGTATTAAGGGCAAGTTGCTACAATGGATAAAAGGATGGTTAAGTGGGAGAAGACAGAGGGTGGTAATCAATGGGTGCTGCTCTTCGTGGACTAATGTTATTAGTGGAGTCCCACAGGGTTCTGTGTTGGGCCCACTGCTGTTTTGTATATTTATCAATGATATTGATGAAGGTATATCAGGCTTAATGTCGAAGTTTGCAGATGATATAAAGGTTGGCAGGGTTGTTAATGACAGTAATGGCAGTGTGCTACTGCAACAGGATCTAGATAATTTGGGCAGATGGGCTAAGAAGTGGCAACTGAAGTTTAACCTTGACAAATGCAAAGCACTGCATATGGATAGAAGTAACCCCAGAGAAATGTACCAACTGTGTGGTACTACACTTAAGGTGGTAGAAAATGAAAAAGACCTGGGAGTAATTGTGCAGTCAGATATGAAGTTTTCTGAGCAATGCAGACAGGCTGCCAGGGCAGATCATGGGGTTTTGTCAATGATATATAGGAATTTTGCTAGCAGGGAAAAGGAGGTGATTGTCCCTCTGTATAAGGCAATGGTCAGGCCACGCCTTGAGTACTGCGTACAGGTCTGCAGGCCTCATTTTAGGAAGGATGTAGATTTACTTGAGCGTGTACAGAGAAGGGCAACAAGATTGGTGAGGGAAATGAAGGGATCCTCTCACCAAGAGAGGCTTAAGTTCTTCAAATTGCAGTGGCTGGAGACTAGGCACCTGCGTGGTGATCTGTTTGAGGTGTATAAGGCCTTGAATGGGTTGAGCATGCTGAATTCTGATGGGATCCTTCCACTTGTTCAGATTACGAACCTAAGGGAGCATAAATTCAAATTAAGAAAGGACAGATGTAGAATAGATGTGCGGAAATTTGCCTTTAGCCAGCGGGTGGTTAATTGCTGGAATAAACTTCCATCTGTCGTGGAAGTTGATAGGTTGAATAAATTTAAGGAGGAACTGGACAGGCATTTGGAGGGAATGGTGCGATTTTTTTTTTTTTTTTTGGCTATGTTGCATAAGCTCATACACTTGCTTTCTTGCATCACATGCCACTACTACTACTACCAGCACATTAAACGAGCAACTAGAGAAAGCAATATTCTTGTTCTGATTCTTCATGCATATGCAAGAAAAAGACCCTCTGGGTGGCAGTGATCCCAGTATGCTAATGTGGGATTTATTTAAAGATGTAACTATTGTCAAGGGTAAAGAGAAGGGCTTTTGCTTTCATAAGGGTGACTACAGTGGTTTCAGACAGTTTTTTTTTAAATCTATAAAGTGGGGCCATCTGATGATGTTACCAACGGCAAATTATAAATGGGACACGTTCAGTGACATAATTGTAGAAGGTATAAGGCTTGTTATACCAATTAAGATATAGAGTTAAGCTTAGACCAAAATGGATGTTAGATGTATTGAACAGACTCATGGCAGAGAAGAAGAATGCATAAGATGCATATAAATTATCAGGTTATACAGTAGCCAATAGTAGAGATAAACTAGTCTGAAATCAAGTAACAAAGGAGGTTAGGCAAGCTAAAGTGGATTATGAGATATCTCTGGAAAAGAATACAAAGATACTTCATTATTTATATAAACAATACAAGGAAGATGATGAATCACTCTGGTCCAACAGATATGAATGGTTATAACTGTTGATGAACTTTCTCAGGAATTGAGAAACTGAATAGTTTTTTTTTTTTTTTTATCTACATTCATACATAGAGAATATTTTAGGGAAGGGGATACCAGAAGTGTATTAAATTCCAATAGGGGGCTGAATAATTTTGGGATAAATGGGAAGAAAGTGAAAGAAAAATTGTTGAAGCTAAATGTAAAAAAGCACCTGAGATGGACGGGATCTAACCAATTATATTAAGAGACAGCAAAACCTTTAGGCATAATTATGAAGAGCATTCTTAGATTCAGAGGGGCTAGAGATGTGAAAACCTATGAACTAGAGATGTGAAAATGCAGCCCCAATTCACTGGGGATAAAAGGATAACATGAGTAATTGCAGACCTGTTATCTTGTTTTCTGTTCCAGGGAAAATAATGGAGTCACTGGTTAAAGAAGTAATGTAAGAACACTTAGACAGGAATGCATTTATACTGTAGTCACAGCATGGATTTGTTAAGGGGTAGTCTTGCCTGACCAAGCTGATTTGATACCATGACACAGTGACAAAAGGAACTGGATGAAAAAAATAATTTTATATCATATCTTAGGTTTCAAAACAGCTTTTGATACTGTTTGCATAAAAGACTGCTGTACAAACTGGAACAGCGTGGCATTAAGAGAAAGTTACTGCTATGGATAAAGGGTTGGTTGAATGGGAGAAGAGGGGTTGCTATAAATGGGCACTGTCTTCACGATCTAATGTTATTAGTGGAGTCCAGAGAGTTCAGTGCTGGGTCCATTGTTTCTGTATTTATTAATTATATTGAAGGTGTATCAGGCCTAATGTCTAAGTTTTCAGATGATATGAAGGTTGGCAGGGTGCTTATTGATAATCAGGATATTCTACTGCAACAAGATCTAGATTAATTAGGCAGCTGCATTGAGAGATGTTTAACACTGACAAATCAAAGTACAGTGCAAAGTTCTGCTATAACGCACATTTTCGGAATGGGAATTTCTCCCCAAATTCCAGTTCTGCATTCCTTATATCTGTGTGACACCACGTTTCTGATATCCCAACAATATCTGCCTTTGATGTTTTGACCAACACCTTAAATTCATCAAATTTATTTACCAAATTTCTAGCATTGGTGTACATGCAAGTATATATGCACCTGTTCCTATTCTTAGCTACCCCTAACACAGCCCGTGTATTTACTTGTTCTGCAATGACTCCCAGCAGTCTCTGATATCCCCTGCACCTTGTTTTCCAGGCTGCTGCTCATTTCAATAGCAGCAGTGCAAGAATCATTTTCACCTCTGCCAGCAGCTACTGTTAATCTATTAGTCCATGTATCTCCCCAAGTTAGCAGTTTTCCTACCCACCTAACAATGCCTTGATAGCATCAGCAAATATTCTTGCACCCTTTCTATTTAAGTGCATTCCAATCCTGTAGAAGCAGTCTCTCCTGTTAACAAGCATAGACCAGGCTGAGAAATTCTATCTCTTGAGCCTTCCACAATCTCTCCAGGGCCGAAAGGCTCCCATCATATACTCCCTCCTATCGTGTCTGGGCAGAATTGCACACACTTTCAAATTCAACCCTAACTCATGGCTTTTTTTTCAACACTGACCTGTACTTGTTAAGTAATTCTGCCAGTCTTCTACTCTTAATGTCATTAGTGCCAATGTGTACAACAATATCACCCCTTATGCCCTTAAAAGATATCTGCTCTACATCAACCTTTGATCCTGGCAGACATACCTCAGTCCTGTTCCACCTATCTTTTTTGCACAATATGTTCCCCATTTCCCTTACAATAGAGCCACCGACAACTAGTTCCTTTGAGGCCAGGGCATTCTGCCTAGGGGGTTGCCACGGTGTTGTGTGATGTCCAAGTGCAAGCTCTGGCATTGATGTGGGCAGCTGAGAGCTCGATGGGCTCCTCAATTTAAATCCGTTGAGGGCATCCATCCTGTCCTTCAAGCTCTCATATAGGCCCATAACAATGCTGAGTTGGCGCCCAAATTTCTCACTCCTTACATCGTGCGCATGCACACACACACACACACACACACAAAGACATTCCCCTTGGCAATATCATGTCTCGTTCTTGATTGCTTCATAAACATCAAACAAGCAGTATATTTCAAAAGGCCATGATTCAGAAAAATTAAAACCCCTCATAATACACAATGTCACAAAAGAATATAGTGCTGCTCAAGGTATGCCTTAAATACATTTAATAGTTCTAGAAGCTATGGGCAAAAATGATATATTCCTTAATAGTTAATGTAAATATATATACAGTTGTACCTCGGGTCACGAACTTAATTCATTCTTTGACTCCGTTCGCAAACTGAAATGTTCGCGAACAGAAACAATTTTTCCCATTGAAATTAATGCAAATCCAATTAATCCGTTCGCTCGCCCCAGAAACATTGTTTTTTGACTTTTTTTATGGATTTATGTGTGGCAAAAATATATAATATAAAATATACAGTATAACTTTACCTTTGTGGTTGATAGTTGCTGGCACAGGTAGATGGTAGAGAAGGAGGAGGAGGAGAAGGAGGAAGACTACTCCTTCTAAGGAGAGTCCCATTCCATAATAATGTCGGGCATTTATGGTGTTTTTTCTCTTGTTTGTATCCTGGGAAGTGGTTCGATTGCTGGCTCGGTGGCTGGTGTTTTCACAAGATACGATCCAGAGACATTTGTCTTTTTCTTTGTTGGATAATTTTCCGAAAATGGGACATCACATTGTCATTTAAAATGTCCACTGCTCTGCTGGTCACAGTTTTGTTAGGGTGATGCTTCTCAATGAAGACCTGCACTTCACTCCACTTGCTACAAATTTCTTTGATCTCAGCACTTGAAACATGTACCACCTCTTCCTCCTCCTCTCCTGAGTGCTCCTCCTGCATAACTTTTATCTGTTCACGTTGCAACTCAACAAGTTCTTCTGTGTTGAGTTCTTGTCTGTGGTCCTCCACCAGCTCCACCACATCCTCCTCGTTGACCTCCAAGCCCAAACTCTTGCCAATGGTCACAATCTCGTTTACTAGAGTTACATCTGTCTCCTCGAAGTCTCTATCAGGCACACAATCTGGCCAAAGTCTCCTCCAGGCAGATTGAAACGTGTGGTTAGAGACATTGTTCCATGCCTTGTCAATGAGGTTTATGCAGTGGAGGATATGGAAGTGATCCTTCCAAAAATCATGCAGGGTCAAATCCGTGTCGTTGGTCATCTGGAAACACCTGGAGAAAAGAGCCTTTGTATATAACTTCTTGAAGTTGGAAATTATTTGCTGGTCTATGGGCTGGATGAGAGGAGTGGTGTTAGGAGGCAGAAATCTGACTTTTATGAAGTCATATTCAACATCAAGGTCTTCTTCCATACTTGGAGGATGGGCAGGAGTGTTGTCCATAACCAGCAGACATTTAAGGGACAAATTATTTTCCTCAAGGTATTTCTTGACAGTTGGCGTAAAAACTTCAGTCAGCCACTCCATAAAAAGTAATCTTGTTATCCAAGCCTTGCTATTCGCTCTCCACAATACCCAAAGTTTACCCTTTAGCACTTTATTGCTTTTAAAAGCGTGCGGATTTTCAGAGTGGTAAACTAAAAGAGGCTTAATCTTACAATCTCCACTTGCATTAGCGCACAATAAAAGTGTAAGCCTGTCCTTCATTGGTTTGTGGCCAGGCAGTGACTTTTCCTCTTGGGTTATGTAGGTCCTTCTTGGCATTTTTTCCCAAAAAAGTCCCGTTTCATCGCAATTAAAAACTTGGTACATAACTTTCAGAGTTGATAAAGTTTGCAAATTCCTTCACATAGGCATCTGCTGCTTTTTTGTCCGAACTAGCTGCCTCTCCAAGCCTAACAACACTATGAATTCCAGTTCGTCGACGAAACTTCTCGAACCAGCCTCTACTTGCTTTAAATTCGTCAACGCTAGCATCACTTGTATTCGGCGTTTTCGCCACTAAATCACCGTGCAAAAGTAAAGCCTTCTTGCATATTAGGGCCTCGCTAACACTATCTCCAGAAAGCTGCTTTTCATTAATCCAAACTAACAATAATTTTTCTACTTCTTCTAACACTTGAGACCTTTGCTTCGTTAACATAGTCACTCCTTTAGCCACATCAGCCGTCTTTAGTGCATCTTTGTTCTTTAAGATAGTACAGATAATAGATTTAGCCATATCGTACTGCTTGGCGAGATCAGAAACACCAATACCATTCTCATGTTTAGTTATTATTTCCTATTTCGTTTCTACTGTAATATGCTTAGGCTTCTTTATACCACTGTCACTAACACTTTTCACTTTCTTGGGAGCCATAATGAGGGTTAATTTAATGCAAAAAAAAAATTGTATCAAGAACAACGCAACGACAAACAATGTTCACAGCGCGCAAACCTGAGTATAACTGATGCTGTTCGTGAGCCGAAAACATGGCGCCAAAGCCATGTTTGTGCATTCGTGCGCCGACGCATTGTTCGCGAGTCGAGTCAAAATTTGTTTGTGGGCCGATTTGTCCGTGACTAGAGGTGTTCGTGACCCGAGGTACCACTGTATATACAATCTTTATTGCCACTTTATTGGGATTATACACATCAGAAGTAATAATAAACAAATAAATTTCCATTTATTTTCCAGAGAGCCAAGCTTAGAAGAGTTTGCACATTCTTCAAGAATGCATACATATTTAATCAAGGGCAGTCAGATTTTTGGTACCACAGTTTGCAAAGGACCTTGCATTTTCCATGGTAGCATGAACCTGCACCCTCCTTGTTAGCATGTGTGCAAACTACTGGTCCACGGGTTAGGATTTCACTAAGGAGGATCACATAACATAACAATGAAGGAAATATGCAATATAATGATGATAAAAATCTAATGAAACACTAAACAAAAATAATACATAATACTACACATGACACATTTAAAAAGTAACGTCATACAGACACTATAAGGGGAAAATTTTTTTTTTCCAAATGAGGGGCAACATCTAGATTTGAGATTGCCATAAGCATTTACTCCCAAATTATTATGAAGCAAACCTACAATGCTGGTTATAAAGCTGTATAGTGTCCTCAAGGTGATATTGGCAGATTAGCAGCAAGATTAGACTGAAAAGAAAAGGTCCTTTAAGAAAATAAAAATAAAGTTCAAAAGGAAAAAACACAGACTATGTATATTTTGCAAATGAACATGTTTGCTGCTGCTGCTGCATATGTGAGGGTCCTTTCTGTGTGCTTTGGGTGCTTCTCTGGGGCACTGAAACAAGTAGGCACTGCTTATTAGTAAATGGAAGGGATTTCATCTGTGAAGCATCATCATCATTCCAAGTAACAAAGGCATTGGTTGTTTGTAGCATTCTAACATCAACAGATGTACTGAATGAGATTCAGAATCTGCATTACTTGAATAGAATTCTATTTCAGTGTCACATGACATTTTATACAGAGCTGATTCAATGTCATCAGCTTCAATATACTGTCCCTCCCTGTTCCTTTTTAGTCCTGATGTCCTAGGCTGTGGATCCATTATAAAAACCTTTAGGGTAAAATTTTATAGGAAAAAACACTTTTTAGACAAAATTTTATCAGCAGGCACACACTAAGGACGATGTTTTGTTTTTCACAAACTAAAGAACTAAAATTCAGCAAGCATAATCTTCAAAAATTCTTACCTTTTCTTCTTGTGGCAAATACTAAACTAGATAAAATAACTTCAACATAAGCAAAGAACATATGAAATGATGAACCAAGTATATAGCTTTTATAGGGCCCTCCAGACAGCTGATTGGTGCTAAGAAAAATCCCACCCTATAATGCAAATAGCCATGGTTTAATCAGTATACTGCTCTCAGCACAGTTGTTAATTTCATGTGCCTTTCCTCTTATAGTGCTCATTTATTGACCACAATTGAATGGACGCACATTTGCATTAAGGCAGAAAAATTGTGGCTCATTTTGACACAAGTTTGTGTTCCAGCAGCGAATGTGTTAAATGGTTTATTAAATGCTATCCACGGTAGAAAAGAGAATTTCATATACAAACGCAATTCAATCACATAAATAAAGTTACAATTGATGTCAACATTTCAGATCCTCTTTGGGATTCCATTCTCAGGACAAGTTGTAGAGGTGACTGGACTCTAGCTCTCTTAATGAGCTAGAGTTTACAGCCTGTTTCAGAAGAGTCCAGTCATTACTTGTTCATTATCCACAGTACAGCAACTTGTCTTGAGAATAGAATCCTAAAGCAAATCCAAAAACATTGACATTTATTGCAATTTTATTTATTTAATTGAATGTGCCTTTGTGTATTTGGAAATTACAGACCAATTAGCTTGTTATCTCACATCTACAAGTTGTTCACAAGGGTCATTACTAACAGATTAGAAAGAATACTTGATGAGAATCTACCGAAAGAGCAAGCTGGCTTTAGGACAGGATTCTCAACTATGGATCACCTTCACGTAATGTCATAGCTAATGGAGAAAGCAAATGAATATAAAACACCATTATGTCTGGCATTTGTGGATTATGAAAAGGCATTTGACTTCATACAGAATAAGGCAATGTTTCGGGCACTGGAAAGACAAGGCATAGATACCCCATATATTATGATTTTGAAGAAAATATAAGAGAATGCTACCTCCTTTATTAGACTAGACAAAGATAGTAGTAAATTTAAAACTGAGAAAGGAGTTCGACAAGGAGACACAATATCTCCGAAGTTGTACTGCTGTCCTTGAGGAAGCTTTCAGAAGATTAGACTGGTTGCAGAAAGGTGTTAATGTGAATGGAGAGTACCTAAACCATTTACGATTTGCAGATGACATTGTGGTCATAAGCCATGATCCCAAAGAATTAGAGGAAAATCTTAATCAGTTATGCAGAGTTAGTAAGGATTTTGGACTAAAGATGAATATGGCTAAAACAAACGTAATGATGAACGAGTATGCCACAGAAAGGGATATAATGATTGAAGGAGTAGTAATTGAAAAGGTGGAGTCATATACTTATCTGGGACAAGTTATTAGCTGTAATAATAATACATGGCTGGAAGTCAAGAGAAAAATAAATTTTGGATGGATAGCATTCAGGAAATATAGTCATATACTGAGGAGCAATTACCCAATTTGTCTGAAACGTAAAATAACGAGCCAATGTATACTCCCCACCATGACTTATGGAAGTGAAACTTGGGCACTTACCAAAAGAATAGAAGAGACCTACACAGTGAAGAATGGAACAAATTATATTGGAAATCAGACTGTTAGATAAAAATAGAAACACATGGATTAGGCAGCAAACTTGAGTAAAGGACATTCTTATCAAAACTAAAGAACTAAATTTGTTTTGGGCAGGACACATAGCTCAAAGACATGATGACAGATGGCCTAAGAAACTAATAGAATGGTATCCAAGGGGAGCTAGAAGAAAACCTGGAAGACAACAATGGAGATGGATAGATGAAATTCATGAATTTGTGGGTAGTAAATGGATGGCCATTGCACAAAACAGAAGGAACTGGAAAGTTGTAGAGAGGCCTTCTTCCTGCAGTGGATTGAAAATGGCTGATGATGATGCCTTTGTGTAGGAAATCATCTATTCCATTTCTGGGTAACAATCAATAAACCATTTAATTATTAATTTCCATGTGATGTCCTCACAGAACATAAAAGTAATTTTGTTTGTTTGATAGATTTTGGCAATGATATTAGAGAAGTTCTCCAAAGATTTTTTTGGTATCCTCCTGGTCCAGTTCAATTCTTAGTATTAGCAAGAAATTTGTGGCTGTCATTTGAGATTGCTGGTGGATTAGTATCAGGATCATGCTGGGAACAAAATGCCACAAAAAATGAAACATCTTTTCTGTTTGGATCTGGTAATATCAATGACTTTGGTGAGGAACCAAAGGAAGACAAGATCCTCACTAGCTTCCTTGTTCAGTTCAACCCTGATTAGTAGCAAGAAATTTAAGGCCACCATTTGGCAGATTACTATTAATACTTTCTCATGCCAAATCCAGGAGAATCTATTATTGTAATAACCTTCATAAAAAAAATTATGAAGATCTCAACAGTTCTCCATTATCAAGTTTAATTTTCCCACATATCTTAGTTTTTAATGTTGAGACAGCCTGCAACATCCATTTTTTTATTTTTTTAAATACATTTAACTATTCACTGACAAAAAAAAAAAAAAAAAAAACCTCCACATTAAAAATGATTAAATAACATCAGCAGTTGGCAGCTTGACTGTACATCATTTTCAATGAAAGTGTTAACAGAAGTAAAAAATGGAAATTAGAGAAAACAGTAAGTGGCAACACCAAATCAATACTAAACGGTAACTTGAATTATTTAGTGATAAAGTTTGTGGGTCTGCATAAGAAATTCATTACAGCTCATAGCTGTAATGAATTTCTTTCAGCTATATTCTTATGTAAAGAATATAGCTGGTTTAGACTACAATATAATAATCTAATAAGAGTAAGGAAAAAAGTAAACACATACTAGTGCATTTGCAACTTTCTGAAGTGCACAGATCTTGATAAATATCCTCAAGCTTTCATAGAAATTAATGAACTTATTGAATTATAATCCAACTAATGATAATAATTTACCAGTAGGTTTTGTTCTTTTCCCTATCATAGCCTGCTGAAACTCTTCAATTTGAATTTTGTCATAAACGTTTCTATCTTGCCATACTGTTAAAATTCTTGATAATCCATTCTTTGTTTTTTCGTCAGCATCACTACTAAAAAAATTAAATAAATGAAATAATATTAATGTCTTGAAACTAAAATACTGATTCTTATTCATTATCATGTTTTATTCATATCATTCAATATTAATACCAGACCAGCAAAGAAAAATGGAATGTCAAAATAATACAATTTTAGCAAATGTAGAAATTTGTTTGTTTTTTAGAATATTAATAAATATAGCAATACACCCAAAATAATACAGTGAAAACTATATTTGTTCGAGTTGCTAACAGTTTTACTAGATATGTCCCTATTACTGCCAACAATGTAATAAGTACATACAAAAAAAAAAAAAAAAAAAATGTTCACATAGTATAATATATAACAAAAAGAAAAAAACAATTCTCTCCCCCTTCAAACTAGTAGAGTTTTACTGTGCAGGTTATTAATAAAAATAAATGTTTAATTAATTTGCTTTGTCTTTAGACAGCGGGTGGTTGGTTGGTGGAACAGACTTCCATCCCTTGTTGTGGAAGTTGATAGCCTAAATAAGTTTAAGGCTCAGCTGGACAGGTATTTTGAACGAACAGAGGGGTGAAGTGGAAGTGGTTATTTTTTATTTATTTAATTTTTTTTTGGCTGATGCTGCATAAGCTTGCTTTCTTGCATCAAATGCCTCTACTAATGCTAATGCTAATAATAATTGTTTCTCTTTCACAATTAAGTTTCTTGTCTTGGCAAGAAACTTACCTGAAAGGAGAAATAAAAAACAAGAAATAATATATATATATATATATATATATATAAAATAAAAAAAAAAAATAGTCAACCACATCTAATGTACCTAAGATGCCATCCATCAGAATGCAGACTGTTTTGTTTGTTACTTGGTTCTAAGGAGCATTAGCAACTAAGGCCATATTGCTCCGGGATATGCTGTGATCATTCCCTGACCTTTCCGCATCCTCCGTATTTGGTGGTGACGGGCTCGAACCCCAGTCTAATCAAGAAGTGTGTGCAATGCACTGCTGCTCCTTCCCACCTGGCTACGGAGGTGCCCGAATGCAGACTATGTACTATGTATGCTCAATGATACTTATATTAAGTGAACAGACAAACCGATGCATGTAGTCTACTATAACAGATAACACTTATTGTAATTAGAAATTCTGCTTATAATAGAGCACTTATCATCTACTAATTTATTTTCTCCCAAACTTTATCAAGTTCACTTTTTGGAAAATATGAACGGAATGGGCAACTCTACTGAATTTTAATATAAATGTTAATATTAATATATATCAGATATGGCTTTTAACTAAAGATACAACACAGATGTATTTATGTCAGGGGGCAATGTTTCTCACACCATTTTAAATTACCTCCTACTCAACAATTACTGCTGATGGTCATGCCCAATTCAGACATTTCTACTAATGGCGATTGGCAGGATTAGTATCCACGAAGCATCTCACAAAATACCTTTAACTCCACTGGATTTCAATAAACAGGTAACTGATACCTCTGAATTTTTCATGATATCTAATTTGGGTGTCTTAAAGACAAATTCAGCTTAAAGAATTACTGATAGAGTAAGATGCCAATTTTCATTTTTCTTTCAAACTCACTAAAATGCATAACACAATTGGCTATGCAAATGAAAAAAAGGGATTGCCATCTGCATCCACAAATGTCTAATTATTGGCAATGATGGTGAAAATTCCTGTGCAGCCCTACAAACACAGACTGTTGAAGGTTAAGAAAGCATTTTACAGCCAAAATTGATACAAGAATTGGTGCATCTTTAATCGGGCAAGAAACTAAGAACTGTTTCGAGCTATCTGTTTTAAATTATTCAAAAAAATGTCTATAAAACAAACATCAAAAATAGGATTCCACATTTCAATAAGTACAAGTTCTCAAATTTGAGCTATTAATAACTTTAAGCCTGTTTGCTGATAGTAACTTTATCTATACAAGAAAAAGAACTTGCATCCATATTTTTTTTATAGAACAGGCAATATTTAAATAAAAATAGAGAGAGAGTGTCTTTTCAAAGGCAGCGATTTCTTAAATTGCAAGGTTACTCCACGGTGCACTATGAATAAATTATACTTCCCCCAACTCTGATAAAAAAACTGTGTGTAGGTCTTTTAGGCCTTCTTGATAGACAGTTTCTTCAGCTTCCACTTTCATCAGAGTTCTACTTAATGTCTTTAATTATTATGATTTTTTTTTGATTATGTATAAAGTAAAAATATTTTGAAGATTAGTTTAAATAAAATTGATCTTTCAAAATCCTTACTGCAGGATCTGTCATCAGATCAATAAAGGGCCTAAAATAAAATAAAAGAGCAATGTTAATTTTTTTTTAATGAAACCCCCAAACGAGAGGTATTAGAACCTATAGTACTTAGTACTGTGCAGGGGTTTAATGTTGAGAGGATGAAAGAAGATACTTGTTGACATTAGACTTGAATTTCTGTAGATTGTAATTTTCAGGAAATTCATATGAAGGAAGGTTGTTTCAGAAAATTGAAGTTGAAGTAAAGTTGGTTCTGTGAGTTCGAAGTTGGACAGTAAAAGGATGTTGTCTGGTTGTGGCACTGTTCAGACTGCTTTGTGTGTGAGTGAGTGAGTGAGAGTGAGAGGAAATTACATTAAAGGCATGCAGCAGAAACAGAATGTCTATGAGCCAGATAGTGAAGAGAGTATGTTAGAGGTAAGTCATTAATTAACCCAACTACCCTCTTTTGAATAGAATCTAGAAGTCTCAGAGAGGTTTTTGAGGGCACCACCCCAGTTGCGGTAAAAATATTCTATGGTAGGGCAGATTTGTGATTTGTGCAGAGTGAACAGCTAAGTGGAAGAAAAGTAATGCTGGGAGTGAAATAGAAAGCCCAGTTGTTTAGATGAAGTGGAAGAAATATTTGTAATGTACTTAAGGAAAGAGGGATTAAGTATTAGTATTTGGTATTAGTAATGGCCATATGGTGCACGGAAGCCTTATGCTGCACCAGCCAAAAAAAAAAAAAAAAAAAAAGAGTAAAATAATAATAATAAAATAAATAATTAATGAATAATACAAGAAAAGGAAATAGACAAACTATGCATTTCCCTCCTCCCGTAGGTATTCAGCTATCCTTTGAGTAACTATCCAGCTGACCTTTGAATTTCCCCAAATTGTCAGCTTCAACCACCCATGTAGGTAACTTATTCCAGTAATTTATAACTCACTGGCTAAATTAAAACTTCCTGCAATCCAGTCTAAACATCACCCCCCCCAACTTGAATTTATGGCCCCTAGTTCTAGAATAATTTATAACTGTGAAAATTTCATTCTCAATCATTTTACTTTTGCCTCTCAGAGCCTTAAACACCTCAATCAAGTCTCTTCTAACTTGCCTAATTTCCAAGCTGTGCAACTCACATATTCGAAGTCTTTCCTCATATGGACACCCTTTTGCTGATCTCACCAGGCGAGTTACCCATCTTTGGATCCTTTTAAGAAGCTTGATGCTTGATGTCTTAGAATATTTTACTTGACAAAGTTCCTCTCTGTCGTTGGCAGTACCGGAAAATATAAATTATGTGTGTGTTTGTCCCTGTTTCAAGTTTGATTTCACTGTATCTGCAACAGAGTAATCTTTTCTGGTTTTTGTGTGTTTGTAGCTTAAAGTTTTCAATTGTGTTTTCTTCAAGTATGCTTAAACTACCCGAAAGTATTAAGGAGCTGGTTATTATTGTCAATAGTTAATTTTAAAACGTTGATTTTTTCTGTCCATATTACTAACTCTTAGCAACCACATGCACTAATAATATCTACAAATGCAAAGTTATCAACAAACACACAAAACTGTATACCAACTTAATAAAGCCATTTTGCTTAACAGTCACACAGTCAAAACTGAAATAAAAAAAAGCTCACAAGGCCAATCCTAAAGTAAATGCGAAATCAGAATTGTAGTGTTATTCTCAAATCTCAGGGGCTCACATATGGTGAGCATGGGCTTGGCACACCCAAAGTCCTGAGCTGGATATCATTATTCTTCTCCTGGTGATTCTCTCTCTCTCTCTCAGGGTAACTCAGGAATTATTTTTGGCTGGTGCAGCATGAACCTCAGGCTTCCTTGCACCATGTGGCTAAGTAGTAATGATAAAAATCATACACATTGTGATTATTCACCTACATTCCAAGATTTTGTTCTTTTTTCACTCTGTTCACAGGAAATGTGCTCATTTTCATGTTAACTACAACACAAGGCTACATATTGTTTACCCGAGAAGAAACATATTTTTTCCATTTAGTTGAATGGAAACACAAGGTGATTACAAGTTCATTCAACAGAATGCAAATTTAGAACCAAAAATTATTATTTTCCAATTTCTTTGTTTGTTAATTTCCACTGTTCACTTGAATATCACAAGTTATCACATCACAAAAACACTACTGTACATGCCCGCTCTCCCAGTTAACTAATTTCTGCTCAGGAAGAAGAGTGTTTTGAAGTTTCCAGCATGCTTGGGGCCACTTACTGTTCATGTGCAGCAAACAAAATCACGCATTTTATATTCAAGACATGTGAATATGGTTTCTGATAGGTTGAAATAGGGAAAAATACATTTTTCGTAATATTAACTGAATAAAATTAATATTTACAATGTATACAGAATAAAATTATGCTTAATAATACTCATTTTTTCGTATATAATCTTAATAAAATCGACACATTTGATGAAAAAAAAACTGGGTAAATTCTATTTTTTGCCTGAGTTTTTAATGAAAAAACGCGTGCGCTTATATTGGTAACAAACACGCATGCCTATTTTTAACTCTTCAGAATTAGTTATCAAGTATTGTTGGCTTGTCATTTGTAACTGTAATTTTGAATATAGAGTTCATACAATTCGATTTTATTCCTGAGTGCTAAAATCCACAAAGGACTGTTAATACAAAATATGTACATATGTTGAATTAGCAGATTCCAGGATTTCCCCCATTAGCCGCTTGTAAATAGTGGTGAGAGTAATCTTGTAATCAGCAAATCTTGTGGTGAGGCTAATGCCAATGCCGGCCATGCAAGGTGGCCACGATCAACTTACATCTTGCCACACTTACAGGATAAATTCCTGTGAGTGCAATTGAGAAGAAATAGAAAGGGTATATAACCCCAGGGGCTCACATCTGGTGAGTATGGGCTTGGCACACTCGGGGTCCTGAGCTGGATATCGTCATTCTTCTCTTTCTTGGTGATCCCCTTTTACTTCCAACTCTCTCTCCCTCTCTCTCTCTGGGTAATTGAGATTTTTTTTTTTTTTTTTTTTTTTTTGGCTGGTGCAGTATAAGCCTTAGGCTTCCTTACACCATAAAGCTAATAGTAATAGTAATAACTCACATATTCGAAGTCTTTCCTCATATGGACACCCTTTTGCTGATCTCACCAGGCGAGTTACCCGTCTTTGGATCCTTTTAAGAAGCTTGATGTCTATTTTTAGGTGCAGTCTCCACATTTGATCACAATATTCCAAGTGTGGTCTAACAATAGCCTTATATAATGGGATTGTGACGTCCTTATCTCTACTAGAAAATATTCGATAAATCATTGACAGGACATCGTGGGCCTTCCTTGCAACCTGTCTACAATGCTTAGAGAATATCATGTCTGACCGTATAACTTCCAAGTCACTTTCTTTCACTACTGACTTTAGTTCAACTCCACCGAGTATATAGATTATTCTGGGGTTGCTATTCCCCCAGATGTAAAGCACAGCTGCTACTTTTCTGACCATCCCCGAAGTCCCTCTAGGTTGCCCTGAAGAAGCTTTCCTTGGCGGAGATCATTAACTACTCCACTAATCTTTACATCATCTGAAAATTTAGATATCACACCCTCTAACCCTTCATCGATGTCATTTAAGAAAATAAAACCAACAGTGGTCCCAATACTGATCCTTGGGGAACCCCACTTCTTACAATAACCCAATCTGAAGAATACCCATTATCACAACCCTTTGCCTCGTGCCCTAAAGCCATCCTGCTATCCATCTAAGGATTTTCCTGTGATTCCAACCGGTTCCAGCTTATAAACTAACAGCTCATATGGGACTGAGTCAAATGTTTTTGTTCAAATCTAAATAAATAATGTCGAAATTATTCTCCAAATCCAGCTCATGAGTGACCCTGTCAAAATAGCTAACCAGATTTGTTAAACATGATTTTTCCTTTACAAAACCTTGATCATTGCCTCCATGATTTTCCCTACTACTGAAGTTAGACTGACCAATGAGTAATTTTTATGTACTGTTTATGTACTGTCACCTTTCCAATCCAACGGAATCTCTCCCGAGTCCAGTGATGCTCTCATAATTAGCCTTAATGGTTCAATGCACTCACTTGCTGCTTCCCTTAAAATTATAAGGTATATACTATCAATCACAAGAGCATTACTTGCTTGTAGGCTCGAAAGTTTTTTTATTAAATAATCACGTGAAAGTTCAATATTATTAATTACATATTTTTCAAACTTCACTCCCATAATTACCCACTGACATAAAGTTTTTCTTCTGTAAATATTGATGCAAAGTAACTGTTGAGTTCATCTGCAACATGAGTTGTGGTATCTAATACTATCCCACATCCATTGCATAACAGTCTGATCTGATTTGTCCTTCTCTTCTTTGCATTTATATATGTGAAGCATTCCTCATTCGCACTCTTTACTCTCCTTGCCAGCAATTTCTCATAATTTGCCTTTGCCAGCCCAACCTTTTCTGTGTCCCTATTACAGATCAATTTGTAGCCGTTATAGGCATCAGTACTTTTTTTATTGCTCTGTAACTTTTCCATGTTGCCTTTTTCTGCTCAAGTAATCTGGCAACTTCATTATTTGTCCAACTTGGAATCCTCCACATGGAATATTTTCTTAATGGTATATACCATTCAATGCTTCTGTGATTAATGTTTTAAAGGTAGTAGTAGTAATAGAGGCATGTGATGCAAGAAAGCAAGCATATGAACTTATGTAGCATCAGCCAAAAAAAAAAAAAAAACAACACACAACACACACTATTTCACACAACCATTCCTTCTAAAAGTTTGTCCAGTTCCTCCTTGAATTTATTTAAGCTATCAACTTCCACAACGACATATGGAAGTTCGTTCCAGCAATTAACCACCCACTGGCTAAAGGAAAATTTCCGCACATCTATTCTACAACTGTCTTTCCTCAATTTCAATTTATGCCCCCTCAGGTCCATAATCTGAGCAAGCAGGAAGAATCCCATCAAAATTCAGGTGCTCAACCAATCAAGGCCTTATACACCTCAATCAGATCACCTCACATGTGCCTAGTCTCCAGCTGCTGCAATTTGCAAAACTTAAGCCTTTCTTGGTAAGAGGAACCCCTTCGTTCCCATCACCAATCTTGTTGCCCTTCTCTGTACAAGGTCAAGCAACTCTACATCCCTCCTAAAATGAGGCCTCCAGACCTGTACACAGTACTCAAGGCGTGGCCTGACCATTGCCTTATACAAAGGGATAATCACCTCCTTTTCCCTGCTCTGGCAACCTGTCTGCATTGCTCAGACAGGTTGCCACAATTCAACTGTATTTGCTCACTGTGAGATATTTACTCAGTTAATAGAGGCCATGTCGCACTTTAAGCTGTCAAATTTCCTTTTCTGAAATTAGAACCCATTCCTTTACCTTTAACTACTGCTGCCTCTCTCTCTCTGCATCGTCCACTGTAGAACCTCCACAATCACTTCCTGCTACTGTTTCTGTACTGTTTCTGCTACTGTTTGTTTCTGTACCTTGCCAGCAATTTCTCATAATTCGCCTTTGCCAGCCCAACCTTTTCTGTGTCCCTATTACAGATCAATTTGTAGCCGTTATAGGCATCAGTACTTTTTTTATTGCTCTGTAACTTTTCCATGTTGCCTTTTTCTGCTCAAGTAATCTGGCAACTTCATTATTTGTCCAACTTGGAATCCTCCACATGGAATATTTTCTTAATGGTATATACCATTCAATGCTTCTGTGATTAATGTTTTAAAGGTAGTAGTAGTAATAGAGGCATGTGATGCAAGAAAGCAAGCATATGAACTTATGTAGCATCAGCCAAAAAAAAAAAAAAACAACACACAACACACACTATTTCACACAACCATTCCTTCTAAAAGTTTGTCCAGTTCCTCCTTGAATTTATTTAAGCTATCAACTTCCACAACGACATATGGAAGTTCGTTCCAGCAATTAACCACCCACTGGCTAAAGGAAAATTTCCGCACATCTATTCTACAACTGTCTTTCCTCAATTTCAATTTATGCCCCCTCAGGTCCATAATCTGAGCAAGCAGGAAGAATCCCATCAAAATTCAGGTGCTCAACCAATCAAGGCCTTATACACCTCAATCAGATCACCTCACATGTGCCTAGTCTCCAGCTGCTGCAATTTGCAAAACTTAAGCCTTTCTTGGTAAGAGGAACCCCTTCGTTCCCATCACCAATCTTGTTGCCCTTCTCTGTACAAGGTCAAGCAACTCTACATCCCTCCTAAAATGAGGCCTCCAGACCTGTACACAGTACTCAAGGCGTGGCCTGACCATTGCCTTATACAAAGGGATAATCACCTCCTTTTCCCTGCTCTGGCAACCTGTCTGCATTGCTCAGACAGGTTGCCACAATTCAACTGTATTTGCTCACTGTGAGATATTTACTCAGTTAATAGAGGCCATGTCGCACTTTAAGCTGTCAAATTTCCTTTTCTGAAATTAGAACCCATTCCTTTACCTTTAACTACTGCTGCCTCTCTCTCTCTGCATCGTCCACTGTAGAACCTCCACAATCACTTCCTGCTACTGTTTCTGTACTGTTTCTGCTACTGTTTGTTTCTGTACCTTGCCAGCAATTTCTCATAATTCGCCTTTGCCAGCCCAACCTTTTCTGTGTCCCTATTACAGATCAATTTGTAGATCTAGAATATTTTTTTCCCTAGTACTTTCCCTGACATGTTGATACAAATAACAATCATCTGGTTGATTTAAAAATTTTGTCCTCCTTATAGAGTTTTCTTCCCATTGGTCTTTGAGGCTGTTGCAGACATTCTCTCAGATATGTCAGACAAGCTGTGCTTGCTACCCGAGAGTCTAAGACATTGATGGAACTGATATTTGGGTGACACTCAAGTCAAATGGATCCAATTTTGATGAAGCCCAGACAGTCTGTGACAGCAAAATCCTCGGTTGCACCTTCACGATGGTGGGGGCCATTAGTAATCCCGGGTATAACTCCATGCGGAAGCACACTGTGTGTGACCACCCAGGTGTGAACCAACATAAGCAGGGGTTGATCGTTTGTTTGTTATTTGGTTTTTAGGAGCATTAGCAACTAAGGCCATATTGCTCCGGGATATGCGGTGGTCATTCCCTGACCTTTCCCCATCCTCCGTATTTGGTGGTGATGGGCTCGAACCCCGGTCTAATCAAGAAGTGTGTGCTACGCACTGCTGCTCCTTCCCACCTGGCTACGGAGGCACCTGCAGGGGTTGAGGTGTGGTGCCCACACCACATGGAGGAATACCACCACTCTGTGTTACCAGACAATACTAGGTGGTAGACGACTCTCATCAACCAGTGCAATACCACCACTTTGCTTATTGGAGGCTTGAAGTGTGAAACCCACATTTAGTCTCCAGAGCTAAGTTCTGGTCAACCCTCTTCCATGTCTTCCATCATGCAGTATGATTGATGTCTTTTGAGGTTATGATGAACTCCATAGTGAGATCCAAACTTCCTTATATTTCAAGGGTACAGCTCTAAAACGGTGTTAGCAGGCCAGCTGCTAGTTAGTACACCGGACCAAACGTAATGGTAAATCTCTAGAAGGCTTCCAGATCAGCTAGTGAATAATCTTGCTACCTCTACTTTGCCAGATAGTGACTGGAGGGATTCCGAGTAGTGTGTATGTGGTGGGCATTGTCGAGGCCACATCATGTCGAGAATCTGGGTATATTCTTACCATGTGTATACCATATCCACAAATTTTATTACTTGATACAGCATGTTTCCCCCACTCTTTCTTACTATTGAATACACCATGAATTGTCAAACTAATAGAGAAACTTATCTATGAAAAGAACTAACCCTCCCAAACACTTCCTAGTTCATTTCACAACTATGCATGGTCTCAGTTCTAATCTGAATGATGTCCATTTCCACTTACAGTCTGCCAAACCCCATGTACTTTTTTCTTTTCTGATAGAATCTCAATTATCAGTTGATTCAACCACTGCTCATCTCAGTCGCCCAAATTATTCGCTGTATGATTCCTTTTGCCTCAAAGGTGTACCTTTGTGCACATGTCCGTTCCGATATTCCCGGTCAGAGACTTGGTAATTTGGAATCTCCTCTTTTTCGATCTTCTCTGACTTAAAATCTATCTACCTCATTCTGTCAAATTCTTCTGTTGTTTCTACCGTTCTCCCAACTCCACTAATCACTTGAAACTCTTTGACTTCCTCTCCTTGCAACTTGACTTTCTCCAGTACAACTTTCCTAATAGTGAGGTAATTTTCCTTGGTGATTTTAATGTTCATAACTCCAGATGGCTTCCGTTTTCTAGTCACACAGACCCAGCTGGTCAAGATGCTGAGGCTTTTGCAATTACTAATGACCCCACAAACAGCCCTTCTAAGTACACTGTTGAAGTGAGTGGTCCTCTAAGCACCTCAGATCACAACTTGGTGATTGTCTCTTCTCCAATGGAGCCTTTATCTCATGGCTATTCCCAACCTTGTGTTGTCTGGCATTACAAGAATGCAAAATGGGATGACCTGCGAGATTTCTCTTTTCTTTTCTTTGGTCGGATTACTGCTTCAAAACTTCTGATGTCAACATTTGCTCAGATCGTGTCAGTGAAATTATTCTTGTAGGAATGGAATCCTTTGTTCCATATTCACCTTAAAATCTTGTCCTTTATCTAAACCTTGGTTTTCCAATAAATGTGCTAAGGCTGTTCAAGAGAAGAATGTTGCATATCGTAATTGGCTTGTTTTCAATTCTTCAGTTTCATTTTCTGCCTACACCAGAGCTTGCAACAATTGTAAAGCAGTTATTAATCAGTCCAAACTAGATTTTGAACAGGCTAAGAGTAGAAAACTTTTTTGCCCTAATGGTACCCAAGCATTCTCGGCTCTTGCCAAAGCTATTGGTCACAACTTTTGCCCATCTTTGCCAAAACCAGATGGTTCCATTGCACTTCAGCCAAGGATAAAGCTGACTCGCTAACATCCCATTTTTCTTCCAGCTCATCTATTAATGATCTTGGTAAAACACCTCCCACCATTCTCAACACAATTCATTCAATGCCTCCTGTGGTCTTCCATCAAAAGGATGCCAGAAGGATTTTGATGAATCTTGATTCTCAGAAAGCTCCAGGTCCTGATGATATTTCTCCACTTACTCTCAAAACCTACGTTCCTGAACTTACTCCTGTTTTTTGCCGCCTTTTTTCCCTTTCTTATTCCAAAGGTGTTTTTCCTTCTGTTTGGAAATTTGCTCATATCCAGCCAGTTCCTAAAAAGGGTGACAAATCCCTCCCACCCAATTATTGTCCCATTGCAATTACTTCTACTCTTTCTAAAGTAATGGAGAAATCAATTAACTGCCAACTCTTAAACTACCTAGAAACCTTCCTTCTGATCAACGATTGCCAGTATGGATTCTGTCAGTGTCGGTCCACTGGTGATATTCTGGATTATGTTACCCATTTATGGACAAATTCAATGGAAAAGTTCGGTGAAACAGAAGCAGTTGTTCTTGACATCTCAAAGGTTTTCGATTGTTTGGCATAAAAGTCTTCTAAATAAGCTTCCATATTATGGTTTGCCAACTGTTTTTTTTGTAATTGGTTATCCAGTTTTCTTTCTGACCACTCACCGAGGGTGAGGGTAGATGGATCTCTGTCTTCTAACTTCTCCACTAATGCTGGTGTTCCCCAAGGTTCAGTTTTTTCCCCCACTCTTTTCCTCTTATATATTAATGACCTTCTTCCATTGACTGGAAATCCTATCCATAGTTTTGCTGATGACAGCACATTGCATTTCACTTTCCAGTTTGAGAAACCTTGTTCTGCTCAATCAGCTTCAACTTCTCGAATATGCACTACCAATTCCTCAAATACCGATCTCCAGGTAACTGTCCAGTGGGGCAAAGACAACTTGGTTGATTTCAATCCTTCTAAAACTCAGTCCTGTCTGATATCTCACAAAAAGGATTCTTCTGCTCCTATGCTTATCTTTAGTGACACTTCTATTTCTAGGCAAGATGATAACTCCTTTGGGGATTACCTGACTTCTAATCTGTCTTGGCACAAGCACATTACAAATATTGCCTTCTCTGCATCTAAAAAACTTGGTTTTCTTATTCGCTCTTGGTGTTACTTTACTTCCAAACAGCTGTCCACTCTGTACAAATCGCAAATCCACCCTACCATGGAATATTGATCCCACATCTGGGGCGGTGCACCCAAAACCTCTCTGTCTTCTAGATTCCATTCAGAAGAGGGCCATTAGGTTAATTAATGACTCATTTCTAACAGTCTCTCTCTCTCTCTCTCTCTCTCTCTCTCTCTCTCTCTCTCCACTCTCTGTCTCAGAGACATACTGTTTCTGCTGCATGCCTTTTCTACAGATACTTCCATGGGCACTGTTCTTCTGAATTGGCTTCTATAATTCCTGCTCTCTCTTTCAAAACAGTCGAAACACGTGCCGCAACCAGCCAATATCCATTTACTGTCCAACTTCAAACTCAGAGAACCAACTTTTCATCTTCCTCGTTTATTCATTCAACTTTTGAAGGAACAACCTTCCTTCATGCGTATTTCCTGAAAATTACAGTCTACAGAAGTTCAAGTCTAATGTCAACAAATATCTTCTTTCGTCTTCTCAACCTGTAACTCACACACAGTACTAAGTACTATAGGTTCTAATACCTCTTGTGTTTGGGGTTTTCATGAAAAAAAAAAATAAATAAATAATAATCAATTAGAGGCAATTAAAATCATGACTAATAAGACATTCACATTTACTTGCCCATTCCATTTGCATGTAGAGGCTCTCCTCATCATCTTCACATCACACAGCCTATATATTACCCCCACTCTCTACCTTTGCTTCCAACTATCTCACACCATACAGATTCTATACTAGCATGCAAAATATCTGAATCCAGGGAAGCTTTTGTTGCACTCAGGCTGCTTTTGATAAGAAGCATGATCCCACCACCCCTTCTATCTGCCCTATACTTCCTGAATACATTGTACAAAACCATATCGAAACTCATCACCCATATTTCCGGGTAGCACCATGTTTCCGTAAGACCTAATCAGGTTTAGAAGCCAGAGTAATCTCCAATAGAGAAATATGATAGTGCCAAGAAATCAGAGTGTCACCAAAGATAAGCATAGGAGCATAAAAATTCTTTTTGCAAGATATAAGACAGGACTATAGGTTCTGATAGGACTGAGTTTTAGAAGGAGTGAAATCAACTAAATTATTTTTTCACCACTGCAGAATTACTTGGAGATCAGCAGTTAAGGAATTACAGTGGAATGTTGGTTATCCAGAATAAATTGAAAGGCTGAGTTTTCTTATTTTTATTATTAATAGTAGTACTTGAGACAAATGTTCATTATGCTATCAGAGTATTTCTCTGCCTGTGTTTCTAATGGGTTTTCTCAGAACCCAAGAGTGATAGTTTAGTCATTCGCTTCTGTGAACCCAATTTTCCATGACATATTTTCTCTTCATTTCATATTATGTTTAGTTTAGCTCCAGATTCAATAAGAATAATATCGGCCCGAAACTGCACGATTTGTTATTTTTCTATTTTTTACGGTAAAATGTTGACGAAAAGAAACATCACTGAAATAGGTAGAAAACCAGGAAGAATGCGATATAATCAAATTGATATTATTAAAGAACTTGAGAGATTTTGCAGCAGCAAAAAAAAAAAAAAAAAAAAGATCACAACAAACAAAACAAAAAATGATCGAACATTATTTTAAAAAATTACTTTAAATTTCTTTCCCACATAAAATTTGCAGTAAAATATCTATCCGAATAATACATATGTAAATGTACGAACGTTTTTATGTAGAAGTTATTGTTATTTTTTTAAATTAAATAAATTCGGTTTTTCACGCTACAAAGGGTACTAGGAAAGTTTTGCAATACAGCTTTGTTTATTTAATTTTTTCAAAGTAATTTCCTCTACATTCAATACACCTCTCCATCCTTCGAAACCAATCTTTAAACCAGTTCTGCCAAGTTTCACTAGGGAGTAAAGCACACTCGTTGTCCCAAGCCCGTAGAAGGTCCTCATCACTGGAAAACCGCCTCCCTTTTAGCTTCATTTTCACATACGGGAACAGTGCAAAGTCGCAGGGAGCAAGGTCTGGACTGTAGGGAGGGTGCTTGAGAAGTTTCAGTCCTGTCGTGGTCAAATATTCGGTGCAGGCTTTGGCGCGGTGAGCTGCAGCATTATCGTGATGGAGGTACCAGGTGTCCATTCTTGACTTTGGCCGCAGTTTCTTCATAGATCCAATGACTTTAGGCAGGCATTGTTCAGTATACCAATTAGCTGTGACTGTCTTCTGCGTGTCCAAAACGACATGTTCCACAATTCCACTCGATTTGAAAAATACAGCTATCATTTTCTTCTTTACAGATCGGGATTTTCTGACAATTACGGGTGTGTCGTCATTATCAAAGACCCAAACTTTGTTTTGAGCCTTGGTCGGCAGATCGTAATAGTACAGCCAAGTCTCGTCACCTGTCACGATGTTGTTCACATACCGAGATTGTCCCTTATCAAACTTTTTTAACATCTCCCGGCACCAAGTCACACGTCGTGTCATCTGCTCTTCAGTCAGCTGATGCGGCACCCAGAGAGAACAAAGTTTCTTCACATGCAAATGATCTTGCAGAATCGAACGAATTGCTGGTGCATTTAGGCCCAAAGTATCCTCTATCAGTTGGTAGGTCACTCGCCTGTTTTCGTCAAGCATTTTCCTCACAGCAGTAACGTTTTCCTCCGTAACTGACGTTCGTGGCCTTCCCGGCCTCTCAGAATCCTCCAGAGTGAAATTTCCCCTTTGGAATTCTCTATACCACCTGAATATCGTTGTACGATGTGGACAATCATCATCTAGTGCAAGAGTCATTTCTTCTAAGCACTGGTCTATGGTTAAACCACGCACGAAATTATACCGCAAAACTGTCCTTATCTCATTTCGTGACCACAATGCCATCGCAAGCACTTTACACTCTCACTACTAATGAATAACTGAGCCCATCGACTTGGCGCGGCGGCTACTATGCACGTATGAACATGTCTCAACATGCAGCAACAAACAGCTTCCTGTGATTCATTGTTGCGTCATATTGCAAAACTTTCCTAGTACCCTTTGTATTTAAAGTATTTTTCTTTTATCTTAATACATTATAACAGAATTAATTTAATTTTACATTACATTTGATTATCCGGAAAAGGTTTGACATTAATTATTCCGGATAACTGACGTTCTACTGTAGTAGTGAATATTTGAGAAGTGAAGCTGTTTGTGCAGGGCAAACAGCTGATTACATTCCACCTTCCAGTTTGTAAAACTGGAAGGTGGACTGCAATGTGCTATCTTCAGCAAAACTATGGTTAGGATTTCTGGTCAATGGAAGGTCATTAATATACAGGATGAAAAGAGTGGGAGAAAGACCTGAACCTTGGTGGAGAAGTTAGAAGAGACAGAGCTATCTACTGTCACCAGCAGTGAGCAGTCAGAGAGAAAACTAGTTACCTAATTACAAAAACCAGTTGGCAAACCATAAAATGGAAGCTTATTTAGAAGACTTTTATGCCAAACACAATCAAAAGCCTTTTAAATGTCAACAGCATCTGCTTGAGTTTCACCAATCCTTTCCATTGAATTTGTCCACAAATGGGTAAGTAACATAAGCCAGAATATCATCAGTGCATCGACACTAATGGAATCCATATCGGTGATTGTTGATCAGATGGAATATTTCTGGATAGTTTCAGAGTAGACAGTTAATTGATTTCTCCATTACTTTAGAAAGAGTAGAAGTAAGTGCAATGGGATGATAACTGGATTGGAGAGATTTGTCACCCTTTTTACGAACTGGCTAGATGTAAGCAAATTTTCAAGTAGAAGGGATTGTACATAATCTACAGGACATGACTATAAAGATAAATATTTCACTTTTTTATCTTTTGGAATGCACCTTTTGAGTCAGACAATCTTGGAAAGGGGGGAATGACATTCTGACTTATGGTGAAAAGGGTGCATGAGGAAAAAAAGGTTGAGAACCACTGCACTAGCTGATCTGGAAGCCTCCCAGAGAGTTACTAATAGGTTTGGTCCGGCAGACTATCTAGTGGTCAGCCTGTGAACATCATTTTAGAGCTGCACCCTCGAAATGTAAGGAAGATTGGATCTCATAACGAGGTCCATATCCTCAACAGGTTTGCCAGAGACAACATGGGTTCCACTACTTCAAGCCTCCAATAAGAAAAGATGGTATTGCATTGGTTGACAAGAGTTATCTACTGCTTAGTGCAATACCACCACTTTGTCAAAGGCAACCTGACCCATGCTTACATTGGCTTGCACCTGGGTGGTTACCTCCAGTATACTAGATGCTGTATTTCAGGACTTGCACATGAGGGTCATACCCAGGGATAGTAATAGTCCTGCCATTCTGAAGGCGGAAGCAGAGGATTTGTCTGTCAGACTTTGCCAAAATTAGGTGCACTTGATTTGAGTGTCACCTGAATATCAGTTCCATCAGCGTTTTAGACCCCCAGGTAGCATGCCAGCCTCAAGGGCCAATTTAAGAATGTACAAAAATTACATTACAGATTCTGTAACATAAAGTTAATCAATTTAATGAATTTAATAAAACAAATTTAAGTACAAGTGATCTAACAAACCTAAAGTAATTAAACATACCCGAGACCAGTTCATTGTGCACACACCAATATTGCTACTAATGATGGCAAATTGCTTATAAGGCCAAGTTATACCAGAGTGCACTAAGTCAAATGGCGACATATTGCATTATGGGTTCAGACATAAAATAAATAAAAATAAATTTTCTGTTTATACTCCGGCACGACAACCAAGTCAGTAGAGTTTACAATAAATCGTCAATACAAATATTTATCGTATTTAATAGTCACGGGCTTGAACCCCGGTCCACTCAAGGAACGCGTGCTATGCACTCTCGCCCCTGACCACTCGGCTACGTCAGGCCTAATAAATAAATTTTCTGTTTATACTCCGGCACGACAACCAAGTCAGTAGAGTTTACAATAAATCGTCAATACATATATTTATCGTATTTAGTAGTCACGGGCTTGAACCCGATCCACTCAAGGAGCGCGTGCTATGCACTCTCGCTCCTGACCACTGGGCTACGTCAGGCCAAAGGAGAATACAGAAAATGAACTGTAGAAACCTGGATACAATCTCTTCCAGTGAGAATTAAATGCAATAAAATAGCAGAGCATAGTGCAAAATGGCAACATTAACAAGCCATTACAGATATATATGTATATACAATATCACATTGATAGATAGCTTTTTAACATTGTTGGTTGTTACCTCTAAGGAAATATCTGTTGCCATGGTTAGCTAGCTTCTGTATTAAGACGAACTATGGCAGAACTGTTCCAGGTTTCAGCCAATCACAGTAAGAGAAAAATCCATAACAGCAATAGATAATTCCTTAAAAGCTCCAGAAACCAACCAACAATATTAAAAAACTATGTAACATTTTATATCTATAATGTAAAACCCTATCTGTAATAGCATATTGACAATGCCATTTAACAACATCCTTTGGCATTCTCTGTATTATAATAATTTACTTTATTACTTTAACAAATTTGCCATTCATACATTTACCGTATTTCCCGATGTATAAGACGCACCTTAATTTTGGGGCCCGAAATTTGAAAAAAAATGTATTACATAAAGTTATTGAACTCAAGTTTTATTCATCATAAAATTCATACAACTCCTCATTACTTGAATTCAGCACTGTAAGAAAACCTTTTCTGAGCCATTTCTGGGCAGAACGTGGCAAAACGTAACCTAATATACTGGTAACAAGTGCGAAACAATGAGCGCAACGACAACAAGCGCGAAAAATGCAAGTAAAAAAATCTACAACCACTGTATAAGACGCACCCAGTTTTTAGACCCCAAATTTTTCGAAAAAAAGGTGCGTCTTATACATGGGGAAATACGGTAATTCTCATTGGAAGAGTGTATTCAGGTTTCAACCATTAATTTCATGTACTTCCTGCACAATGTAAATATATTTCCATTTGTCATAACTCGACCTCATAAGCAATTTACCATCATTAAGTAACAGTTTCATAGCTGTAGGGATTGTGATATGGAGTGAGGAGCTTCTCTCGGGTATGAGAAATCACTTTTAGGTTTGTTATATCACTTTATTTAAATTTATTTAAATTCATTAAACTGATTAATTTTAGTTTATACAGGCTTTAACATAATTTTTGTATATACTTAATTTAAATTAACGTTACCCTTTTATTTATAAGAACTTAATAAACTAACTCTAAAAATTATCTATCAATATAAATGTTTTTATTTCATACAAAATATAACAGATAATCATCATGTAAAGTTATTCCCAAATTTTATTATTATTTTATGATACAGGGTAGTGCATTAAGCTATAATTTTTATACACAGTAATTTCAAAAAAGAAAGCAAATAAGTTTGCGAAATGGTATCATTATTACATTATCTCATATTGAGGAATCCTTCACAATGGTTTTGCACTTGGAATAAGTAACACATCCCAAATAAAGAAGGGTAGTGTACTTATTCTCAGTCAAGTGCTATCGCTCAAGCAGCTCTGGGATAGTGGTCCCTTCATCGATTTGAGTAGGTAGGCACCCAAAGCATGAGAGACAAAACTCGATTGTGAAATATTCTTAAAATATGAGAGATTCCAAAGGGTGTATATTTCAAACAGTCTTTAAGGAGGCTTCTGATTACAGAAATTTACATAAATGTACAGGAAGTGCATTCAATTTTTATACACAGTAAATTCAAAGAGAAAACAAAGTTTGCAAAATAGCATCATTACCATAACATCTCACGAAATCATTCACAATGTACATATATGAGTAAATAATTGAAAAAATAAAATAATAAATGAAGTAAATTTCACAGTCAAAGCACCTAAAAGCTGTAAATGCATTATCTTATTTTTATTTTGTTATAGTAATTTATTTTCTTTAACAAATTAAGTAAGATTATTTATTTAATCTTTTACTAGATAAACACAGTGTAACAGACTGTATGCAGAAAATTCTTAGATATACATTTATTTCTTTGGTATTGGAATAGTTTTGTGTGGTGAAATGCATGTGATATTTTTTTCAGTAATGCCCAGAACTATCCAATAGTAAAACTCAAAATAGGAAATTTCAGAAGTACAATCAAAGTTTCTTGTCTCCTGTATGCTTTTATAAAAATATCAAAAGAGAAGATTATGTTATATAAGACAGCATTCTTCAACCTTTTTAACAATATGGTTTGCCTCTACATGAAATTTCTATTACCAAAACCAACTATAAATCATAAAACCATATATATAGTTACTGCAGAAGAACTAAGTTATATATTTTAATCATTAAAGTACATATTCAAAATATTTTAATCATTCTTAAAACTTTTTGGTGTCCACCTGTAATTTCCTCTCAGTCCACCAGTCAGCCACAACCCATTGGTTAAATAAAGGTCAACAAAACCTTTTAGCTTATGTTTAAACAATGATTTATTTATCCAAAGAAATGATAACCTTTAAAATCAAGCAAATTATAATAATAAAGAAATTATATATATCATACAAATGTTAAAGAATGTTTATTCTTCATCATCATTGACTAAATGCACACTCGTTGATGGTTCATCCCCATTGTTGGCTCGGCATTTGGTTTGTTGGAAGCACTTCTTCAGAAATGCTTCAAGAGTCGTTTGTTTCCAAGACAGTCTTCTTTTTTCTTTATAAATTTCACAATAGCATGCATACGCACTTGAAAAATCTATAGCTGCTTTTCTAATGCACTTGAAATATGAATCTTGTGACTTGAAAATTTCAATTGCAATTTCTGTGTTGAAAAGCTTCATCAAGCCCATTGACAGTGAAGGAATGAACAGGAGGTTCAGCCATTAAATCTTCCTCAGCTTCTTCACATTTTGCCATTTCAAGATGGTCTTCATTTGTGAGCTCTCCACTGTGTGCTTGAAGCAGATCAGTGATGTGAGTTGTAGAAACCTCAAGCAGCAAATTGGTTAGCAATATTAATGACTGCTTCTGTTTCATTTTGTATGATCTCTGCTGGTTCTTAAAATCTTTCAAAATTATCAATAAACTGAGGACAGTTTGTTCCACACCCTTCATGTTCTCTGTAATTTTGTTCTAGGCTCGTTTTATTATTTTGATTGCATCTAAAATATAGAATTTTTTCCAAAATTCTTTGAGTTGGACTTCCTTATCTCTGCCTGAACAAACAAACATAAGCACAGTAGTAGCACAATAATAGAGTAGTATTGTAGTTATGCACGTGGTTTGAAATGCCATATTTATGAATGTTTAGAGGCATCTATTTTTTGCAAATAACGTTCAAATTTTCGATTTCGTTGATACAGTAATACCCCGAAGTTACGCGATAGGTGGGTCCGACGAAAATCGCGTAAGTCGAATTCGCGTAAGTTGGGGTACAACTTTGCATATAAATACATATAAATTTTGCTTAATTGGGACCAAGGACTAACAAAAACACTAGTTTAGAAGAAAAATATTAATAAAATTGCAGTTCTTTATACATATTAATACAAAATATGTATTAAAAAAAACAAATGACTTACGTAAAAAAGTTATTTCGATGTCGATGGCTTCATAAAATCTAACAAATTCGTCTGACGATACAGCGCATTCTTTTTTTCACGCAGAATTTCTTCGTAGCAAGCTAATAATTTTTTTTATTCCTTGTTTTGTAGCTATAACGCGTTCTTCGTTGGAGTCTATGTTTTCTAAAATTTTTAAGCCCTTTACAATTGAGCCCTTTTCAATTTTCAACCTGTCAAGTTTGCAATTGTCATGTGCTTTTCGCCGTTGCTTCATTTAGGCCTGTAGCACGTGCAATATCACATGGTCTTTCATTTCGCTCAAAGCGTTTCACAATTTCATATTTTTTCTTTATCGACAGAGGTGGACTGGCCATAAGCCTTACCGGGGAAACCCCGGTGGGCCAGTGTGATTTTGGCCATAAACCATAGTATGAGGCCACTATAAATTTTCCCGGGTAAGAATTTTTGACCCAGTCTGCCTCTGTTTATCGATAATTGCTTTTCTTTTTCTCTCTGAATCTGTAGTGTCTTCACCAGGACGCTTCCTTTTCACACCTTTTAATTAAGTATTTTACTCATTTTTAGGGAATAAAGCACAATTACAAAACGAGGAGGCACGCTTGATATGCATAAACAAAGCTGCACGCGTGTAGCAACTGAATAAACAACACCATAAAGGCAGAGATACACTATTAACACCTCACATTTCTAGGGGTTACTACCATAAAACAATAAAAATCCAGTTGCGTTTCTGCTAGTGAAATCTGTTATTAACTGGTAGTAAACTCGATCTAATTGCATTTGCGATTATACCGATAGCTGGAATTGTGTTGGTTTTTACGTTATTATGGTGAAATGTGTTTCCCCTTCACTGATATAAAAAACATAAAAGCAACAAAGTTGAATTTTGTTCATCTTTCGCTCTCATTCTCCGCCGTCGCACCGTATATCGATAACATACGAAAAACGACCTTGAAGATAGTGGGCGGCAGCGTTGCCAAATGAAAAAAATCAAGAACCGCGTAACTCCGAGTTCGCATAAGTCGGGGTAGCGTAAGTCGGGGTATTACTGTACTTGAAAAAAAGAAATCTTAAAGCGAAAACCTGTAAAGTGGGAACTGCTTACTCAAAAATATATATTTTTGAGTAAGCAGTTCAAATTATAATAATAATTACAAAATTTATCTGCATTACTAGGCATGGAGTCTATGTATTAAGTTGAGCTTCTATAACAAACTAATAAAGCATAGCAGCTGCCTCTGCAAAGGCTTACAAATCAGTGTGAATACGTAAGGAAACAATTTTTGTAAACAGCTAAATTATTAAGAGATATTGCTAAGATGTAATCAATAAGAAATAGCACAATGTATATATCTCGAAATGATAGCGTAAGGCAGTGTTTCCCAAACTTTCTGAGCCCACGCCTCCTCCCTTGAAGTAAAACAACCATAATTATGCAATTTCTAGTTCTTCGGCAAAACTAGAGTTTCTCCTATTGCGTGTGGTTTTTTTACATTTCGCGATTCTGTAAGAAACTTGGTACGATGCTAGCAATACATTTGATGGAACAGAAACTATTTTTTGAAGGTTTGCTTTTGTTTATTAAACTCGTGTATATATATTTTTATTTATATATGTTATATTATGAAAATTACATTTCTGTTAAACTTTTCGTGCCTCCTTTTGCACTAGTTTGTGCCTCCCAGTTTTTAAATCGCTGGCGTAAGGTATAACATAAAACTAGATAACGTAATACGAAGCACCGTATTAGGAATCTGTTAGCTTAGTATAGTATTATCAATTAATCAAAAGTATTTATAAATCTTATTAAATTCCATTGTTAATTAAACTGTATTTAAACAGAAATCACGACCCAGACTAGAGCTACGAAGCAATGATCACAGACTAGCAAGAATGCTGTGACTTGGGGGAGAAATGAAGGGGGCAATTCTCCAATGCATCACAGTCTCAAAAAATGTGCAAAATGTGAAATGTTTGCTGAACTTTCTAAAACAGGACATGATCTAACCAAGGAGGATGTCTTTGTGTGGGCTAGATGCTTAGTGTCAAGGAATTAGGCACCAATTCAGCATTCTGATGGGTGTCTATGAGAGCTTGAGGTGTAAGGTAAATGCCCTCGAAGAAATTAATATCAGGGGCACATCAAGCTCTCAAGCTACCCAGCTCAACAGCAGAGCTGACTCCTGTGTATCAGGCAACACAGAGGCAATCTCCAAAGCAGAATGTGCTGGTCCCAAAGGAACTAGTTATTGTTGGTGACTCTATTGTCAGGGAGACAGGGAATATCCTATGTAAGAAGGACAGGTGGAACATTGATGGGCAAACATTGATGACGTTGAAGAGCAGATATCTTTTAAGGGCATAAAAGATGATATTGCTATACACGTTGGAACTAATGACATTAAGAGTAAGAGATCTACAGATTTACTCAACAAGTACAGGTCAATGTTAACAAAATGTTGTGAGTTAGGGTTGAATGTGAAAGTGTTTGCAATTCTGCTCAGACACGATAGGAGGGAGTATATGAGAGCCTTGTCGATCAATTTGGCCCTGGAGAGACTGTGCAAGGCTCAAGGGGTAGAATTTTTTTCAGCCTAGTCTGTGCTTGTTGACAGGAGAGACTGCTTCTACAGGGATGGGGTACACTTAAATAAAAAGGGTACAAGAATATTTGCTGACATTATCAAGGCAGTGTTAGGTGGGTTGGAAAACTACTAGCTTGGGGAGTACACAGACTAAAAGGTTAACAGTGGCCGCAGGCAGAGACAAAAGTGATTCTTGCACTGCTTCTATTAGAATGAGCAGCAGCATGGAAAGCAAGGCAATGCAGATTTCCAGGACTGTTGGGAGCCATAGGAGAACAAATAAGTACATGTGCTGTGTTAGGGTAAATAAGAGTAGAAACAGGTGCATGTATACTTTGCATGTACACCAATGCTAGGAGTATAGTTAATAAATTTAATGAGCTTGAAGTGCTAGTCAAGACATCAAAGGCAGATATTGTTGGGATATCAGAGAAGTGGTGTCACACAGATATAAGCAGTGCAGAATTGGAATTTGGGGAGTACAATATGTACAGAAAGGAAAGACAGGACAGGAAGGCAGGCAGGAGGGATTATGCTGTTAATTAAGAAACATAAAATTTAAGGAAGTGCATCCAATTGATGTTGGTGAACAATGCAATGTTGAGTCTGTTTGGGTGACATAAGCACTTGGAAAGGAAAAATGAGAGTAGGTGTGTGTTATAGGCCTAATGAATCTGATGAGTATAATGAGCAATTGTGCAGAGAAATGCAGTGGGCCAGTAAATCAGAATGTCTTATAACGAGGAATTTTAACTTTCCAGATATTGACTGGAACTTGTGGGTTGGTCACTCGAACACTAGCAAGCCTTTATTGGATGACTGTTTTCTACAGCAGCACGTTTGAGAGGCAACCAGAAGGAGTAATACTCTTGATCTGATTGTCAGCAGTGATTATTCATGAATTAAGAATTTGCAGATAAAGAAACCACTGGGTAACAGGGATCGCAAAGTATTAATATGGGAAATAGTTAAAGATGTAACTACCATCAAGGCTAAAGGGAAGGGCTTTTGCTTCCATAAAGGTGACTACAGGGGTCTCAGACAGGTTTTAAATTATATACAGTGGGATCAACTGATGATGTTACCAACATGGAATTCTAAAATGAAGCCACCATGGACTTAATCATGGAGGTTATTAGGCTTTTCATTCCAACTAAGAAATACTGTTCAAGGTTCAGGTCTAAATGGATGTCAGATGAATTAGAGACTCGTGACAGAGAAGAAAAATGTATGGAATGAATATAAATTATCAGGCATTACCATTAGTAGAGGCATATGATGCAAGAAAGCAAGCTTATGCAGCATCGGTCAAAAAAAAAAAAAAAACACCACTCCCATTTCACCCCTCCGTTCGTTCGAAATACCTGTCCAGCTGAGCCTTAAATTTATTTAGGCTATCAACTTCACAACAAGGGATGGAAGTCTGTTCCACCAACCAAATACCCACTGGCTAAAGGCAAATTTCCGCACATCTATCCTACATCTGTCTTTCCTCAATTTGAATTTATGCCCTCTCAGGTGATAATTCTGAGCAAGAGGAAGAATCCCATCGGCATTGAGCATACTCAAACCATTTCAAGGCTTTATACACCTCTATCAGATCACCTCGCTGGTGCCTAGTCTCCAGACACTGTAATTTGCAAAACTTAAGCCTTTCTTCGTAAGAGAACCAATTTGTTCCATTCACTAATATTGTTGCCCTTCTCTGTACTCATTCCAGCAGCTCTACATCCCTCTTGAAATGAGGCCTGCAGACCTGTATACAGTACTCAAGGTGTGGCCTGACCATTGCCTTATATAAGGGAATAATCACTTCCTTATCCCTGCTAGAAAAATTCCTGTATATCATTGACAAGACACCATGAGCTACTCTTGCAGCCCGTCTGCACTGCTCAGAAAACTTCATGTCTGCCTGCACAATTAACCCCAGGTCCTTTTCATTCTCTACCACTGTCAGTGTAATACCACAGAGTTGATATGTTGCTCTGGGGTTACTGTTTCCCATATGTAGTACTTCACATTTGTCAATGTTAAACTTCATTTGCCACCTCTCAGCCCACCTGTTCAACCTTTTGCAGCAGCATAGCATCAGTAGTGTCCTTAACAACCCAGCCAAGCTTTGTATTGTCTGCAAACTTGGACATTAAGCTTGATATACCATCATCAATATCATTTATAAATACAGAAAACAACAATGGACCCAACACTGAACCGTGAGGCACTCCACTAATAACATTAGTCCACGATGAGCAGTATCCAGTGATTACCACTCTCTGTCTTCTCCCCCTCAACCATCCCTTTATCCATAGCATCAATTTGCCTCCAATGCCACACTGCTCCAATTTGTGCAGCAGTCTTTCATGTGCAACAGTATCAAAAGCCTTTCTAAGATCCAAATATATAATGTCAAAGTTATTCCCTGCATCCAATTCTTTTGTGACTGCATCATAGTATCCAATCAAATTGGTCAGGCAAAACTTTCCCTTAAGAAAACCATGCTGTGTCCAGGCTATAACTGAAGTCTTGTCTAGATGATCCTGCAGTGCTTCTGTAACCAGTGCCTCCATTAATTTTCCTAGAACAGAAGTTAAAACTCCCAGGTCTATAATCACTTTTGTCAGCCTTTGATCCACCTTTGTGAATTGGGGTCTCATTTGCACATCTCCAGTCTATGGGTACCTCCCCCGAGTCCAAAGAAGCTCTCATAATTATGGCTAAGGGTTTGCTTACTTCCTTTGCTGCCTCCTTTACTCTAACTGGATAGATCCCATCCACCCCGAGGTGCCTCTTTTATGTTTATCCTTAACAATTTCTCCTCCACTTCCCTCTCAGTTATTACAAAATCATCTAGCTCACTTCCAGAGTTTACTTCACCTCTGGCATTCCCCTTCCTGGATAACTCCTCATGTGTGAATGTAGATGCAAAATATTCGTTTAGTTTGTTAGCCTCCTGAGCAGGATCCTCAACTGTTGAACCATCAATATCCAGTGGATCAATCTGATTCATCCCTTTCCTTCTAGAATTTACATAGTTAAAGAACTCTTTTCTGTTTTTCTTTTCATCCTTTGCCAAGGATTTCTCATGATCTGCCTTTGCCTGACTAATCTTTGTGACTTGGTTACAGACCAGCTTATATCTATCATAGGCTTCCATGTCACCCATTAATTTATATGTATCCCATGCATTTTTCTTCTGTGCCATATGTCTCATTAGTTCATCTGATATCCATTTAGGCCTAAAACTTGAACAATATTTCTTAGTTGGCATGTAAAGCTTAGTAGCTTCCACAGAAGCTACTAGGCTTTACACAGAAGCCAATGGCAGATTATGAGAAATCTTTGGCAAAGGATGCAAAGAAAAACAGTAACGAGTTCTTTACTTATGTAAACTCTAGAAGGAAAGGGATGAATCAGATTGGACCATTTAACATAGATGGAATAACTATTGATGATCACGCTCAGGTTGCTGATAAACTGAATGAGTATTGTGTATCAACATTCACACATGAATAGTTATTTAATGAGGGGAATGCCAGAAGTTAATTGAACTCGTACAGTCAGCTAAGTGATTTTGTAATAACTCAGAGCAAAGTGGAGGAGAAATTGTTGAAGTTAAACATAAGGAAGACACCTGGGGTGGATGGGATCTATCCAGTTATATTAAAGGAGGCAGCAATGGAAGTAAGCAAACCCTTACCCATAATAATGAGAGCTTCCTTGGTCTCAGGGCAGGTCCACATGGGGCGTGCAAATGTATAACCAATTTACAAAGGGAGTTCAAAACGTGACACAAGTAACTATAGACCTGTTAGTTTAACCTGTGTTCCGTGGAAAACAATGGAGTCACTGGTTAAAGAAGCATTGCAGGATCATCTAGACAAGACTGCAGTAATAGTTAAGACAGAGCATGGGTTTGTTAAAGGCAGGTCTTGTCTGACCAATTTGATTTGATACTATGATATGGATTCAAAGGAACTGAATGTCAAAAATAATTTTGATATCATATACTTGGATTTCAGGAAAGCTTTTGATACTGTTGACCATGGAAGACTGCTGTACAAATTGGAGAGGTATGGCATTAAGAGTAAGTTGCCACAATGGATAAAGGGCTGGTTGAGTGGGAGATGACAGAGAGTGGTAATCAAAGGACACTGCTTTTCGTGGACAAATGTTATTAGTGGAGTTCCCAGGGTTTGGTGCTGGGCTCGTTGTTTTGTGTATTCATCAATGATATTGATGAAGGTATATCAGGATTAATGTCCAAGTTTGCCAATGATAAAAAGGTTGGCAGGGTTGTTAACGACAGTAAAGACAGTATGCTATTCCAACTGGATCTAGATAAGTTGGGCAAATGGGCTGAGAAGTGGCAACTGAAATTTAACATTGACAAATGCAAAGTACTGCATATGGGTAGCAATAACCGAAGAGAAACGTACCAACTGTGTGGTACTACACTCAGGGAAGTGGAAAGCAAAAAAGACCTGGGGGTAATTGTGCAGTAAAATATGAAGTTTGCTGAGCAGTGCAGACAGGCTGCCAGGGCAGGTCATGGAGTCTTGTCAATGATATATAAAAATTTTGCTAGCAGGAACAGGGAGGTGATTATCCCATTGCACAAGGCCACATCTAGAATATTGTGTACATGTCTGGAGGCCACATTTTAGGAATGATGCAGAGTTGCTAGAATATGTACAAAGGGCAACAAAATTGGTGAGGGGAACAAAAGGGTGCTCTTACTAAGAAAGGCTTAAGTTCTGCAAATTGCAGCGTCTGGAGAGTACGCACCTGCAAGGTGATCTGATTGAGGTGTATAAGGCCTTGAATGGGTTGAGCAAGCTGAATGCTGATGGGATTCTTCCTCTTGCTCAGATTAAGAACCTGAGAGGGCATACACTGGTGTTCAAAGAAAGCGCATCACCTAGGAATTTCACATTTATAACCATTTTTCGTGATGGTATGTTACCTTTATGACTAGCACCACAAATAGAAATATAAACAAAAGATATTTATTAATAGTTAAGGCAAAGCTAGGTAAAATTTGACAGGTGCTCTCAAAATATTCCAAAATGAGCATCTGCAACCTTTATACAACAGTTTTTGTAAACACGACAATTATGGCTGAAATATTATCAGAAGTTTATCATTATTTGCTTCAGTTTATCATTTTAAATGAAAAATAAAATGAAAAGTTCACCAGTGCAAACTAATATTTAGTTGAACCCCCTCTGGCACTGATGACAGCAGCAGACCGTCGAGGCATTGACAAGATCAATTTCTGAAGATAATCAACTGATAGTTTGTGGTTCCAAACACGAATTGTGAAGTTCACAAAGGATCTTTGGTTTCTTTCTGGCAACTGCAGATTCCACACGATGCAAACAGTTCTCTATAGGATTCAGGTCCAGCCTGTTTCCTAGCCAGCTAACAGCTGTAATGGACCGTTCTTCCCCCCCCATTTTTTCACCTGTAACAAATGTAAACACATTACTGTTGAACCTCTAATGTAGATGTGAAGCTAAAGTAACTACAGAAGTGCCTACTTACACTTTTTTCCCGATGACAAGGAGCAGAGTTGTCCTGAAAGATGCAGTTACTTGGCAGGTTGAAATGGTTTCTAATGGCTGGCAGCAATTTGCCTTCCAATATAGCCAGGTATCCATTGGCATTTACAGAACCTTTTATAAATCGCAGGTGACCTAGTCTGCAATACAAAATGCACCCCCATATCATTTGGCTGGTAGGGAATTTCACTTGTCACCATACAGTCTGGATGGTATTCTTCACCACGTCTACAGCAAATCGTTTGTTTCCCATCAGAGCCATGCAGGTCGAATTTCTTCTCATCTGAGAAAATAACTGACTTCCACTACTCGGTAGTCCATTTGACATGCTCCTTACACCAAATTAATCAGGCCTTTTTCATTTTTTGTGAGGAGAGGCTTCTTAGGACAACGGGCTACAAGTCCATTTTTGAAGAGGCATCTTCTGACTGTTACTGCACTTGCTACCACTCTTCTATGTTCTTCCCATTCTCTTTTCAGCTCAGAAGAAGCTTTACGGTTTTTAAGGCATAAGCACTTCAAAATGCAGTCCTGTTTTGGCGTAGAGACTCGTTTGCATCTGGTTCCTTTTTTCCTATCAGGAAAACCAGCATTCTTGAGTTTGGAAAGAAATCTACTCAATGTCAACTGATCACAAGACACTATAAGCAATATGACGGGAAGAACATCCTTTCTCACGTAAAGCAAAAATAGCACTCTTTCTTCGTGGCGTCAACTGCACGTAACTCACCATCCTGACACAAGCAAGGAATGATAGCAAATCTTGAAGAGTGTGCTTATATAGCACACACTTCTGATGCAATAATAAGCATCTTATCTGATACAATCTGCAAGAAATATTGCCATATACTTATGTTATTCGGATGACAATTACAAGTTTAAGAGGTGATGCACTTCTTTGAACACCAGTGTAGATTCAAATCGAGGAAAGACAATTGTAGAATGAATGTGCGGAAGTTTGCCTTTAGCTAGCGGGTGGTTGATTGTTGGAAGAGACTTCTATCTTTTGTTGTGGAAGTTGATAGCCTAAATAAATTTAAGGCTGAGCTGGACAGGCATTTGGAACGAATGGAGGGGTGAAGTGGGAGGGGTTTTTTTTTGGCTGATGCTGCATAAGCTTGCTTTCTTGCATTGTACATTAATGCTAATGTACAAAGTGTTACCAAATATATACCTATATAAATGAAAAAATAAAATTAATACACACACAATGGAAAGAATATTATACTTACACATGAACATGATGAAAAGCTTTGCTTAAAACTGTGGTGAATTCTCGGGAGAATTCTGGCCCTTTTTTCTTACTGTTCTGTATTACATCATTAGCCAAATACATAAATGTCAACTTCCTGTTAGATTTAGCTGAAATTAAACAAATATGAATTACAGGTATAATATACACTATATATATATATATATATATATATATATATATACATACTGATACGAAAATGCAATAGTGTATTTAATGTTAGATATAAACAATAGATTATATCAGAACCGATTAATGCCATCTGAATGAGATTAAACATTAAATCTGTCTGTAAATATATAATAATATATATGGTAGTAGTTGAATGTACCTCGAAGGTGAGGT
Source organism: Mastigoproctus giganteus (assembly GCF_048544385.1). NCBI lineage: Eukaryota > Metazoa > Arthropoda > Arachnida > Uropygi > Thelyphonidae > Mastigoproctus > Mastigoproctus giganteus. The sequence continues at coordinate 14,664,799 of NC_143581.1, forward strand.
ATAAGTAGGTTGGTATAGTGTAGACCCATTGTAGCCTGTGATACGCCATAACCCACCAAAACATGAAGACCTATGCACGCACCAAAAGAAACTGGAAAAAAATATAATATATATACATGCAACATATAAAAATTATTAACATGTTAATTATAGGTATTTAGTATAGCCAGTTTCTGTTGGTGCATGCATAGGTCTTTATGTTTTGATGGGGTATGGTGTATCACAAGTTACAATGGGTCTACACTACACTGACCTACGTATATCTCACCTTCGAGGTACATTCAACTACTACGATATATATATTATATATATATATATATGTTTTATAGGAAGCAACAGTTTAAGATATTATTAATAGTAAAAAAAAATAATAATAATAATGGATTATGGACCTGAGACACTGCTATATGCAGAAAGTACCCAACGACCATAATTTCTACATAAGTTAGTAGTGGTGAAGGGCAGTGTGCTAACGTTACGGTACTAGTAACGCTAGTTATGGAGGACAAAGGCAAACGGAACTGAAATCGCTATCACGGTGAACAAAAAAGGGAACTAAGATAAAGGAGAAGCAATAAGGTTTGTTATTTGGTTTTTAGGAGCATTAGCAACTAAGGCCATATTACTCGGGGATATGCGGTGGTCATTCCCTGACCTTTCTGCATCCTCCATATTTGGTGGTGACGGGCTCGAACCCCAGTCTAATCAAGAAGCGTGTGCTACGCACTGCTGCTCCTTCCCACCTGGCTATGGAGGCGCCTAAGCAATAAGGAATAATAAGAATTAATAAGAATAACTTAGTGCTGTTCGTCCTGTGGTTTCAGCGCCGGAAGTATATATAATTATGTAGGCAAATATACAGGGTGTTTCAAAAGTGATGGTCAATAATTTAAAGGTGAACTGTACAGACTACAATATGCAAAAAAAGTCTAGTAAACATGGGTCTTTAAGTGAATCGTTTTCAAGATATTGCACATTTCTAGTTGGGATCCACCACTGACAAGGTGAACTGTATGGAGTTGGAATCCACCACTGATTTATTTGTTTAGGGTTATGCTCATTCTCTCCCTTTCCCCTCTCTCAATGCTCTGAGACATAGCAGGCATATTAGTACTTGTTAAAGGATAGTCAATATGGAAAGAGGTTAAAGTAACAAAGAGTATGCGGACATGCACTTCATATATGGTAAAGCCAACGGCAGTGCACTCGAGGCTGCACATTTGTACCAAGAAGCATTTCCCTGCCGAAGGCAGCCCAACAGGTGCACATTCATCAGGGTACATCAACGTCTTAGAGAACATGGGTGCTTCGCATGGGCACTTCGCATTACGAGCAGGTAGGCCCAGAAGCATAACGCCTGATACTGAGGAAAGGGTGTTAGAAAGAATAGAACAAAATCCAGGAATTTCGACAAGGAGGGTTGCTCTGCATGTACTGAGTCATAGCAGTGTGGGGCGAATTTTACATCACCAATTACTGTACCCCCTACCATATCCAGCAAGGTCTCAGCAATACAGACTACCCTCCCAGAGTGAACTTCTGCCAGTGGATGCAACAACAGTGTGTCCTTAACCCCCAATTTTTAAACAATATTTTGTTCACTGACGAAGCTGGGTTTACTCATGATGGTATTTTTAATTTTCATAATTGTTACATTTGGTCTGATGAAAATCCTAATGCAATTCACGAATCACAACATCAGCAACATTTCTCGTTGAATATCTGGGTAGGACTACTAAGAAACCATCTAATTGAACAACACTTTCTGCCAAACAGGCTAAGAGGAGAGCTATACCTTCAGTTCCTGCAGAAAGTTCTTCCAGACCTGCTTGATGATGATAATGTTTCACTTCAGCAACACCAGAACATGTGGTTTATGCATGATGGTGCACTGGCACATTTTGCTCGAGTTGTGACTCGGTATCTAACTAGAAGGTATGGTCAATGGCGAAGAGATAGAGGTGTGCCTGTAATGTGGCCTCCCAGATCACCAGACTCAAATCCTATGGATTGTTGTATCTGGGGGTCATGTAAAAAGCTTGGTGTACACTTGACAGTAACACAGTTGAGGAATTGCAGCGTCGGGCTGAAGGAGCTTTTCAGCAAATCAGAAATGACTCAGTAATGCCTGAGAGGATTCGCAACTCAATGCACAGAAGACTACAAAGCTGAATATGGATGCAAGGACAGCATTTTGAACACCCTTTGTAACATCATATAACATATGTAAAATCCTGTGTTGAAAGCAAAAATTAAAAATTTGTTATCTTATGTTTAATAAAACCACCCTTAGCAAAGGATTCCCAGCTTTTAGCTAAACTAGTGCTCCCATATTCAGTGGCAGATATTAACAGAAAATGTGCATTATCTCGAAAACAGTTCATTTGCTGCCTAATGTTCAATGGAACTTTTTTGCTTATTTTAGTTTGTACTTTTCACCTTTAAATTATTGACCATCATTTTTGAAACACCCTGTACATGACCACTACACCTAACACTTTTATATTTCATACAACTATATATTTATATATATTAAAAATGAAAAAACAAATTTCTTATATTTTCGCAGGTGTATGTAATGTTAAATCAAATCTGATGGCATTAATTCGTCCTGACAATTTTACTTTTCAGCTGTTCATATCATTTAGATATTAGAGATTTTATTTCTTTTGTATTAATATATATACAATAATATATATACATATAATAAAGTGTATATATCTATACTTTATTATTTATTTTATGTATTTTTTTGCTACTACAATGAATTAACCTTATTATGTTTTTGATTTTTAAGTTGGTGCTATTGATATGTGGCATTAATGCTTTGCAATAGTTCACAATTAAGCATTATGCACACAACTTTAATTAGGACAGCATCCTAATCATTTTAGGATCTGTTTTTGAGTTGTAGGTGCATTTATAACATGGATGGATGCATTTTAAGCCTAATGGTGCTGACAAACAATTTAGTGTGTTAGTGGCAACCAGTTTGCCTAGGGTGCCACCGTAGCCAGGTGGGCAGGAGCAGCAATGTGTAGCACACACTTCTTAATTAGACCGGATTTCGAGCCTATGACCACCAAATACGGAAAGGTCAGGGAATGACCACCGCATATCTCCGGAGCAATATGGCCTTAGTTGCTAATGCTCCTAAAAACCAAATAACAAACAAACAACTACAATTCACCTAGGTTTTTAAGAGTTAAACACTAATTTATTAGCATTAGCAAAGGCACATGATGTAAGAAAGCAAGCTTATATAGCATCAGCCAAAAAAAAACAACACACACACACACCCTTCTCATTTCGCCCATCCACTCACTCCAAATGTTTGTCTAGTTCTGCCTTGAATCTATTTAAGCTATCAACTTCTATGACAGATGGAAGTTTGTCCCGGGAATCAATTTGAATTTATGCCCTCTCAGGCGATTATTCTGAGCAAGAGGAAGAATCCCATCAGCATTGAGCATGCTCAAATCATTCAAAGCTTTATAAACCTCAATCAGATCACCTCACAGTCTCCAGACACTAATTTGCAAAACTTCAGCCTTTCTTCGTAAGAACAACACTTTGATCCATTACTAATCCTGTTGCCCTTCTCTCTACTCGTTCCAACAGCTCTATGTCCTTCAAATGAGGCCTCCAGACCTGTATATAGTACACAAGGTGTGGCCTGACCACTGCCTTATACAAGAGAATAATCACCTCCTTATCCCTGCTAGAAAAGTTCGTATATATCATTGACAAGACACCATGAGCTACTCTTTCAGACCGTCTGCCTGCACAATTACCCCCAGGTCCTTTTCACTCTCTACCACTGTCAGTGTAGTACCACACAGTTGATACGTTACTCTGGAGTTACTGCTTCCCGTATGCAGTACTTTACATTTGTCAATGTTAAACATCAGTTGCCACCTCTCAACTTTTCTAGATCCTGTTGCAGCAGCTTACTGTCATTAACAACCCTGCTGACATTCGTATCGTCTACAAACTTGGACATTAAGCCTGATATACCATCATCAATACCATTAATAAATACAGAACACAACAATAGACCCAACACTGTACTCTGGGGGACTCCACTAATAACATTAATCCATGAAGAGCAGTGTCCATTGATTACCACTCTCTGTCTTCTCCCACTTAACCACCCCTTTATCTATAGCAGCAATTTGGATCCAATGCCACACTCCTCCAATTTGTGCAGCAGTCTTCCATGTGCAACAGTATCAAAAGCCTTTCTAAGATCCAAATATATAATATCAAAATTATTCTTTGCATCCAGTTCCTTTGTAACCACATCATAGTATTCAATCAAATTGGTAAGACAAGACTTCCCTTAACAAAACCATGCTGTGTCCGAGCTATAACTGAAGTCTTGTCTAGATGATCCTGCAATGCTTCTTTAACCAGTGCTTCCATTAATTTACCTGGAATAGAAGTTAAACTAACAGGTCTGTAATTACTCATGTCTCCCTTTAATCCTCCTTTGTGGATTGGGGGTCACATTTGCACATCTCCAGTCCATGGGTATCTTCCCTGAGTCCAAGGAAGCTCTCATAATTATGGCTAAGGGTTTGCTTACTTCCTTTGCTGCCTCCTTTAATATAACTGGATAGATTCCATCCATTTATCTTCAACAATTTCTCCTCCACTTTACTCTCAGTTATTACAAGATTATCTAGCTTACTGCCAGAGTTTAATACACCTCTGGCATTCCCTTCCCTGAATAACTCCTCATGTGTGAATGTAGATGGAAAATATTCATTTAGTTTGTTAGCTATCTGAGCAGGATCAACAGTTGAACCATCGATATCAAGTGGACCAATGTGATTCATCCATTTCCTTCTAGAGTTTACATAAGTAAAGAACCCTTTGCTGTTCTTCTTTCCATCCTTTACAAACAATTGCTAGTCATCTGCCTTTGTTTGCCTAACCCCCTTTGTGACTTGGTTATAAACCAGCTTATATCTATCATAGGCTTCCATGTCACCTGTTAATTTATATGTATCCCATGCATTCTTTTTCTGTGCCACATGTCTCATTAGTTCATCTGATATCCATTTAGGCCTAAATCATGAACAATATTTCTTAGTTGGTATGAAAAGCCTACTAGCTTCCAAGATTAACTCTTTGAATGCTTCCCATTTTGAGTTTGCTGTTGGTAACATCATCAGTTGGTCCCACTGTATAGAATTTAAATACTGTCTCAGACCACCGTAGTCACGTTATATAATCTTATGTCTAAAAACTACTGTAAAAAATCAATATAAATATATATTTATATATCTCACACTAATTTCTGTAATAATAATTTTGAAAACTGTAAGAGGATTGATAAAAAAAAAAAAAGAAAAAAAAAAGATCTGTTTGTTGACAAGACTGAACTGTATAATCTACACTTCCAATATTCTTCAACTTGTGTACTTTGAATAATGTTTTTCTGAAACAAATCTCAGATTTAAAAAAATCTTAGTTCTGCTGTGCCAAACAAAATGTTTAAAACTAAAGATTATATCCTTGTGCCACGAATATTTCTGTCCTTCACAGTGTTTTCTGTCTGGACAAAATAAAACACTACTTCTTCTTCCGTCAAACATCTTAAAAGTGAAAGCTATGATTTTGTGTGCATTTAGGCAACAAGATAATTTCATGCAAAATGCTGATAAGTGTTTTTCCAGCAAAGCTTTGATGTTGATGAGTGATCTCCAGACTGACATAAAAAATCCATAATGAATTCACTGTGAAAACGACAGCATTCTTCTGGGTTAGACAGAACCATTTCAAATATGATTTCTTTATGCAATGAAGCTGTTGTTCATCTGTTTGTGATACCCATCTTGTAAATACTTTTAACCATAACTATATATTCCAGTGGTGATGGTAAAATAAAAATTTTGGATCCTCAACTTCCTGCTATAAATTAAAAACAAATAATGAAATACTGCAAAGTACATGTCACACATACCTTTAAGAAATAACAATAAATAAATAAAATATAATATTATTTTTAAATCTTCTGTATTTGTGCTATTGGTTTTTACGCATCTGGCAAATTCCCCATTTGTCCTAGTTATAGCTCTTGCATCTTCTAAGCACTATTTATAAAATTAAATAGTAACATAATAAATATATGCAGCAAATCAGGCAGTTTTAAAGTTGCAATTAACTTTCCACGTATGTCCTTAACATGTATCTTTAGGAAGCCAGAAACAATATGCTAAAATGACTTCGCTATGCACCCCCCCCCAAAAAACAGTAGTTATACTCCAGCCTATGGGTACACTTCCAGAGGAAGTGGTTTCTTTTGCTTGAATCCATCCCAAATTACTGGCATAAACTAACCTAACTCCTTTTCACTAGCCAAAAATGAAAGTCTATTGAAAAACCCACTTCTTTTGCTTGAATCCATCCCAAATTTGGTCATGATTGCAATGCGGAGACAAGGTGTACCCAATAATCTGGAGTTCAGCCAAAAACACTTTCACTTTACAACAGTAATGGCAAACCAGATTCATTTTAAGAAATATCTTTAATATAGGTAAAAGGATTTTGCTTCTCTATATTTGAATATTATGTCTGTTAAATTATCCTAAAAGATGGAATATTATCCTATTACTAAAACAAATTTCTGACTGGTAACAGGCAACCATTACCTGAATTGCTCGTGTTGCACTTTGTCATGCATGGTATTTCGAACGAACGGAGGGGTGAAATGGGAGAGGGGTTTTTTTTTTTTTTTTGGCTGATGCTGAATAAGCTTGCTTTCTTGCATCATATGCCTCTACTAATGCTAATGCTAATGTACTATGATGTGCTAACAGTTGTAGTTTGTTTGTTTGTTTGTTATTTGGTTTTTAGGAGCATTAGCAACTAAGGCCATGTTGCTCCAGTAATATGCGGTGGTCATTCCCTGACCTTTCCGCATCCTCCGTATTTGGTGGTGACGGGATCGAACCCCGGTCTAATCAAGACGCGTGTGTTACACACTGCTGCTCCTTCCCACCTGGCAACGGAGGCGCCTAACAGTTGCAGTGAGTAAACATGAAGGCAAAAGCATTTCTTCAGAACTCTCCATGCAAGTGTTTGAAAGTCATTAGCATTAGTAGAGGCATATGATGCAAGAAGCATAAGAAGCAAGCTTATGCAGCATCAGCCAGAGAAGGAAAAAAAAAAACCCTTTCACTTCACCCCTCCGTTCATTCGAAATACCTGTCCAGCTGAGCCTTAAATTTGTTTAGGCTATCAACTTCCACAACAAGGGATGCAAGTCTGTTCCACCAACCAAATAAACGCTGGTTAAAGACAAATTTCCGGATATCTATCCTACATCTGTCTTTCCTCGATTTGAATTTATGCCCTCTCAGGTAATTATTCTGAGCAAGAGGCAGAATCCCATCAGCATTGAGCATGCTCAAACCATTCAAGGCTTTATACACCTCTATCAGATCACCTAGCCGGTGCCTAGTCTCCAGACACTGTAATTTGCAAAATTTAAGCCTTTCTTTGTAAGAGCACCCCTTTGTTCCATTCACTAACCTTGTTGCCCTTCTCTGTACTCATTCCAGCAGCTCTACATCCTTCTTGAAATGAGGCCTCCAGACCTGTATACAGTACTCAAGGTGAGGCTTGACCATTGCCTTATACAAGGGAATAATCACCTCCTTATCCCTGCTAGAAAAATTCCTGTATATCATTGATAAGACACCATGAGCTACTCTTGCAGCCACCTGCACTGTACAGAAAACTTCATATCTGCCTGCACAATTAAACCAGGTCCTTTTCATTCTCTAACACTGTCAGTGTAGTACCACAGAGTTGATACGTTGCTCTGGGATCGCTGTTTCCCATATGTAATACTTTACATTTGTCAATGTTAAACTTGATTTGCCACCTCTCAGCCCATCTGCTCAACCTTTCCAGATACTGTTGCAGCAGCATAGCATCAGTAGTGTCCTTAACAAACCTGCCAACTTTTGTATCATCTGCAAACTTGGACATTAAGCTTGATATACCATCATCAATATTATTTATAAATACAGAAAACAATAATGGATTCAACACTGAACCCTGAGGGGCTCCACTAATAAAATTAGTCCACGATGAGCAGTGTCCATTGATTACTACTCTCTGTCTTCTCCCCCTCAAACACCCCTTTATCCACAGCAGCAATTTGCCTCCAATACCACACTGCTCCAATTTGTGCAGCAGTCTTCCATGTGCAACAGTATCAAAAGCCTTTCTAAGATCCAAATATATAATATCAAAGTTATTCCCTGCATCCAGTTCTTTTGTGACTGCATCATAGTATCACTGTATCAAATTGGTCAGGCAAGCCTTCCCCTTAACAAAACCATGCTGTGTCCGAGCTATAACTGAAGTCTTGTCTAGATGATCCTGCAGTACTTCTTTAACAAGTGCCTCCATTAATTTTCCTGGAACAGAAGTTAAACTCACAGGACTATAATTACTTGTGTCAGCCTTTGATCCTCCTTTGTGAATTGGGGTCACATTTGCACATCTCCAGTCCATGGGTACCTCCCCTGAGTCCAAGGAAGCTCTCATAATTATAGCTAAGGGTTTGCTTACTTCCTTTGCTGCCTACTTTAATATAACTGGATAGATCCCATCCACCCCAGGTGCCTTTCTTGTGTTTATCTTCAACAATTTCTCCTCCACTTTACTCTCAGTTATTACAAGATTATCTAGCTTACTGCCAGAGTTGAATATACCTCTGGCATTCCCCTCGCTAAATAACTCCTCATGTGTGAATGTCGATGCAAAATATTCATTCAGTTTGTTAATTACCTGAGCAGGATCATCAACAGTTGAACCATGCATATCAAGTGGACCAATCTGATCCATCCCCTTCCATCTAGAGTTTACATAAGAAAAGAACTCTTTTCTGTTTTTCTTTGCATCCTTTGCCAAAGATTTCTCATAATCTGCCTTCGCTTGCCTAACCTCCTTTGTAACTTGGTTACAGATCAACTTATATCTATCATAGGCTTCTGTGTCACGTGTTAATTTATATGTATCCCAAGCATTTTTCTTCTCTGTCATATGTCTCATTAGTTCATCTGACATCCATTTAGGCCTAAACCTTGAACAATATTTTTAGTTGGTATGTAAAGCCTAGTAGCTTCCAAGATAAGTTCTTTGAATGCTTCCCATTTTGAATTTGCTGTTGGTAACATCATCAGTTGGTCCCACTGTATAGAATTTAAATACTGTCTCAGACCATCATAGTCGCCTTTACGAAAGCAATAACCCTTCCCTTTACCCCTGATGGTAGTTACCTCTTTGAGTAAATCCCACTTAGCACACAGTGATCACTAGCACCTAGTGGTTCCTCTATCTGCAGATTCTTAATGCATGAAGAATCACTACTGATAATCAAATCAAGAGTATTACTCCCTCTAGTTGCCTCCCGAACATGCTGATGCAGAAAACAACCACCCAATAGATCCACAAAAGCCTTGCTAGTGTGTGAGTGACCAACCCACAAGGCACCTCCGTAGCCAGGTGGGCAGGAGCAGCAGTGCATAGCACACGCTTCTTGATTAGACCGGGGTTCGAGCCTGTGACCACCAAATATGGAGGATGCTGAAAGGTAAGGGAATGACCACTGCATATCCCCGGAGCAATATGGCCTTAGTTGCTAATGCTCCAAAAAATCAAATAACAAAATAACAAACAGACCAACCCACAAATTCCAGTCAATATCTGGGAAATTAAAATCCCCCATTATAAGACTCTCTGATTTACTGGCCCACTATTTCCCTGTACAGTTTCTTATTATACTCATCAGAGTCATTAGGCCTATAGCACACTCCTACTCTCAATTTTGATCTCCAAGTGCTTATGTCACACCAAACTGACTCGACACTGCACTGTCCAGCGATGTCGACTGGCTTCACTTGCTTGGATTTTATGTGTTTCTTAACTAATAGCATAACCCCTCCTCCCTTCCTTCATGTGCACGTTGTACTCCCAAAATTCCAGTTCTGCATTCCTTATATCTGTGTGACACCATGTCTCTGATATCGCAACAATATCCGTCTTTGACGCTTTGAGCAATATCTCAAATTCATCAAATTTATTTACCAAACTCTTAGCATTGGCGTACATGCACCTGTTCTTTTTCTTAGCTACCCTAACAGAACCCATGTGTTTACTTGTACCGCAATGACTCCCTCCCAGCAGTCTTTGAAATATCCTGCATCTTGTTTTCCAGGCTTCTGCTGATTCCAATAGATGCAGTGCAAGAATCACTTTCACCTCTGCCAGTGGCTACTGTTAATCTATTAGTCCTTGTATCCCCCCAAGCTAGCAGTTTTCTGACCCACCTAACACTGCCTCGATAGCATCAGCAAATATTCTTGCACCCTTTCTATTTAAGTGTATCCCATCCCTGTAGAAGCAGTCCCTTCTGTTAACAAGTACAGACAAGGCTGAAAAAAATTCTACCCCTTGAGCCTTGCACAATCTTTCCAGGGCCGAATTAATCGACAAGGCTCTCATCATATACTCCCTCCTATCGTGTCTGGGCAGAATTGCAGACACTTTCAAATTCAACCCTAATTCACGGCTTTTTTTCAACAGTGACCTGTACTTGTTAAGTAATTCTGCTGGTCTCCTACTCTTTATATCATTAGTGCCAACGTGTACAACTGTATCACCTTTTGTGCCCTTAAATTCAGGGCACAAAAGTTTGTGGTCATTCAGGTTGTGGGCACACAACCTTTCTGGACTACAGACAGAAGAATCTGATAGATACTTATTTGTTGATGCACCAGTAGCAGATCAGATCATCGTGTGCTTTTTTTTTAAAGGAAACTAGTGGCTATAAAAAACCAAGCACAAATGGAATGTACATCAAGTAATTCTCGTTTCTCTCTCTCTCTCTCTCTCAAAAATTTTGATAAATTACTTTTAGCTTCTGATGTGAAAATTGAAGGGCATAACTGAATCAAGCAGGTTCAGTATACAGAATAAGAGGAACACCTCGCTACATGTAATCAACTTATATTTATTAAATTTTAAAAATTAAACAATACAAATAGAGGCTTTATACATGATCATACATTACGGTTTATTCTTTGCAACCTTTGACTGTGGTAACAAAACTAAGACATAAAAATTTAGTTTTTTAGTATATATATTTACAAGTTTTCTTTAAAAGAGATTTTGGAAGTCAGGGAGTTCATTTTAAGTTGTCCTGTACATCTAATAGGATGATGCAAAAGATACAGTATAAAAAAAAAAAATTCTCCTGCTGTTCCAAAATAACTAAACTGAAATTTTGGTCAAAAGTAAAACAAGAGTAAGTTTAACAGCAGCTTGGTACTACAAATACAAAAAAAACTTTTTATAGGCCAGTTATAGCTATCAATATCACTGGTCAATTATATAACTTATGAACTACAGTTTAGAATCTCTCTCACAGTCACTAGTTTCATTAATCCTGACATTTATCAAGTACAGTGCAGTGTACTAGGTAATATGTCAAGATGAACCCTTTCTAGCCTGTGTGATTTTTGCATACAACAGATGGATGGAAGAGTGCGGGAAATCTAAATTGGAAATATGGGCACACTTATCAGGATTAGTGGAAAGGCCAAAACAGCTAAAATAATTAGTAAGCACATAAATAGTCTCATTAATATATGAACTGATTTGTTACACTTTCTTAAGTGAGATGGAAATAGTCCACATTTTAATATCATTGATATAAATGAAAAGGGGCACTTGCATAAGTAGAAGTGTTGGAATTAGGATAGAAAGAGTGCCATCTTACAGAATTCCCACAGATACCTTTTTTTTTTTTTTAATGAAAAAGGAACCATTTGACTGTAAAAGAAGAGTTCTATGAAGGAGGAATTCTTATATGAAAAAGAGATATTACCTTGTATTCCTTAAAATTTGTTCAAATGGTAAAGAACTTTTGGACAAAAAATGTCCAACATATGATAAGTCAAGGTAAACCAATAATTTGTCTAAGCTTGTTTAAATTTATTCAAACTATCCACATCCAAAAAACTAGATAGCTTTTTTCCAACAATCAATTACTTTCTGACTGAAAGTAAATTTCTACAACCACTGAAACTATCCTAGAACCATCCTTTTTCAATTATAGTTTGTCCACTCACATGTGCTGTCCGAGAAAGCATGAGGATGGCATTTGCCTTTAATTTACCCAATCCATTTAAAGCCTTTAACACTTCAACTGGGTCTCTTCGTAGGTGCCTAGTTTCTAAGTGTGGCAATTTGCAGAACTGAAGATTGGATTTGTCCAATCTTTTAAATTTATTCAAGTTATTCTCTTACACAACACCAGATGGAAGAGAGAGGGACTTTATTACATGAGAAAAAATGGCTACAGAGAACTGTTGAAAACATTTGACAATGCCAAGATACAAAAAGTGAAAATAAACTAAAAAAGAAAAAGCTCAGTCCAACTGTTGTCATTGCATGGAAAGCACTTGCTTTCTATAACTTTTATCACATATGAATTTGCGAAGATCAGCATCAAGTCTGTAGACCTGGGAGAACATCTGAAAAGGGAGGAAATGTCAGGAAAAGTCTCGAATCCTGGTGGCCAGTCTTCAAGTAGTCCGAAAGGCAGAGATAGGGATTCTCCAGCAGCAAGTATCCCATGTGGATGGCTCGGAGGAAGTCTGGTTCAGCAAATAATTACTTCTTATCCTGCAACCATCCTTTTCAATTTAAATTGAAATATGACCAAAATGTAGAATGTATTGAGCATCACAGATGTGGTTTATACTATCAAATACCTAGTTTCCATACACTGAAATTTACAGAACTCCAGTCATTCTTTGTACGAGTATCTTCTTGCACCCATGACCAAAGCACTAGAACTTTAACTGTTTTCACATAATGCAGTTATTCCTAGCATGTTTCCTGTGTTTTTAGCATAGTTTCCATCAAAAATGTCTATTTTACCATTCAACTTGCTGGTAATAATCTTGCATTAAATCAAAATGGTGTGAGAAGTGTCTTTTACTGTCCTTCATTTGATTTCACTATGTAATGCCTTTCAAAAATCATAAGGCTGACTAATCTTATTGGACTTCTCTGCTCCCATTCCAACAGATTGACATCCTTCCTAAAATAAAATAAATTTTCTGTTTATACTCCAGGATGATCACATGGTCAGAGGAGTTCACAAGATAGAGAGAATATAAGAAACAGCACTGTTTTTAGCAGTCACAGGCTTGAATCCTGGTCATTCACTCAAAGCATGTGTACTCGTTTAGATTACAAACCTAAGGGGACATAAATTCAAATTGAGGAAAGACAGCTGTAGAATAGATGTGCGGAAATTTGCCGTCAGCCAGCAGGTGGTTAATTGCTGGAACAAACTTCCATCTGTCTTTGTGAAAGTTGATAGGTTAAATAAATTTAAGGAGGAACTGGACAAACATTTAGAGGGAATGGTTGTGTGAATTTTTTTTTTTTTTGGCTGATGCTTTCTTGCATCACGTGCCATGATTACTATTACTATTGCTTATGCACCCTCGTGCTTCACCACTTGGCTACGGCAGCCTTAAATGAGGCTTTCAAACATGTATACAGTACTCAAGGTTCAACTTAATTATTGCCTTATACAATGGGATAATCATCTCACTAAGAAATGGCAGAATATAATACACCTGACTCCTGGAACAAGTGCAATGAAACAGATTTTCGGTTAGAATGCCTTTCTGAAGCTAAGGAACAATTAATAAACCTTGAGCTCATTCTGGCAGAAGATATGTGAACCCACTTTGTTTTTAAAGCCCCCATTTTCTTGAAGGTTAAGATTTTCTTGAACTGTTATAATGGTTACATCATTAAGAATTAGTTCCTTCAAAAAAAAGAATCCAAATTACATCTCTCACATAATTTTAGTTAGTATAATTAGATTTTAATTTGCACATATGCATTTCTGTAATGCATGTTGAGTAGAGTCGAAGTTTGGTTATTGGATTAACTATATTTGATGTTTTCTATTGAATCTTGTCTTTGTCACTCATATTGGAACATCCATGTTTATTTTACCAATTTAGCAGGACTCCATGACAGAGATGTGAGGATAAATGGGAACTTTCAGGGGCAGATGCCATTCTTTTCACAAACACTAATTCTTGCACCTGGTCTCCCTGAATTCTAGGACCAGCACTGATTGCACTGTACTGTTCCAAGGTGTGGTGCTGATGTAGTTTCTTTGGTATCTTATTTATTTATTATTATTTTGTTTAAATTTGTTTTTTTTGTGTTTGTGTGCAGGTTATAGCAATTATTATACATGGTTAGCTGATTACACCACATTTATAATTCTTAGATTTTGTATATGAGCCTTAAAAATAAATTTCTTATCAAATTAAACTCCAAGATCCCCATTAAACTGCAAAAGGAGGAATAGAGTTAACTATTTGGAATACGTAAAAGGGATCTCCTTTTTAGGAATTGAAATAAAATTAGGATTTCGTTTTCAATGAAGATGATATGGGATATATTATAATATCATGTGAATACATTGTTGATGCTAAATTTATTAAATATTACATACGCAAATATGCATACTGATATCACAATAAGAGACACTTACTTTTTTTAAGTTCTTTAAACCATACTTGAACTATGACTTTATGATGCTTCCTATGGTGAATAAGCCATAACGACAAAGTCTGAATACTTTGCTGAGAATTATTTAATTCTCCAAGTTTCTTTTCTAATGCTGATTCTGTGAATCCCGACATTATAAAATTATGGCAGTATCATTTTAAACTTAAAAAAGTTTTCAGTATCTAAATATACACATAATATGGTGTTTGTTTTCGCCAAGCAAAACCTTTTCGTATAGTATAATTCTCAGGTCATATTTCCAAAGCTAAATGATGATTCTTTACAATAACACTCTATCCAAGTGGGCCGCATCTAACAGGCATCATTCGAATAATGTTAAGTATGTCCATACTTCTTTCCAATTATTTTATTCATTCACCAAAACATTCAGAAACATTCATAAAATCAAATAAAACTATTTCCAGAACCCCACGCATGCACACTGATCTCCTTCTTCCTAATGTCAAAATGGGATTTAAAATGAAAGGATTTTGCTTTATATTATAAACGAATTTTACCCATATATAATAAAATTGGCGTTGCAAGTTTTTATTTTTAAATATTGATAAATTATATATGGTAATTTCTCTCTGTTATTACAACTATATATAAGCAACAATTTATTTTTTGGACAAAAGTCATATCATATTAATATTATCCGTCTCGGGTCTTCGCAAGCACTGTTTATAAAGATGGCGGCACATGGGAGATCAGCAGGTTGGCCGAAGGGAGGGTCACAGACTCAATATCCTGGAAAATATATGACGACCAGTGGTTCTGTAGCTTCTGTCACGTTAAGCAGAACTATTAAGTTGTAAGTGTGCTAATTTAAATAATAATCTGTGAAGTTTAGGTATGTTTGTTACACGCATATTTCTTTTGTTTGCAGACGTCATCAAATGACAATGTAATATTAAAAACTGCGTTTGATTTATCACTTGCATATGTACAGGGAGTTCCACATAAGAGATGCTAGATGCAATTGCCTTCGTTTTATCTGAGAAATTGGATTTATTTATTTATTTTTTTTTTTTTTCAAAAATCATATTTAGGGAGGTCTGTTTTTGGTAAACACGCAGTTGACCAATTGTTTATTTAAGGACAAAATATTATTTATTTATCCTTCGAAAATTTGGCTAACGGTTCAACAGGATCATCAGCATCTAAGGATAAAAATTAAAAACTTTAAAAATTTCTATATGCGGGAATCCTTTTCTATGAGCATGCTGTATTGGTCCAACTGCTGCAACCGGCAGTGGGACTCATTACTGTTTTGAATTTTAATTGACCTGTTGAGTTTGTTTTTTTTACATTATGCAGACAAACAACGCCCGTCGATTGGCCAACTACATGTTTACCAAAATATATAAATAAAAGCAAGGAAAATGATGCGAAATTGTTGCCAATAATATTCATATTATGCTGTCCATATACATGCATAAAACTGCATAGTTTATTAAAAGAGGTTTTATTAAGAAAACGAAAATAAAAGTAAATATCATAAAAATACTGAATGTAAGTCGTATTAGCATTAGTAGAGTCATACGATATAAGAAAGCAAGCTTATACAGCATCAACCAAAAAATGAAAAAAGCCTTCCTGTTTTACCCATCCATTTGCTCCAAATCTTTGTCTAGTTCTTCCTTGAATTTATTTAAGCTATCAACTTCTGCAGTGACAGATGGAAGTTTGTTCCAGCAATCAACTACCTGCTGGATAAAGGCAAATTTCCACACATGCATTCTACAACTGCCTTTCCTCAATTTGGATTTATGCCCCCCCCCCATGCTTGTGTGCAGTGTAAAATTTAAATGTTTTGTGTCACAATTTGGGTCATCCAAATCCCACTGTTAGTAAGATACTAAATCTGGAAAGCTTTGCAGATCTCTTCACCTGTGGGTGTCTGTGGCCAATTGCATGGATGCACATTGTTTCATGTCGCAAATGTGTGTTATGGTAGCTAGTTTTGAGGCAGTTATAATCCCAGATGATGTGCAGTTTGTGCAATCAGCCACACACACAACTAAAGAGATCTGCAAGGCTTTCTGAATTTGGCAGTGCCCACAATGTAACAGGCATTCAATTTTAAAGGATAGTTATTTCAAGGAGTAAAAAATTCTTCCAAATAATTTTTTTTATTTACACTCATGAGCCAAAACATTATGACCAGCTACCCAATAGCATGTTGAGCTGCCTTTTGTCATGATAACCACTTCCATCCAGTGCAACATTTACTCCACAAGACTGTGGAAGGCGTCCTCAAGTATCTTGGACAGAATGATGTTGTGGAGTTCAGCAATGGAGTGAAGCACTGTCATGGACTGGTGAATGCTGTGTTCCACTGCAAAAACACAAATGTTCAATGAATTGATGTTGGGGAAACTTGGTGGCCAGGAGAGTACATGAAATGCTTGGACATAATCCTTGAACAATTCCTGCACAAGACAGATCTTGTGACAATGGGTGTTGTTTTGTTGAGAGTCCAGTGCCATCTGGATACATGGTAACCACATAGGGCAAAACATGGGTTAGAACAATGCAACATAGGCTCTGGCTGTGAGGATGTGTTTAGTGGGGATGAGGGACCCAGTGATGTCCATGAAAACATCCCCCAAGCCATGGTGCCACTGCTGCTGGCATCATGTTTTCATTAAGCCATGTAATCTAGTTGCAGCAGTTAACCTGCTTGCCATCAGATATGCACCCATTCATTGGGTGAAGTTGGAACCTTGATCATCATCAGATCAGGTGACTCTTTTCCAATTGCCCAATGTCTAGGAATCTCGTTCCCTTGCCTACTGCAGGCAGAGATGTCAATGATTGTTGGTCGGCACATGAACATGTCGCCTACTCCTTAGGCCTATCCACAGAAGCATCATGATTTACTCAGAAACATTGCTCTGTGTGCCCTGGTTATAGTCTGCCATTAATTGAGGGATTGTGAGCAGTCCATTATCCTGGACAGTATGTGCTAACCGCTGTTCACCTTGAATGTCAATCACTGTTGTCTTCCTGTCCTAGCATGTTGGGTGGTTGTATGGCCCTCTTTGGACCAATCCTGCTGCACCTTCACTAAAGATTTTTTTTTTTTTTTGGTTTTTTTTTTAGGAGCATTAGCAACTAAGGCCATATTGCTCCAGTATATGCGGTGGTCATTCCTTAACCTTTCCGCATCCTCCGTATTTGGTGGTGACGGGCTCGAACCCCCTTTCACTAAAGAGCCCTCGAACAGCTGACAATGCTTGTGGTTGCTGAGATGCTGGCCCCACCTTCCTAGCACTGCAAATCATTCTCCATTTCAATTTTGTCAGGTGCTTTACCTTCCTTTCCCCCATTGCTTGGGCTTGTAGGACTACATTTGTTCTGGCTGATCAAAGCCAACTTTTACCTATTACAATTTACACAAGGACTGCCGTGTAATGTCTGCTGTCCTACTTTATTTTAAATATGTTAGGGCCTCTGACTGCAGGGAAAACTCCATATCCTTTTAGAATACAGAGTAGAGTGAAGACAAATTTTACACCAGACACATGTTACTATCAAGGAACAATTTAATATACATGTAATAATAATGTTAGGTCTTAATCATACATTTTCTTTATAAGACACAATTCTCATCAGTTAACATATACATTTTAAATTACAGTCTTCCTGGGTAACATGGATATTTCTACAACTCCACTTTGCAGGAGGGGTCTTCACAGTTATTAGAATTTACTTGTACCCTCCAAATACAAAAACTCCTATAAACTCCGTGCTCTAAAGAGTTAATATTTATCCTTAACAATAGTCTTATGAAACATATGTTATTCCTTAACAATAGTCTCATGAAACATATATTATTCCTCAGGAACGCTGAATGCCTTCAGGGAGTTCCAGTTAGTAATAAATCCTTCTAGTCCAAATAATTTTAGCGTGGGAGACATTATGCAACTTATTCCAGATCAACTTGCTAAATATTAATCAGTCAAATTAATCTGTCCTGGATATCTAAAGGCTCACCTCTGACATCATAGGATCCTATTTTCTTGTCCTTTTTCCTCGAAAACCTGTTCTTTAGCGAACTTCGGCTTTAATTTCAAACTAGCTGGTATCCCTTCCTCACATTTTATGCCACAAAACTTCCACATGCACAACCCTACACATAACTCATTCACTATCTACCACTCTACACAACGAAAAAAAGGCAAAAGACTCCTCAAATTCGCGCCCTTCTCCTTATATATCTAGGCCACACCCTGTTTTCCCCTAATCCTCTTTTCGAGGAAAACAGTCTTGACCTTTGGGCCAATATTATTCTACTTTGGGTCAAAGTTCTCTTTCTTTTCTGCGAATTTCTCCTCGCCCTTTCATACCTTCTTAATTAAAAGATTAAATACCCGTTTCTATTTTGTTCAAATTGTTGGTGTATTAAATTAAATAATTGTTGAATATAGCAAAACTATATTCAGGAATAATATCCAATGTTAAATTTATATATTATTATTATTTATTTTATTTTTTTGTTACTAGTAAGCCAAAGCTTACAGCTTCATGCTTCTGAACTGACGGGCACTACCTGTGCCACCATTATATATGATGTGCTGGTCAGTGACATCACTCCTTGGTGCTGTGGAAAGCATTCACTCATGGAAACCGGTGGTCATAATGTTTTAGCTCATGAATGTATCTTCTAGTGGGCCACCCAAATCCCACTGTCAGTGATGCAATAATATTTATATTTCCCATTGCACTTGAAAACAGCCTAAAAGGCAAGATTAAATAAATTTAATCTTACCTTACGATTAAATTAAATCAGATTAATTAAATAAAAAAAATTATAAACCATCTTGGAAAACAGAAACATCCATCCAGGCATTTTTATGATTTTTATACAAAACAGGAAAATTAGAAATATTTTTAAATGCTCTCGGTTTTTTAAACTTACCGAAAACGAGAACGGACAAACTATGCATCCCAGTGGTATTTGCACACACAGCAATTGTAACTCGCTCTTTTCTCACCTGCACCAAAGAAATGCCTGCACCAAAATTTGGTGCAGGCATTTCTTTTTTTTTTTTTTAGGTGACTCTGGTTTTCTTGATAATGCTTTCCATAATAAGCCCGTCTCATCAACATTATAAACGTTTTCTTTCTCATAATTTGTTATTATTGAAGCAAACTTACTTTTCAAAGGATACTGCTGCCAATTCGTCTGCAGAAAGTTCCTCGCCTTGAATGTCCAGTTCTTGTATACCGTGTCTCAGTTTAAAGTTTTTCAGCCAACCTGTGCTTGCCTTAAAATCTTCATTACCTCTTAATTTTTGATTAAAATTCAATGCTTTTTCACACAACTTTGAGCCAGACACTGGTTCACCTAAACTTCGCTCTGAAGAAAACAAAATAAAGTGAGTGCACTCTCTAAAGCAGCATTTTCAGGTTTCGACATCGTCTTTTTTCTGCTAGATCCTCCTTCACTATCCATAATTGACATAAATTTTGTTATAGCATTGGAATTTTTCTTGATGTCATAAATTGTTGAAGTCCGAACATAAAACTCTTTGGAGAGATTTTCTAATACTATTAATAATTTCCACTTTTAAGCAATTGCTATTCCATTATAATTTCCATTTTTTGTTGCAATGTTAAAACCATGCATTTTCTTTTTGTTCACATTTTACTGTAAAAAATTGAGAAAAATAATAAATCACACAGTTTTGGGCCAATATTATTCTTACCAAATCTAGAGCTAAACTAGTCTGAAATTCACTCATGGTTTCTGAGAAAGCCCAGTAATGTCTGTGATATTTTTCTAAAGCACATTTCTGAAGGTCACAGAATTCTAGAGGTCACAACCATAAAAAAATAAAAACAATTTGCAGTTTTCAGTTTATTGGGCTTTTTGTTTGTACAATCTGTTATAAACGGGTAGTAAACTCTATTTTGCTTGTTAGAATCAAAATTTAATTTGCAAACGTGATCACTGGAGCTTACTGTACTATCATTAATAAAAAAAAAGAGGAAAGATCAGCCTTTCAAATTATTTTGGATAACCGACTGTTTTTTCATTTTTTTTTAAAGAATTCTGCCTGCAAATAAAATATTTTTCTGTGTGCCATTACAGCACAAAACAATCAACTCAATGAACCAATGAAAATGGATAAGTGAAATGTCCGAATGCCTAGTTGGCCATTCGATAAGCTAATGAGAACATACAGTAGTAATGCAGTTGACTGTTACAGCAGTGAAACTGATACTGCATGCTTACTGATAAATTTTATGCTTGTGGGCTTTGGATTTTTATTATATTAAAATAACAAAAGTAATAATGAAAAACAAATACGGAGGATGTGGAAAGGTCAGGGAATGACCACTGCATATCCCCGGAGCAATATGGCCTTAGCTGCTAATGCTCCTAAAAACCAAATAACAAATTTAATAAACAGAATTAGCAATCTTGAATTGTATTTTACATTTCTCTGAGCGGCTTTCAAATACTTGTTTTGATGGTAGAAAAGCATGGAAGTTTACTAGGATAAAGATTGGTGAACACTTCATTATGTGCCTTAACATTATTCTTAATTTGTTTATCTTTAAAATAGAAGTCATTAAACCTTTCGTGTTTAATGACACACCCCTTAATGGAGCAACATGCTTACATAGCTCCTATTAAACACTGGATTTTGTTAAATTCAACAAAAAAGCTAAAAAAAAATAATTTTTAGCTCTCTTTTTTTGTTGAATCAAAAATAGCTTTCTATAATTACTGTTTAAGTTATTTATATCATTTCTTATTTGAAATTTCTTATGCTGTATGTGTTTTTATTTCATCTTCTGTTATACTCTACTTGAATTTCCAGCTTGTCCACCAGTCTTTGAAAAAAATAAGTTTTTGAAAAGTAGTTTTCAGAAAAATATACATAAGTTACAAAGAATTAAATTATGCATTGCCATTTGTTCGGATACCCTGCCCATAATTCATGCTCCTCCTGTCCTTCAGCGTAGAGGAGATGAGCAGCTGCTGGGTGAGTCTGTGGTGTCTGATAGATGCCACCAGGCACTTAACGTGCTTAACTACAAAAATGGAAAATACCAATTTTTATTTAGAGAAAATTGGTAGAAAGTTACTAAACAGTTACTAAAGATTCTATATATTTTTATCCTATATATATATATTAAAATTAAAGTGAACCATTTTCAGTTATTTCTTTGGAGGCCCATCAAGCTCTTAGCTGCCCACCTCAGTGCCAGAGCTTACATTTTTGCATCAGGCAACACAACAGCAACTCCCATGGCAGAATGTACTGTTCCAACAGGAGGTAGCTATTGTCTGTGACCTTATTGTCAGGAAAATGGAGAAATATATTGTGGCAAAAGGATAGGTGGATTGGGACCAAGGTATGTCTGCCAGATATTTATGACAGATATAAATGCTATTAAAATAGCAAAGAATTTATTCCATGTCAAGAGTTTGTGCACGTATCTGTTGCTACAAAGCTTAAAATAACGTATTAACTGATAAATGTACTTTATTTTATTATTTTTTTTGTGTGATCATAAAAATTATCTAATTCAGTAACATCTTTACAGAAAGCATTTTTCTGGCATATGTTAGCAATAATAGTCACTGTCCAAAAAATTACAAAACTCTCGTAATTGGTGCTTAATTATCTGTTGACACTAATTGCAAAAAACCAAATGAAAGTGTCAATTGTTACATGGCATGATGACCTCGTGGGTAACACATTTGTTAGGATTGCTATCCTCCCTATACTGGGTGGAAAAGACCAGAGTTTGGGTCCTGTTGATGATGGGAGGAATTTTTATGGACATTTTTCACAATGTGGCTTGGTTAGTCAGTTTTGTTTGTTATTTGGTTTTTAGGAGCATTAGCAACTAAGGCCATATTGCTCTGGGGATATGCGGTGGTCATTCCCTGACCTTTCTGCATCCTCCATATTTGGTGGGCACGGGCTCGAACCCCTGTCAAATCAAGAAGCGTGTGCTACGCACTGCTGCTCCTGCCCACCTGGCTACGGAGGCGCCCAGTTAGTTGGTCTAAAGTGTGAGGGTAGCGGAGTTTTTTTTTTTTTTTTTCTCCCAGAAACTCAAGTTTCTTGTCCAGCAAACAGAAAATCAATTGCAGAATGAACATAATTTACAGACCGTATACATGGATCTGCTTGTCTTAGGTGTAGCTAATGACATGGCCACTAAGTGTATGCTCTTCGATCTGTTAAACAACTCGCTCTTCCGATCTCAGTCATTGCTGGTTGCAGAATTATTGATAAATGTACTTTATTTATTATAAATCAGTTTATTGTCATAAATCTGTCATCTGTCATAAAAAGTTAATGTAAAAAAGATATCATCTTTTAAGGGAACAAAAGGAGATAATGTTGTACGTGTTGGCACTAATGACACTAAGAGTAGGAGATCTGAAGAGTACCTTAAATACAGGGTAATTTTGAGAAAAAGTTGAGAGTTAAGAGTTAAATTCTGCCCAGTCATGGTAGAAGGGGAAACATGATAAGAGCCTTGTCAGTTTTTTGGCACTGGAGTGATTGTGCAAGGCTTGTGGGGTGGAATTGTTCTCAGCATGTTCTGTGCTTGTTAACAGTAGAGAATGCTTCTATAGAGATGGAATACACTTAAATAGAAAGGGTGCAAGAATATTTGCTGATGCTATCAAGACAGTGTTAGGTGGGTCAGAAAACTGCTAGCTTGGGGGGCTACACAGACTAACAATAGCTGCAGGCAGAAGTGAAAGTGATTCTTGCACTGCTTCTATTGGAATGTGCAGCAGCCTGGAAAGCAAGGTGCAAAGGATTTAAAGGCCTGCTGTGGGACATAATGGAACAAGGAAATACATAGGCTGTGTTAGAGTAACTAAGAATAAGAACAGGTGTATGCATGCACACCTGTTCTTATTGCAGAACTTGCATGCACACTAATGCATAGTAAATAAATTTGATGAATTTAAAGTGCTGGTCAAGTCATCAAATGCTGATGTTGTGCGGATATTAGATATGGTGTCACTCAGATAAGAGATCCAGAACTTGAATATGGGGAATGCAATGTGAAAGGACAGAAGAGGGGTGGGGTTATTCTATTAGTTAAGAAGCACAAAATCTAAGGCAGTGTATAAAGTTGACAGGCGTGGTCCAATGTTGATTCAGTTTGGTGTGACAAGCACTGGGAAAACAAAAATGTGAGTAGGAGTGTGTTATAGACTGAATGACTGTAATGAGTATAGTGAACAACTGTACATAGCATTAGTAGAGTATCCAACCGAGCTAGCTGAGTGGGTAAAGTGCCTGCCTGGCAACCCAAAGGTTGTGGGTTCGAATCCCACCTTGGGCTTGGAATAGAGTAGAAAATGCAAAAACTTTGGGAGGTGCAATATGGCCACAGAAGCCGATGCGGCAACAACTAACAAAAAAATTAAAAAAGTAGAGGCATACGATACAAGAAATCAATGCAACATCAGCCAAAAAACCCCCCTCCCATTTCACCCCCCCATTCATTCCAAATGCTTGTCCAACTCAGCCTTAAATTTATTTAGGCTATTAGCTTCCACAACAAAAGATGGAAGCCTATTCCACCCATCAACTATCTGCTGGCTAAAGGCAAATTTCTGCACCTCTTTTCTACAACTATCTTTCCTTAATTTGAAACTGTGCCTCCTCAGGTTCTTAGTCTGAGGAAGAGGAAGAATCCCATAAGCATTCAGCTTGCTCAACCCATTCAAGGCCTTATACGCCTCAATCAGATCACCTCGCAGGTGCCTACTCTTCAGGCACTGCAATTTGCAGAACTTAAGCTCTTTCTTGGTAAGAGCACCCCTTTGTTCCCCTCAAATCTTGTTGCCCTTTGTACTCGTTCTAGCAACTCTACATCCTTCCTAAAATGAGGCCTCCAGACCTGTACACAGTACCCTAGGTGTGGCCAGACCATTGCATTGTATAACGGGATAATCACCTCCCTGTCCCTGTAGCAAAATTCCTATATATCATTGACAAGACTCCATGACCTGCCCTTGTAGCCCATCTGCACTGCTCAGCGAACTTCATATTTGACTGCACAGTTACCCCTAGGTCTTTTTTCACTTTCCACCTCCCCGAATGTAGTACCACACGGTATGTTTCTCTTCGGTTATTGCTACCCATATGCATTACTTTGCATTTGTCAATGTTAAACTTCAGTTGCCACTTCTCAGCCCATTTTCCCAACTTATCTAGATCCAGTTGGAGTAGCATACTGTCTTTACTATCGTTAACAACCCTGCCAACCTTTCTATCATCTGCAAACTTGGACATTAAACCTGATATACCTTCATCGGTATCATTGATAAATATACAAAACAATGGTATACAAAACAAAAATAGTGGGGCAGTAAATCAGACTACCTCATAATAGGCTATTTTGACTGTCCAGATGTTGACTGCAACTTGTAGGTCGGTCACTTGAACACTAGTAAGACTTTTGTGGACGTGTTAATGACTTTTCTACATCAGCAAGATAGGCAACAAGAGGGAGCAGCAATCCTGATCTGATTATCAGTAGTGATTCTTTATGCATTAAGAATCTGCAGATAAAACAACCACTAGGTGGTACTGATCACAATATTGATGTGGGATTTACTTAAAGATGTAACTACCATCAAGGATAAGGGGAAGGGTTTTTGCTGGGTTATAATTTTGAACTGAAATTGAAATTAAATCGAAATCATGACTCAGACCAGAGCAGCAAAGCAAAAGGCACAAGCTAATGGGAGTGCTGTGGCTCAGAGGAGAACTGAGAGGGGGGGGGGGCAGTTTCCCTCTGAATCACAGCCTTTTAAAATGCACTGCTTGCATGATGTTTGTGGAGCAATTGGGTACAGGACATGATATTGCCATGGGGGATGTCTTTGTGTGTGCGCGATGCAAAGAGTGTAACGAAATCAGGCGACAACTCAGCGTTGTTATGGGCCTATATGAGAGCTTGAAGGACAGGGTGGATGCCCTCGAAGGATCTAAATTGAGGGACCCATCAAGCTCTCAGTTGCCTACATCAACGTCAGAGCTTGCATTTGGTCATCACACAACACAGCGGCAACCCCCAAGGCAGTATATGCTGGTCCCACAGGAACCAGTAATTGGTGACTCTATTGTCAAGGAAACGGGGAACATGCTTTGTAAAAAGGATAGGTGGAACAGGACCAGGGTATGTCTGCCAGGGGCAAAGGTTGATGACGTTGTAGAGTGGATATCATCTTTTAAGGGCACAAAAGGTGATATAGTTGTACACGTTGGCACTAATGAGTGCAAGAATATTTGCTGATGCTATCAGGGCAGTGTTAGGTGGGTCGGAAAACTGCTAGCTTGGGGGGATACAAGGACTAATAGAACGGTAGCCACTGGCAGAGGTGAAAGTGATTCTTGCACTGCTTCTATTGGAATGAGCAGCAGCCTGGAAAACAAGATGCAGGATATTTCAGAGACTGCTAGGAGTCATTGCAGTACAAGTAAACACATGGGTTGTGTTAGGGTAGCTAAGAATAGGAACAGGTGCATGTATACTTGCGTGTACAGCAATGCTAGGAGTTTGGTAAATAAATTTGATGAATTTTAGGTATTGCTGAAAACATCAAAGGCAGATATTGTTGGGATATAAGAGACGTGGTGTCACACAGATATAATGAATGCAGAACTGGAATTTGGGGAGTACAACGTCTACAGAAAGGATAGACAGGATAGGAAGGGATGAGGGGTTATGCTATTAGTTAAGAAACACACAAAATCCAAGGAAGTGAAGCCAGTCGACATCGCTGGACAGTGCAGTGTCGAGTCAGTTTGGTGTGACATAAGCATTGGGAGATCAAAATTGAGAGTAGGAGTGTGCTATAGGCCTAATGACTCTGGTTAGTATAATAAGAAACTGTACAGGGAAATAGTGGGCCAGTACATCACAGCCATATAATGGGGGGATTTTAATTTCCCAGATATTGACTGGAATTTGTGGGTTGGTCACTCACACACTAGCAAGGCTTTTGTGGATTTATTGGATGATTGTTTTTTACATCAGCATGTTCGGGAGGCAACTAGAGGAAGTAATACTATTGATTATATTAGTGATTCTTCATGCATTAAGAATCTGCAGTGATCACAGTGTGCTGAAGTGTCAAGGTTTAGGCCTAAATGGATGTCAGATGAACTAATAAGGCATATGGCAGAGAAGAAAAATGCATGGGATACATACAAATTATACATGGATACATGGGATACATACAAATACAAATTATACATACATGGGATACACGTGACACAGAAGCCTATGATAGATACTTGATCTGTAACCAAGTTACAAAGGAGGTTAGGCAGGCGAAGGCAGATTACGAGAAATCCTTGGCAAGGGATGTGAAGAAAAACAGCAAAGAGTTCTTTACTTGTGTAAACTCTAGAAGGAAGGGGATGAATCAGATTGGTCCACTTGATATCGATGGGTCAACTGTTGATGATCCTGCTCAGGTAGCTAACAAACTAAATGAATATTTTGCATCGACATTCACACATGAGGAGTTATTCAGTGAGGGGAATGCCAGAGGTGTATTCAACTCTGGCAGTAAGCTAGAGAATCTTGTAATAACTGAGAGTAAAATGGAGGAGAAATTGTTGAAGATAAACACAAGAAAGGCACCTGAGTTGGATGGGATCTATCCAGTTATATTAAAGGAGGCAGCAAAGGAAGTAAGCAACCCCTTAGCCATAATTATGAGAGCTTCCTTGGACTCAGGGGAGGTACCCATGGACTGGAGATGTGCAAATGTGGCCCCAATTCACAAAGGAGGATCAAAGGCTGACACAAGTAATTATAGACCTGTGAGTTTAACTTCTGTTCCCGGAAAATTAATGGAGGTACTGGTTAAAGAAGCACTGCAGGATCATCTAGACAAGACTTCAGTTATAGCTCGGACACAGCATGGTTTTGTTAAGGGGAAGTCTTGCCTGACCAACTTGATTGGATACTATGATGCAGCACAAAATAACTGGATGCAGGGAATAACTTTGATATTATATACTTGGATCTTAGAAAGGCTTTTGATACTGTTGCACATGGAAGACTGCTGCACAAATTGGAGCAGTGTGGCATTGGAGGCAAATTGCTGCTATGGATAAAGGGTTGGTTGAGGGGGAGAAGACAGAGAGTGGTAATCAATGGACACTTCTCATCGTGGACTAATGTTATTAGTGGACTGCCTCAGGGTTCAGTGTCGGGTCCATTATTGTTTTTTGTATTTATAAATGATATTGATGATGGTATATCAAGCTTAATGTCCAAGGGTTGTTAAGGACACTACTGACGCTATACTGCTGAAACAGGATCTGGAAAGGTTGAGCAGATGGGCTGAGAGGTGGCAAATGAAGTTTAATATTGACAAATGTAAAGTACTACATATAGGAAACAGTAACCCAAGAGCAACGTATCAACTCTGTGGTACTACGCTGACAGTGGTAGAGAATGAAAATGACCTGGGGGTAATTGTGCAGGCAGGTATGAAGTTCTCTGAGCAGTGCAGACAGGCTGCAAGAGTAGCTCATGGTGTCTTCTCAATGATATACAAGAATTTTTCTAGCAGAGATAAGGAGGCGATTATTCCCTTGTATAAGGCAATGGTCAGGCCACACCTTGAGTACTGTATACAGGTCTGGAGGTCTCATTTCAAGGATGTAGAGCTGCTTGAATGAGTACAGAGAAGGGCAACAAGATTAGTGAATGGAAGAAAGGCTTAAGTTTTGCAGATTACAGTGCCTGGAGACTAGTCACCTGCGAGGTGATCTGATTGAGGTGTATAAAGCCTTGAATGGTTTGAGCATGCTCAATGCCGATAGTATTCTTGCTCATAATAATAACCTGAGAGGGCATAAATTCAAATTGAGAAAATACAGATGTAGGATAGATGTGCGGAAATTTTCCTTTAGACAGTGGGTAGTTGGTTGGTAGAACAGGCTGCCATTCCTTGTTTTGGAAGTTGATAGCCTAAATAAATTTAAGGCTCAGCTGGACAGGTATTTTGAACGAGCGGAGGGGTGAAATGGGAGTTGTTTTTTTTTTTTTTTTTTTGGCTGATGCTGCATTAGCTTGCTTTCTTGCATCATATGCCTCTACTATTGCTAATCCTAATATTTCAAACGATGCCGTCTGGGTTGTGGTGCCCATCTGAGAATAAGTAACAGTAGTCTTCTCTACCAGATAAGTGTTACTTATTTGAATAGTGGAATACCTAGGCAACTCATTGTGAAGGTATTCATAATATGAGATATAAGCGATGCATTCTTTACTACCTGGGTAGTAGAAATGATGGAAGTGCCATACCCATGCATAAATAACCTCTTTAATAGTGGAGAAGTTAGAAGACAGAGAGCCAGACAGACACCCACAGTGAGTGGTCAGAGAGAAAACTGGATACCCAATTACAAAAACAGTTGGCAAATCATAAGATGGAAGCTTATTTAGAAGACTGTTATGCCAAACACAGTCAAAAGCCTATGAAATTTTAAGAGCAACCACTTGAGTTTCAAATTTTTCCATTGAATTTGTCCACAGATGGTCAATATAAGCCAGAATATCACCAGTGGATTGACACTTACTGAATCTATACTGGCGATCAAATGGAAGGTTTCTACATAGTTTGAGTTGCCAGTTAATTGTTTTCTCCATTACTTTAGAAAGAGTAGAAGTAAATGCAATGGGATGATAATTGGCCAATAATGTCTTTTACTGCTTCTTTAGTCATAATTATGAGAGCATCCATGGATTTGGGAGAGGTCCTCTACAGACTGGAGATGTGCAAATTCCTTACCTATCCATAAGGGTGGGTTGGGAAGGGATCACGTTTTGCAATAAACGTGCTAAGGTTGTTCAAGAGAAGATTGTTGCCTATTGTAATTGGCTTGTATCCAAATCTCCGGGTTCATTTTCTGCCAACACCAAAGCTTGCAACAATTGTAAAGCAGTTATTAATCAGTCCAAACTAGATTTCAAGCAAGCGAACAGTAGAAAACTTACTTCTTGTCCAAATGGTAATCGAGCATTGTGGTTTCTTGCGAAAGCTGTTGTCACAACTTTTGCCCATCTGTGTTCCTACTTCTGTCAAAACCAGCTGGTTCTATTGTCACTTCGGCCAAAGATAAAGCTGACTTGCTAACATTGTATTTTTCTTCCAACTCGTGTATTGATGATCTCAGTAAACCACCTCGCACCATTCCCAATACACTCCATTCAATGCCTCTCGTGTCTACTATCAAAGGGATGTCAGAAGGATTTTGAACAATCTCGATGCTAAGAAAGCTTGAGGTCCTGATGGTATTTCTCCACTTGTTCTCAATACTTGCGCTCCTCAACTTACTCTTATTCTGTGTCACCTTTTATAACTTTCTTATTCCAAAAGTGCTTTCCCTTCCGCTTGGAAATTTATTCATATGCTGCCAGTTCCCAAAAATGTGACAAACCCCTCCCATCAAATTATCAGGTTTGTCACCATATTTGGGAACTGGCAGGATATGAGCAAATTTCCAAGCAGAAGGGAAAGCATTTCGGAGTGATAAAAATGGACTTCAAAAACAATGAAAAAAATAAACAAAAATTAAAAACAAAAATGATTATCCCTTTGTATAAGGCAATGGTCAGGCCATGCCTTGAGTACTGCATACAGGTCTGGAGGTCTCATTTTAGGAAGGATGTAGAGTTGCTTGAGCATGTACAGAGAAGGGCAACAAGATTGGTGAGGGAAACGAAGGGGTCCTCTTACCAAGAAAGGCTTAAGTTCTGAAAATTGCAGCTGCTGGAGACTAGGCACTTGCGAGGTGATCTGATGATTGAGGTGTATAAGGCCTTGATTGGGTTGAGCACACTGAATTCTGATGGGATTCTTCTGCTTGCTCAGATTACGAACCTGAGGGGCCACAAATTCAAATTAAGAAAAGACAGATGTAGAATAGATGTGCGGAAATTTCCCTTTAGCCAGCAGGTGGTTAATTGCTGGAACAAACTTCCATCTGTCGTTGTGAAAGTTGATAGCTTAAATAAATTCAAGGAAAAACTGGACACACTTTTAGAGGGAATGGATGTGTGAAATTGGTGGGTTTTTCTTGACTGATGCTACATAAGCTCATATGCTTGTTTCTTGCATCACATGCCTCCATTACTACTATTTCATGATCTGCCTTAACTTGTGTAATGCTGTTAATAGCATAATCACCAAGTTACCAAAAGCATCTGCTTCTTGTGATAATTTATAATCATCCCTTGCATTTTTTTTTAATGCCAGTAGTCTCATCAGTTTATCTGACATCCATATTGGTTTAAACCTTGCATGATATATTTTGGTTGGTATAAAAAGCTTAGTAGATTTTATGATTACTTCCCATTTTTTGCATTTGTTAATAACTTCAGTTGGTCCAACTGAAAAGTATTTAATTTAAAAACTGTCTAAGGCCACTGAAGTTACCTTTGCAACAAAATCCCTTCCATTTATGTGTAACAGTAGTTTTATTTTTAAATTAATCCACATCAATGCAGTATGATCACTGCCACCTAATGGTTCCTTTATGTGAAGATGAGGAGTCACTGCTGATAATCATATCAAGAATATTGCTTTCTATTTACCTCCGTAACATTCTGGTACACAAAGTAGTCATTCAGTAAATCCAGAAATGTTCTGTTGCTGGATGAGGGACCAACTCACAAGTTCCAGTCAATAGTGGAAAGTTAAAATCCCCATGATAAGACATTCTGATTTACTGGCTCATTCTATTTGTCTGAATGGGCCAGTAAATCAAGAGTAAATTCAGTCCAACAAGAGGTGGAGAAAATTTGGTCCTGTTCCAGATACCTAAAAAATTAGGAGTTATAACAGTTTCAAAGCTATCATGATAAGTCATGTTTTTCATAAAAATTAAAAATGTTTTTTTTTTTACACGTGCTATTTAAAAAAAAAAAAAAATTAATACTGCTGAAAAATTAAACAGTTATAGTAATAAAATATAAACATGAAACATAAACAGTTACTTCCATTTTTCGGTTTGGAGATCCATTTAAGACAAAACTTGAAACAGGTTTGCACCCATTAATGCTCCCCCCCCCCCCAAGACAAATAATGAAATAAACAGATAATTAATAATATT
This sequence comes from Mastigoproctus giganteus, assembly GCF_048544385.1. Taxonomy (NCBI): domain Eukaryota; kingdom Metazoa; phylum Arthropoda; class Arachnida; order Uropygi; family Thelyphonidae; genus Mastigoproctus; species Mastigoproctus giganteus. The sequence continues at coordinate 14,696,580 of NC_143581.1, forward strand.
GATTGAAGAAAACTATTTTATGTCAATTTCAGATTATGTATGAATAATTTTGGAGACTCAAAAGAAAAAATGGCACATTAACTAAGAGAATGTTTTCTTTAGAAAGTGCGCATTACTAGTGGGTAACCTTGACCCACAACAGTTTTCTTTTTGATTTCAGGTAAAAGTTTACAGGTTCTTGAACAATTGGGTAATTGTTCAACACTCAATCAGACCATAACCTTTGAGGTGCTATGCAACTACAGAACACAAGGATTACAAAAATGGTTGCATGGAATATGTTGGGTTCCCTGCATTTTTAATTCCAGTAAACAATATTTCACTTCCTGAACATCTTGATTGAAAGTTTGACTGTATTTAGGAATGTATAAAAGAATTCAAATTTTCAATGATTAAACGTACAGTGGATATTTTCGAAGGGTGCGTGTCAGGTCCGTACCAGGTTAACTATTCAGTGGTGATGGCCCAAGTTATAACAAAATTGGTGGCGCAACATCCGACAGGTGTAAACTTTCTTTTTGATTTCAGGGAAAAGTTTATGGGTTCTTGAATTCTGTCTGGGATATTCCAATATTTCATCTTTTCTTAATGGGTTGCAATATTTATTGTATAATTTTTTGTTTTTAATAGAAAAATTTAAATATTTAAAAAATGCTGCATATTTCACCTTTTATTTAAAAAAAAATTCATGTTTGGCATATAATATAACCATAAAGCTGTTAGTCTCCTGTTTTCCAATTTTAAAAAAACCATTAAATGCACAATTTAAAATGTGTGCGTGCACATATGTATAAATATTTTAAAAATTATTTAAAATATATTAGATCTGATTATTTCCACCATTTTTAATTTTTTTCAAAATTTATTTGAAATTTGTCATGCCATGAAGCAAGCAGAATTTGATATTATGTGTGTGTTAGTAACTCCCTGTCCTGAATGAATATTGCTTTCTGTGTTTTTGTGTTTGTTTAAAAATGATAATGAATCTTTAAAAAAAAAACATCTAATTTATGACCATTAGAACTGTTGAAAATTGTTAAATCACATGGGTTAGTTTTATAAGTATTTTCACAAAAAACATAATTCCAAGCTTCATAGCATCACACTCGGGGTTCCAATGCCAGTGTTACTTTGAGTTAAAAGTGAAAGAAACATGGTGGAGCTGAACCCACTGGGTGTACTCATGCTATAATTCTGGGAAGATGATAAATAAAAATTCTAAAACCATTCTAAGTAAAAAATTTGTCTATATTTTGGAAGGTACAGAAAATCGCAGATTTTTATTTTTAATCAACAACAGTTAATGCAGGCTCATTATTTTTGAGTTAAACATCACAGACGTAGTTCTGACACTGCAAGGTTAAACCACTTTTTTAAAGAATGTTAGCAGTACAGTAGTTGTTCCCCCCCCCACTTATCTGCAGGAGATACATTCCAAGACCCCCAGTGGATGCCTGAAACCGCGGATAGTACCGAACCCTATGTATACTATGTTTTTTCCTGTACATTCATACCTATGATAAAGTTTATAAATTAGGCACAGTAAGAGATTATTATTATTAGCCATATGGTGCAAGGAAGCCTGAGGCTTATGCTACACCAGCCAAAAAAAAAATTCCCGAGTTACCCTGAGAGAGAGAGAGAGAGAGAGAGAGAGAGAGAGAGAGAGAGAATATCAGAAGTAGAAAGGAATCACCAAGAAAGAGAAGAATGATGATATCCAGCTCAGGACCCTGGGTGTGCCAAGCCCATACTCACCAGATGTGAGCCCCTAGGGTTAACAGTAACTAATAATTGAAGGTTTTTTGCCGAAACCTTTTAGAAGAACATTGTAATCAGAAGTTATCTTTCTTTTTAACTCATCAAAGTGTTGCTGTAGAGGTTGTAATCCTTCAATGATCATACGGGTGACTTTAACGCTGCGTTCCATCTGACGATCATATTTCATAATTTTGCCCTTTAATGTCTGTGCAATTCGAAACACTTCGGCAAATTTCGGTAATGCCCACATTGCTAGTTCTGCTTCAGTTTCTGGCGCCTCCGTAGCCAGATGGGCAAGAGCAGCAGTGCGCAGCACATGCTTCTTGATTAGACCGGGGTTCGACCCCGTGAGCCACCAAATACAGAGGATACGGAAAGGTCAAGAAATGACCACCGCATATCCCCGGAGCAATATGGCTTTAGTTGCTAATGCTCCTAAAAACCAAATAACAACAATAACAACAGCTTCAGTTTCTTCATCTTCCTCTGTAGATGACTCAACAAGTTCTTCCAATTCCTCATTTGTTAACACTTCTCAATGGTCTTTCTTCCACTTCTTCATCAAGCATGTTGGCAAATCCTTCTCCACCAACTTGTCTTGCTGCGTGAATGATTTTCCTAACTTCTCCATCGATCCCTTGGAAACCTTTAAAATCATTCACAACTTCACTCCATAAGTTCTTCCAGCAGGCATTTACAGTTTCTGGTTTTAATTCATCCATTGCAGCTTTGATAAATGTTATTGCGTCAGCAATAGTGAATGATTTCCATCACTGCATTTCCAGTGCTCCATGATTAGGGTCTGCATCAATTGCTGATCGACTGCGATCAAATACCAGGTGTATGTGGCCTTGACAAACCGAATGATGTCCTGGTTAAGGGGCTGAAGCAATGAGGTTGTATTTGGAGGTAAAAATACAATCTCGACATTTCATTTTCATAGCAAACAGATTCAGGATGGCCAGGTGCATTGTCTATTATTAGTAGGACTTTAAATTCCAGCCCTTCCTCTTCCAAGCATTTTTTTTCACTTCTGGGATGAAGCATTGGTGGAAACATTCCATAAACAGGGTGTCTGTCACCCACTCTTTCTGATTATGTTGCCAGAACATGCGCAAATATTTTTGTTTTTGAGAGAGCATGGGTTCTTCGCTCTGTACACTATGCCTGGCTTTATAATATGCCCTGCAACATTGCCACATGATACCAGAGTTAATCTGTCCTTCCATGTTTTATGCCCTGGTGCTTCCTTTGCATTTTTATGAATATAGGTTCTATTTGGCATCTTCTTCCAGAAGAGCCCGGTTTCATCGCGATTGAAGACCTGCTTTGGATGGTATCCTTTCTCCTTAATCAACTTCTTCAACTCTGCTGGAAATGTGGCACCAGCTTCTTCATCGGCAGACTTGGCCTCTCCAGTAATTTTTATATTTTTCAGTCCAAACCTATTCCTGAAAATGTGTAACCATTTCTTACTTGCAGTAAATGGCTTGGTGTCACTCGTTTCAGGGGATCCCTTGCTGAAGTCTTCGTATAGGCTCAATGCTTTCTGGTGCAACATGTTGCCGTCAGTCAGAACATGTTTTCTGTTCATGTCTTCCGCCCACAAATTTAATGCCTTTTTCCATCTTAACTAAGCACTTATGCACTCTGGCCGTAACTTTTGCAGTTTGAGATGTGACAGCAAAACTAGCACGAATTTCTTTTTCCTTCTTTTTACTTATTGAATTTCAGAAGTCAGTACAAAAAAAAAAAATTGTTAGCTGCTACTCTCATATCAGTACTTCTTAAAGCTCATCTCTACCTAAACAAAGTAGCAAAAAAAAAAAAAAGCCACTGCAACCATCACCAGTAAGTCAAGAACAAATGAAAATGAATATAAAGAGGTGACTGATGAATTACTCCCACATATTTTTGTGGAGGAAAATATGGCCATAGGCAAATAATCATACCTCACCAGGTTGATGAATTCACCTGAACTTAAATAATGGCAAACTTTATGGAGTGGAATTCTGCAGATTTTTCCAGAGGACAGATGAGTTGATACTTAAAACAACAGGCGAGTAATCAAGACTCATTTGTTTAAGTATCAACTTCCACAACAGATGGAAGTTTGATTGCTGGAACAAACTTTCATCTGTTGTGGAAGTTGATAGTTTTATTAAATCTAAGGAAGAACTAGACAAACTGTTGGAGGGAATGAATAGATTAAATGGAAGGTATTTATTTTATTTTATTTTTTTTTGGTTGATGCTGTATAACTTGCTTCCTTGCATCATTTGCCACTGCTAATGCTAAAATATGAGTAAGTTTGCCTCTGCTTACAGAGGCAAATTTAAAGGTAATGGATGACCTGATTCGTCCAACTTTACAATCATTTCTAAAAATAAAATGGAGTCTTGTCCCATGCACGGAGGATTTGTTGCCCTTGCTGTTAAATATTTAGGTTTTTTGGATTATTTTTAGTTAGGTTAGGTTTTTTTTTTTTTTTTTTTTTGCTGATGCTGTATGAGCTTGCTTTCTTGCATCCTTTGCCATTGCTGCTACTAATGTGAAGTGTAGCACTCAAATGTATTAGAATAGTGATTTTGTTGTGATGCACAGGAAATATTTTTATTAAGACTAGAATTGGAGAAATTACTTGATGGTTCTGGTGGAACCATCAAGCAACTTCGTGTCCGTATACCTTGTATTATGACCCTAAAACCAGACAGCTATTAATTTCACACATTTTCTTTTAACCAGTTTCTTTTAACTGCAACTTCAAGTTTTGCATATTTACATCAATTAATTTGTAGTAGATGTTTGCAAAGTTTAAGCAGTATCAGTTTCAACTATCATTGATTACATTTTAAAGTGGGTTGGGTTGTTTTACATTGAGGCAACTCATTTTCAAGTGCATCTGTTAATTTTTAACATTAACAAATGTTGTTTTAAAAAATAAACTAAATTTTTTTTTCCAGACAAAGTGATAGTCTGTCTATCACTTCCTGCTGCTTGCTTGTGGCAAAAATGTGTGACAAATTAAAGCTGAAAGTAAAAAAATTGGGCAAAGTGCTTCCAGTAAAAGTTATTAATCTGGAAACTAAATTTTGGTTGAAAACTGGAATGTCCAGCTGAAAATAAAATGGTTGGCACTGGTATTTGTAACTGGTAGAAGCAAGCAAGTTATTATTCTTTATGATACTGTTGTACATAAAAGACTGCTGTACAAACTGAAGCAATGTGGCATTAAAGGCAAGTTACTGCAGTGATAAAGGGATGGTTAAATGGAAGAAGACGGAGAGTAGTTGTTATTGGGCACTGCTCTTTGTGGACTAATATTATTAGTGGAGTTCTCCAGGGTTCAGTGCTAGGCCCATTGTTGTTTTCAGTATTTATCAATGATATAGATCATGGGTGGCCAACTTAATTTGTGGTGTGATCTACTTTTTTCTTCAAAATGTGCTGTGATCTACCATCTTCAAGAATTTCATTGCACACGGTTAAAAAAGTTAATCAACACATATTGAAAAATGTTGTTTTTAAATTTAAATACAATTCAGGATTCTTATTTTAAATTCATACGTATTTAAATTTTTAATTTATGCAAAGTTTGTGTCTTCATCTCATCTGCTAGGCTTTAAAAATCGGGAATATACTGTAATAAGGCCAACCGTAAAGAAGCTTCTGTATGCAAGTCTGCAAGGGTAGAGCGATTCTTCATCTTTGGGTTTTTTTTTCAAATACAAAAAGGCCGATTCACATAAATATGTGGAACCAAAACAGGAATTTAAAAGTTCACTGCATTTTTTTACATTTGGGTACTTTTCTCGGCAAACGTACAATTATACCTCGGTTAACGTTACCTCTCATAACGAAGCTTCGATATAATGAAGTCCACAATTTCAAGCTCCATCTAACATAAAAAAAATTCCAATTTAAGGCCAACGCTCAACAATCATCCGATTGGTGACTGACGGCGGGTGTATCTGTTATAACAGTTTTGCGCATCATTCGCCTAATTTAGTTGTTGTTTACACTTCATAGGGTGTGTTTCAGTGTGGTGCATTGCAACGATCTGTATCTGTCAGTTTTCTTGGTATGCCAGATTGTGATTTTTAACTGTCCTCCATTTCCCTTTACATGATTGACGTTGTTTCAGTGTGGTGCATTGCAATAATCGGCGTATGTTCTTTGATAGCATTACATAACATAGATTTTGTAAATTTTAATAGAAATATTTGTTTTAGTTAAAATGTCAGAATCAAAGAAAAGAAAAGCAATTTCTTTGGAAACTAAACTAAATATTGTACGATGTGTTGAAAGCGGCGAAAGAAAATCCAATGTGGCACATTCTTTAGGATTAGCGCAATCAACTTTAACAACCATACTAAGTCAATCAGAAAAAATAAAACAGTCTGCTCAGAATTGTATAGATGTTACAGCGGCAAAATTAACTCGCTTAAGGAATCCAATTTTAGAAAAAATGGAGAAAATGTTGTTTGTGGATAGATGATATGTCACAACGTCATATGCCTTTAAGTCAAATGGTGATTCAAGAAAAAGCATTATTTTTGTTTAATCACCTGAAATCTAAACAAACTGAAGAAATTACGGAAATCTTTTGGGGCTTCTCGTGGTTGTTTCGAGAAATTTAAAAAAACAGGCCAGAATTCATAGTGTAAAATTAACAGGAGAAGCTGCAAGTGCCGATGTTGAAGTTGCATCGATGTTGAAGTGCCGATGTTGAAGTTGCAAATAAGTTTCCAGAAAAACTAAAGGAAATAATTGAATGTGAAAATTTTCCACCAAATTTGGTGTTCGATGTTGACGAAAGCGGTTTGTTCTGGAAACGGCTACCAACAAAAAGCTTCATTTCTATTGAAGAAAAATCAGCTGCTTTTTTTTTTTTTTTTTATGTGAACCCCAAACACGAGAGGTATTAGAACCTATAGTACTTAGTACCGTGCTTGGGTTAGGGTTGAAAGAGAAGTACGGGGGGAATGCCGGAAACTTTGCCCTAGAGACTAAACATGGGTTTCACCACTTGGATTCAAAGCAGCCAAAGACCGTCTAACGTTACCCTTTAGATCAAATGCCTCTGGCGATTATAAATTAAAATTGTTATTAGTTTACCATTCAGAAAATCCGAGGGCGTTAAAGGTAACATAAAAATGAATTTACCTGTAATATGGAAAGTAAATAGAAAAGTGTGGGTTACCAAGGAGTTATTTACTGATTGGTTTGTTAACCACTTTTGTCCTGAAGTAAAACAGTATTGTCAAAAAAAACAACTTTGAAGAAAAAGCTCTTTTGTTGTTAGACAATGCTCTGGGACATCCTACTGATCTTAACACGTTGGACACATGCATTTCTGTCAAAGTTGTATTTCTTCCAGCAAACACAACTTCCCTGATTCAATCATTGGATCAGGGAATAATAGCTTCATTTAAAGCTTATTATCTGCGTCGAACATTAATCAATTTAACTGAACTAGAGGATAAAAAGGAAATGACAATTAAAAGTTTTTGGAAAAACTACACCATTAAAAATGCAACTGAAAACATTGATAGTTCTTGGAAAGAAGTCATTAAGAAATGCTTAAATGGAGTTTGGTGCAAAATATGGCCAGAAGTTGTGCTAGAAGAAGAAAATAACATCCAAGAAATTAAAAATGAAGTTATCCAGATGGCTCAATCAATAGGTTTCGAAAATGTCGATGAAGAGGATGTTAGAAATTTATTGAATGCAGAAGATGATGGTTTTTCAGTGGAAGATTTAGAAAACCTTGTTAGCATCGAAGACAAAGATAATGAAGACGAAGTTAAAGAAGTTCCTGCTGAAAAAGTGTTAACAACCAAAGATTTAAAAAGGTGCTTAAATGACATTGAAAACGTTTTAAATTTTTTTAGTGAAAATGATCCTGATATAGGAAGAAGTGTTATTGTTAAGTGATCAATGTGAAATGCAATAACTCCGTATAGGCAATTGTTAAATGAAAGAGAAAAAAAGCATAAACAATCAACTTTAGACATATATTTTAAAATGTGATTTCACTTTGTATGTAAGTTGACTGTTTATTTAATAAAACCTTTTCTTTGTTCGAAAAAAAAGCTTTTCATTTTCTTTACGTAGGAACGTATCCCTATTCTGGCCATAGTATTTTTACCTCTGAAAACGAAGTTTCGCTTAACGAAGTAATTTCGTGGAACGCATCCTATTTGTTAATCGAATAGGATTTGTTAATCCAAAAGTCTTTTTCTGATGATCTGGCTTTTAAGAAGATATTGTTTTTCAATGTAATAATTTCATTTTCAAGTAATATTTTCTCCATGTGAAAAATCCAAGCAGATTTTTTTCTGCAATTTGTTTCGTATCTAAGTCAACATTAAATGGATAAGAAATATATTGAACAATGTTTTCAATTGTTTCAAAATCATCCACAACTTTCTCAATTTCAGAAACAGATTTCTCACTGTTAAATTCAAAAACAGGATATTTTTGCAAATGAACTTGCATATTTGCAAAATGATAATTTTTTTTTTTTCCTTTGAAATCCTTAGCCATTGCCAAAAATTGATATTTATATGCAGAAATATTACTAATCATGCCACACACATTTTTATTTTTCCTTGTAATTCCAAATTCAGGTCACTTAATTTACTGGTAAAATCTGCCAAAAAAACCAGATCATACAACCACTCCGTATCTTGTAGCTGCTGATAATCATCTCCCCTTTGATCAACAAATTTCGAAATCTCTGTAGAAACTTACTCCGACTCAGCCACCTTACATCTGTGTGTATTTTCAGATCTGGTTCTTTTTCATAGAGTTTAATTTTGAAAAGTCTCCTTTGAAGAGATTGTCCTCTGATGGAATTCACGACTTTGAAAGCTATGTCCATAACATTTAGTATTTAATCTTTTGCTGGCTAACACTTGTTGGTGGATGATACAGTGGTAACTCAAAAAATCTGGGAATTAACCATCCTTTTGGCACAATGCGATGAATCTGTTAAGATGCCTGTCATTGCTTTGGCTCCATCTGTTGTTATTGATACGAGCTTAAATAGCGGTAATTTAATTTTTTCAATGAAATTTTTGAATGCATTAAATATATCAAGACCTAGTTCTTTCTTTTAACGAAACCATACCCAGCAGTTCTTCTCTAGTGGCAGAATCATCGAATAAAAATTAAGAATTTTATACAAATAAATTTTATTTGTATAAAATTCGTAATATATTTTTTTATACATTTAAAATTCGTCGTGATCGACCGAAATTAAAGCTGTGATTGACTGGTAGATCGCGATCGACTTGTTAGCCACCCCTGATATAGTTGGTGTATCAGGCTTAACGTTGAAGTTTGTAGATGATACAAAGGTTGGCAGGGTTGTTAATGACAGTAATCAGAGTGAGCTACTTCAACAAGATCTGGGAAAATTGATCTGATTGGCTGAGATATGGCAGTTGAAGTTTAACATTGACAAATGCAAGGTACTGCATATAGGTAGCAGTAACTGTAGAGTAGCTTATCAACTGTGTGGTACTACACTCATGGTAGTAGAGAATGGAAAAGACCTGGGAGTAATTGTGCAGTCAGACATGAAATTCTCTGAGTAGTGCAGACGTGCTGCCAGGACAGCTCACGTGGTTTTGTCACTGATATACAAAAAAAACTTTACTAGCAGGGATAAGGAGATGGTTATCCCTTTGTATAAGGCCATAAAGGTTTCAGTAACAAAAGGTTTCAGTTCAGTAACAAAAGGTTTCAGTTCAGTAACAAAAATGTTTCAGTTCTGCAAATTGCAGCATCTCAAGACAGGCACCTGCGGGGAGATCTGATCATGGTGTTTAAAGCCTTGAATGAATTGAGTAAGCTGAATGTTAATGGCATTCTTCCACTTGCTGAGACTACACACAGGCTGAGGAGCCATAAATTGAAGTTTGAGGAAGGATTGTTGCAGAATAAATGTGAGGAAGTTTGTCTTCAGCCAGTAGGTTGATTGTCAAAACAGGCTTCCATTTGTTGTCGTGGAAGTGGATGGGCTGAATAAATTCAAGGAAGAACTAGACAAATTCTTGGAGGGTATGGATGGGTGAACTGCGTAGGCCTCTTTTTTTTTTTTTGGCTGATGCTATATACGCTTGCTTCTTGGCATTAGTAGAGATGTATGATGCAAGAAAGCAAGCTTATATAGCATCAGCCAAAAAAAAACTGCATCATTTGCCATCATTACTACTGCTACTACTGTGTTAAAATAAAATAGAATACTTGTTCAGCAAGTCTCACTTACTAACATCCTGCTGAAGGCAATTGTAATCTATATTTCAGCAAGTTCCCTCCACCCCTGCAATGTCTGTACTATGGGCTGTCATTGCCAGTTTTTCTCTTGGGTGACTTGGATGTAATACCTTATGGTATTACATTACACTGATGTTAATGGGTAGGGGTGAATGTAGGTTTGCTATAACAACCTTATCCTTTTAAACAGGAGGACCAGTACATATTTTTATCACCTAACACATACATTTACTGCCATTGATTTGTCTCAGCTTGTATATTTCAAGGTTTCCATAGTCACCCAGAATTCAGTTAATGGCTCAGTAGTGTGTAAAAGTGTGTAGTCAAGGTATCAATGTTTTCAGTTCCATAAACCTCTGTATGTTTTCTACTTTTCCCAAAACTATAGCAAAGCTCTGAGTCAGGAGACCCACCATAGGCTACTTCCAAGGCTATCCACTACCAAAAATCTTATATCATTTAAAAATGTCAATGCTCAAGCTAATTGTGTTAAACATCTGAATGAGAGGAATTTTTGGATCCATTTTTGCATTATCCAATCAAGTCAACAATTCTGCAGTTGTCTGATAAAATTCAAAAAATAACAGATAGCAACTCTTTATTGCTTACAAAAGGCACACACCATACACAATACCCTTCACGGCTACAAGCCAGGGGTTGATACTGTTTCCAGGCTAATGGAGATGTAATTGCTGATGTACTGGGGGAAAACATTTGCATGACTATTTAGTAGGTTCATTCTTCTCACTGTGTATTCAACTTAACTTTTTTTGTTTCTAACCTTTTTGTATCTTCTCTCTAGGTATCCTCTTACTAATTACACTTTTGGAACAAAAGATCCCCTCTATGAAAAAGATAGCTCTGTTCCTGCACGGTTTCAAAGAATGCGTGAGGAATTTGATAAAATGGGAATGAGACGATCAGTTGAAGGTGTTCTACTTGTTCACGAACATGGTTTGCCTCATATTTTGTTACTTCAACTAGGAACTACCTTTTTTAAACTGTAAGTAGCATTTTATCTTGATTTGTGTACATCCAAGTATATTATGATTATCAGTTTAAAATATAAATGTCATTGTTATGATAAAAACTCTCAAATACAGTATTCCTAAACCTTGCACTTTCCAAAATCCAGTATATTTTTTAAAATATACTAATTGAAATAAAAATGAATGACATCTGTAAAGCAGCACTTTGTGACCCATGCTCATGAAGCTTGGTATATTATCCCAACCACAAATTTTGTGGCAGATGTTGTAGAGGGCTGTTTGCACTTTTGCTGGACAACATGGATGGAAAGTGGAAGAATTGCACCACTGCTGGTCCCCCTCCCCACAATGCACTTTGGGAATGGTCCTGTGAGTGGAAGATAGGTTAAATACTGTAAAGGAGGTAGGGGAATTCAATGAGGTGTGATTAAAGGTTAAGGAGCTGAACACTAATATTTTAGAAAGGAATACCAGCAATTCAGATGAATCTCCTTCAAATTTTGCACCTTTTGCAACTTTTAGAAGCCTTTTCAATGTTTTTTTTTTTTAATTGCTAATAGTTCTTGTCATGTTCTGAATAATTTCCTCAGTTTTTGCAAATCTGTGACCTCTCAGGGGAACTCTAAGCTTGGGAGGGGAAAAATTGCAGGGAGTTAAATCCAGTGAGTAGTAGATGGAGGGCTACACTTAACCATAGAACTGTTTTGATCATGTAGTTCAACTTCATGACGAAGAATTCTCTGTGAATCAAAAATAAGTGTGAACTTCACATTTGATTGAGTTTTTTTTTTTTTTTTTTCCCCCTATTGTACAGAAGACTAAACCTTTCATTAAGAGGACTGGGCTGTAGTTATATATCCATGATTACACCCCCCGTTAATGATGGAAGAAACAAAGTATGGTTCAACAGTAGCACATTAATGAAGATCCTAACATGTAAGAATTCTCCACTCTCTGTGATCATTAGTAAGGTTTGAGACAAACTTGTCTGAAATGCATCACATTCCTAAATCTTGTGTTAAAATTGATTGACATGTCCCATAAATATCGATTTTTACTAACAACTTCACAGATAGTTAAATGTAAATCACTTCCGATCATGAATATTCTTTATTGATCTGCCATTACATTTTGGCTGATATGCCAATTATATACCCAAATTTTAACTGAAAAAAAAAAAAAAAAAAAGACAATTTGATGGAGGCAATTCATAAAATACCCATAATTAAACTGTGTGTAAAAAAAATATATGATTATTTGAAAATTTTTACAAGTCAATGAAAATGTTGAGGGTTATGTTTCATCATTTGCAAAGGTATACAGATGTATAATTAAGCTCAAGAGTGTATCCTGTAGATTTTTAATGTATAACATAAAACCAAATGCATGCATGAACTACTTGCTAGATTGAGCTGTAATCAAAATTAGGTTTTAGTATTTAAATATTAGAAATTTTTCATTTACATTTAAAATTTTATATTTTCCCATCACATATTTATTGCGGAAACCATATATAAAAAAAAAAAAAAAAAAGTTTTTTCCTTTTATACTCTAGGATTTCCAACCCGGGAGTTTGTGACATCATTTTTACAGCAGCCAAACATAGCACCACTTGGTTAACAATAAATCACACACTGTGTGATGATTATGCAGATATGAGAGAATTATACAGAATGGGAACTGTACCATTCTATCAGACTAAGCAATATAACTGTCAATAAGGTCATTCTGAGATTCAGCAGTGGTATATATATCCAAGGTTGCTAGATAGGAGGGTCTCCAAGATTATTACCATTAGCATTATTTATTACACAACCAGACTGGCATATGCTCCAGTAGATGGTTATATGTATATTATGTTTGTATCGTATATGTGATTATCAGGAGTGCTTTCTTTTTTAAGCGAAATACTAACTCTGGCAAAATAAAATGTGCACCCATAATACATGTTAATTAGGTCATGCTTCATTTTATTCTGTGAAGGCACCAAATAACACTAATTCTTCTTGCCCTTGGTGGGCAGAAGGGGATTCTCTTTCATGCACGCACTGTTGGGGGGTACTTTTGGAGGTAACTTTTTTCAAATTTATTTTATTCTCACCCCCCTTCCAAGATTTGACACAACTTCTCTTGGAAATGAAAACATGTAGAGAATTCTTACTTTGTTACATGACCTGCTTCACAATGTTTTCTATTTAAAAAAAATAAATAAAAATAAAGCTGTTCAGTGACCAGTTTAAATTGCACTGTATGATGTTGGAAACTACAAGTTAAAGAAAAAGAATTTTATTCCTATTTTTCAGATTAATTTGTAATAGAGCTTACAATGGGAATTAACTCAGGAGTTGCGTAGTTTGCATTATAGTGGAATGTTATACAAATAAAATTTGTTAAGAAGTCCTTCCACACCTTGATCTGTCAAATTGGTGTATTTTGATCTATTTTAGTGTGTGTAGTATTATTGCTACAAGTTGCCAGTGTTGCACTATTAATAGACTGCGCCCTAATGAAAAGTACTGTTTTTTGTTAATGCAGTGCCATCCTCCTGATAGTCCTTTTGCTTTTTTTTATTAGTAGTGCAATGGTTGGACAACTTGGTCATAATGCAGTCTGAGATTGAAACATTGTATAAGACTACATAAGGATTGGTTTGGAAATTGGTCTGTTTCTTAACAAATTTTTTGCGTAGTAGCATTTTGCCTTTAAATGAGACTTTCATAAGTTCTGCATTAAAGTGAAAATAACTTGAAGAGTATTTTTAAATTATTTTTGTATAATTATATTACTTTAGTCTAAAAGTTCATATTACAGAGTAATATAGTCAACTGAAATATCTTAGTCAAAAACATTAAAGATGCACACAGCACCATAAAAGTAGAATTTGTTTGGATATTGTAGAAAAGTGTGCTTTTTTTTTTTTTTTCTGTTTGTGAAAGTATTTGCAAAAATTGCCTTTTCAGTATTTAACTTTTAATATTTTAATATACTGTTTGCTCAAGTATATATACATATATTTCTGTAGCCCTGGAGGAGAACTTGATCCTGGTGAAGATGAAATTGAAGGACTGAAAAGGTTCATGACAGAGGTAACTATAAGAAATTTTGTAATATTACTATTTCAGAATAATTTTTGTAAATACAGTCGAACTTCCCTATAACAAATTCGATAAATCCGGTGAAAAAATTTTGTTATAGAGAAATTTCGTTATACAGTAATACCCCGACTTACGCTACCCTGACTTACGCGAACTCGGAGTTACGCGGTTCTTGATTTTTTCGTTTGGCAACGCTGCCGCCCACTATCTTCAAGGTCGTTTTTCATATGTTATCGATATCCGGTTCGACGGCGGAGATTGAGAGCGAAAGATGAACAAAATTAAACTTTGCTGCTTTTATGTTTTTTTTATATCAGTGAAGGGGAAACACATTTCACCATAATAACGTAAAAACCCACACATTTCCAGCTATCGGTATAATCGCAAATGCAATTAGATCGAGTTTACTACCAGTTTATAACAGATTTCACTAGCAGAAACGCAACTGGATTTTTATTGTTTTATGGTAGTAACCCCTAGAAATGTGAGGTGTTAATAGTGTATCTCTGCCTTTATGGTGTTGTTTATTCAGTTGCTACATGCGCGCAGCTTTGTTTATGCGTATCAAGCGTGCTCCTCGTTTTGTAATTGTGCTTTATTCCCTAAAAATGAGTAAAATACTTAATTAAAAGGTGTGAAAAGGAAGCGTCCTGGTGATGACACTGCAGATTCAGAGAGAAAAAGAAAAGCAATTATTGATAAACAGAGGCGGACTGGATCAAAAATTCTTACCCGGGAAAATTTATAGTGGCCTCGCACTATGGTTTATGGCCAAAATCACACTGGCCCACCGGGGTTTCCACGGTAAGGCTTATGGCCAGTCCGCCTCTGTCGATAGAGAAAAAATATGAAATTGTGAAACGCTTTGAGCGAAATGAAAGACCATGTGATATTGCACGTGCTACAGGCCTAAATGAAGCAACGGCGAAAAGCACATGACAATTGCAAACTTGGCAGGTTGAAAATTGAAAAGATCTCAATTGTAAAGGGCTTAAAAATTTTAGAAAACATAGACTCCAACGAAGAAGGCGTTATAGCTACAAAGCAAGGAATAAAAAAATTATTAGCTTGCTACGAAGAAATTCTGCGTGAAAAAAAGAATGCGCTGTATCGTCAGACGAATTTGTTAGATTTTATGAAGCCATCGACATCGAAATAACTTTTTTACGTAAGTCATTTGTTTTTTTAATACATATTTTGTATTAATATGTATAAAGAACTGCAATTTTATTAATATTTTTCTTCTAAACTAGTGTTTTTGTTAGTTCTTGGTCCCAATTAAGCAAAATTTATATGTATTTATATGCAAAGTTGTACCCCGACTTACGCGAATTCGACTTACGCGATTTTCGTCGGACCCACCTATCGCGTAACTTCGGGGTATTACTGTACAGAGAATATCTTTTTTATTAGAAATCGTTATCTAATTAGAAAATGAAAACGAATCTACATTTATTTTTAATGTATTTTATTTCAAAAACATACTTATTTAAATTACGTTTACACAATTTTCGCTGGTAAGTATCACATTAAAAAAAAAAATCTGTAATTTTTGTTTCCACAGTACAATTAAAAAATTGTCTGATTCTCAAAGAAAAACCTCACATTTATTCAGAGCATTAAAAACATTATCACGAACATTTTCACAAAACTCTAGACCCATACGAACCGTTTTAAAAGCGTTAATCATTTCTTTGTGAATTGGCTTTTCTACGGGGTGTTCTGATGAGTCTTCAGCATCATCGTTAATTTCTTCGTGATCATGGTCACGTCTAACACTGTTCAGCAGTATTTCATCTTCATTAACTAAGAAATATTGTTCAAGGTTTAGGCCTAAATGGTTGTCAGATGAACTAATGAGACATGTGGCAGAGAAGAAAAATGCATGGGATACATACAAATTAATGGGTGACATGGAAGCCTATGATAGATATAAGTTGGTCTGTAACCAAGTCACAAAGGAGATTAGGCAGGCAAAGGCAGACTACGAAAAATCCTTGGCAAAGGATGCAAAGAAAAACAGAAAAGAGTTCTTTACATATTTAAACTCAAGAAGGAAAGGGATGAATCAGATTGGTCCACTGGATATTGATGGTTCAACAATTGAGGATCCTGCTCAGGTGGCTAACAATCTAAACGAGTATTTTGCATCTACATTCATGCATGAGGAGTTATTCAGGAAGGAGAATGATGTAGGTAAAGTAAACATTGGCAGTGAGCTGGATGATTTTGTAATAACTGAGAGGAAAGTGGAGGAGAGATTGTTGAGGATAAACATAAAAAAGGCACCTGGGGTGGATGTGATCTGTCCAGTTATATTAAAGGAGGCAGCAAAGGAAGTAAGTAGGAAGTAAGGAAGTAAGTAAGCAAACCCCTAGCCATAATTATGAGAGCTTCTTTGGACTCAGGGGAGGTACCCATAGACTGGAGATGTGCAAATGTAACCCCAATTCACAAAGGAGGATCAAAGGCTGACACAAGTAATTATAGACCTGTTAGTTTAACTTCTGTTCCAGGTAAATTAATGGAGGCACTAGTTAAAGAAGCACTGCAGGATCATCTAGACAAGAATTCAGTTATAGCTCAGACGCAGCATGGTTTTGTTAAGGGCAGGTCTTGCCTGACCAATTTGATTGGATATTATGATATAGTCACAAAAGAACTGGATGCAGGGAATAACTTTGATATTATATATTTGGATCTTAGAAAGGCTTTTGATACTGTTGCACATGGAAGACTGCTACACAAATTGGAGCAGTGTGGCATTGGAGGCAAATTGCTGTTATGGATAAGGGGATGGTTGAGTGGCAGAAGACAGAGAGTGGTAATCAATGGACACTGCTCAACGTGGACTAATGTTATTAGTGGAGTTCCTCAGGGTTCAGTGTTGGGTCCGTTGTTGTTTTCGGTGTTTATGAATGATATTGATGATGGGACATAAAGTTTAATGTCCAAGTTTGCAGATGATACAAAGGTTGGCAGGGTTGTTAAGGACACTACTGACGCTATGCTGCTGCAACAGGATCTGGAAAGGTTGAACAGATGGGCTGAGAGGTGGCAAATGAAGTTTAACATTGACAAATGTAAAGTACTACATATGGGAAACAGTAACCCCAGAGCAACATATCAACTCTGCAGTACTACACTGACAGTGGTGGAGAATGAAAAGGACCTGGGGGTAATTGTGCAGGCAGATATGAAGTTCTCTGAGCAGTGCAGACGAAGAGTAGCTCATGGTGTCTTGTCAATGATATACAGGAATTTTTCTAGCAGGGATAAGGAGGTGATTATTCCCTTGTATAAGGCAGTGGTTAGGCCACATCTTGAGTACTGTATACAGGTCTGGAGGCCTCATTTCAAGAAGGATGTAGAGCTGCTGGAACGGGTACAGAGAAGGGCAACAAGATTAGTGAATGGAACAAAGGGTTGCTCTTATGAAGAAAGGCTTAAGTTTTGCAAATTACAGAGTCTGGAGACTAGGCACCGGCGAGGTGATCTGATAGAGGTGTATAAGGGTTTGAGCATGCTCAATGCCAATGGGATTCTTCATCTTGCTCAGAATAATCACCTCAGAGGGCATAAATTCAAATTGAGGAAGGACGGATGTCGGATAGATGTGCGGAAATTTGCCTTTGGCCAGCGGGTGGTTGGTTGGTGGAACCGACTTCCATCACTTGTTGTTGAAGTTGATAGCCTAAACAAATTTAAAGCTCAACTGGACAGGTATTTCGAACGAACGGAGGGGTGAAATGGGAGTGGTGTGTGTGTGTTTTTTTTTTTTTTTTTTTTTTTTTTTGGCTGATGCTGAATAAGCTTGCTTTCTTGCATCATATGCCTCTACTAATGCTAATGCTAATTTGGATGTTCTGCTGTGACCTACATAAACATAACTATCCAGTGTTATTTCATGTTCGATGTTTCCAGACTATTCTAATAATGTCCAAAAGTTTTTCAGTTGTGAAAGGGGCAATTCATCTTGTTCGTCCAGTTGTTGTTTGACTTCTGTATTCAATGCAAATCCCGCTTTCGAAAAACAATTTTGAATAGTGTATTCAGTGGCATCGTTTGTCCAAACTTTTGCCACTTCAGAGACGCACTCTCTAAGGTTAATTGTAACCTCCAAGTTTCTATTTTCTGATAACGCACTGACAATCTTCATTATTATTCTCTTTCGATAATGAAATTTAAAATTTTTAATAATGCCTTGGTCCATTGGCTGGAGTTTTGACGTTATGTTTGGTGGTAAAAACAACTTTGCACTTTTAAGTTTGGCAGAAATACTGGCAGGATGTGCCAGACAATTGGCAGTTACCAACACGATTTTCCTTTTTTCTTTTGTTATACGCTTGTCTAGTTTTAATATCCATTCTTCAGAAATATCTCTTGTCATCCATGCTTTTTTATTAAAAGGTGTAGTCAATTTCCAAAGATTTTGTGCCTCTAAAACATCTTGGGTTTTTTGATATTCCAATGACTAAAAGTCTAAATTTTTCACTTCCTGTCATATTTGCTCCAACTAGCACGGTGATTCTTTCTTTGCTTTCCGCCAAAACATTTATCATCCTTAAAAGCAAGTGTTCTATTCGGTAAACATTTTAAAGAATAAACCCATTTCGTCAGCATTAAAAACATCCTTACGCTCATATTCTTCCAAAATCTTCTTTAAGGTATTGTTCCTCCAACTCTTGCAATCTTCTTCGCTTACATTAACACTTTTTCCACAAATAACCTTTTCCACAATTCTGTGGCGCTTCTTAAATTTATCTAGCCACCCAGTGCTCGCATTAAATTCTGTATGTCCAAGGGACTGTGCAAATTTCAGAGCTTGTTGCTTATTTATTAGGCCCGATATTTGGATATTCTTTTCATGTATCATATGCACCCATTTTAGAACAGCTTTATCAACATCTTCTTATATACACAACTTAATTCGCTTCTTGTCTGCTCCTCCTTCAATTGCATTTAAAATTGATTCTCGATTTTTTTAAAATTGTAGATAAACTGCTTGCAGGTATGCCATATTTCTCTGCAACATCTTTTTTCTTAAAACCCTAGTCAATATCATAACAATCTTTGCTTTATCATTAATACTTAAACACTTTCTCTTCGACATTGTTTTCGCAATTGTAAAAATTTACTGGACTGCAGCTCTTGCCGATACATACACCGCAAACTTCGCTGCGCTGGCCATATAGTGAATTGTTAGTACAGGTTACGCCTACTCAATGACGTTTGCTTGCCAATTCAACAGTATCACTCCCTTTGAAGAAATATATGACTTTGTGAATTTCTTTTATTCTGCTTTCATTCATAATACACAAAAGAAATTTTATGATTAACGTATGCTGTATGTTACTTTTCAGAAAAAAATAAAAATAAAAATACAAGAGCATATAGCCTATGTGATTGATGATGAATGAAATAAAAAAAAAA
Organism: Mastigoproctus giganteus; assembly: GCF_048544385.1. Lineage (NCBI taxonomy): Eukaryota > Metazoa > Arthropoda > Arachnida > Uropygi > Thelyphonidae > Mastigoproctus > Mastigoproctus giganteus. The sequence goes on from NC_143581.1 coordinate 14,716,144, forward strand.
AAAAAAAAAAATTGATGAAAACCATCTACTGGGAGTCCAGTTAGATGAAAACGGACATATTATATAATGATTGACATGAAAGTCACGTGATACAGTTAAGGTGAGAAGCGAATGTCACTCAGTAGGCGTTACTAAAAACCGACTATGGTAGCATTCTATGAATTGCCGCCGCAGCATGCTAAAGGTTTACCGCAGCGAATTTCGTTTTCCCGTGAGCCAACATCAATTTACAAATCTACCCTATTTATTGTAAAGTTTACGACCACTTTTAAGAAAACCCGTTTGGTTTAATAACTAACAAAAATGAACCAAAGACCCTCCTACGAGCCACAAGTGTTCACTAAAAGGATGATTATTTAATTCCAGATGCTAATGCGCAATTTCGGAAGGAAGGAGGCAGTATATTTGAGCATCTGTTTAGCAGTAAATGCTTGAAAATCAAAAATTCTTTACTAATTTTTTTAAAAATTCGTTATAGAGAGACTAACACTTCATTATATGGGGTTAATTTTACATGTAATTTCGTTTCAAGGTGCAATGTTTTGCGAAAAAATTCGTAATATAGAGAAATTCGTTCAATAGAAGTTCGTAATAGAGAAGTTCCACTGTATTTAAATCTCTCACTTTGAGACAAGGCAGGAGGCTACACTAGGCCTTTTAATGCTGGAAAAGATAATTGGCCAGAGAACATTGTGTTTATTGTTGAATGCTTCATACCCAGGAAACTGATTACTTTGAAGCTATACAACAATTTCAAGAGCAGTATTTAAAATCCATTCTTATAGTAGCTAGGATGTACATTCAAATGAATTGGACATAGTGGTAATACTACTGTAAAGAGATTCACATTTGCAGAGAGAGCTAATGCCTTATTACCAATGTAAATCTATCATAGAAAATTGTACAAGCAATGTCTCTCTCTTTCTCCCCCCATACACACACAAAGTTTAAGAAGAATTTATGTGAGCCACTGAAGAAAAGTTTTTTTTTTTTTTTTTTTTTTTTTCCCCTCTGTTTAATACGTTTCTCTTCCCATTTTACTTGATGCATTACTGTTCTTCATCCTGAGCATTAGAAATTTCTGTAGACACTTGGATTTTCTTGGATGCATTATTCCAATGCATCAAGTCTTATTTAGTCTCTTATATAGGACTCTGTACAAAATTTGTGATCCACATATCAGGTGTAACTGGGGGGGGGGGAAATGTGGAAAATGTGATTGTAAGTTCTGTCATGGTTCAGAGTATTACAGTGGATGCCCAAGGTAGTCGCTCTGGTTTTCCTGATATCTGGCCACAGTGCTAGCATGCAGACACTTGTTACGTACAGTGTCCTATAGTGCACTGGGTATGGTAAGGGTTGGTTGAACCATGTGCACACCTGGTGACTCATGTGCCACTGCCTCATTGAGAATGAACCACATAAGGGTATATATTGCCAATGGATACCTTCTAGAAGTTTGTGTTGTGTTGTTTTGATGAAGTGCAGGTAGGCATTAACTATTTAAAAAAAAAAAAAAAAAATGTTCCTATTTATACCCCGGCACAACCACCAGGTCAGTGGATCTTACAATAAATCAATCAATACAAATATTAATTGTATTTAACAGTCACGGGCCTGAACCCTGGTCCATTCAAAGAGCGTGTGCTATTGCACTCGTGCTACTGACCACTCAGCTACATCAGGCCAAATTAGATGAGCAGGTAAAATATAGGGACTGATCAAATGAGTATCCAGGAAACTAGCCTCTACATTTGGTAGAGAATTGCTCATGTGTCTTGAGGCATATCAAGTTTTATTTTATTTTTTCTGTTTGTTGCAGGATTTTAAGTACATTAGCAACTTAAACCATATTACACCATTGTGTATCATATCTGTACCATTGTGTGTTCACAGGCTAGCTTGCATATCGTGTGAGCTGAAAAGCCAAGAATAATCATGAGGGGAACCCTCCTCCTCTGTCTGAGATTGGTTAACTATAGTAGCTAACTACAACATGGCTCAAACCCAGACCTCTCCAAACAAGTGACAAGTGGTAAAATTGCTATACTGTTATAGAAGACCATATATCAATTGTAAGTTTCCTTTACATTAGCATAGAGATTATGTAAGGCCGTGCCTCTGACTTCTCCCTCTCTCTCGTGACAGTTTTTATCCTTGCTTCCAAATTTTCTTTAGTTTCTCTACGTCCAGCAAGGTGTAATGAGGATTCTGCATCAAGTGGACTGAATTTTGGTAAAGTATGGTTGCTCTGTGACAATCAATCAAATTCTTTCTTGCAATATCACAGTGGCAGGACTGTTAGTAACCCTGGGTATACCACTCATGTGCAGAGCCTGAAACAAAACACTGCACCTAGTATACTGGAGGTAGTAGTGGTAGTAATGGCATATGATGCAAGAAATCAAGCTTATATAGCAGTGGCAGGGAATGACACGTCGTTGCACAGAGAATGTGATCCCTCTGTCATCTGTCACCAGGCAGTAATAGATAGTAGATGACTTATCATCTGGTGCAATTCCACCACTTTGCTTATTGGAGAAACTCATGTTTAGTCTCCAGAGCAAAGCTGAAACCTCATCCTCTCCATCATGCAGTATGAGTGATGTCTTTCTACTTATGATGGGCATTATGGTGAGATGCAATATTCCTTATGTTTTGAGGATATAACTCTAAAAATGTTTTTTTTCTGGCTGGCCACTGGATAGTCCACCAGACCAAACATATTGGTAACTCTCTAGGAGGCTTCCGGATCATCTAATGTATAATTTCACTGTCTCTATTCTGCGAGTTAGTGACTGGACGGAGCCAGAGTAGTGTATATGTGAGGGGCATTGTCAAGGTCACACTATATCAAGGAGCTAATTTTCTTGCCATGTGTACACCGTATCTGAATATTTCATTAATTCATACATGTTCTTACTCAACTTTTACTGTATCTACTGAATGCATAATGAATAGTCAAACTAATAGAATAAACTTATCTGTAGAATGACCTAACTTTCCCAACTCCTTCGTTCCTTTTACAAATTTACATGCTCTCAGTTCCAATCTTAACTATGTCCATTTCCATAAGGGTCATAAATTCCTATGATCTCCCAAGCACCACTTAATAGTTCTGAGAGAATCTTAATTATTGGTTGTCCCAACTGCTTCTCATCTCAGTTACTCTATTCACTCTACAATTCCTTTCGCGAAGAAAGGTGGTACCTTTGCATCCACTCTGATATTCCCTCTCAGAGACTTCATCTGGAATCTGCTTTTTTTTGATCTTCTCTGGTTTCATTTCTCTGCCTCATTCTCTAAAATCATTCCCATAACTCCACTGATTGCATAGAACATTGGCTTCCTTTCTTTGAAACTCTTTTTGCAGCCTAGCTTTCCTAACAATGAGGTAATTTTTCTTGGTGATTTTAATGTTCACAACTCCAGCTTGCTTCAGGTTTCTACTAGTTACGTGGATCCAGCTTATCTATGACTGAAGTCAGCCTTAATAGACTGGTTAGTCTGACTTCAGTGGTAGGAAAAATCTTAGAGGCAATGATTAAGAGTGCAATCCAGGAACATTTAGATAGATATGACATTCTGCAGGACACACAACATGGCTTTAAGGGAAAATCATGTTCAACTTAGACACAGTTGCTCATTAGCTGGATTTAGGGAACAATTTCAATATAGTTTATTTGGATTTTAGCAAAGCATTTGACCCGGTCTCTCATGAGAGGTTAGTGTATAAGCTTGAACAGGTTGGGATTACTGTTAAGATTCTAAGATGGATTGCTAGGTGGCTGAAGGGCAAAAGGCAGAGGGTTATGATTAATGGATATTCTTCAGATTGGATTGTTTCTTCGACCAACGTTGTTTCTCATTCTCATAAATGACACAGCAAAAGGATAGAAGGCATGATGTCAAAATTTATAGATGATGTAAAGATTGGCAGCCATTAATGATCAGTGCCAAGCAGCATGCCTTCAGGATGACTTGAACAGACTGCAGAGATAGTCAGAGAAGTGGCTGCCATGTTTTAATGCTGCTAAATGCAAGGCCTTACACTTGGTGAATAGCAACCCCTAAATAAATTATACACTGGTGGGATGGAATTAAAAACAGTGGAGGAAGAAAGGGATCTGGCAGTTACAATATGGGCAGATATGAAGTTTTCTGAACAGTGTAAATAGGCAGCTAGGAATGCCCATAGTGTCCTATCTAACGTTACCCCCCCCCCCCCCGTCAGTAAATGCCTGTGGCTTCCTTGCACTATGTGGCAATGTGGCAAATACTATTACTATTTAATAAATTTTTATTTTCCTTTACTGGAACCTTTCAAAATTGAATTTGTACTGATGTTACTGTTACTCTAAATCAGCAGTTCCAAACTGGTGGTTTGCAAACCCCAAGGGGTTCGCACTAAAAATTCTGTAATGGCATCTGCTTAGATTGACATAGGCATATTTTTGCTTAGATTAGGCAAAATAGTTTAATATTAATTTATGTGCTTTGGTTCAAAATTTATATTTAATTGTGGTTTGGGATATGCGCCCTTACATAGCGAGCATGCACAACAGGATGTTAGTAGGAGAGATTGGGTGCGAAGGTGCCGATATGTATTGCACCATTCAGTCACGTGTCAGACTGGTAAATAATTTTATATTATGCAATTTATAGATTATAAAAACGTAGTACTGGAAATATTTTATAATAAATATTCATGACTATTATACAACTTCAGAGAATGTAAGCTTAGTGGTTCGCATTAAAAATATTATGTTGAAAGGGGTTCGTGAGTCAAAAAAGGTTGAACTGCTGGTCTAAATTAATTTACCTCTTACAATGTTATTTTAATTTAAGATAGTCACCTTAGAATGCATTCATGAACTAACATTTGAAATTGTTCAGACCTTAGGTCGACAGGATGGTGTTAAACAAGAGTGGCTCATTGAGGATACAGTTGGAAACTGGTGGAGACCTAATTTTGAACCACCACAAGTAAGTTTGAATAAAATTAAAAGCACTAATTAAATAAAAATAAAAGTACTAACAGTATTATTAGTAAAAAAAAAAAAAATAGATAATGAATGTTATTATTATTATTGTTACTAACATGTTAATATTCATAAACTGTGTATCTGATAAAAGAAGCAATGGATATATATTTTTTTAAATCATTGATTTTAAATTCATGTTGTTGTTTGCTTTGTTCCACTGTTATAATTTTTTTTTTTTTTTTTTTTTTTTTTCAGTTGATATGATTATAAATGGCACTCCCTTATAATAATATTAGGAAGTTCTCATTTCAGAATGAATCATTATGTGCTTACCTGTTTAGGAACCATGATCATTGAACATTAAAATCATGAACCTATAAACTTAATTGAAATAAAACTCGTTAAACCTATAAGGATGCACATAATTAAAAAAAAAAAAAAAAAAAGTCCACTTCAAAGTTATACATTGCATTTTGATTGCTTCTGTAGGAAGTGACACCATTGAAATGGTGAAAAGAGAACTATACAAGATGTGATTAAAATGTCCTGGGACATCTAATATTTAGGGAATTGAGGCTTACCAGCTATTTGGATGGATCTCCTTCAAAGTAGGATACTATATACACTGTTTCAAACACTTCTGGAAGCATTCTTGGTAGGCTTCTTTTGGAATTGCTAATATTTCATATGTAGTGCTCTGAATAATTTCATTGTAAATCTGTGATCTTTGAAGGGACTTCAAGCTTGGGACACACACACACACACACACACCGTGGGAAGCAAAATCTAGTGAGTATGGCAGATAGGGAACCACAGTAATGGAGTGTTCTTTACAAAAAGTTCTTGAGTGGAAAGCAATGGGTGTACAGAGACATTGTCATGATGCAAGTGCCAATTCCCCAAAATCCACTTTTCTGGCTGTTTTCTCTATACAGCATCCCACAGTCACTATATAATTGTTTATAGTATAAGTGGTTCAATGCTTGACCATGTGGGATAAATCATGAAGTGCAGTACAGTACTTTGTTAGCCAAAAATGTGAAAGGCATGATCTGTGCCTTTTGATTGAGATTGTCTTACTATTTTGGGCCTTAGAAAAGGAAGATTCTATCATTGAGAGGAATAGGCCATTGTTTCATAACTATACACCCATGATTCTTCACCAATAATAACGGAAGAAACAGAGTGTAGGTCTACAATAGCACGTTGAGAAAGCTCCTGACATGCGAGAATGTGACACATCTATTATCATCAGTAAAGACATGAGGCACAAACTTGTTGAAACATGTTTCATTCCCAAATCTTTTGTTAAAATTGATTGACATGTACCATAAGAAATACCAATTTCACTAGAAACTTTGCAGATAGTTAAATATCTAACTTTTGATTAGATCACAAGTGATTTGAATTATTGATTTTTAAAGTTGGATGGTAGCCAGAACGACAATGGTCTTTAACATTTGCAAACTACTGAAAAGTATTTGAATTTTATGTCATATAAATAGCATTTTCTGCAAAAGCTGTTTTTAATAATTCATAGGTTTCTATTGCACTTTTCCTTAATTTTAAACAAAATTTGATAAAAATTCACTGCTCAGTAAAAAATAACATTATTTTAAAATGTGGAAAAACATAAAGAACACCTTCTATTTGTCATGTGCTAATTCAGACTGCCGCAGATTACAGTTATTCATGTGTTACTCTATCTAGATGAGTCGCAAAACATGTTGCATCAAGGCAACTTGCTAGTACACTGCAGTGTCAAGAAAGCAAGTCAGTCCCTGGACTTTTTGATCACATCTTGTATAGTGCTGCTGGATAGTACTGCAAGTACAGAGTTATCCATGTGATACCACAAAATATGGTAATTCTGTTGTCTCTACCTTGTGAACTCTTCTGACTTGTGGCCATCTTGAAATATCAGCAGAACATTTATTAAATTTGTTACCTTCTACATAGTAGAAGGGAACAAATTAGAAAAGTAGAAGAATGTCAGTTATGTATACCATGACAGAGCTTGCCTGATTCAACTTGTGCAGCTCAGGGTTCTTCTAAATATGACAGCCTTCCTACCTGTACTCTGTTGTTCGTTGTTGTTCATAGCACCAAGAAAATAATATTTGTGGGGTAATATCTATTCATTGATGCATTCAGCACCTAAAGATAGAAATGGATGTTACAAAAAAAGAAAAGAAATTACAGTTATCATTGTGTTGGTGGCTAGTCAAAAAATTTAATATGAAATGTTTGCACAGCTGTGTTATAATTGAATAAATTGTTATTAAAGTTTTTTAATAACTATCATGAATGTGGTATTTTATTTATGTGGTCCTTTTGATTACAATACACTATATTTTATAACAGGATTTGTTCAAGGTGAGAGCCTTCAAGTTCAAGGCAATATTCTATTCCTGTATTGCAGTTTAAAACTATTTTTCCAAGTCTCTGCTGGTATGTTGTGTAAAATATCCTTTACTTTCCTGAAGACATTGCAGAGTTCTTGGTGTGGGATCATGAAAATTTTCTCCAAATGACAATGAATAAAAAATGCACAAATGTGTGCTGTTGTCATAAACTTTATATCCAGCTAAATATACTTTGGACAAGCCTAGAGATAGAGACCTTCTCAATCAGGGACACCAAGTAACTTGTTATGAATTGCTGACTAAAACATGGAAACCTATTGCCACTTTCATATGGTTCTTTCAAACCTTTATTAGGTCCTCTTTGGTAAAGAGATAGGTGAAACGGAAAGGCTGAATGAACAGACATTTTTACATATCTTTATAAATACTCTGGGCACAAACCATTTCAATGTTGGTAGATTAAATGAGGGAGGTAAATAGCCAAGTGAGTTAATTCCTCTTGAAATGAGACAGTTCCTGGAATGGTGCTGCAGTAAGTTCAGAATCACTCTATGACCATCCCATATGGGATGTTGTACCATCCTCTTGAAAGCATTGTCCAAAACCTTAGGTTCTCTGAACAGTAAAATCATTTTAATACATCAATCAGATTACAATGTTGTTATAATGATCCTGGATTGCAGTAACAGTATGTATATCTCAAAGTAGGGACTAGTGGAACCTGTGACTGGAAATGGTATGCCATAGTGTCACATGTTTGCCATAAAAGAGCCTTTGAGGTTCATTTGACCACTGGAATTCTAGGAAATGTGTTGTTAGTTTGTTAATGTATTCTGACATATGGATATTTCACATCACTATCAGGATTTAAAATATCAGGTTTCCTGATGAAAACAAGTAATCGTCATGGGTATTCCCATCCATAAATGAATTAACTACATAAATTGATGTTTGATAAATTATTTGATTTGTCTTACCATCACATTACAGATCCCATACTAGCGTCTCGTTCATGTGCAGAAGTTGTTATACATAATGTTCCATACAAGCCTGGCTTATGTACATGATAATAAAATTTATGAAGGTGCCATATGGGTTAGTGAACATTTTAATTCTCTGAAAGTATAGACATACACTGAGTGATCACTGAATTATGACCACCTACCTAATACTTTGTAGGTCCTCCTTTTTGCCCTCAGTACAGCAGCTATCCGATGTGGCATTGATTCAACAAGATGTCAGAAGTGTTCAGGAGGTATGGCCAACAAAGCTGTGTGTAATGCGGTCAGCACTGCAGGAATGGAGGTGATTGGTGTATTCAGACGCCTGATATGCCTTTCCATAGTGAGTTTGAGTTCGGTGGAGTTTGAGTCCAATCAATATGCTAGAAGTCAGAGCTGTGTTCCTCAAACCATTCCTGCAATGGCTTGGTGCATTGTCATCTTGGAAGACACCATTGCTTTTCGGGGAAAAGTGTAACATAACCGTGTACACAGTCAGCAAGCATTTGACGGTAGCAGAGACCAGTGATGCATTATTGCACATGCACCAGGGGTCCAAGTTAGTGTCAGTGAAACATGCCCTACACCATACAACTGCCTCCACCGGCCTGTACTTTTGATACCATGGATGAAGAGCCTCAAGCTGTTGATGCCAAATCCGTACACGACCATCCACTATGTGGAGTAAATGACGTGACTCATCCAACCAGCACACCTTCCAGTCATCTAACGTCCAACTTGAATGCTCTTTGAACCAGGCAAGTCTTTTACGCCGAGCGGGTCGCATTCAGTTTTCATAGGGGTGGTCATAATTCATTGATCACTCAGTGTATGGTTTCCTACCCAATTTAATGTAACACTTTTGCTGCTGGCTTTCCAATGATGGTTTGACCCAGGATTGAAAACAACAGGATTGGAAAGGGGAAGAAACATTTTTGGGCTTTATTCTTGCTGTGACTGAATTAATTAACCCCTGGTGAAGGTTGTTTGACAAAAATAACTGGTTTTAATTCTCAAATTGGAAGAAAAAGTTCTAAAACTAGAGTGGTTCTCCTCTAATTGGATTAAATCTGAAGTTGCATGTTTTCATTCAAGAAGCAGTGAATATGTAAAATTGGGATTGGAGGCTCCAAGTCTGGCTTTAAAATTAAAAGCTGACATAAATAAATTCATATATTCATTTGAAAACATTTTATATTCAGAAGTTTGGTTTTAGCATGTGTAATCCATATTCCCCTCTTTCGATTGTTCTTTTTTTTTATTAGCATTAGCAGAGGCATATAATGCAAGAGAGAGCAAGCTTATACAGCATCAGCCAAATAAAAAAAAAAAAAAAAAACTTTCCCATTTCATTTATTCATCCACTCCAAGAAGTTTATCCAGTTCTCCCTTGAATTTATCTAAGCTATCAACTTCCACAACGGCAGATGGAAGTTTGTTCCAGCAATTAACCACCTGCTGGCTGAAGGCAAATTTTCGCACATCTATTCTACAACTGTCTTTCCTCAATTTGAATTTATGCCTCCTGAGCAAGAGGAAGGATCCTATCAGCATTGAGCTTGCTAAAACCATTCAAGGGCTTATACCTCAGTCAGAACACTTCCTAGGTGCCTAGTCTCCAGATGCTGCAATTTGCAGGACCTAAGCCTGTCTTGGTTAGAGCAACCCTTGGGGAATCTCGTTGCTCTTCTCTGAACTCTTTCCATCAGCTGTACATCCTTCCTAAAATGAAGCCTCCAGACCTGTATGCAGTACTCAAGATGTGGCCTGACCATTGCCTTATACACTGAGTGGACAGAAATCATGGGATACCTACCTAGGAACAGGTAGGTCCACCTTTCGCCTGGATAAGGGCTGTCACATGGCGAAGCATTGAGTCCACTAGTTCACGAAAGTATTTCCATTCATGCTTGCTGCACCGCTGTCCATAATTTTGTCGCGTTCTTGGGTGGAGGATCCAAAGCTTGAATGGACTTTTTCACAGCATCCCAAAGCTGCTCCATATGGTTCGTGTCCAGTGAATGGGGAGGCCATTCCATGGTGGTAAAATCTGTGGAATGCTTTTCGAACCATTTTTTAGTCATCACTGCTCTGTGGGGGGGGGCACATTGTCCTGCTGGAAGAGTCTATTGCCCTGTGGGTGCAGGCACATTGTCCTGCTGGAAGAGTCTATTGCCCTGTGGGTGCATGATGACCATGAAGGGATACAGATGGTCTGCAAGGATGATTGGACATGTAACCATTTAGAGATGTGTCTAGACATACCAGAGGTCCCATGTGTGACAATTGAACATCCCCCAGACCATTACCGACTGTCCAACAGTTCCTTGTTGACATGATGGGTGCATAGCTTCGTGCAGTTTCCGCCAGATATGCACCCTCCTGTCTGCTTGAAATAACTGGAAATGAGACATCGGACCAGGATACTGTCTCCAATCATTCAAGGTCCGCCAGTGTTCTTTCGTTCAGTTGAGGTATAGTCTTGTCATAGTGTTAGCAATGGGACCTGGTGGGTCGGCGACTCCCATAACCTATTGTGGCTAATGATTGCTTGATGGTCTTGGTGGAGATGTTTCTGGCACCTTCCTTGTTGAAGTCAGCTATGATTTGTGTCAATATTGCTCTCCAGTTGGCTGAAACAGTGCGAGATAGACGTCGACGGCCATGTTCATCCACCACCTTTCTCCGTCCACAATAAGATGTTATTTCGGAAATGGCATATTCCTGATACACTCATGATACTGTCAAACTGGGATAGTGCAATTTCTGTACCACCTCCGCGATAGAGTGACCCATGCGTTGGGCACCCACTGTCATCCCTCTTTCTAAGTCAGTTAACTCACGACATTTATCCATACTGACATCGAATTACTGTCCATGTGAATGCAGTATACCTACATACCTGCTAAGGATGGATTCGTCCACTAGTGAGAGGGGGTGATAGTGTTGCACTGCCCAGGAACCAGGTATCCCATGAATTCTCTCCTTTCAGTGTACAATGTGGAGCTCTTTGAGGAAATGCCTTCAGCTTTTGCCACCTTGATGTATAGAATGTGGGAATTATAAAATAGTTAATGCTGTTTTGTACCTTTCTGTGAATAAGCATGTGAGTATTATAACTGTTGCTTTCTCATCATCTAAAAATTAGATCATTCTACACTCAAAATTATTTCCTCTCCGAATTAATTTCTCACAGATTCAGCCCCTCCTCTGATTATTTTCACACCTTGGATGATTCTAATATTCTCGCGTTTTGGAAGATTCTTGATTCTATACCAAAAAGAGTGGTTATGTTAATCAGTAACCATAGTTCTTCTGATTCTGTTTCACTCCCTTATCATACAGATATTGGGTTTCTGCTATAGCTTTTTTATCAGTATTTTTACGGTGTCCTGAAGTTGCAATATTTTTTATTGTGAACTACAGACTTACTGAACCAACTTTTTATTATTCTCATTTATTCTTTCCATTTATGTATTTTATTATTGTTATTTCAGGAATATTTCTCTATTCTTGAAAATCAGCAGAAATCAAAAATCAAGTGTCTTTACTGGCGCTTGACCTGTTATGACAGGAAAAAGTGTTAAAAATGTAGTATTAATATTTCAGATTGGTTGCTATTTTATATACTATAGAAGTGTATTTTTATTTTATTTAGTATCCATATGTCCCTGCTCACATTACAAAACCAAAAGAACACAAAAAGCTATTTCTAGTCCAGTTGCCTGAGAAGGGTAAGTTAGTAACTACTAATTCTTTTTGAACCAAAGCCCAGACTGCAATATTTAAAACTGCTTTATGGTTCAATGCAATAGGTTTCATAATTTAAAGGTTATGAAATTATCCTGGATAATCTCTTGTTGTGTTACAATTTAACAACAACAAAAAAAAAGTGAGAGAGAAAAATTAAAATTCTTCACCTGCCTTAGTGTTTGGCATGATTTTTTGTCATGCTACTTCAGTTATTCAGCTTTTTATATTGTGTGTGTGTGTGTGTGCGCGTGCGTGCGTGCGCGTGGCCTGCAAGATTGTTGAAACTAGTAGTGCTAGCAGAATAAACAAACTTAATATGGGATTTGAATTAGTCACAATAGTATTTTAAATGTATATCAATTCTGTTTTCACATAAAGTTTTTGCCATTCCTCTTGAGTCTTTTCTCCTGCTATAGTTATTTTGCACTATTTAATTTTTGTTCCTGAAACAAAAACTAACAGTTAGGGTAAAAATAAATAAAGTTAAATTTCTTTCAAATCAGTGGTTGGGAAAATGACTTGTGGACAATTACAAGAGTGAACTTTATAAATGCATAATAAAATATTTTAGCAAATATATAAATAAATTATAACCATTAATTAAAATATGTAAAATAAATAATTATATTTTTAATCAAGTAAATAAGTGGTACCGTTTACATGCGGGTATTGAAATAGTTCGAGAAATAATGATCACACATTCCATATTTCTGTCTATACTGCTAGACAATTGTGTTGTTCCCCCTTCCCCTAACAGTGACAGAGTTTGGACATTGGCTCCTCAGAAACAACTGTATTTTCCACAAGTTGGTGCAAAATAACTATCTCATTTTAATTGCATAACATCACAGTAGATTAATCTATTGTTCATTTGAACCTCCTGCCACTGTTACAAGACGGGCAACATGGTTCCCCAGCAGTATAGACAGAAACATGGAATGCAGCATGAGCATTATTTCTCAAATAATATTTTTTTATTATTTTATATAGCAATAAAATTTTATAAATTAAAAATAAGTATAAATTAATAAAATATAACTGACTTTTGTTGCTAGTTCTTGAATTATGTTCTGCTGTGGATAAGATCTGCAATTTCAGCATAGAGAAGAGCCTGTGGGCTTTTATTCTTTAGCAAGTAATAAAATGGCAGTATGATTCAAGGAAGTAAAGCTTATGTTGACATCTGCTGCCAAAAATAAAAAAAAATAAATAAAAAAAATAAAAATTATATTAAATACCTCCCTGTGTATTTAACTGCTTATAATCTTGCTGCCTGTGCAAGTCTAATTTGTATCCTGTTCCAGTAGTTGATTATTCTTTGACCAAAGGAAAATTCTTACATTCAGTGTGCATTCTTTCCTTATTTGAATTGATGTCCATTTGTTTCCTCAACTCTTTTTAGGACCTAAAAGCTCCAGCCAGATCCCATTGCAGTTGCCTAATTTCAAAACTTTGTGGCTTACAAAACTATAGTCTCTTCTTTAAGAATATCTCCTTGAATCCATAACCAGTCTTATTGCCTGTGATATCTTTTTAAGAAAGCCTATGTCATTTCCTGAAAGTTGCATCCAGACTTGTATAATATATTCAAGATGAGGTGTGAACATTGATTTCTATAATAGGATAGTTAGCATTTTATCTTGCTTGGCAAAATTCCCCTATATCATTGACAGTAATCCAGGAATTGTCTTTTAGCAGCCTTGCTACACTATGCAGAGAATTTAATATTGAACTGTATAACAACTCTTAGGTCCTCTTCATCTTCAACAGTGTGAGGCTGCCAGATATGCCTTTTTTTTTTTTTTTTAGACCAGTTGTGCAATAGAAGTTGTGCAAACCTTACTGCAGCACCATTCTTTAGTTCTTGATTTTTTTTTGCAACTCTCCCTGCCTTAATATCATTTGGCATTAAACTTGTACTCATAATAAAATTAACTATCACCAGTATTATTAATGAAAATTAGAACTAACAAGTGACCTAGCACCAACCTCAAAGGTCACAACTCATGGCATTGACCCATAGCCCATTTATATTCTTTTTAATCAATCATCCCTCTATTCACTGTAGTAATTATTCCTCTATTCACTGTAGTAATCATCCCAATTGTCACAGTTATCCAATTTATACACAAGATATTCAAAAGCCTTTCCAAAATATAAATTATGTTAAAGTTATTCTCTGCATCCAGTTTTTTGCAACTATATAACCTGTACTGGATTGTTCAGACAAGATCTACATTGCATCCTTTTTCCTGCTCAAGAGACCAGGCTTGCAGTTCAGTAGTTGCTTGGATTGCTCTTGGAATGGCCTTTTTACATGGAAGAGATATTTGTATGTCTTAATCTTCTGGAATCCCCATTGTTATAAATCAGATTTTAGTGACCTCCTTAGGCCCCCGCTTTTTTTTTTTTTTTTTCAGTAGAATCAAATGGCTACTTTTATCAATTTGTGACACTAATAAAGATATTTTATTTTATAATCTATTGGAAAATAGGAATACTGGCTGTAATAGTCATAAAGCAAGTAATTTCCAGTGAGACATTTAAATTAATATTTTAGAATTGAAACTTTGCTAAAAAATTTTATGTGGATACATAGCCAAGTATACATACTAATATAATTTTATATATATGTATTGAAGACCATATTTCTGGATAATATGCTCTTTGATCTAAAAATTGAGCTGAACCACAATCCAAACTTTTATAGGTGCCAGAAGCATCTGTTATTGCCTCTCCTTCCCTCCATATTTTAAGTGAAGTATAAAACATTAAACGTATAGTTTGAATCATGTGCATTCTTATTTCCCAAATTTGTGAATAGAAAATTTAGATAGCTTACTTGTTTGTAGATACATTTCATGGGTAAATTAAATAATTATACTGTAATTGAATTTATATACTTATTCCATATATAAATTGTGACTTCCACTGCTTAATACAAATACAGCCCAGACAAAACTTAGTGTGGAATCATGAAAGCTGCGTACATAACTCAGATTTGCCATTTTTTTTTTTTTTTTTTTAAATGATTTTGTAATGGGTGTTAAACAGAAAATCATATTGAAACATGTTATACAGTTGTTTCACATGATTATTTGCTTAGTGACCATAGTATAGCCTGGTGTATTATAATTCACTACTACTTTTAATACAGTAAGTAAGTAACATATAAAAAGTTGAGTTTGGGGGTAGTGCCATAGATATGTAATGATAAAATTTTAATTGCTTTTTTTCTCTCTCCCACCAACTAACCCCTTATTGTTACTACCTATTATAACGCAAAGCGTCAAATTGTAAATTATTGATTTTTTAATGTTTGTACTTGTTGGCATTCTTGTTGTTTTCTTGATTGTTACTTAGAGATGACATTAGATGACACTAATTTTTTAAAGTTTGTATTCAGTCATTTTAAATCTGGAAAAACACCATTTTTTATTTTTATTGCTGATTAAGCATATAATTAAGCATATGATTATGATTAATTGAACTATATGATTAAGCATATAGTCCATATTTATTCATAGATAACTTTTTTTTTTTGTGTAAAAGTAAAATATTGTATACTGAAAATAATTTTAGAAATTTGACATTTGTTAAGAAATAGCTCATTGTCAAAGTATGTTGACCACTGAAATGCATTTTGTTGCTCTTTAATACACAAAGGAACACTGAAAAGTTAATGGAATATACATGTTATTTCTAATGCAAAAGGTACACAATAGGAAGGCATAATTAGTCATTTCATTTTATGGAATAGTGAGAGAAAAAACTTGCAAACTTTGCATGGTTGACATTTAGTATTTTTATAAGCATTAATAGTAGGAAACACAAATTTGCAAAGAAAGCAATAGACTATTGCTAATGGTTTCAGAAATAGTTATAGATTTTGCAGAAACGAAATAAGTAATTTTTCAACATTATTAATATCCTGGATGGTCCCCCCCCCCTTTTTTTTAATATATATATATATATATATATATATATATATATTAAACCTCAAGCACGTGAGGTATTTGAACTTACACTACTTAGTACCATGCATGGGCTGAAGGTTGAGAAGATGAAAGAAGATACTTTTTGACATTAGACTTTAATTTCTGTAGATTGTACTTATCAGGAAATACATAAGGAGAGAGGTTGTTCCAGAAAACGGAAGTTGATTGGTTGACTGAATAAATGAGGAAGAAGAAAAGTTGGTTCTGTGAGTTTGAATTTGGACAGTAAAAGGATTGTTAATTGGTTGCAACATGTGTTTGGAGTGCTTTGGAAGAAAAACAGGAATTATAGAGGCCAATTCAGAAGAACAGTGACCATGGAAGTAACTATAGAAAAGCCATGCAGCAGAAACAGAATGTCTGTGATAAAAGAGAGCGGAGAGACTGTTAGAAATGAGTCATTAATTGGATGCTAGCTGGCCCTCTTTTGAATGGAATTGGTTTTGTGGGCACCGCTCCAGATGTGAGAACAATATTCCAAGGTACGGCAGATTTTAAATTTGTGTAGAGTGAACAGCCATTTGGAAGAAAAGTAATGCTGAGAGCAAAAGAAAAAACTCAGTTTTTTAGATGCACAGGAAGCAATGTTTGTAATGTGCTTATGCTAAGAATAGGTAGAAGTCAGGGTAGTCCCCAATAGAGATATATGATCTTGCCTAGAAATCAGAGTGCCATCAAAGATAAGCTGTTGTTTGTTGTTTGTTTGTTTGTTATTTTGGTTTTTAGGAGCATTAGCAACTAAGGCCATATTGCTCCGGGATATGCGGTGGTCATTCCTTGACCTTTCCGCATACTCCGTATTTGGTGGTGACGGGCTCGAACCCCGGTCTAATCAAGAAGCATGTGCTACGCACTGCTGCTCCTTCCCACCTGGCTACGGAGGCGCTCAAAGATAAGCATAGGAGCAGAAGAATCCTTTTTGCAAGATATAAGACAGGACAGAGTTTTAGAAGAATTGAAATAAACTAAGTTATCTTTGTCCCACTAGAGAATTGCCTGGAGATCAGCATTTAAGGAATTGGTAATGAATATTTGAACAAGTTGAAGCTGTTTGTGCAAGGCAAGATTTTTCAAAATGGAAGGTGGAATGTAATGTGCTATCATTAGCAGAACTATGGATAGAATTTCTGGTCAATGGAAGAAAGTCATTAATATGCAAGAGAAAAAGAGAGGGAGAAAGAATTGAACCTTGGGGAACATTGGCATTAGCAGAGAAAGTTAGAAGACAGAGAGCCATCACCTGCAGTGAGTGGTCAAAGAGAAAACTGGATCAATGGCCTTTGAAATGTCAAGAGCAACTGCTTGAGCTTCGGCAAACTTTTCCGTTGAATTTTTCCATAGATAGGTAACATTTAGCCAGAATATCGTCAGTGGATCAACACTGATGGAATCCATACTGGCGATCATTGATAAGATGAAAGGTTTCTAGATAGGTTAAGAGTTGGTGGTTAATTGATTTCCCATTACTTTAGAAAGAATAGAAGTAAGTGCAATGGGACAATAATTGGATGGGCGGGGTTTGTCACAATTTTTAGGAACTGCAGAATATGAGCAAATTTCCAAGCAGAAGGGAAAACAACTTTGGAATAAGAAAATAAAAAAAAAGGGCTCCCAGGACAGGAGTAAATTCAGGAGCAAAGGTTTTGACAAGTGGAAAAATACCATCAGAACCTCAAGCTTTCTTAGTATCAAGATTGTTCAAAATCCTTCTGACATCCCTTTGATGGAAGACCACAGGGGGCATTGAATAGAGTGAATTGGGAATGGTAGGAGGGGTTTACTAAGAACGTGAATACAGGAGTTGGAAGACAAGTAGGATGCTAGCAGGTCAGCTTTATCTTTGGCTGAAGTGGGAATAGAGCCACCTGGTTTTGACAGAGGTGGGAATAAAGATGGGCAAAACTTGCAGCCAATAACTTTGGCAAGAGACCAGAATGCTCTACTACCATTTGGACAAGAAGCAAGTTTTCTACTCTTAGCCTGTTAGAAATCTAGTTTGAACTGATTAATAACTGCTTTGCAATTGTTGCGAGCTTTTGTGTTGGCAGAAAATAATCTGGAGTTTGGGTACAAGCCAATGTCGATATACAACATTCTTAACTTGAACAGCCTTAGCATATTTATTGGAAAACCAAGGTTAGATAAAACACAAGATTTTAAGGTGGAGTGTGGAATAAAGGATTTCATCCCTACAAGATTAATTTTACTCACATGATCTGAGCAAACATCAACATCAGAAGATTTGGATTGGTAATTCCACCAAGGAAAAGAAGAAAAATCTCACAAATCATCCCATTTTGCATTCTTGTAATGCCCAACAATATGAGGCTGAGAATGGCAATGAGAGAAAGGCTCCATTGGAGAAGAGACTCACCAAGGTGTGACCTGAGGTGCCTAGAGGACCACTCGCCTGGACTGTGTACTTAGGTTTGTTTTTGAGAAAAAGATTAAGCATGTTGGCTGCATGGTTAGGATTGTAATTGTATTAGTAATTGCAAAAGCCTCAGCTTCTTGTTCAGCTGGGTCCATATGACTAGAAAATGGAAGCCAGCTGGAGATGTGAACATTAAAATCACCAAGAAAAATTACCTCACTGCTAGGAAAGTTTAACTGCAGAAAGTCAGAGTTCCAAGTGATTAGTGTAGTTGGGAGAATGATATAGGCAAGAGATGAATTTGATAGAATGTGATAGAGAGATTTTAAGCCAGAGAAGATCGAAAAGAGGAGATTACAAATTACTGTCTCTTATAATGAATATCAGAACAGTATGCATAAGTACCACCTTTGAAGTGAAAGGAATCGTACAGCGAATAATTCAGACAACTGAGATGAGCAGTGGTTGAATCAACCTATAACTGGGATTCTGTCCATAAAAGTATGGGGTTTGACAGACTATAAGTGGAAATGGACATCGTTGAGATTGGAAATGAGACCATATTTGTGAAATGAATGAGGAGGTGTTTGGGAGGTTTAGATCTTTTTGCAGATTAGTTTGGCAATTCATAATGTATTCAGTAGGCAGAAAAGGCAGGAAGGACATGCTGTATGAAGTAATGAAATTTTTGGATATGGCATACACATGGCAAGACTATACCTAGCTTCTTGACATAACGTGGCCTTCACAATGCCTCCTGCATACATACTACTCGGACTCCCTTGGATTATCTGCTCCTTCTATATAACAGAATCTTTTTTGAGGGGCAGTTTCCGGATTCCTGGTGCAAGGCAATCGTTCTTGCCTTTGCTAAGCCAGGAAAGGATCCAAAAGTCACTACTAATTATTGTCCTATTGCTCTGACTAGCTGTCTATACAAAATCCTGGAGAGAATGGAATTTTCGTCTAATATGGTATTTAGAATCAAATGACCTTCTCTCCAACATCCAGTGTGGCTTCCGAAGGAACTGGTCCACTTTTGACCATCTTATTAGACTGGAAACATCCATCCGGGATGCTTTCCTAAAACGCGAACACTTGGTGTCAGTGTTCTTTGATATGGAGAAAGCATATGACACAACTTGGAGATTTGGCATCTTAAAAGATTTGCATAGCCTTGGTCTTAGAGGGCAACTCCCCATTTTTATTAAAAACTTTTTAGCCAATCGATCTTTCCAAGTTCGTGTGGGATCCTCACTCTCTTGTTCCTTCACCCAAGAGGAGGGAGTACCACAAGGATCAGTTTTAAGCGTCACGCTTTTTGCCATCAAAGTAAATTCCATCACAGAACAACTTCCTCCAACTGTAAACAGTGCCCTCTATGTTGATGACTTTAGCATATTTTGTCAGTCATGCAACATGTGAGGGTTATTGAAAGACAACTGCAAAAAGCCATTGATCGCCTTAATTCCTGGGCAATTGCTAATGGCTTCAGGTTCTCGCCGGAGAAGACCATTTGCGTACATTTTTGTCGTAAGCGTAATCTTCATCCTGAACCTGAATTAAGGCTCGGACAAAATGCTATTCCAGTAGCGGCAGACAAAATTCTTGAGACTCGTATTTGATAAAAAGCTGACCTTTTTGTATCACATCTGTCAACTCCGCACAAAGTGCACAAGAGGGCTGAATATTCTGCACTCTCTTTCCTCTACATCTTGGGGTGCGGATCGATGCACCCTACTACGCATCTACCATGCACTTGTACGATCCAGACTAGATTACGGGTCCCTGGTATACAATTCGGCCAGAGACAGTATACTTTGATGGCTGGATCCTGTTCATCATCAGGCTCTCCGTATCGCTACTGGAGCATTTCGAACATCTCCTGTCCAGAGCTTATACGTTGAAGCAAACAAACCACCGTTACCACTTCGACGTAAGCAGTTGTCTCTAAAGTATGCTTTAAAACTGAAATCCCTGCCAGACCATCCTACGTGGCCATTCGTTTTTGAGCCACGATGGGAAAATTTGTACAACACCAGTAAGACTGCCAATCGTCCTTTTGGTATTCGTCTCCAAGAGCTACTCAAAGAACTTAATATCAAGGTAGACAAGGTTGCCCAAACACCAAAGCAACCCCTTCCACCCTGGCATGCTCATGTTCCAACATGTGACTTCTCCCTTAGAAATTGGGGAAAGTCGGACACTCCATCATCTGTCTACCTGCAGCTTTATTCAGCACACCGAACTGAACATTCTGACTTCGCGCCAGTTTACACAGACTGTTCGAAGTTGGAATC
Organism: Mastigoproctus giganteus; assembly: GCF_048544385.1. Classification (NCBI taxonomy): domain Eukaryota; kingdom Metazoa; phylum Arthropoda; class Arachnida; order Uropygi; family Thelyphonidae; genus Mastigoproctus; species Mastigoproctus giganteus. Next base: position 14,736,921 of record NC_143581.1, read on the forward strand.
ATATGTGGGATCTGCTGCTGTCTTTACAGACACTACTGCATCGGAGCAGATTCCCTCCGAATGCAGCATATTTACTGTAGAGCTGCACACTATAGAGTTAGCCTTGGATCACATTAGTAAATGCCAATACCAATGGTTCATTTTATATTCCGACTCTCTCAGCGTGTTACAGGCTTTAATAACTGTGAGATATAATTCTCATCCACTTCTGTCTAGCATTCAGCAGAAGATTCACTTCCTCCGTGAACGTGAATATGATATCCGCTTCTGCTGGATTCCTAGCCACGTTGGGATTAGTGGAAATGATTTGGATGACAACGCAGCCAAATCAGCAATTCCCAATAATAATCGCTGCCTGTCAGTCCCCTATGCAGACTACAGGCAAATAATACACCAAAAGATACACTCCCAATGGCAGGATTTGTGGAATAGACAGACTGCGAATAAATTATATCGTATAAAGCCTGTAATTGAACCGTGGCAGTCTAGTCTGCGCAGGAATCGTAAGGAGGAAGTTGTTCTTGCCCAGACCCGCATAGGACATAGTCATTTGACTCATTCGTTTTTGCTGAGGGCTGATGACCCTCCTATGTGTGAGTCCTGTGGCACAATTTTAACTATCAGACACATTTTAATTGATTGTCCAGATTTTAGCAATATCCGTTTTACCGCTTTTAATCATCTGACTGAGCCATATACACTCAGTCAGATTTTATCCGACAATGACCACGTGTCTGCTATTTTTAGCTATTTTAAATCAATAAAGGTTTTTACTTGTATTTAAAATTTACATTTATTGTTATTTCTTTATTGATTTATCTTTTCTACATTTTATACCTTTTGTTATTTTATATCTTGACATGGTGACCTAATTAGGTCAGTGAAAGTTTATAATTTTTTTTTTATATATCACCTGGTTTTGGCACATTATAGCCTTAGTTGCTAATGTGCCAATAAAACCCAACAACCAACCAACCAATCGGACTCCCTTAAGTCACTATCTGGCAGAGTAGAAGCAGCTATATTTTTACACTAGCTGATCCGGAAACCTCCTAGAGAGTTACCAATAGTTTCAATCCTGTGGCCTATCTAGCAGCCAGCCTGTGAACACCATTTTAGATTTGTACCTTTGAAATATTAGGAAGATTGAATCTTGCCATGATGTCCATCATAACCTGAAAAGCGATCAATCAAACTGCATGATGGAAGAGATGGTGGGTTGCTGAGACTTATCACAGACATTGGTGTGAAAGGCTAAGGCTTGCTACTGGGGGCGCCTCCGTAGCCAGGTGGAAAGGAGTAGCAGTGCGTAGCACATGCTTCTTGATTAGACCGGGGTTCGAGCCCGTCGCCACCAAATACGGAGGATGCGGAAAGGTCAGGGAATGACCACCGCATATCCCGGAGCAATATGGCCTTAGTTGCTAATGCTCCTAAAAACCAAATAACTAACTAACTAGCTTGCTACTGGTAGTCGAAAACACTGATGGAACTGATATTTAGGTCCCATTTATAAGTTGAGTGGACTAAATACCTAGTTGGTGACGTCTAGTTGTTTTGCAACAAACAAATCTTCTGTTTGGACCTTCACGATGGTGGGATTGTTATATCTATGCTTATATACTTGGGATATTCCCATGCACAAAGGAAAGGTTACCACCCAGGTATAAACCAATGTAAGCAGCGGTTTAGTTGTGACATCCACAGCACACAGAGGAATGTCACTCCTGTGTCACTAAGCAATACTAGGTAGCAGATGACTCACCATCTGGTGTAATGCCACCACTTTGCTTATTGGAAGCTTGAAGTGGTGAAACCCATGTGTAATGTCTAGAGTTAAGCTCTGGCAACCCCATCTGTTTCAACATGTAGTGTGAATGATGTCTAGTATGAGGTTAATCAAGGACACAAAAGACTTCTGTACTGCAAATTGCTGTGCTTGGAAACTAGTCACTTGTGAGTAAACCTGACTGAAATATTTAAGAGTTAAATGGATTTGCATATATTAAATGCAGGTGGCATTCTTAATCTTTCTCAGACAATTGACATACAGGGACTACACTTAAATTGAAAAAGGATTTATGCAGGACAGACTTGTCAAAATTTACTTTCAGCCAGAGAGTAATTGACTGTAGAAACAAACTGCTATCCGGTATTGTGGAAGTGGGTAGTTTGAATAAATTTAAGGAAGAATTAGACAAATTATTAGAGGGGATGGAGAGATCAATTAGGTAGCTTGCTTCCTTGTCGTTGTCCATTACTAATATTTTTCATAAAAAGAAATTATCAGTATTGGCAAATAGAAACATCTGATACAAATAAGGGTTTTGATTAAAAATTTAAAAAACCCACTTTTTTTTTTTTTTTTTGAGATGTGTTTAGCCCACTGATGAATGGCTGAAGCAGCTGCTTGTCAACTAGGAAAAGTTCTTTTGCCACGAAGAAAATCCTACATTGTTAGAAACAACCCAAAAGTCACTAGATGCAAGGTTAAGGGAGTATGGAGGATGACTTCAGTTTTTTTTTTGCCTTTAAAAAAAAAATTACAACTTAGTATCATAATAGAGCAGAGCGTTGTCCTGATGGAACCTTACTCAGTCCACATGGTATTTGCTTATGAAATTTTGGGAGGAACTTTTCCTTCTAACCAGAAAACAGAAACCATTATTTTTTCTGCTCTAGCAGCAGCACAACTTTTTCAGTAACAGTGGCTCAGTATGTTTTCTTTGGGAGGACTGGTGCTTCATTTCAGAATTGAACAGAAGAATTTGTGTTGTCCATTGTTACAGTCAAGGAGAAGAAACACCATGCATCAAATCATGTTGTGTGAGCATTGCTTCACATAACTTGATGTTAATGTCATTTTGTTCCTGAGAAAGTTATTGTGGAACCTGCCTGACTGATCCCTGCTCATTCTTGATGTTCATGAATGGTATGCAGAGCCAGCAGAAATGCTTGTAGCATATTGCAATTTCATGCAATGTTGATCTCCTATTGCCCAAAATAATTTCCTCCACCTAGCAGATGTTGACCTCAGAATGAGTAGTTTGACTTCTTGGGTTCTCGCCAGTCTCCTATCCTTCACAAAACTCTTGCACTCAGCTACACAATTCTTTGCATCCACAACACTGTAATGTTAAACGTCAAACATTTCTCAATGAATTTTGATTAGTTCCCCCTCATTAAATCCAAATACCAGATAATTACATGCTGTTCTTGATGACTGAAGGCTGTATTTTAAGTATTACAAACATACACCAATGAACCAAAACGTTATTACCACCTACCTAATATGACATTGGTCCTCCACGTGCAGTCAAAACAGCTTGTACCCGGCGAGGCATGGACACTACTAAATTTCTAAATGTCTTGTGGTATCTGGTACCAACATGTAACCAGCAGATCCTTTAACTCCTGTAAGATCCGTGGTTGAGACACCGCAGATTGGAGTTGCTGTTCCAACAAAAACCACAGATGCTCGATGGGATTGATGTCTGGGGAATTTGGAGGCCAGGGCAATATCTGGAAGTCTTCCTCATGTTCCGCAAACCAGTCTCGAACAATCCAGGTGGTGGGGCATGGCGCATTATCCTGGTGTAAGACTGCACCGCCTGAGGGGAAGACTGTTGCCATGAAAGAGTGTACTTGGTCAGCAATGATGTTTTGGTAGGTGGTAGACATCAGAGTACCCAACACATGGATGACTGGACCCAGAGTATCCCAGCAGAACATCACCCAAAGCATGACACCGCCACCACCGGCTTGTTTTCATCCCATGGTGTTTCCCATCCAGACGGCATTGCTTCTCCAGGTAAATGACAGCCATCCACATGGTGCAACAAGAAATGGGATTCATCGGACCAAATGACCTTCTTCCAATCACTCAAGGTCCAGTTTCGATGCTTGTGTGCCCATTGTAGGCACTTTCGCTGGTGAACTGTGGTTAGCATGGGCACTCGGAGTCTCCTGCAGCTACACAGCCCCATTTTCAGCAGGGGTTGAGGTACTGTGTGTTGTGACACATTACTTCTGTCACCAGCATTCCAATTACTGGCAAGTTTCGCCACAGTCTCCCTTCTGTTGCCACATATCATCTGGGAGAGCCTTCGCTTACCTTGAGCATTGATGAGCTGTGGTTTTCTAATACCTCGCCGGCAGTTTGTGGGTTCCCCTCCTCCTCGGACCACTTTCGGTAGGTACTAACCACGGCTGACCGTGAGCATCCCACCAGCCATGCCGTTTCGGATATGCTCTGACCCAGTCGTCTGGCCATTACAATTTGGCCTTTGTCAAACTCGCTTAAGTCCGCTGCATTTCCCAACTGAAGAACAAGAGTAACACTGATTAATGGAGCTCAGTATCAGGTGTTTTTTATACGGTGTCCTGACTCGCCGGTCATGATGTTTTGCATCATCGGTGTACTGTGCCATCTGAAGTGCTGTAGTTGATGTGCCATGTTGTGTTGTGCTGCCATCTTTTGACAACATTCTAAACTAATGCCCTTCCCTTTTTTTGAAGCAGTCATAATCATATACTTTTATTTTCTGTTAATTAAATTTGGACACCCTGTATTACTACAGTAGTCATAGTGACATCAGAACCCAGCCTGAGAAACATGTGACACAAAACACCAAGAATTTATGTAAACTGGGTAAACAAATTGGTTTTAGAGATGTACAAAAATTACTCTGTTGGAATAAGGGAAGAAAAGCAGGAACTGCTGACTTTGGATGTATCTGCGTGGCATGAAACTCAGTGACAATGGTGTTGGGGAAACATGTAGCATTCCATATGGGATAAATCACTATCAGTTACTATAAAAACCAACACATGCTGATGAAAGGAAGGGTTACAGGTTTTATGTCCTAGATATTCAGGACCTTAATTAAGAGGGTGGATAGTCATTTACTAGGGCAAAGGGAGCTTCTGTTATCTTTCTCTTCCTGTGTCTCCTTCAGTCCCTCCATTATTTCTATCTTACTTGAAGCTATTCAGCATTTCTCTGAACCTCTTTAACGATTGTTTTTTAGAAATATTTGTCATGCTTCAGGTTGACTCATCTGTTAAGTTGCCTCTTCAGGTGAAGTCATCTTTAGTTGTTGTGTTGAAATTTGAAGTTAAATTTTTAAATGATCAGTGACTTTATCCTTTTAATATGTATATTGTGAAGGTTTTAAAAAACTTTTTACCTCTTGGGAAGGACAGGGTGGATGCCCTCAAAGAAACTAAATTGAGGGGCCCATCAAGCTCTCAGCTGCCCACATCAACGCCAGAGCTTGCACTTGGGCATCGCGTGACACAGAGACAACCCCCAAGGCAGAATGCGCTGGTCCCGAAGGAACTAGTAGTTGTTGGTGACTCTATTGTCAGGGAAACGGGGAACATGCTTTGTAAAAAAGATAGGTGGAACAGGACCAGGGTATGTCTGCCAGGGACAAAGGTTGATGACGTTGTAGAGCGAATATCATCTTTTAAGGGCACAAAAGGTGATATAGTTGTACACGTTGGCACTAATAATATTAAGAGTAGGAGACCGGCAGAATTACTTAACAAGTACAGGTCACTGTTGAACAAAAGCCGAGAATTAGGGTTGAATTTGAAAGTGTCTGCAATTCTGCCCAGACACGATAGGAGGGAGTATATGATGAGAGCCTTGTCGATCAATTCGGCCCTGGAAAGATTGTGCAAGGCTCAAGGGGTAGACTTTTTTTCAGCCTGGACTGTACTTGTTAACAGGAGAGATTGCTTCTACAGGGATGGGATACACTTAAATAGAAAGGGTGCAAGAATATTTGCTGATGCTATCGAGGCAGTGTTAGGTGGGTCGGAAAACTGCTAGCTTGGGGGGAGACAAAGACCAATAGATTGACAGTAGCCACTGGCAGAGGTGAAAGAGATTCTTGCACTGCTTCTATTAGAATGAGCAGAAGCCTGAAAAACAAGATGCATGGTATTTCAGAGACTGCTGGGAGCTATTGCGGTACAAGTAAACACATGGGTTGTGTTAGGGTAGCTAAGAATAGAAACAGGTGCAGGTATACTTGCGTGTACACCAATGCTAGGAGTTTAGTAAATAAATTTGATGAATTTGAGGTATTGCTCAAAACATCAAAGGCAGATATTGTTGGGATATCAGAGACGTGGTGTCACACAGATATAAGTGATGCAGAACTGCAATTTGGGGAGTACAACGTCTACAGAAAGGATAGACAGGATAGGAAGGGGGGAGGGGTTATGCTATTAGTTAAGAAACACATAAAAACCAAGGAAGTGAAGCCAGTCGACATCGCTGGACAGTGCAGTGTTGAGTCAGTTTGGTGTGACATAAGCATTGGGAGATCAAAATTGAGAGTAGGAGTGTGCTATAGGCCTAATGACTCTGATGAGTATAATAAGGAACTGTACAGGGAAATAGAGTGGGCCAGTAAATCAGAGAGTCTTATAATGGGAGATTTTAATTTCCCAGATATTGACTGGAATTTGGGGGCTGGTTACTCACACACTAGCAGGGCTTTTGTGGATTTATTGGATGATTGTTTTCTACATCAGCATGTTCGGGAGGCAACTAGAGGGAGTAATACTCTTGATTTGATTATCAGCAGTGATTCTTCATGCATTAAGAATCTGCAGATAAATGAACCACTAGGTGGCAGTGATCACAGTGTGCTGAAGTGGGATTTACTGAAAGAGGTAACTACCATTAGGGGTAAAGGGAAGGGTTATTGCTTCCGTAAAGGCGACTACGATGGACTGAGACAGTATTTAAATTCTATACAGTGGGACCAACTGATGATGTTACCAACAGCAAATTCAAAATGGGAAGCATTCAAAGAACTTATCTTGGAAGCTACTAGGCTTTACATACCAACTAAGAAATATTGTTCAAGGTTTAGGCTAAAATGGATGTCAGATGAACTAATGAGGCATATGGCAGAGAAGAAAAATGCATGGGATACATATAAATTAACACGACACAGAAGCCTATGATAGATACAAGTTGATATGCAACCAAGTTACAAAGGAGGTTAGGCAGGCGAAGGCAGATTACGAGAAATCCTTGGCAAGGGATGCAAAGAAAAACAGCAAAGAGTTCTTTACTTATGTAAACTCTAGAAGGAAGGGGATGAATCAGATAGGTCCACTTGATATTGATGGGTCAACTGTTGATGATCCTGCTCAGGTAGCTAACAAACTAAATGAATATTTTGCATTGACATTCACACATGAGGAGTTATTCAGCGAGGGGAATGCCAGAGGTGTATTCAACTCTAGCAGTAAGCTACAGAATCTTGAAATAACTGGGAGTAAAGTGGAGGAGAAACTGTTGAAGATAAACACAAGAAAGGCACCCGGGGTGGATGGGATCTATCCAGTTATATTAAAGGAGGCAGCAAAGGAAGTAAGCAAACCCTTAGCCATAATTATGAGAGCTTCCTTGGACTCAGGGGAGGTACCCATAGACTGGAAATGTGCAAATGTGACCCCAATTCACAAAGGAGGATCAAAGGCTGACACAAGTAATTATAGACCTGTGAGCTTAACTTCTGTTCCAGGAAAATTAATGGAGGCACTGGTTAAAGAAGCACTGCAGGATCATTTAGACAAGACTTCAGTTATAGCTCAGACACAGCATGGTTTTGTTAAGGGGAAGTCTTGCCTGACCAACTTGATTGGATACTATGATGCAGTCACAAAAGAACTGGATGCAGGGAATAACTTTGATATTATATACTTGGATCTTAGAAAGGCTTTTGATACTGTTGCACATGGAAGACTGCTACACAAATTGGAGCAGTGTGACATTGGAGGCAAATTGCTGCTATGGATAAGGGGGGTGGTTGAGGGGGAGAAGACAGAGAGTGGTAATCAATGGACACTGCTCATCGTGGACTAACGTTATTAGTGGAGTCCCTCAGGGCTCAGTGTTGGGTCCATTATTGTTTTCTGTATTTATAAATGATATTGATGATGGTATATCAAGCTTAATGTCCAAGTTTGCAGATGATACAAAGGTTGGCAGGGTTGTCAAGGACACTACTGACACTATGCTGCTGCAACAGGATCTGGAAAGGTTGAGCAGATGGGCTGAGAGGTGGCAAATGAAGTTTAACATTGACAAATGTAAAGTACTACACATGGGAAACAGCAACCCCAGAGCAACGTATCAACTCTGTGGTACTACACTGACAGTGGTAGAGAATGAAAGGGACTTGGGGGTGGTTGTGCAGGCAGATATGAAGTTCTCTGAGCAGTGCAGACGGGCTGCAAGAGTAGCTCATGGAGTATTGTCAATGATATTCAGGAATTTTTCCAGCAGGGATAAGGAGGTGATTATTCCATTGTATAAGGCAATGGTCAGGCCACACCTAGAGTACTGTATACAGGTCTGGAGGCCTCATTTCAAGAAGGATGTAGAGCTGCTGGAACGAGTACAGAGATGGGCAACAAGATTAGTGAATGGAACAAAGGGGTGCTCTTACGAAGAAAGGCTTAAGTTTTGCAAATTACAGTGTCTGAAGACTAGGCACCAGCGAGGTGATCTGATAGAGGTGTATAAAGCCTTGAATGGTTTAAGCATGCTCAATGCTGATGGGATTCTTCCTCTAGCTCAGAAAAATCACCTGAGAGGGCATAAATTCAAATTGAGGAAAGACAGATGTAGGATAGACGTGCGGAAATTTGCCTTTAGCCAGCGGGTGGTTGGTTGGTGGAACAGACTGCCATCCCTTGTGGTGGAGGTTGATAGCCTAAATAAGTTTAAGGCTCAGCTGGACAGGTATTTTGAACGAACAGAGGGGTGAAGTGGAAGTGGGTTTTTTTTTTTTTTTTTGGCTGATGCTGCATAAGCTTGCTTTCTTGCATCAAATGCCTCTGCTAATGCTAGATGTCATTTTCAAATATCAGTTATGTTTTTTTTTTCTTTTTCTTAAAAAGAAGAAAAAAAATCTATATTTTTCATTTGATATAAGATTCTAAATTAACAGTCTCCTCCTACAATTCATTGTCGTTCAGATGAGGCTTTATCTGTGTATTGACACAAGCATTTGTTCCACTTCATGCACTTAGCGCAGGTCCTGGATTGGAAGCTTTATTTAACTCTAAAGTCAACTAGTTTTAACCAATTTCCCAGCCAAGAAGAGTGCTGTGTACGGTGATGTGCCTTGTGTATACAATAAAGAGTTCTTCTAGTTTATTAGTCTTGACATCTTCACATTGCTCAAAAACATGATCTGGTTTTATGCCCTTCCTAAAATTAGCTGAGTTGAGGTTATATTCTTCTAATTCCTTTTCAATGTATCCTCTAAATTAGAAATATTATCTTTTAAAATAATATGGAAAAATGCATAATATTGAACTAGCTCTGCAAAATATTATCAGTACAGGGGTCTACTCTCTAATGTAAGAAAAAGTCTGTTGCAAGACCACATTGCATTCACTATGCTTTGATGAAAGGTGACAAAATTGTGACGGAAATTGAACTTGGCCTGTTATAACGTACGATCACTCATCGGTGAAGACAGGATATTAGAGCTGGAAAAGGAATTAGAAAATGTGAATTGGAATATCATCGGTTTGGCTGAAACAAGAAGAAGAAATGAATCACTTATAAGTTTATCAAGTGGAAATCTGCTGTACACCAATGGAAACAGTGAAAGGAGTGAAGGTGGAGTTGGGTTTCTGGTCCATAAAGATTTTAAAAACAACATTTTGGAATTCAAAAGTACATCACCAAGGGTGTCAAGACTAATACTCAAGATTTCTAAGAGGTACAAGCTAAAGATTATAATGATTTATGCACCAACATCGAGCCATGATGATGAAGAGGTTGAAGAAATGTACACTGAAATTGAGAGTCTTCTAGATGAGCAGAAAACCCACTACACTATTATTATGGTCGACTTCAATGCTAAGGTTGGAAAAAGGCAAAACAGCGCAGAAAGAGCAACTATAGGAAATTTTGGAATTGGTGAAAGAAATAAAAGAGGTGAAAGACTTGTGGAATTTGCAGAATCTCAAGGAATGTCAGTAATGAACACTTTTTTCAAGAAAAGGGTGAACAGAAAGTGGACATGGAAGAGTCCAAATGGATTAACAACTAATGAAATTGACTTCATCCTCACTAACAGAAGATATATTGTGAATGATGTTACCGTCCTGAATAAGGTAAATGTTGGAAGTGATCACAGAATGGTAAGATGTACACTTGATATAGATGTAGGAAAGGAAAGGAAAAAACTGACTCGAGTAAATAATACAAAGGTCTTTGAAATAACAGAGGAGGAGAAAAAGCAGTATGTACTGGAACTGAAGAACAAGTTTTGAGCTTCTGCAGACTGCTCAGGACCAAGATATCGACGAGGAATATTACAACTTTCTGAAAGTGATAAAGCCCAAGAAACCTATAGGGAAACAGAAATCCAAAGAAGAAAAAATTAGTCAAGAAACACTTGTCATGATGAACCAAAGACGACAAATGAAGAGCAAGAAAAACACTGACAGGGAGAAAATTGAGTATACTGAGTTATGCAAAGCCATTAGAAAGAGACTCAGAGAGGACATAAGAAGATTTAACACAAGAAAAGTAGAACAAGCATTAAGGGAAAACAAAGGATTTAAATCAGCAGCCATGAGCAGTAATACAGAAAGACAAATGATACTGAAACTGAAGAATAGCGATGGTGTACTTATAAACAGCAGAGAAGGCATAATTCAAATAGCAGAAGACTACTATAGAGAATTATACAAGGAGCGAGGGAATGATACCAGCAGTGGGGAAGATGGATTGCCAAGTAGCAGCACATACGACATACCCGATATTCTTCCTGATGAGGTAGAACATGCATTGAAGAAAATGAAGAATCGGAAAGCCCCGGGGGAAGATGAAGTTACTGTAGAGTTGTTAAAATTGGGAGGAAGAGACATAACACAAAAACTGGCAAGGCTCTTCACAAAGTGCATTAGAAAAGGTGTGATGCCTAAGCAATGGAATAATGCAATCATAGTTTTGCTGCATAAGAAAGGAGATAAATCAGAAATTGGAAATTATAGACCAATTAGCTTGTTATCCCATATCTACAAGTTGTTCACAAGGGTCATTACTAACAGATTAGAAAGAATACTTGATGAGAATCAACCGAAAGAGCAAGCTGGCTTTAGGACAGGATTCTCAACTATGGATCACCTTCACGTAATATCACAGCTAATGGAGAAAGCAAATGAATATAAAACACCATTATGCCTGGCATTTGTGGATTATGAAAAGGCATTTGACTCCATACAGCATAAGGCAATGTTTCGGGCACTGGAAAGACAAGGCATAGATACTCCATATATTATGATTTTGAAGAAAATATATGAGAGTGCTACATCCTTTATTAGACTAGACAAAGACAGTAGGATATTTAAAATCGAGAAAGGAGTTCGACAAGGAGACACAATATCTCCGAAGCTGTTTACTGCTGCCCTTGAGGAAGCTTTCAGAAGATTAGACTGGTCGCAGAAAGGAGTCAATGTGAACGGAGAGTACCTAAACCATTTACGATTTGCAGATGACATTGTGGTCATAAGCCACGATCCCAAAGAATTAGAGGAAAATCTTAATCAGTTATGCACAGTTAGTAAGGATTTTGGACTAAAGATGAATATGGCTAAAACAAAAGTAATGATGAACAAGTATGCCACAGAAAGGGAAATAATGATTGAAGGAGCAGTAATTGAAAAGGTGGAGTCATATACTTATCTGGGACAAGTTATTAGCTGTAATAATGATAAATGGCTGGAAGTCAAGAGAAGAATAAATTTTGGATGGATAGCATTCAGGAAATATAGTCACATACTGAAGAGCAATATCCCAGTTTGTCTGAAACGTAAAATAATGAATCAATGTATACTCCCCACCATGACTTATGGAAGTGAAACTTGGGCACTTACCAAAAGAATGGAAGAGAAGCTAAGAACTACACAGCGAAGAATGGAACGAATTATATTGGGAATCAGACTGTTAGATAAGAAGAGAAACACATGGATTAGGCAGCAAACTCAAGTAAAGGACATTCTTATCAAAACTAAAGAACTAAAATGGTCTTGGGCAGGACACATAGCTAGAAGACATGATGACAGATGGACTAAGAAAATAACAGAATGGTACCCAAGAGGAGCTAGAAGAAAACCTGGAAGACAAAGGCGGAGATGGATAGATGAAATTCATGAGTTTTTGAGTAGTAAATGGATGGCCAGTGCTCAAAACAGAAGGAACTGGAAAGTTGCTGGAGAGGCCTTCATCCTGCAGTGGATTGAAAATGGCTGATGATGATGATGATGATGACAAAATTGTGGGGAAAACAAAAGTAAGTATTTGCATATTTATAAATTCTTCAGTTAATGTATCCCTGAGAGTTTAATAGGAATTCATCTCTGTGAGGTAGGAAACTTAAAATAAATTTCTTGCCATCCCTTGACAGTATGATTGCTACAGTATGGCTTTTGGATCAAGCTATAGTAGTAGTAGTGGCATGTGATGCAAGAAAGCAAGTGTATGAGCTTATGCAGCATCAGCCAAAAATAAAAAAAATCACACCATTCCCTCCAAATGACTGTCCAGTTCCTCCTGAAATTTATTTAACCTATCAACTTCCACAATGACAGATGGAAGTTTGTTCCAGCAAGTAACCACCCACTGGCTAAAGGCAAATTTCCGCACATCTATTCTACATCTGTCTTTTCTTAATTTGAATTTATGCCCCCTTAGGTTCATAATCTTAAAGAGTGGAAGGATCCCATCAGAATTCAGTGTGCTCAACCCATTCAAGGCCTTATACACCTCAATCAGATCACCGCGCAGGTGGCTAGTCTCCAGCCACTGCAATTTGCAGAACTTAAGCCTCTCTTGGTAAGAGGATCCCTTCATTCCCCTCACCAATCTTGTTGCCCTTCTCTGTACGTGCTCAAGCAAATCTACATCCTTCCTAAAATGAGGCCTCCAGACCTGTATGCAGTACTCAAGGCGTGGCCTGACCATTGCCTTATACAGAGGGACAATCACCTCCTTTTCCCTGCTAGCAAAATTAAATTGCTTAACCTTTCCACAGCAGAGAAATATGTTCACGGGGGTGTTGAGCTTATCACCCCAATCCTTTTGATTGTACCAAGGAGCCAGGATTCAAAAATTGAGTTTGTTTGAGCCTCAATATCAGTTATAGTACTCATCACCAGAAATTAGGCTTTCCAGGGTTATACCAAGCAGTTAGGAGTATGGGATGTTATGGTTTTCTGTAATGTCCTATAGGAACATTATGGAAAACCATTTTTGAAATAATTTGTATCAAGCTTATCAACAAAAAATAATTTAAATATTAAAATGTACAGGCAATCCTTTGAGGACTGTGCTAGATTTTTCTTTGTTTATACTGCAGGTAGCCTAACTATGCTTACCTCCAAAAAAAATCTTAGAATATGTTGGTTTCCCTCCTGTTGCTTAGACTTCTGTTTGATATAACAAATTGATCAGTACAAGATGGGCGCCTCCGTAGCCAGGTGGGCAGGAGCAGTAGTGCATAGCCCACGCTTCTTGATTAGACTGGGGTTCGAGCCCATGCCCACCAAATACGGAGGATGCAGAAAGGTCAGGGAATGACCACCGCATATCCCCGGAGCAATATGGCCTTAGTTGCTAATGCTCGTAAAAACAACAACAGTACAAGACATGCATTATACGAATAAAATATTTTTTAAAAATATTTATTCAGATTAATTCATGCATAAATTGTTCTTGTTCTTTGGCACAACTATTAGGATAGAGAGTTTACATTAATTACTTTGAGAGTGAATACAGTCATTAGCCATATTTAGTAGTCACATGGCCTTGAACCACAGTCCACTCAAATCACATGATCACTTAGCTATATTGGGCCTGAATTACACATTTGACCCTTTGCATGCATACTATAAATTCATTTTTCAGTACACATGTAAAAATATGTAACTGTTCATCTAACATTGAATAAAACATTTGACCAGTATCTTAAATTAGCATCTACCGTACATTCAAGTAAATATAATTAAGTAATAAACATTTTTCACTTTGAATGAAATATATTAAATGAATTCAAAGCTTATTCCATACAATTCTTCTTTGATTTATATACCAGTGCAAGCTGGCTTCTATTATGCTAGCATAAACAACTTCACTTGCAGGCCCAAATTAAAGAAACAAGAGATCTTCATCTATGGTAACAGTCTTTAACCTTTTTGAGAGGTCAGGTTAAAGATTTAGTTATCAGTTTCTTTGATAGTTATGCCAAATTAATAGTTATAGCACTTATAATGGCATTAATATTACTTTCATATATCCAAAATTTTTGATTATCCAGTTATCCCCCTCACCCCTCAAGTTTGGTGGTAGACAAACAAAAGTTAATTGTGCTTGTCTACAGATGTTTCTTCCTTGCATAGATCCTTACAGCCTAATGAAATTAATGGAATATCTAATATTTTATTAATGGTGGGGATGTGTACATCACGTGTTTAGCAACACCTTATGAGAATAATCCCATAAACTTTTCAGTGTTCTTATAATGTGGCCTGATCATTTAATTTTGATATATAAAATTGTACATTATGTATAGAATTGGCTTTTTGTAATTTTAATCCTGTGTAAATTACGATCATTAAAAATAATTTCTGCATACTTTGTGAATACAGCTCTGCCCATTTTTATAATATACAAACAGGTGTGTTATATTCCTTCTTGACATTAGTTGCAAATCACAAACCACTTGCTCTTCGGAAATATTGTCAATAAATAAAATTATCATTACATTTTATTGCTAAAATGTGACATTAAATTAAATGTAATTATTTCATTTCATTATTATGCTTTATTAAAGACTGAAAAATCATTGTACATTATAGACTACTTGTAATAATGAAACGGAAGTGTTCAAAAGCTTTAGATAAATGAACAATTTTATGTTTTTCTTTGATTATCTATTGCTTGCACTGTCTTCTTGTATTACCCAAGTGAAAGTGTCTGCAGTATTTAAAAAAAAAAAAAACATTTACTTCTCTAAAATTAAAGTAAAATGCACTATTTTTGCAGTTGGGTGAGAGTATAAATATTAATTGACCATTATTAGGACTTATGAAATAGCAGTATTGGCTTGTACATGATGTACTGCTATTTAAGGACATGCCAAGGAGCAAGTTTGAACTCCAGTCAAGGCGAATAGAAGACTAATGATTCTCGTATTTTTAAATAGTTATTATATATGCTAAAGCATTATCCATAAAGCATATATGTTTTATGGCATTTTTCTGCTGTCGTAACTAGGACATTTTATTGAATTCTTTTGCTCTCTGTCTAAAATATTATTTAAACAGCACACTACATGGAGTTTGTGGGTAACCAATGAAAAAATAAAAACACTTCTTGTGAGTATGAATCTATTACTTCTAATGCAAAGTATAGTTTTTTTTGCTTCATGCTCTCCAGATTAATCCTCATTTGCTTCTTCCAGTTATTGCTATTTTTTCTGTTGTATCATCACAAAATGCTGAATTGCACATTTGTTCATTTGGTGTGTGTGTGTGATGGTGTACTAGCAGAAAAGATAGTTGTAGGATGTGAAGATAATCTCTCATGCAATTTTGTGTAACACTGAATATTTTTATAGAGACTTTCATTTAGAACTGAAAAATAATGAACTGTTTAATTCACAAAGTCCATTCAGCAAGAATAGAACTATTAGTAATCATTTTTGTATTGTATCTATGCTTAACGTAGTTTATCTTGCTTTATGCAAATATAAGGTAGTTATAATGTAGTCCGGAAAAGTATTGTTAAAAGCAGTTTAATGTACCTTGATAAAGTCATAGCTCTCAACAACACTGCTCTAATTTGTCTGAATCATGCATGTGCTATGTAAAACTGAACAAATAATATAAAGAATCGCATGTTATCACAAGGCACTTTAAGTAAGAGGAATAGAGTGAAATTTTAGCAGTGAGAAAAGTACCGTATTAAAAAAAACTGATATTTATTAATGTTTGTTGCAAAGACTGAACAAAAACTTTTTTCTCTAAAGTGAGAAAAGTGATAATAACATTGGCCAAAAAAAAAAAAAAAAAAAAGTACCTCTGGAGCAAAACTTGCAGATTATAAAGGAAATTGATCTGCTGATTCCAAAAATATCAAATTCATATCTTTGTCACATTTCCATTAAAAGATATACTGAAATTTGAGTGACTTAATAAACAACCAGTTTCAGATACACAATAATATATATGCTATCTTAAAAGTGAGTATTATTCAATTTAAAATATTTTAATGAAACATATAATGTACTATATACATTCCATTTCCTTAGAAATATTTGCTGCTCAGAGTTTTTCTTATAGTCCATTCTGTTTTTTATCTTAACCCATCAGTAATATCCTATCAAGGCAATGTTGGTACTGCTTTTCCATTGTGGATGTGTCCTGATGAAAGTGTTTCCCTTGTTCGTCACTTTCATCTCCTAAATTCTGAGTCAGAAAACTGAGATGGAAATAAAGAAAATGAATTTGACATTCAGTAGTCTGTATCTTTATAACATTGCGGTAAAGTTGGCAACAGAAATTCATAATAATCTTCTTTCCTTCTTCCAAGGAAACGATGCACAACTGCTTTAAATGATCACCGAGCTGCTAATCAGTATCCCGTAGCTTTGTTTAAGTTGCATCAGTTTTGAGGAGTTTCTTATTTTGAGGTCCAATGAAAATTGCTTCTTTCAGTTTTGCATCTGATAAATTGGGGAATGCTTCCCTTGGGTAGTAAAATCCACTTCCTTGTTTATCCAGAGCCATAACAAAATTCATTAATCCAACCTTTATATGCAAAGGTTGAAGAAGAATCTTGTTTGGTTCAGTGAAGGAACATATTTTATATTACTTCTCCCTTGTAAAAATTCCTCACTCTTTTTGCACAATATAGTTTTTCTCTTGCTTGACTCTCCCACAGATATAAAAAAAAAATTTTTTAAATTGTCCTCTGTGTGGACCAGTAATAATCTAATTATTACATCAGGATCTTGGATACTTTCATATGTTTCTTTTAAGTCAAAAGCTATGAGAATTCATTTCCATTATGCAGCAAAACTGCTTTTAAACTTAGTTTTGAAGCATCAATTAATATGCGCCATTCATTAGGATTGTGTTCAGTACCCTTCATTCAGAAGATCACTAAAATCTTTACAGAAATGCATAGTCTTCCCTAACAAAATATTTTGAAAATGTTTTGTAACATTTTCAGTATACTGTAATTTTAATTCCTGCTTGAAATAACTTCCACTTTTATGACCTAGAACCACAGAGTTCTGCTTGCTTTTTTTTTAGATTAGTTTAAATCACAAACTAAGTCATTCAACTCTTCTTGCTTAATTAAGAGCGGCACATAATTTTTTGGTGGGCAGTCTGAATCTGTTAAGTGTAACAGGCCTTATTGCAAATGATATGTTAGGATATTTGATGCTGTGCTTCCTTTTTTCAGGACATCCCTGATAAAATATCAGGGATGTCCTGAAAAAAAGCAAGCACAATTGTCCTGATTACCATCTTGCAACCAAAGTACAAAGAATATGGATGTTTAGTAATACTGTAGATTTTCTTCTTCCGATTTTTTGCTGTTAACCATTAACGCAGCAGATGTTTCCTTTGCTTCTGCCTAAACATTTTAACAATACAATGAGAAGAAAATACAGAAAAAACACACAATATGCAATAAATATGTAGATAAACTGTACACTCACACAACTGTTTTTCCGTTACTTAGGTCATGCGAAAAACATGAATACTATTGAGAGACAGTTGCAAGGGGCAATAACTAAGATCTGTTCATGGGCTCAGACTAATGGATTTCAACTTTGTCCGGAAAAAACATTTTGCATCCATTTTTGCCGCCAACGCAAACTCCATCCCAATCCAGAGCTACAACTGAATCGCCAACCAATAGTAGTTCATCCCAGCATACGGTTCTTAGGAATCACTTTAGACCATAAACTCGCTTTTGTTGAGCATATCAAAAGACTAAGAACATCATGTCAACAAAAACTAAATATCATCCGGGTTCTCTCTGCAACTAATTGGGGAGCTGATCGCCTTACTTTATTACGGTTATATAGAGCATTAATAAGATCGAAACTTGACTATGGAGCACAAGTCTATAGTTCAGCAAGACCTAGTGCCCTTCGCTGGCTTGACCCTATCCATCATAGTGGAATACGTGTTGCTTTAGGGACATATCGCACGTCTCCAACACATAGCTTATATGCTGAAGCACACAAACCCCCCCTCTCTCAATCAGGCAACAACAACAACTGATACTACATTATGCCTATAAAATTAGATCTATGCCAGAATACCCAAACTGGCCCATACTTTTCACATCACGTCACATCACATCACAGCACAGCACAGCACAGCAGGTTATACCAAAACCGCCCTAATGCTTATCGTCCTTTGGGTATGAGAATAAAACACCTCTTAGAAGAACTAAATTTAACCTTAGACAATGTGGCACATAGCCTCCCATCCTCTCTTGCTCCTTGGAATACCATTCCACCCTCATGTGACTTACATCTGCATGAATGGAATAAATCTACATTGCATAGAGAAAACTTCTTGCAACTATACCATGCAGTAGTGGACCAGTTTCCCAGCTTTTCCATAGTACATACTGATGGATCAAAGAATGATGTCCACATTGGAATTGCCGCAGTTTTTCCAAACATCACATTAGCTTATCAGTTATCATGTGAGTTCAGTATATTTTCCGCCGAACTAATAGCAATTCAGGTTGCACTGAATCATATTGAGTCCTCTGACATTGACAACAGCATAATTTTCAGATTCTTTTAAGTGCACTTCAAGCACTAAAAAACACCATGAACATCACCCACCCAGTCGTGAAAAGAATAGTCAGCTCTTTACGTACCTTATCAGAACTTGGAAAAAACATACACTTCTGCTGGGTCCCAGGACATATGGCAATTTCTGGAAATGAACTAGCGGACAATGCTGCCAAATTAGCTCACCTACCACCCGAGAACAAGTGGAAAGTGCCTCATCAAGACTATCGATCAATAATCCAGGAAAAATGAATGTGCCAATGGCAGTTATCATGGGAAAATCAACCTAATAATAAACTTTGAAGTATCAAGCCAAACTTGAGCGATGCCTTCCAGCTTTAGTTCAATCCGACATCAGGAGGTAATATTGGCTTGTCTGCGAATAGGTCACACACATATCACTCATGGTTATCTTTTAAGAGGAGAGATACCCCTCAATGTCATCACTGTAATACAATGCTCTCAGTGAAACACATTCTGGTTGAATGCACAAAATATACAAGAGAATGCCAGAATCTTTGCACTTCAGCCACAACAGAAAGATCCTACACTTACCTCACTTTTAAACAATGAAACAAATGTCTCAAGCATATATAACTTTCTCAAGATGATTAAAGTATATCACCTCCTTTAGTTAGCTAAAAAAAAAAAAAAAAAAAAATTTAATTTCTGGTTCCTTTTTTCCATTTTCACTATTTGAGAAGAAATGGCATGCATAATTATCATATGTAACAGATCGGTGTCATATCTGGTTCTCTAAATTGTAGTAACATATATGTGTTATGGATAAACACAAAAACTGTAGAAATTGTGGTGTGATGTGACAATTTAAGAATTATTTTTGGAATTGTGTAAAAATCATTTAGGCCAGTGCAATTCTTTCGACATAGTGAGAAGTTGCTTTGGAAAACGTTTCAGGATTTTGTAAAGATGCCTATGTTTTAAATGCACTGCAAAAGATTTTGAAACATTTCTGTTGTTAAAGGTACAAAACGTGGAAATAAATAGAAATTCCTATTCTTTTGAGAATTGGATTCAAGGAAGGAACCTTTCCAGGATATTTAAAATATCAGGTAGGAGGAATTTTCATTAATCTTACCAAGCATTCATGAGTGAGCTGAAGTTGTGGAGAACAAAGTTAACACAAAAACTGAAAGGTCAAGAATGCTCTGTTCTAATATATTCGAAAGGGAGATGCGTATTTACTCATAATATAGGCCATTATAGAATGTTTGCTTTAAGTTTAGTGATCCTAGTAGTTATTTCTTGCTTTAATAAAAAGGAAGATGATTACTTTTTGACAGATTTTTAATCTGCTAATCAACAGATTTTTAAAGGGCTCTAGAAAGTTTAATGATAGTTATTGCTGAACAGAATTTGCAATTATGTTCATTATCACCTCTTTGTGTGTGTGTGTGTGTGTGTGTGTGTTCAAGTCCTTCACAGAACAATTCCTTTTGATTTCTTAAGGAGAATGGATCTGTTATTTATTTAAGTTCAAAGCAGATAAAGTTCAAAGCAGATAAAGTAACACCATAGTTTTTCAAGGAAACTAGAATGTGTCACTAATAGAGAAAACCAAAGGCTGGCCAATAATAAAAAGGGGACAGTCTTGAAATCAAGTTTTCTCTACTGAATCAAGGGGTGCAGTAATTTCTTTTCCATGAACAAATAAGTTTTTGACTGCAAAATGTCATTGCACGAGGTGTCTTAAACATCTGAATATTGACAATATAATATAGACTAGGTGTAAACAACACTCTGCAATTGATATTGCAATCACTGAAGAAATAGATGAAGGTTAATCTGTGAAATGCATGAAGCACAGACTCTGGCTATTTATTAGAAGTAATATTAGTTCACAACATTTTCAGGGAGTAGTGCTTTTAAAAATATTAAGTTCTTTTGTTCCCCATTTACTGATTTGAACATATAGTTGCTTACTTTGCATTCTGTGCCATAAAAGAAATTTCATATCATACCATGAAATGAATCAGTAACTTTCACATAAGTGATTATTGTTGTAGGAAGATAATTGAAATTTGTAGATATTCATATGAACTGTTATAAAATGCTAGTCTTGATAATAAATTTTGAGTAAAGTATCTAATCATTTTAGTTGTTGTTTATTATAGGGAGGTCAGATTTAAAAAAAAAAAAAAAAAAAAAACCTGAAGGTTTGCATTTAAAAATTGTAATTTTGGAGATAATCCCATATATATTTCATTTATGTGAACTTGATAAATCATGTCTGAATTCAAGATATAGACAAATTATGGAAACACTCACTGCACTGCAATACATTGTGAGTTTATCCTTTCTGAATAAAATGTTTTATTAGTAATTGATTTATATTTCATGTATTTTATTATTTTGTTGTAGATATTACCATTACCCTAATTAGTCAGTTATGTGAGAACTAAGTTTATTTTCACCAGAGGTATTGAAATGTATTTTCTTTGTTGAGCATAAAAATTTGTGTAGAATATGAGTAGGTGGCTTTAGGAAGAACAATGCATTTATCTTTAATAACTTCTTTTGCTTAGTATTCTCCTGTGATTTTTTTCTAATAATTCTGCCTAATTCAAATTATAGGCAATTTCTCTGACTTATTAATTTCTGAGCTAGAATTTTTCCACTCCTGTTATGCCAAATATTGCAATCATTTTCTTGACACTTGAACTGGCACCTACCTTTGCCATTTGCTATAAACCTGTATTCTTTTTGCTGCTCATGTTTCTTATTGTCTACTGATTTTGTTTTATATGAAATTAAATATTTCTTATGAAATCTTTGTCTATATACAACTTGTGTGTGTTGTGAACATTTTAGTTTGTATTTACTTGTGACCAGACACTGTGCAAATACATTACATAAAGTTTTACAGAGCAGCCATGAATGAAAATAAGAAAAGTGATATTAAAAACATATGAATTAATGGAAACTTCAGATTGTTGAATGATAATTAACTTTTAAAATAGTAGATATATAAAGTTGCTTTAATGAATTGTCTTCTGTTTGTTTTGAATTCTCAATACTTTAACTTGTACCAATTTATTGCTAATTAAATGTATTTTATTTTATTGTTAATAACAGTCTTAACAAGCTCAACAAATTTAGTATAGCTTCAGTTTTTACAATGTATCAAACTAACTGTTTTCTAATAAGTACATTGCTCTCATATTGCAGTGATAACTTTATTATGATGGTACATCAGGCTTAATGTCAAAGTTTCCAGACAATACTAAGGTTGGCAGGGTTGTTAAGGACACTAATGACAATATGCTGCACCAACAGGATCTAGAAAAGTTGAGCATGGTGGGCTGAGAGGTGGCAAATGAAGTTTAACATTGACAAATGAAAAGTACTACATATAGGAAGCAGTAACCCCAGAGTAATGTATCAACTGTGTGGTACTACACTGACAGTGGTAGAGAATGAAAAGGACCTGGGGATAATTGTGTAGGCAGATATGAAGTTTTCTGAGCAGTGCAGACAGTCTGCAAGAGTAGCTCATGGTGTCTTGTCAATGATATACAGGAATTTTTCTAGCAGGGATAAGCAGGTGATTATCCCCTTGCATAAAGCAGTGGTCAGGCCACACCTTGAGTACTGTATACAGGTCTGGAGGCCTCATTTTAAGAAGGATGTAGAGTTGTTGGAATGAGTACAGAGAAGGGCAACAAGATTAGTGAATGGAGCAAAGTGTTGCTCTTATGAAGAAAGGCTTAAGTTTTGCAGATTACAGTGTCTGGAGACTAAGCACCTGCGAGGTGTATAAAGCCTTGAATGGTTTGAACATGCTCAGTGCTGATGGGATTCTGCCTCTTGCTCAGAATAATCACCTGAGAGGGCATAAATTCAAATTGAGGAAAGACAGTTGTAAGATAGGTATGTGAAAGTTTGGCTTTAGCCAGCAGGTAGTTGATTGGTGGAACAGATTTCCATCTTTTGTTGTGGAAGTTGATAGCCTAAATAAATTTAAGGCTTAGCTGGATAGGTATTTGGAACGAATGGAGGGGTGAAATGGGAGTGGTGTTTTTTTTTTTTTTTTTTTGGCTGATGCTGCATAAGCTTGCTTTCTTGCATTGTATGCCTTTACTAATTGTAATAATTACAAATTGTACTATGCACTTTAATACATTTCAAGTAAAGTTTCTTTAAAGAAAAAACACTGCTCCAGTAAAGACGTATAATACCATATTATATTAACTCAGAGATCTAATTTAAAATTAGACCTAAATAGATGAGACTAGCGACAGAGAAGAAAAATCCATGGGATGATTATAAATTAGCAGGGGATGTGGAATATTACAGCAAGTACAGGATAATCTGCAGTCAGGTCACTAAAGTGGTTAAACAAGGTAGTAGTAGTGGCATGTGATGCAAGAAAGCAAGTGTTATGAGCTTATGCAGCATCAGCCAAAAAAAAAAAAAAAATTTACAAAACAATTCTCTCTAAATGTTTGTCCAGTTCCACATTAAATTTATTTAACCTATCAACTTCCACAACGACAAATGGAAGTTTGTTCCAGCAATTAACCACCCGCTGGCTAAAGACAAATTTCCGCACATCTATTCTACATTTGTCTTTCCTTAATTTGAATTTATACACCCTTAGGTTTGTAATCTGAACAAGTGGAAGAATCCCATCAGAATTCAGCGTGCTCAACCCATTCAAGGCCTTATACACCTCAATCAGATCATCTCGCAGGTGCCTAGTCTCCAGCCACTGCAATTTAAGCCTCTCTTGGTAAGAGGATCCCTTCATTCCCCTCACCAATCTTGTTGCCCTTCTCTGTACATGCTCAAGCAAATCTACATCCTTCCTAAAATGAGGCCTCCAGACCTGTACACAGTACCCAAGGCATGGCCTGACCATTGCCTTATACAGAGGGACAATCACCTCCTTTTCCCTGCTAGCAAAATTCCTATATATCATTGACAAAACCCCACGACCCACCCTGGCAGCCTGTCTGCATTGCTCAGAAAACTTCATATCTGACTGCACAATTACTCCCAGGTATTTTTCATTTTCTACCACCTTAAGTGTAGTACCACACGGTACGTTTCTCTGGGGTTACTTCTACCCATATGCAGTACTTTGCTTTTGTCAAGGTTAAACTTCAGTTGCCACTTCTCAGCCCATCTGCCCAAATTTTATAGATCCTGTTGCAGTAGCACACTGCCATTACTGTCATGAACAATCCTGCCACTTTGTATCATCTGCAAACTTCGACACTAAGCCTGATATACCTTCATCAATATCATTGATAAATATACAAAACAACAGTGGACTCAACACCGAACCCTTTGGGACTCCACTAATAACATTAGTCACACGAAGAGCAACACCCATTGATTACCACCCTCTGTCTTCTCCCACTCAACCATCCTTTTATCCATTGTAGCAACTTACCCTTAATACCATTCTGCTCCAATTTGTACAGTAGTCTTCCATGCGCAACAGTGTCAAAAGCTTTCTTGAAATCCAAGTATATGATATCAAAATTATTTTTTGCATCCAGTTCCTTTGTAACTACATCATAATAACCAATCAGGTTATTAAGCAAGGTAAGGCATATTATGCCTTACCTTGCTTAACCACTTAGGTGAGAATACAATGAAAAGTAGCAAAAGAAGGCCTTAGCTAAGAATACAATGAAAAGTAGCAAAGAATTCTTTGCTTATGCTAACACTAGAAGGAAGGGATGAACAGCTTTGGTTCACTAGATATGAATATAACTATTGATGGTCCCATTCAGGTTGCTGACAAACTGATGAACGTATAAGTAGCTGCAAAATAAATCTACTATTTATGCAAAATATTTATTTTGCATCTACTTGTACATTAATGCGTGAAGAAGTTTGTAGGGTTGGGAACACCAGAAGTACACCAAGTTATAACTTGGAGCTTAATGATTTTGTTATAAGTTATAAGAATGTGGAAAAGAAATTGCTGAAAAGCTAAAAGTAAATAAGGCATCTGGTACTGATGGGATCTATCTAATTACAGTGGTACCTTGGTTTGCGAGCATAATTCGTTCTGGAAACGTGCTCGTAATCCAAAGCACTCGTATATCAAAGCAAATTTCCCCATAAGAAATAATGGAAACCCAGATGATTCGTTCCAAAACTCAAAAATATTCATATACTGTAAAAATGATTAATACAAAATACATACCTTTTATATTTTTAATATTTAAATTTAATATACATAAAGCAATCGAATTTATTAATTATTGGGTAGGACGACTTTCACTGTCTATAACGGAATCACTGCAATCTGTTGACTTTTTCTTTTTGTGCGACTTTAACAAGGAATCTTTCCAATGACACTTGCTTTTGCCTCCTTTTGAGGATTTCAGAAATCAGATTCATCGCTCGCACTATTACAAAATGAGGAGGCACGCTTGATACACATAAACAAAGCTGCGCGCGTGTAGCAACTGAATAAACACCGTAAAGGCAGAGATACACTATTAATTAACACCTCACATTTTACTAAAGCACATTTCGAGGGGTTCCTACCATAAAACAATAAAAACAATTTCCAGTTGCGTTCCTGCTAGTGGAATCTGTTATAAACTGGTAGTAAACTCGATCTAATTGCATTTGCGATTATACTAGCTGGAATTGTTGGTTTTCACGTTATTATGGTGAAATGTGTTTCCCCTTCACGGATATAAAAAACCATAAATACATTTTCAAAATCTTCTCTTCATTCCTATCGGGTTGCGGTGATTCTGCGTTCGACTGCCATTTCTTGTAAACACAAAGGCGAATCGTGCATAGGCGAATTCGGTTCGTGTTATATAAGATATCGTTCCCGTATTTATAAATCGTATATCATCGAATTCGTGTAGTGTAAACACGTGTTATACGAGGACTGACTGTACTCGTATTGCAAGACCTCGCTCGTTTATCAAGTTAAAATTTATTAAAAAATTTTGCTCGTCTTGCAAAACACTCGCATACCAAGTTACTCGTAATCCAAGGTACCACTGTATATTAAAAGTAGCAACAAAAGAGGTAAGCAAATCCTTCACCATAATTTTGATAACATCCTTGGATTCAGGGAAAGTTCATATAGATTGCAATGTCTCCTATTCACAAAGGGGGATCTAAGAGTGATGTGAGCAATTATAGACCTGTAAGCTTGACATTCTGTTCCAGGGAAAAGAATTCAGTCATTTGTTAAAGAAGTATTGCAGAATCATCTTAACAGGAATGGAATTATAGAGTCATAGCATGAGTTTTTTAGGGGGAGGGGTCATGCCTGACCAATCTGATCAGCTACTATGATGCAGTAATAAAGGAACTGGATGCAAGCAATACTTTTGACATATATTTGGATTTCAGTGAAGCATTTGACTCTGTTTCCATGAAAAGCTGCTGTACAAACTGTAGCAGTGTGGCATCGGGGAAAGTTACTTGCTATGATATAAAGTTGATTGAGTGGCAGAAAATAGAGGGTGGTTATAAACTGCTCTTCTTGAATTAATGTTATTAGTGCAGTTCCTGAAGGTTCAGTGCTTGGCCCCCTTACTGTTATCAATATTTATTAATGAAAATAGCATATGAAGCTTATTGTATAAGTTTGCAGATGAGCTTGCTTATTGATTAAGTTGGCAGGGTGGTTAATTAAGGCATACTACTGCAACAATACCTAGAGAATTAGGCAGTTGAGCTGAGAAGTGGCACTTGAAGTTTGACATTGGTAAATGCAAGGTACTGCATATGGGCAGTAGTAATCCCAGAATAATGTACCAATTCAGTGGTACCACAATCAAGGTGGTGGGAGAACAGAAGAGACAGTACAGTCCAACATGACGTTCTCTGAGCAGGGCAGATGGGCTCCTAGAACAGCTCATGTGATTCTGTCAATGATATGCAGGAACAGGAAGAGATGATCCCATTGTATAGGGCAGTGCTTAGGCCACATCTTGAGTACTGTATATACGTCTGCAAGATTCATTTTAAGAAAGATGTGGATCTCTTAAAGGTGCAGAGAAGAACAACCAGATTAGTCAAGGACACACAGGGCTACTCTTAGAACAAAAACCTTTGGTTCTGCAAATTGCACCACTTGGAAACTAGGCACTTATGAGGAGATGGGATTGAAGTGTTTAAGGCTTTAAATGGATTGAGTAAACTTGATGTTGGTATTCTAACTCTTTCTCAGAAGTGCACACAAGCAGATAGAAATTTAAATTGAAAAGATAGCCACAGGATAGTTGTACAAAAATTTTCTTCCAACTAGAGAGTAATTGATTGTTGGAACAAACTACCATCTGGTGTTTTGGAAGTGGGTAGTTTGAATAAATTTAAAGAAAAATTAGACATTATTAGAGAGTATGGATGGATGAGATGGTGGGATAGTGCTTTATTTTTGCTGATGCTGTGTAAGTTGCATCAATAATAATAATGAACAAGTGTATTTAATTATTTTAAATAATAATAATATATGAACAGGTCAAATTTTTCAGTTGATGGAAGCCAATGGATGCAACTGAATATTGTGAAAATTGGAAAAGTCCAGAATATGGATCAGCTATTTTTACTTTTAATTTTGGTTTTATGGTATTAGACTCTGTTGTGAACTCCCATCTGTTTACGGTTATTCAGAATGCACTAAGAAGGAAGAATTATGGCTTGTAACCATTAACACAAGACACACTACTATATAGAGATATTCATAGAGCAAAAAAAAGGTAGAAATTTGTAACTACTCTTATAACTGAGCTTCTTGCCATATTTTGTTTGCCAGTATCAGAAAGTACGTAAAATGTGAAGCTGAATATGGGAATAGCACATTAAACTGGACAAAACTACAAACCTACTTAGATGAGTAATTTGAACTAATGCAGAATTTTACTAGAAATTCATTGAAAGATATTTTTTAGATGCCTAAAAATTGTAGTTTTTAAGGCACCAGGTCTCTTCCATTGATTTATTTAAAAAACCTGCTGTGCAGCTTATCAAGATCCTAGAGAGCAAGCCTTAAAACTATATCTTTAGATAAGAAAAATATGCAAAAATCAAGAACCTTTGCTTTGTTTTAAGTCTACTAAAATCTTTTTCAATATACTTATAATATCATCATTTGACAAATCAGTGGGAAGATGATATTACATGTTATTTGTTGATTTACAACTTTTAGTTGCATATTTTCTTCCTAAATTTAGTTTGTGTTATATCTGCCTTCTCAGGTTGGTTTTTAAAATGTGATTTATTCATAGTTTGACTTATTCCTTAATTAAGTATTACTGGTATCTTTTCTTGTCCATATTTTATTAATTTGTTTTTCTGTTAACGTAATTAGGCAAACTCTTATATTCCTACTGATTGTTTTGTGTTAGGCCAGTCTCATGTGGATTTATCCTGAGTTTGATGTGAAAAAAGCTGCAGCATTTTGCTAATATTTTTCCATTCAACAGCTTATTTGCCTAATTGATGATGATAATGTTCTAGAGCATATATCATCATTTAAGGGTAAGAAAGGTGATATTGTTTTACATGTTGGCACTAATGACATTAAGAGTAGGAGATCTGTAGAATTACTTAACAAGTAGTACAGGACAATGTTCAAAAAAAGTTTGAAGTTAGGGGTTAAATTTGAAAATGTCTGCAATTCTGCCGATTCATGATAGGAGGGAGTACATGATGAGAGCCTTGTCAATCAATCATGGCCCTAGAGAAATTTTGCAAGGCTCATGTGGTAGAATTTTTCTCAGTGTGGTCTGTGCTTGTTAACAGGAGGGACTGCTTTTACAGAGATGGAATACTCTTAAATAGAAAGGGTGCAAGAATTTTGCTGATACTATCAAGGCAGTGTTAGGTGGTTGGAAAACTGCTAGCTTGGGAGGATATGTAGACTAATAGATTAATAACTACAGTCAGAGGTGAAAGTGATTCTTGCATTTATTCTATTGGAACATGTAGAAGCCTTGAAAGCAAGGTGCAATGGATTTCAAGGCCTGCTGTCAGTTATCATGGAACAATAAATACATGGGCTGTGTTAGGATAACTAAGGGTAAGATCAGATCCATGTATACTT
Source organism: Mastigoproctus giganteus (assembly GCF_048544385.1). NCBI lineage: Eukaryota > Metazoa > Arthropoda > Arachnida > Uropygi > Thelyphonidae > Mastigoproctus > Mastigoproctus giganteus. The sequence goes on from NC_143581.1 coordinate 14,765,862, forward strand.
TCACGTACACCAATGCTAGGAGCATAGTAAATATATTTAATGAATTTGAAGTGCTTGTCAAGTCAAGTGCAGACATTGTTGGGCTATCAGAGATGTGATGTCACTCAGATATAAGGGATGCAGAATTTGAATATGATTATGACATGCATAGAAAGGATAGGAGTGGGTTATGCTCTTAGTTAAGAAGCACATAAAATCTAAGGCAGTGCATCCAGTTAACATGGGTGACCATCGCAGTGTTCAGTCAGTTTGGTGTGACATAAGCACTGGGAAAGCAAAAACGAGAATAGGAGTGTGTTATAGGCTTAATGACTCTGGTGAGTACAGCAAACAACTGAACAGAGAAATAGAGTAGGGCAGTAAATCAGAATGTCTTATAATGGGCGATTTTAACTTTCCAGATATTGACTGGAACTTGTGGGTTGGTCACACACACTAATGAGATTTTTGTGGATTTATTTAATGGATTTATTTCTACACAGCATGTTAAAGAGGCAACAAGAGGGTAATACTCTTGATTTGATTATCAGTATTGATTATTCATGCATTAAGAATCTGCAGATAAGGGAACCACTAGATGGTGGTGATCACAGTGTATTGATGTTGGAGTTACTTAAAGATGTAATTACCATCAAGGGAAGGTGTTTTGCATTCATGAAAGTGACTACAGTGTTTTTGGACAGTTTTCAAATTCATTCAGTGGGACTAACTGATGATGTTACCATCAGCAAATTCTTAATGGGAAGCATTCAAGGAAATAATCATAGAAGCTAATAGGTTTTTCATACCAGCTAAGAGTTAACTGGTGATTGGCATTTAAAGAATTGGTAGTGGATATTTGAGAAGTGTTGAAGCTAGACAAGGTTTATGAAACTGGTCGTTAGAATGTAGAATGCTGTCATCAGTAAAACTATGGATAGGATTTCCAGTCAGTAGAGGGTTATTAATATACAAGATGAAAAGAATGGGAGAAAGAACTAAACCTTGGGAAACACCAGCAATTAGTGGAGAAGTTAGATCCTCTCTGAACACAGTGAGCGTTCAGAGAGAAAACTGGATAATTGCAAAAAACAGTCAGCAGGCCAAAATATGGGACCTTTATGCCAAACACAATCAAAAGCTTTAGAAATGTCGAGAGTGAGTGGTTGTTTTATCATATTTTTCTGTCATATTTGTACAGAGATGAGTAACATAAGTCAGTATATAATTGTAGACTGGATATAACAAAATTGAAGATCAACAATGACAGAATCCATGGTGATCATTGATCAAATGGAAGGTTTTGTAATAGTCTAAGAGTTGGAAATTTTTTCTTGTCTTGTCATTCATTTTATTGATTCCCTTCACAGCCTTATATACTTTAATCAAGTTCCACCCCTTAGATCTCTAGTTGCCAAGGTTTGCAGTCTGTAGCTTAGTCAGAATTTGATCCAACAAAGGATCTTGCCTGTAATCATAAATTGCTCTTGCATAGTGACCATGATAGATACAGCAGTAAACATCAAGCCATCCAACAAGAAACCATCAATTTTCCAGTATGACACAGGAAACAGCAGCATGTGAATTTGCTATATTATCCAACTATATTATCATATATAATAATACCTCACTTAGTGAAGTAGATGCATTCCAGTACTTTAGTTCGTTATAAGAAACTTCATTATTGGAGGTAGATATACCATAGCAAGAATATGGATATGTTCCTACACTTAAAAAAAAAAAAAAAGGTACAAATTGTTCAAAATTAAATTTATTTGAAATGAGAACATACATATTATATTATAAAATATTAAAGAAAACTTCAAGAGTCAGTAAAACAGTAAACTTATCTATTATGAAAAATAACACAAAACAACACTAGTGCTCACTTGGTGACATTTTTCAAAAATGCATCTGGGGTTGACTGTCTTGCTTTTTTCTTACAATCACATAGCATCTTGCTGTAACAAGTTAAAGCATTTAAAATGGATCTATTCACAATACAGCTCTGTTGAAAATTGGGATCATTTTCTGATAAGATATCTAGGACATGAGGCTTCATTTAAACAATTAGAGAAGGTCTCAGTCATTAATATCCTCTCTGGGGGAACCTCTTCATTTTCTGAACTGTTTACTTGTTGCTTCGTTTGAGGTCCTTAACTCGTTTGTTAGTGTCTCACTGTGACTACATAATAAATCCTGAACATCAACTAAGTTTACTTCTGCAAAGACCATTGCATGTGCCATTTGAATAACTGCTGTGCTAATTGTAGGGATTTCACATTCTACTCCATCACATTCTGTAACAACATTGGACCATATTTGTTGCCAAACACCATTAAGACACTGATCTGTCACTTCGTCCCAGGCTTCTTTGATATTGATATTGCTTTCATAATGTAACTTTTCCAGAAATCATTGATAGACTGTTGTGTTTCATTATTAGCCTCAATCAGTTGACTAAAAGTGCGTCTCAGATAGTAGGCTTTAAAGGCTGATATAACACCCTGATCCATTGTAGCGGCAAAGTTTTTTTTTTTTTTTTTTTTTTTTTGTGGGATAAACAGCACTTCAACAGGAATGCGTGTTTGAAGTGAGCCAAGATTTGAAGGATGACCTGGTGCATTATCCAGTAGCAAAAGTGTCTTGGATTCAAAATTATTTCATTCACAATAACATTGGACAGCAAGACAAAAATAGTTGATGAACCAATCGGTAAACAAGTCCATTGTCACCCAGGCCTTTCTATTTGATTTCTATATTACTGGCAAATTAAGTTTGGAGGTTCCTTTCATAGCTCGAGGCATTTCGGAATGGTAAACAAGCATTGGTTTTAGCTTCATATCTCCAGATGCATTTGCACTGAACATGTTAATCAATCCTTGGCTGCTTTAAACCCGAAAGCTCTTTTTCTAATCACGGGAGATGAAAGTTTTGGAAGGCAAGCGTTTCCAGAATAGCCTGCTTTCATCCACATTGAATACCAAATTCTGCAGGTATTTTCCTCGTTCTGCTATGGCTTGCAGTTGTTCTGGAAATTCTGCTGCTTGGATGTCAGCACTTGTGGCCTCGCCCGTCAGTTTAACACTATGAATTCTTGTACGTTTTTAAAATTTCTCAAACCCACCACAAGAAGCCACAAAAGTCTCGGTGGTTTCCTCAGCTTCCTGGGCCTTTAAATAGTTAAATAAGTTTAATGCTTTGTGTTGAATTATCACCTGGGTGACTGGCATATGAGACAGTGTCATCTACCCAAACACAACATTTTTTCCATGTTTTCTATAATGCTGCTACATGTGTTAATTTGGACATGGTAATATCACTACAATTTAGCACAGACTGCTTAACTTTATTAGCTTGATTTAAAATTGTTTTTAAAGTTAGTGCTAACCCCAATGATTTACAATGCATTTTTCTCCAGCTTCTATCCTCCTTATAATCTGCATTTTGGTTTCTAAAGATATTGTTTTACATTTTCGTGACATACTGGGAAATTATTTAATTAAGTATTTAATAAAATATATTAAAACAACTACAGTAGGTATGCACAATATCAAAGACAATTAACCACTGTCCGTATATCATGAAGTCAGTTATGTCAAAAATTCCTACTACAAACTTTTTCATGCGCCGTAGGGCATTTTTTGCCAACTTTGTTATAAAGGAGCTTCGTTACCCAGAGGATTCGTTAACCGAGGTATTATTGTACTTGGATACCTTGGGTACCTGAAATTCAAGTATACGATATCAAAATTATTTTTTGTATTCAGTTTCCTTTTTTGACCACATTGTAGTATCCAATCAGATTGGTCAGACAAAATTTTCCCTTAACAAGCCCATGCTGTGTCTGAAGTATATCTGTAGTATAAATAACTTATCACCTGTTATAATTTTTGTTACAAATGCAGAATCTGACACAGCTTGTTCAAACAATTTGGATGAAATGAAGACTCTATGCCATCTTTGATCTAGATAAGAATTCATGGAACACTTGATGTTCACTCACCTCATGCTCAAATCTTCAGTTTGGCTGAACCGAATCAAGTGAAAGAGACATCTCAGCAGGTTTCTTAAATGGTGAGTTCAAATTAACAATCATGTGAACTTCATGATGATTTGAACATTTTGGGATGTTGATGGGTGACTGCTTCTTTCTTTGCCTGCATCCAAAAAAATCCCTCATAGAACCTTTGAAACTTCTTAAACTGTAATGAGCCTTTTTTTTTTTTTAGGTGAACCCCAAACACCAGAGGTATTAGAACCTATAGTACTTAGTACCGTGCTTGGGTTTGAGGTTAAGAAGACGAAAGAAGATATTTGTTGACATTGGACTTGAACTTCTGTAGATTGTAATTTTCAGGAAATAAGTATGAAGGAAGGTTGTTCCAGAAAACGGCAGTTGAATGAATAAATGAGGAAGATGAAAAGTTGGTTCTGTGGGTTTGAAGTTGGACAGTAAATGGATGTTGGCTGGTGGCGGCACGTGTTCGGACTGTTTTGAAAGAGAGAGCAGGAATTATAGAAGCCAATTCAGAAGAACAGTTTCAACAGTTTGTGTTTCAATGATGACTTCAAATTCACAACAAAATTTAATGTTTGCACATTGTTCAAATTTTGTCACTTTCAGTGAATAGGACAAACAAAAAAAAAAAAAAAAACAAACAAGTTTACTTGAAGCAGATTTCTGCTAGACTCAATTTTTAACTTATGTATCAACATAAGTTAAAAATTGAGTTTGCTTGCTCAAAAGATGGAAGTCTTGCTCACAACATTTTAGCTATCACTATTCATTCAAGAATAATAAGATTGCTCATCAGGCTTTGATCAAACCTTGTAATGCCAAGAGCAGCTCTTAGAGAGTATTGTGCTTTGGTGGGCCCTGTCAGAGTCCATCCTTGGACCAAATGTTTTGACTTAATGTGGTAGTTTGAAGAAATGGACAATACTTCCACAAGGTGAGGGATGGACCCTAAGTGACAGGGACCATAGTTGCAAAGATTGCCATACCATAGTGGAAGAAGACTCCACAAATATAGATCCTTACTAATTTGAACTAAAGCTGGGGAAGGGGTAGTCTAAATTAGTGAAAAATTCCAATTAAAGAAATAGGCAGATGGGTTCAGAAGTGGCAATTGAGGTTTAACATTGATAAATATAAAGTACATCATATGGGTAACAGTAATCCCAGAATAACATTGCCAATTGGGTGGTACCACACTCAGGGTGATGGAGAATGAAAAAGACGTGGGTAATTATACGGTCCAAAATGAAGTTCTCTGAGCAGTGCAGATGGTCTGCAGGGACAGTTCATGAGATCTGCCAATGGTATGCATGTACAAGGGGTGATTATCTTGTTGTATAAAGGCAGTGGTTAGGCCTCATTTTAGGAAAGATGTGGATCTGTTGGAATGGATGCAGGGAAGAGCAATAAGATTAGAATGGATTGATGCTTTAAATGGATTGAAAAAATTAAATGCTGATGATATCCATGGGGACATAAATTGAAAAAGATTATTTGGAGGATAGATATGTGAAATTTGTGTTAAACTAGAGAATGGTTGATTGTTAGAACAAACTTCCATCTGGTGTTGTGGAAGAGTGGATAGTTTGAAATTTAAATAAGGATTAGACAGATTGTTAGAGATGTACAGAAGAGTTTGCGTTTTTTTTTTTTTTGTTTTTTTTTTCAGCATTAGTAGTGGCAAATGATGCAAGAAAGCAAGCATATACAGCATCGGCCAAAAAAAAAAAAAAAAAACCCTCATTTTACCTATTCATTTCTGCCAATAGTTTGTCTAGTTCTTCCTTGAATTTATTTAAGCTATCAACATCCATAACAACTGATGGAGGCTGACTAAAGGCAAACTTCTGTACATCAATTCTGCAGCTGTCCTTCATCAATCTGAATTTGTGCCTCCTCGTTTGTAGTCTGAGCAAGAAGAAGAATCCCATCAGCATTGAGCCTGCTCGAGCCTTAAACACCTCAGTCAGATCACCTCTCAGGTGCCTAGTCTATAGATGCTGCAATTTGCAGAACCGAAGTCTTTCTTGGTAAGAGCACCCCCTCACCAGTCTTGTTACCTCTCTGTACTTGTTCTAGCAGCTCTATATCCTTCCTGAAATGAGGTCTTCAGACTTGTATATAGTACTCAAGATGTGGCCTGACCATTGCCTTATAATCACCTCCTTATCCCTGCTAGCAAAATTCCTGTATATCATTGACAAGACCCCATTAGCTGCTCTAGCAGCCTGTCTGCACTGCTCAGAAATCTTCATATCTGACTGCACAGTTACCCTCAGGTCTTTTTCATTTTCCACTGCTCTGAGGGTAGTACCACACAGATGGTATGTTACTCTGGGTTTACTGCTACTCATATGCAGTACTTTGCATTTGTCAATGTTAAACTTCAGTTGCCATTTCTCAGCCAACCCGCCCAACTTTTCTAGATACTGTTGCAGTAGCATACTGTTCTTTACTGTCGTTAACCACCCTGCCAACCTTTGTATCATCTGTAAACTTCTGCATTAAGCCTGATATGCTTTTATCACTATCATTGATAAATGTAGAAAACAACAATGGGCTCAACACTGAATCCTGAGCGACTCCACTAATAGTCCACAAAGAGCAATATGCATTGATTACCTCTGTCTTCTCCCATTCAACCATCCCTTAATGCCACGCCACACTGCTTCAATTTGTACAACAGTCTTTTATTCCATTTGCCATTTGTTGACCACATCGTAGTATCCAATCAAATTGGTGAGACAAGATTACCCCTTAACAAACCCATGCTGTGTCTGAAGTATAATTGCAGCCTTGTATGATCCTGCATTACTTCTTTTACCAGTGACTCCAACCATTACTTTCTCTGGAACAGTAGTTAAACTAACAGGTCTGTAATTATTCGTGTCATCCTTTAATCCCCCTTATGAATTGGGGATACATTCACATATCTCCAGTCTGCAGGGATCTCCCCTGAATCCAAGAATGATCTCATAATTATGGATAAGGGTTTGCTTATTTCCTTCACTGTCTGTTTCCTTAATATAATTGGGTAGATCCCATCCACCTCAGATGTCTTTCTTATATTTAACTGCAATTTCTCTTCAGCTTTCCTCTCTGTTATTACAAAATCATTTAGCTCTCTGTTGGAGTTTGATAAACTTCTGGCATCCCATTAACTAAAGAATTTTTCAGGTGTGAATGTAGTTGCAAAATACTTATTCAATTTATAAGCAACCTGAGCAGGATCATTACTAGTCAAACCATCAATATCAAGTGGACCAGTTTAATTCATCCTGTTCCTTCTAGTGTTTACGTAAATAAAGAAATCTTTGCTATTTTTCTTTGTATCCTTTGCCAAAGATTTCACATAATCTGGCTTTGCTTTCCTAACCACCTTTGTGACTGGATTGTAGACTAGTTTATATCTGCTGTAGCTTCTGTGTCTCCTGATAATTTATATGCATCTCATGAATTTTTTGCTGATGCTGTATGAATTTCCATAATTTTCCACTACTATTGCTAACCCCTAGTTCATAAAAATAGGCATATTTTCAAAGATCAGAAATGTGTTAATTTAGGTGATATTAGGACATACATAACAAGAGGAAAATTTATGAAAATTTTTATATTTAAAACAACAGAGTGGAAAAAATATTTCAAATTGGATATCACATGAATAATACAATTTTTTAAACAGTAAACTTTAATTGTGTTAAATGTAAACTACACATTTATTCAGATGCATATGGTCCTTTTGTAATGTTGTTAATCATTTCTCTTAGAGCAGTGAACATTTTTCTGAATTCCTCATTAGCAACTTTTAATAAGAGTATCGAAGCAACTTATTCCTTTATATAATTTAACTTTTGTTTCTTTACTTTATTCTTCATTCTCTTCACTTCCGTGCCAATTTTTTTCCCTTAAAGTGTTGTTGCAGTGTGTTTTTTCTATCTACATTCTTACATCACTCATTAATATCCTTTGTCACTGTTGTGTAAAGCATTTTGATGCTCTTTATCTTTTATTCCACCTAAATAAATAAGTGTTGTCATCATTTAATAGTCATTTCATAATTACTGTCTTTTGGTTACATGAGGGCTATGGTACTGGGAAGTAAGAAAAGGCACATGATATTGTCAGTGCTGCTTGATAAAACTTCATCAGAATGTTTTTGGTTTATCTAACACCAAAAATGTGTTAATGTTTTCATTTTTAGCTAATTTTTTCATTTGAAAGATTTTGCTTCTTTTACAAAGTAATTTTTAAACCATTCTGAAAGAGGATCAGAATTGTATCAAATTCTTGTTCAAGAAAAATCTACATTCTGTATGAATAAAAGAAATAAAGAAAAACAAAGGAATACAGTCCAAATTGTAGATGTCTGAATTAGTGTAAAGGGCGCATTGATTGCTCTGCACATGTTCCTATACTTTTTTCAGCATACCCTAGCTGTAGAGTCAGTTGATGCGGTATGATGAATCCTTGCACAGTTCGATGCCAGAATGATCATTGAGTCAGCAATATCTTCTGGATGGACAATCCTTGCTTCACTGCAGTGGTGTAAACTTGTTTGAATGCACCTGTATCATATTGGCAGAGGAAAATCCACTCTAATTGATCTGTGTGAGGAGTGTAGAAGTATAGATGTCTGCTGAAGCTGAATAGGACTTAAATGCTGTACCAACACTGCCGGAGAAAACCATTTCATATCAGTCTTCATGCAAGATGGCATACTGTCATAAAGAACAAGCCAGTCATTCCCTGGAACTTCCTGTTGGAATGATGCTTGTCATTTTTTGTAACATTATAGATTGTTTAAATGAAAATATGAGATGCACATGGCTGCACCTAATATAATTTGTTGATATTTAGCTTTGTACCGTTCCTCTGCTGTTTAATTTACCTTGGAATAGCAAATAAAAAACGTTGCACCATCTGTATACAGTTTCATTATTAATTTCTAAGTCTTAGCTTTTTAACACAAATTAAGTGAATTACTAAATGTTTAGTTGTCCTAATTATAAGCAAATTCTGTCTTACGGAAGGATGCTGTTTACTTTTTTCTTTGGGAATTTGCAGTTGTTTTGCTTGTTTTAAATCATTTAGATAAGATTCAACCTAGACATGTGTTTAACATGGGTTTTCTGTTGTTAATATTACAATTTTCTTACAAAAAAAAAGTTGGATAGAATTTCTTTGTAGATGTAAAACTCTGCATAAATGCATTGACTTTTTATTAACTTTTGTATATGAAATGTGCATTTTGTCTGAGTGGCTGGTTATTATATTCACACTGTCCAATTTTGCGCATTTTATGAATTATTTTCAAGTCTTTTCACAAAATAACAGAACTTCGTACTGTACATACATACTGTACCAGGAAAATATATAAAATAATGAATTGAAATTAAGAACAATTCATTAACCAACTGGAAGCTCTTGTAGATGGGATTTCTGTACATTGTAATGTTGAGATTAAGAATGTTTCAATAGAAAATAGGTTGTATACGTAATTGAGGAATGACATTCATATTTTAAATTTCTTACAACTTCACTAAATTTATTGTATATGTATGTGAAAATTGGAAAATACTATTTATCCAAAGATGAAATAAGTATGCAACAACAGTGGAAATGCAGCCTTGAAGGAAACAGTAAATCTTAAATTCTTTTCAAAGGTTGGAAAAGTCATGAGGGTTGTTAATATCTGGTCTTGTAGCAACATTTTTAACTACATCTAGACTTTTTTTTAACCCTTTTATGAGTATGTGTGCATATATATATTTATTTATTTATTTTTTTTTTTGAAAGCAACCAAAATGGATTGCTTTCAAGAAAAAAAGAAAATATATGTTTTGAAGGTTTTTTTCAGTGCAATATTAATAAATTATGTCTGTATATATACAGATTCTCTTAAAACCTCTGCAGATATGCCACTCTCTATCAGTTGTGTTTACGAATAACAGTAGTTGTTTTTATATTTACGGTTTTTTTGAAAATGGCTTTGGAGGGCATACGCTTTGAACAAGTTAAAGATGAGGTGGGCATTCATAATCCAAAATTAAAGAAATCCCTTAAAAGTTGCTGAAATTGAATCAGATAATACATTATATAAATGTATACCTATATAATATATTATTTTATGTATAATATATTACTTGTACTTATATACATTATATGATCGCAAATTAAAAAAATAAGTAATGCCAATTTTTTCTCAATTTTTTTAAAATGAAATTTTAATTTTATTTTTATTTTTGACAGTAATCTCACTCTAATGTTTGGTTATAAAGTCAAAATATCAAAAGAAATTTTTAAAGCATTTGTACCTAATTTTTCAATCATTCAAATTAATTCCTGAAAAAAAATTCACTCCAGATCATGTGTATGCTATCTAGAAACTCACTCATGAAAGGGTTAAAAGACACTGTAACCAGATTCTGTGTGTAGCTATCTTTCTTTACTTTTGATATTATTGAACTGAATATTATTTAAATATGGTTATTTGAAGGTATGAATATTTAATATAATTCTGTAATTTTGGCACTGTATCCATTGAAAGAATTTGTAGCTTGGTTGAAAGATTTGTTTTTGTTTTAGCTAATTTAAGAATATTCACATTGCACCAAATTATAAATGAATTCTGTTATGATGCAAATTAAACCTCTAGATGATATTTATAAAGACTGAAGAAATTCATTTGACTATATAAACTAGAAAATGTTAATGCTATTAAATTACTATTATATGATGGTATGTGTGATCTATCATTCATTTATATATGGTAGAATTTTGATTCTTCCCTTTGGTTGCCATCTCTCATGTTGATGTGTATATATTATGTGTATAGTACACAATGTGGCTACATTTCTCTGAAACAGTAAAATGAAGTGGACATTGTATTAAAATATTAGACTATCCTTATAGCTTTGTTTGCTGTACCGAAGAATTACAAGCTGGTAGCTGCTCCGCTTTTTGAGTTGTATGATAATGCGCAGGGTTATGGTCCCATCATATCAAGTCTTCCACAGACTCTGAGCAGGTGAGTGATGATTACATCTGTGGACCAAGATGAACAAAAGCTATTCTTCATCATTGCACATTTTATAATGTTCTATTTAAAGATACTTTTTGTGGTATTCTTATATTAGCATAAGCTTTTGTTTTGTTTTTTTTTTTTAGCAATAACAATGTTTTTACTTGCAACTTGCATTGTAAAAAATAATTTGTGTAAATAATATACAAAGGAATAAAGAATAATTTATGCATATTTCATTGTGCAGTCTGATATGTCTTATTGAACCAGCACTATATTTTGTAATAACACATGTATATTTATTAGTTTCTGATAGTGATATAGACTTTATCTACTTTTATGTGAATTTTTAAAGTAAATGAAAGTTATTTTATGCTTTTTTATTTTATGAATACTCGTCCTATAAAATGTTATCAAAGCAGCCATTATTTTTTGAATTTGACAGAAATAAAAGCCAATTATTTTGAAAGTAATGGATGTGAGTTATTACTTATAAAATGCTAATAGTAAGATAGTAACCAAAGAAATGGTAATCCCTTCATTGTTAGCTGAAATATTTGTTATAATCTTTTCTTAATCTGTCACTAGTCACATCAAAACTCTTAATTGCATAAGGATCATTTTGATTTTTACTAGAATTTTTAATTGTGAAAGTTGGATTTTTAATTTCAAGAAACAGGAAAATTTTAGACTGAGTTACAGTTAGTTGAAATGAGTTCTTTTAGAATATAAAATACTTTTAAAAAGAAATTAAAAAGAAATGATTCTTATATTTCAGTGAATTAAAAGGCTATTATTGATTTATGAATTAAATAAATTTGCCTGTAAATAGCACTTTTAATAAATACTTCTAAATGGAAGTAGTAGTCACTGCTCTGATGCTTTATAGTTAATAGGGGCACAGGGATAAAATTGGAATTACTTTGAGAAAATTAAGTTTACAACTAAATGTGAAATTTCATTATTAAGGTGTTATTGGTTTTTGAGCAGAAAAGTTTGTTTTGTTTTTAATATTTTTAATGAAATTGTTTTAATTATTTAGACAAAGAATATTAAGTTAATCAATTATTTGAATTAAATGGCTGTTTATAGTCATGAGAGCAGGGTAAAAAAAAAAAAAAAAAAATCATTCCCTTTAAATATCAGAAATATTGTTATTTTTAATTAATTTTTCTTCATTTAATTGTTATACTAAATTTTTTAATGTATTTTATTATTTTTTAAATATTTTGAGACAGCCTATTTAGCTATAAAAGTTAAATGTTAACATTTGTGTATTAATTGCTGCTGATAATTACTTTGTCATAAAGGTACAGTATACAATCTTTCTTGCACCTTTGTGACAGTAAGAGTAATTTGCTGTGTATGGTAAAAATTCCTGACTATGGGAAAAAAAAAAAAAAATTAACAATTAAGCTTTCATTAATTTGGGGAAAATTCAGCCAGTGAATGCCTCTGGAATGTATTAAAACTCTGCTTCATTTAGAAACAAAGTTTGAATATAAAATCAATGCATTATTAAGTTATTAACAAGTAATGGCTTTAAGTACAAAATAACGATCAAATAAAACTGGCTCTTACTAAGGCCTGATGTTGCCTCATTATCAGTGCAGTAGTACTGCAGCACATGCATTTCAGTTGATTGGGGTTCAAAATAGTACAATATTATGTGATCATCATCACCAGAATATTGTACTGCTTTTTGTAACGTATATTGTAAACTCTGGCTCTGTGGCCCTCCCAAATTATGAACAGAATTTATTATTATTATTTTTTTTAATTTTAAATATACTGAAATTTAATGGATGGATCTGATATATAGCATAGTCTCTCTTTTATTTTTTCAAGACAGTGGGGACTATAATTTCTGTATTTGTCAGCAATGTGATATTTTTTTCATCAATAACTTAGCTCAAACTGACATTTTAGGTGGCACTTGCCAATTGGAAATGGCAGTGCCACCTAAAATGTCAGTTTGAGCTAAGTAGAGATTCAACTGCTAATAGTTACATTAGCAATTGAACTTATGCAACTCCAGAGAGTGTATTTCAAACAGTTTCAGATGCTAATGGAGCTGTACCCTTAAACTTATTTTACACATGAAATTTAGATTTGCATTCAGGTTATTTATTTGTAATTTAATAATCAATTTTAGTTGTGAAATGATTAAGATGTATTATTTTTCCAGTACATATTCCTCTAATAAAAATTTATTAGTACCGAAAAAATATGTTTTTAGTTCTGCTAGGTGCAATTTACATTTTAAGTGCCATCATAAATTTTAGTCAACCAGTTGCTCAGGAATTTTCCAGCCTTCAGATTGTCCATTTTCGTTATTGTCTAAAAGAATTTCAAAAATATGGTAACAAAAAAAAAAAAAAGTATTATTTCAGTATTGACAAAGAGATAAAAGGCATGATGTCAAAATTTTCAGATGCAAAGATTGGGAGAATAATTTAATGATCAGCATCAAATAACATTCCTTTGTGATGATAGCAACCCCAAAGTAACTTTATACACTCACGTGTGAGGTTTGATTAAAAATAGTAGAGGAAATAAAGGATTTGGGAGCACTCAGAGTAGAAAAGACAGTCAGCAAGGTAGGCTTGTAGAGATAGGGAAGTCATGATCCTATTGTATAAGGCAATTGTAAGTCTGCACTTGGAATGCTGTGTACCTGAAAGAAAAAATGTTATGCTTCTTGAAAGGGTCTAAAGATGGACATCCACTTGGTGAGATCTGCAAAAGAAAACCTGTATGGGGGAAGACTGAATATGTGGGCTGCAGAGCTTGTCAACCAGGCATCTTAGAGGGGAACCTGATTAAGATCTGTTAGTTTCTCAGAAGGGGAAAATAAAATGTATGAATGTTTTATTTTCACTGTTATAAATGATTCTAGAACTAGACTACAAATTCAAATTATGGGAGGAGTTGTAGACTGGATTGTGGATTTTCTTTATCCAGCAAGTTATTAATTACTGGAAAAGGTCATATCCATGGGTAGTTGAGGCTAATAGCTTGGGGAAATTCAAAAGCAGCTGGATAGTTATCTATGTCAGGAGAGAAATGTATGGTTGTTTTTTTAAATTATTTAGATAGTGCACCAAAAGCTACCTTGCACTGTTATGACTAATATATTCCAATTTTGATAAAAATAGCAAGTTAGTTAATGTATGCAGTGCATTGCATTTCAGGTGCCTTAGCAAATAGAAATAGTGATTTATAACAAAATAAAAGGAGCAAAAACTTATGAGCAAACCAAGAATATTTTGTTTTTGTGCATATGCCATGCCATATTGCCCACTCATAAATGGGCAGAAACAAACATAATATCCAGTGCTTCAGCTACAATATATGATGTATGAATAGCCTATGTGATATATATTCTGGATCTTTGTTGGGCTGATCTTTAATGCTATTTGGCATGGCTAAACAAATCTTTCTGAAAGAACAAAGCAAAAATTTTTTTGAAAATCTATCCACTAGGAGTAGAATTCTTACATGCAGTCAGATGGACATGGTGATGACAATGTTGCTTCATGCATATATGCTAACAGCATAAAAATTTCATTAACATTGGAAAAAAATAATTCCTTAATCCTGCCAGATACAGTTTACATTTTTGATGCCATCTTTTTATTTTCTATAGTTTAGGAACTTTTCATATACTTCAAATTTTGCTTAGATTGGACTGTAAATATGTCCTAAATGGACCTTATAATTTTAGTTGTGGCACTATCTTAAAACAGGCAGTATCTTGTTACTGCTTGTGCATTGAAATAAAAATGCACATTGATTCTCCATGATTCTCTTACATTCGTTATAAAATTAGAATGTAAACAGTTAATTATTTTAACTTATGGTGAATATTGCACTATCTGTTAACCATTTGTTATCCAAGCTATTCAGGGACTGACCCTTTTGGATAATGGATTTCTTGCTGCACATTCTGTTGCCAAACTGTTATACCATTAAAAATTTTTCTTCAGATTTCTTGTTATTGGTGCTAAGTCATTTTCATAATCTGCCTTGGTCAATCTCACCTCTTACTTGGTCAAGTTACTTGGTCTAAGTAACTTGATTATGAACTGATCTATGGATGTATCCCCTATTGAGCAGAGTCTCTTAATAATCTGTAGGCATCCCATACAGTCTTCTTTTCTGACTAACTATGTAGGTCACTGAAAGTTTAAAAATTTTTTTTATATACGACCTGGTCTTGGCGCATTATAGCCTCCGCAGCTAATGCGCCAATAAAAACAAAACAAAACAAACTTCTTTTCTGATGCTAATTTCATCAGTGTGTTTACATTTCTTTTTTGCAATAAGTCATGCGTGCATAAATTAAAATGCAACCCAGTTTGCAATACGACATAATTTTATTAAAAATGAATATTGACTAAGTTTCAGATTGTGCTGCAGGTATACCTTGCAGTGCATTAGGATATGTATTGCTGAATATCTCTTGGTATTTTAAAAAGTGATTTTCATGGAAGGTAGCACATTTTTTAGAAAAACTTACGTTGTGAATTATAATTATGCTAATAAATGCTGCACACTAATAAATGCAGTTTCATTGAAATATCTTTTTCATGATATTTGACATGCACTGCATGTCAGATACCACTACAGTTACAATTAAACTGCCACCTGTGTAAAAATGTTGCTCTATTTCAAATGTTTTGTTGCCAAGTTACCTTGTTGCATATTATTTGACCAATAAATCACATGAAAAATGTATAACTTTGTACAAACAGCAGACTACAATGTGAGCACCTCATTCCACTTAAAATATATATAATGACAATAACTAGTTTAGAATATAAGTGTAAACAGCTTTTTCATGATGCTGAATACATTATTAGTCATTCTGATGAGAATTGAATTTTGCATCCTGCACAACAAAATTAAATAATATTTTACTTAAATTGCACGTAACAGTTGAAACTGTAAATGTGATTTTATGTATAGTATTTTAAAAATACGTAATCACTGTCTTAAAAGAAAATAAATGCATCATATTTTGGTTTGCCACTTGATTTGCTAAAGCAGGTCCATCCTCCTTAGTTGTAGCTTAATTTTTTTTTTGTTTCTTTGTTGAAATAGTCGAACTCATCTAAATAGATTGATTTTTGTTCAGAGCATGTGACTGATGTAGTAGTGGCATGTGATGCAAGAAAGCAAGTGTATGAGCTTATGCAGCATCAGCCAAAAAAAAAAAAAAAAAATCACACCATTCCCTCCAAATACCTGTCCAATTCCTCCTTAAATTTATTCAACCTATCAACTTCCACAACGACAGATGGAAGCTTGTTCCAGCAATTAACCACCCGCTGGCTAAAGGCAAATTTCCGCACATCTATTCTACATCTGTCTTTTCTTAATTTGAATTTATGCCCCCTTAGGTTCGTAATCTGAAAAAGTGGAAAAATCCCATCAGCATTGAGCATGCTCAAACCATTCAAGGCCTTATACACTTCAATCAGATCACCACGCAAGTGCCTGGTCTCTCCAGACACTGTAATTTGCAAACCTTAAGCTTTCTTCATAAGAGCAACCCTCTGTTCCATTGGCTAAAACATTTATTAAAACAGTTTTTTTTTTTTTTTTTTTTTTTAATAGAGAGATGAGACTGCATATAGCCAAAACTTATAAGGAACTTCATTATTTTTCAATAATCTTCAGAGTTTGCTGAATGTAATAAAAAATTAATTTTATTTAATGACAAATGCTTAAATTTTTATTAGTATTGGCATATGATGCAGAGAAGCAAGCTGCATCATATTTGAGACATTTGCACGTCTACATCATTTGTCTAACCCCTTATAATAATTTCTTTGATCTTTCCTTAAATTCATTCAAGCTGCCCACTTCCACAAAACCAGATAGAAGTTGATTCCAATAATAAACTACTTTCTGTCTGGAAGTAAATATCTGCACATATATTTTGTAGCATCCTTTTTTTAGTTTAAATTTATATCCCCATTTGCGTATCATCCAAGAGAGTAAGGATGTCACCATTTAAAGCCTTAACTACTTCAATTGGATCTCCCCACAGATAGGTTGAGCATGCTGAATTCTGATGGGATCCTTCCACTTCTTCAGATTAAGAACCTAAGGGGGCATAAATTCAAATTAAGAAAAGACAGATGTAGAATAGATGTGCGGAAATTTTCCTTTAGCCAGCGGGCGGTTAATTGCTGGAACAAACTTCTATCTGTTGTTCTGGAAGTTGATAGGTTAAATAAATTTATGGAGGAACTGGACAGGCATTTGGAGGGAATGGTGTGTGTTTTTTTTTTTTTTTTGGCTGATGCTGCATAAGCTCATACACTTGCTTTCTTGCATCACATGCCACTACTACTACTACCTAGTTTCCAGACATGGCAATTTACAGAAATCAAGTCTTTTTTTTTTTTTTTTTTTTTTTTTAGTTAGTGTCCTTTGTTACTCTTCTCTGTTCCTCCATTCCAACAGAGCCACACCCCTCCTAAAATGAGGCTGCCGAGCCCATATACTGTATTCAAGATGTGGCCCGACTATTGCCTAACCACAACAAGATAATCTCCTCCACATTCCTGCTGGCAAGGTTCCTGTATGCACTGACAGCCATAAGATTTCCTAGCACCTGTCTTCACTGTTAAAAAGAACTTCGTGTCGGCCTGTACAATTACTTCTAGGTCTTTTTTGTTCTCTACTATCTAGTATGGCAGTACCCAAATGGTATGTTATTCTGGGGTTACTGCTACCCAAATGCACTATGTTGCATTTATCAATGTTAAACTTCAATTGCCACTTCCAAGCCCATCCACTTAGTTGCAGTAGCATATCGATTCCTATCATTATCGTCCTTCTAACTTTAGGATCATTAGCAAACTAAAAACATTACACTTGATAAACCTTCATCCATATCGTAATACATATCAAAAACAATAAGGAGCTCCACTAATAACATTAGTCCAAGAAGAGCAATGTCCATTAATAATCACTGTTTCCTGGCACTCAACTAGCCATGGCAGTAACACCCCCTAATGCCACATTGTTCTAATTTGTACAGAAGCCTTTCATGTGTTACAGAGTAAAAAGCTTACTGAAATCTAAGTGTACAGTGTCAAAATTATTTTTTGCATCCAGTTCCCTAGTGTATTCACTAGGGAACTGGAACAGTAACTAAACTGATTGATCACACAAGCTCACCCCTTAACAAATCCATGCTGTAATTAGCACATAACTACATTCCTATCAATAAGATCCTATATTACTTTAACTACTGACTCCATTTTCCCTGGAACAGACATCAAGCTTACAGGTCTGTAATTATTTCACCCTTTGTGAACAGGAGACACATTTGCATATCTACAGCCTGTAGAAGCTTTCTGAATCTACAGATGCTCTCATAATTATGGCTAAAATTTGCTTGCTTCTATTGCTTCTTTTAGAATAACTGGAAAGATTCTGTCCAGCCCTAGGTGCCTTATTTACTTAACTTCAGCAATTTTTCTTCCACTTTCCTCTAAATTATCACAAAAACATTTAACTCCCAGTTAGAATTTGATATTCTTCTAGTATCACCATCTTTAAAAGCTTTGGATGAATACAGATGCAAAATATTTATTCAGTTTGTCAGCAATCTGAAGATTATTATTAACAGTTAATCTTTCATATCTAGTGGACTAATGTGGTTCATTCCTTTCCTTAATTGTTAACATAAGCAAAGGGTTCTTTGCATTCTTAGCAAAAGAATTCTTATAATCTGCCTTAGTTTGCATATCCCCTTCCTTAGTGCACTGACTGCAAATTGGTTTGCACTGTAAATTTCTGTGGCCCCTGATTTATAATCGTCCCATGTATTTTTTTTTTTTCTCTGCCACTAGCCTCATTAGTTCATCAGAGATCTATTTAGGTCTAAAGCCTATATGTTTTCAATTTTTTTTTTTTTTTTCTGCATATCATTTTAGTTTTATTCTTCTTTATTTGTCAGTTGTTGCAAGAATTTTATATTATATTTCCTTGATACACAGTCACTAAGAAGATGGCTGCCATTCAAATTATAAGTATCACCTGTTTAGAATGCATATTTACAGTTTGACCCAAACTAGATTTAAAACGTGTGGGACTGACACTCTTAGGCATGATGACTGTGTAAGAAACATCACCACGACTATTAGATCTGCATGTGATCTCTCTATTCCACGTAGAAGACCATACAGGTATGCTGTTCCGTGGTGGAATCCCAAATTCAGGCACCTCAGGAGGAGAGTGCACCAAGCAAGATAGATGTTCCAAAGAGTGTGAGTGCGAGTTAGCCATCTCCGGACTGGGCTAGCCGGGTGGGTAAAGTACCTGCCTGGCAACCCAAAGGTCACAGGTTCGAATCCTGCCTCGGGCTTGGATCAAAGTACTGCAAAAAAACCTGGGGAGGTGTATTATGGCCACAGATGCCAATGCGCCAACAACTACCAAAAAAAAAAAAAAAAAAAGTTAGCCATCTCCTCAGTTGAAGTTGAGGCAGCACGTGAAGAATATCAAATCGTTAGAAATGTATATACAAATAAGATTGGCAAAAGTAAAAAAGGAATCTTGGCACACCCTAGTGGCCCCTGTTGAAAACAATGATCCCTGGGGCATTGCATTCCGTATAGTTACAAATAGGTTGCTGAGGGGTGAGGTCATGGACACCACTCAGAGACCCGATGGCCGTTCCAACTATACCTGAACTGACTCCATCCATAACATCCTTGACTACATCTATTCTAATGAACAACTTGTAATGATGCAAGAAGAACAACAAATCATTGATGAAAATCAGTCTTACTGGCCTGAGTCCACTGAACCACCCTTCACCATGATTGAAATGAAAATGGCCTCTACTAATGCTAAATCTCTCTTTTGCATGCATGCGTGTGTAATAATAAATTCTAGTGAAGCTTGAATTTTGAAAAAATACCAAAAAAATATGCCATATAATTATGTGATACCTCTCTATAACAGAGTAATGGCCAGGAGTCTTGTTCCAAGTTTTCTTATTGCAGCTGATAGGTATACTTAACTGTGATCAACTTGATAAATGTGAATAAATTTGAAACTGTTCAACCAGTTTGGCAAAGATTAAGAAAGTAAAAAGAAACTGTCAGCAACCTGCTTCCCCATTACCTGCTCATATAGTGTGAATCATTCTCTCTGTCATTTCATTGTTTGGTTTTATATGATACTAGATATTTTGTTGCAGACAAAAATGAAATTTGCAAATCATACAAGGAAGAAATTATTATTAGTGAATATATGCTATCTTGCTATTTTATCTGCTCTTGCTGCTCCATTTTTTTTAGTTTTGTATAAATCTGCAGATGACTATGAATATTTCCACTTGCAGTTTTTTTACATTATATATACACATTAATCTTTATTGCTTCTTTGATGTATAAAACAATTAATATCTACCAGAAATGTTTCACTTTTCAACATAAATTTTACTTACACTTGAAAAAATTGTTGTAAATACTCTGGCATACCCTGTATAAGGCTTTAACTTTTCATATGAGATATTCCATTAGGCTTCACTGCTCCTTTATGTTTTGCATAAGTTTGTAGATTGCTGTATAAATTTCTCCTCCAGCAACTGTCATTATCTGCCAATACGCTTTTTGTGAGTTTCACATTGCTGTCATCAGCAACAGGAACCATGTGTACTAATCAATGGCCTGAGCAGATACTGTGGATTCATGGAATTATTTTATTTTATTTTAATTATTTTACTAGATATAGGGAACTCTCTTGGGACCCTGCAAATTTTTTTTTTTTTTTGGGAGTGGGTTGATGTCCTGTACAATAACATTGCATGCTGCAGAGAAATACAGTTTCTTGCCATATGTTAGGCTCATTATAGTTATGTTGTGCTTACAAAATATACTTGAAAGGAAAACTGTTGCCACATGAAATTGTGTATAGATTTCAATCTGAAGAAGTTGAGTGGTACCAATTCCCTTTGAGCAGTTTCAGTACTAAAATGTATAATTTGGTTTATGTTTCTGGATTCTTACTGAATCCTGTCTTCAGACTGATATACCAATATGAGTGTGGGGAGGGAGAGTTATATATAAATTAGATAAAATTTCAGTTAATTCATCCTGCTGAAAATCTACCAAGTGTATCAGATTTCAGGAAATACAGTTTAAATGTATAAAAAAAAAAAAAGTTACAGTAAATTATTAAACTGTACTCCACAGATGGCACAGTGCAGTCTTTGAAATGGTCTCAGTCAGTACCACACTTAAGTTCTTCGATATGATGCAGACAACATATGTTGAGAGTTATTGTCCCACTAAATCCTTTTCTACCTCTCCATATGTTATGGAGAAGTAACTTTGCATATGTGTTTTCCTGAGAATATAAACAATGTTTTGGAGATTGCTTGTGATCAGGATATGCTGCCTCCTTTCACTTCCGTGTGGTATTCTAAATGGAGGTTTCAAAATGTAAGAAGCTCTACAATCTGTCACATGCCAAGAGAAAGTGGGTTTCATGCTGCATAGGTATTGGATTCAGCTGACTTTGAATTTTCCCAAGCAGTCAATCTTAATTACCTATTAAGTTAACTTATTCCAATAATTTAAGAACTTTGTGCATTTAAAAAAAAAAAAAAAAAAAAAAACACACACACAATCCTGCAATCTAAGTCCATACCGCTACCTTTGGCCCCTAGATGCTTATTTGTTTTTTTGGCAGATATTTGGCAATGGTGTGAAATATAACAATGGTGTGAAATATAAAACAAACTGGCCTTATTGTTACATTATTTACTATTGCAAAAAATTATTGCATGTCTTATCCAGGGGTGAATAATTTGATTGTAAAGATGAATATAGATTTTTACTAAATGAAGTTTTTTGGGCTGATCGAAATTATTGCACTTCTTTCTCTTCAAAAATAATTATATTTATCTCATGGATCAATTTATTCTAAATTATATCAATACATAAATAAAATTGTGTGATCTTAATATTTATTTATTTTTTTTTTTTTTAATAGGTTTGGCTTCATCTATATGTGATATGCTTGTTTGCCAGAATAACATTGCAGTTTCACCCAAAGTTCACCCTCACCTAATCGCCTGTGTCAGTTAAAAACATCTATCTGTATTGATGAATAAAAGAACTTAGTTACGATGCCTTATTTTCAACGCTTTAATAAAAATCAATAATAGTTGACTTTAATATACAGTAATTCTACTCATTTCCCCTGAACATTTGAAATTAATATTCTTATTTCAAAGGGTATTTTATTAACGTGACATATTTAGCATTAACTGAGTTGAAATCCATATTTTTCTGAATGGTACATTTCTTAATGTAATCTACTGCTATATTTATGGACGTGGTGAATTGATAGTGATGATCGATGGCTGTGCATGTATTAACAGTTTATGAAAGTAAAGACAAATGACTGACATGTTTAGCAAGTAATTTCTTTTTTAACAGATGTAATTTATGATCATTTGGACACTCATTACTTAAACTCACCTTAGAACAAAACATGGAATAGTTTACAATTAGTTACTCTGAATTAAGTACTAAGAGATGTATATAATTATTTTCTCCCTATTTACCTCATTCCTGCGATATATTGCAATTATTTTTTCTTCATTAATTTTGTAGGACAATTAAAGCTAATTATAAAGTAAACAGATAATTAGATAAAGAGCTCCCTAGGTGTGTTGCATATTATTTTATTTGTCTTATCTTTCTTAAGTCATACCTAGTAGTTTTTTGTGTGTTGCCATTGTATTGTAATTTTTTTTCTTTCCTAGTTAGTTTTGTTTTTGCATTTTTCTGCTGAAATTCATTGAAAATCTTTCAAGATTCATATCTCATAGTTTCTTTTTTTTTTTTGTATATATATTTTTAATCAAGTGATGAACCTATTTGGAAAGTGAACAGATTCAGTTTTGTACATGAACTGTGTATCTCTCTTAATGGGAAATGCAAATTTTCAACATGCATCAGTACATTTGACAAAGTGTGCTTGGAAACTAAAACATCTTTAAGTGTTTTAAAACTACAAAATGTGCAACTTTTATTTTCTGAGCCAGTAATTCAAAATGTGTAGAGTTTTTTTTTTTTTTTTTTTTTGAAAGAATCATCTTAGTTTGTGTATTGTCCTAAATTGGAAAACTTTTTTTTTTTTAATGCCACAATATTTTTGTAATAATTATTTGCTGATTAATTAGTTGAAATCCAGTTTAATTATCTTAATCTTGTAGAAATACTGTAGTGCTGAGCTGGGGATTTTTTTTTTTTTCGTGAATTTTGTGTTTATTTTGATAAATATTTATTCATCCCTGTGTTAGCTACACAACTGTTTATGATATACTGCCATTTTATTTTATTTTATTTTGTCATCCTATAATTACTTAGCATTTTATTTTATTATATGTGCTACAGAAGTGTGTCATTCAGAAAAATAATGTATTTTAACTGGTGAGGAAAAAGCCTAAGCTGTATATTTGGTTCTGATAATTCTGTGGGGAAGAAATGTTAATTACCTTCCTCGTAATGTATTTTTGGCCATCGATTCCGAAAAAGAAAAAGTTGACTATGTATACCGAATTACCTTTAACTTAAAAGCTCAGCTGGAATCTAGTATGAGTAACTTTGCTTATTAAGTCAATTATTAATGGGAGCAGCAAATGTCAGTACAGTACTTGGATGAGTGACTATTTTCTGTGTAATCTTGGAATATGAAGATTTGAGAGCATCCTCAATCTGCAGATAGTTGGATCATTCACTTGTAATCCTGTAACTCGCAATAATATTGGTTGTTACATGCACAATATTCAAAATCAGATTTTCAACTGCCTTGATGAAAATTCCTATGAATCATCATCATGGGAGTATCTTATTTTGGTATGTTACAGGTGTAGTGGATAAAGTGTATGGTTCCTGAATTTATATAATCTGGTATGTATCATTTCCATTTGGACCATATTGCAATTTCTTTGGAGTCAGTTAATGATTCAGATACATCTGAATTACTATATTCACTTTTGTATATCAGCCCAATGCACTTGTTTTCATAGTGACATCACTTGTTATATTTGATGTAATGTTATAATTAAATGTCTGTTTTTTGAATGCTTGAGGACTTCTTTGTTAAAATTTAAGGCAGTACTGATGGCTTAAGCTTCCATGTAACTAATTATAACAGTGCAAAAAAAAAAAAAAAAAAAGAGGAATAATAAGATAAACATTCTATTCTTGACATTTCAGCATCTCTTTATGTCCTACAAGCAGTAAAGTTGTCCAGCAGTATTGTGAAATGGGAAAAAAGAAATAAAATTTGACCTGGTAGGAAGTTCAGTGATCTAATGGCACATCCATTCAAAAACACTTGTCTAGTAGCACTTGCACTCTCATTAATGCTTAAAGAAACTGTTTGTTGGTGTCTTGATGAAAAATTCAGCCTGTAAATAAAAATCATTCAAGCTGCAAGTAACAAGCCACTGGATGTCAATAGACTACTGCTTTCATGCAACTTTTAAAAACAGCTCTATTCCTGAGAAATTTTTGGTTCTGATAATTTTATTGTAGTTCTATAGAGCAAAGAATTTCTTCTTATGAGACCATTGGCTTAAGTTTTGTATTCACTTGTATTGCAAAACAGGACACAAAATTGCTACTTTTAAGAGTGTTTATTCTTGTAATACCGTGAAACCTCTGAAACCATTTGCAAAAGTTGGCCTAATTTTTGTCACATTACCGAAAACCTAAAAGGTGTGAATATCTGCAGTGTAAGAAAATACAGTTAATGAGGATTGTATATAAAAGAATGTAGAAAAAAAAGGGTGTGTAAATGGATTTTTCAGACTTTTTTTGTTATTTAATCCATACTTAATAAAACACTATTGAATAAAAGAGTGCAAGGCATATAAGTTAAATATGAAAGTTTGTGGTGTCTGGTGATATAACTTGGAGGAGCAGGGGAAAAAAGCTAAGGAAATATACTTGTTCAAATTAATATAAACAGATGTTTTTCAAAAAAAAAAGATAGATTTATTTCATAATTCCAGTACAAAAACTACACTTTTTAATATTTAATATTACCTCCTTTGGCTTTTATCACCATCTTTACTTTGTTTGGTATGAAATCAATCAGGTTTTTTTTTTTTTGTGTTTTTTTTTTGCAAGTTTCATTTATAAATGTAAATGAAACTTACAAGAAACTGCTGAATTGTGCAACCACACCTTTATCACGGCACAAATCATCTTAACTTTCGTTTTATAGTCCATTTTTTGAGCTTATCCTTATAGATAGTCAACAGGTTTTCAGTGGGATTAAGGTCAGGGGAGTTTCCAGACAATTCCAAGCCACTTGATATTGTTTTTTTTTTTCTCCAAAAAAAAAAAAAAAAAAAAAAATTCATGACTTTTTTGGATGATTAGCAGGGAGAAGGGTACTGCCAAAAAAATAGCATCTGGCTAATTCAATTCTGACGAGGACACTTTTTTTGTTGTTAAAATTGGTATATATTTGTGACTATTCAATCATCCCATCTATATAGTTTTAAGGGATCAAGTAGCTTGATATGAAAAATAACCTGAAAGCATTTTTTTTAATAGGGTGTTGTTAGACTGCCACACACAGCTACATTTCCTCTATCTAGTCCCCTTCCATGTGTAAGTCTCATTCACTACACTGCAAGGCTTTCATCAGAAAGGGAACTTTTCTCAATCTTCTGTAGTCCAGCTTTTATGCCTGTTGGTCCAGTGCAGCTTTCTTCTTCATAGCTTGGATCAAAAGTTGCTTTTTGAACTGGTTTAAGAGCCTCTCTAATAAAGATTATCAATTTGTGTACAGTATTTTCATACCAGTTCCAGCCATACCCCTTTGCAAATCAGAACTGGTAACACGAGGGTCTATTTTGTGCCTTCTGATTATATATAGGTGTCAGTTTTGTGTGTTGTTGATCATTTCCAACAGCCTTTTCTTTGAGGTGAAATTGAACCTATCTCATGTTTCAGCTTGATTATTTTGTTAACAGATCCCAAACTAATTTATGCTGTTCTGCTATATCCCTCAAGGTAAGGGAAGTATGAGGTACATTCAAAAAGTTCCAGGAATTTTACTATAAAAGTTTATTTAGTGAACAGTTAGGTTCACAAACCCAATCACCTTCAAAGTACCTGTACACACAACACATACTTGCTCCATCTTTCTAAGGGACATTCTTTAAAATCTTGTTTATTTAGCACACACAGGGCAGTTTGGATGTTTCCTTTGATGTCATCTGCTATAGAAAAATGATGACCCTGAAGCTCCATTTTCAGTTTAGGGAACAGCCAGAAGTCAGACTAAGGTTGGAGTAGGGAGGCTGCTGCATGACTAATTTTTTTTTTTTTTTTTTTGTGGCCGTGGCTGGAACATTGTCATGGTGCAGGATCCAACCATCCTTCCATTCATGCAAACATGTCAAAATCTCAATGTAGTAAGAACCAGTAAATGTTCTCCCATTAGTTACCTTATTCTCTTATCATCAAAAAAAACATGACTAATGAATTTTGTTGCATGAGATTTCTTGGGCTGACATTGTTTCTTGGACATTTTTGTGTGGCATTCAGATGATTTTCCACTTTGGTCTTGAGGTCATAAAGCAAACACTCGACTCTCATCCCCAGCTTTTCTTAGGGAAAGGTTAGATCCTGCATAGATTTTTCAAACAAATCACCTGCAATGGCTTTCCTGCAGTCCATTTGATTTTCCAACAGCAAGCATGGAACAAACTTTGCACATGTGCAATTCATCTCTAAATTTTGCATCAGGATTGTGTACTGAACCTGCAGACACTCCAACTTCATGAGCAATCTCAATAACAGTCATTTGCCAATCATTTAGCAAGAGTTCTTTCACTTTTGTGACATTTTCGTCTTTTTGTGATGTCGAGGGGTGGCCACTGCAAGGGTCAGCTTCCAGTGTTTCCTGTCCAGTTTTAAACCACTCTTAAACTCCTGTTTTCTTCAAAGCATTATCTCCATAACTTATAATGCAGTGTTTGTAACACTTTTCCCAAATGTGCTACAGAAACTTAGCACTCTGTTCAAACTGCAACTTTCTACACGCAGTCAAATATGATACACAAGTGAAGTGGTTGAGCCAGTTTCCACTTGGCGTGTGTGCGCACCAAGGTCAGTGGCACACTAAACCTTATGTCTGTAATGCAAACCATTTAAATGTTAGCATGCTGTTGAAACTGCAACTTTCCACAGTCAGATGTGATACACAAGTGAAGTGGTTGAGCCAATTTCCACTTGGCATGCATGTGCACCAAGGTCAATGACACATAAAACCTTATGGCTGTAACACAACCCATTTAGATACCAGTGTGATTACAGGATAGATTTTGAATGTACTATGTATGTTCATATAAGGTTACAATCCTAGATTGTTTTCTGTGGGTAATCCATTTCTGCAATTAAAGATATATGAACACTAAAACTAAGGCACTTCTTGGGGTTTCTATTTAAAATCACAGCTCTGTAAATCATTCAATCCTTCCTTAAAACATACTTGTAGTGTCATCAAACAATCTTGTAAAGAAACAAATGAAAATGCAGTTATGCACAGCTGTTAACAATTTGACAAAAGATACTAAAATTTCCATTTTGTTCACATTAATTTTCACAAGGCTTGGGTGCAATAAAAGATATTATACTTGCAAAACAGGCAGGGAATGTAAAAAGGCTGTATATGGTCCCTGAAACTAAGCTGTATTTAGTACCCTTAGCGATGAAAAGTTAATATATGAATATCAAACTTCTTATTTGGTGAAGTGGCAATTTATTAGTGACATTGCACTAAATGGTCATGTCATATGTAATAAGATTTTGCCTTTTCTAATGAGAACTTATATTTACCTAGCTCACATTGGAATAAATATGTAAAGTACAATTTTTCAGTTAAAGATCTGTAAGTCAACTACTTCAGGCTGAATTTAAGTTTTTATTCTGGTTCTGTGAATAATTTTGTCATTTTATAAAAATTAATTACTATACTTATACCACTCTTATCTAATATCTTTTATAGTATATATTCTTTTATAATACGCTGCTTGACAAAATTAGCAACAAATATATTTCATGAATATTTTATTATGAATGGCATTGCCGAAGGCAAATATTTATGATAACCATCCTGGCATGCAATTTAACGAGTGTCCAATAGAAATCAATTTATCACCTTACAGTGCTGCAAATTATTCATTCCTATAAAAACAAGTTGCGACCACATCACTTCATTCCATTGTTTGGCTTGCTCAGTGGGACATCACAGCACCACTCAGGATGGCAAGTCATCATTGTTAGATGATTCTTTGAGTTGGTGGGCTGTTGGATGATGAAGCTGGGTGTCACAGGTGCAGGTGACACATTGGCTTAATGTGTCATGCAGTGTTGTCTTGGCACGGGAAGCAATTTCAGGAGACAGGAATCATTACAAGAAGAGCTGACAAGGGCAACATTAACCAGAACAGCCTGCTATCTGGCTCGAACACCCTACAATGTCCTGTCATCAACCGTCTCGAGGTTGCTGTGGCCACAGGTGAAAACATTTCAAACTGGACTGTTAAGAAGGCTCAATTCAAGTGGACTCCACACAAGGAAGCCAGTGGTTTACCCAATTAACTCCTAACCAAGGTAACCCCTAAGTAACTGGATCGGGATAAATCTAAGCCCCAAGGCACATACCTTGACAGTAACCAACGAGAAAAGCCTGGAACTAATCAGGTAAAATGAAAAGGAAATCCCAGTGTCCTATCA
Organism: Mastigoproctus giganteus; assembly: GCF_048544385.1. Taxonomy (NCBI): domain Eukaryota; kingdom Metazoa; phylum Arthropoda; class Arachnida; order Uropygi; family Thelyphonidae; genus Mastigoproctus; species Mastigoproctus giganteus. The sequence continues at coordinate 14,794,690 of NC_143581.1, forward strand.
CAGACAAGACCCCGACTGAGGACAAGTGTAAATTCACGAAGAAGGCGAACAGCCTTCTACTATAAACACAACAAAAGAACAAATAAACACTTGGGGATTGCCCACATGGATGAGACCCTGACTAAAAACAAATCGGACTGGACCATAGGTACATCGACTGTGACAATGAAGAAAGAAGAACAAGAAGTGAACTTAATAATGAACACCCTTGAGGTACACAACTAGTCTCCTAAAACCACAAGCAGAACCTGAGGACATCCACATAGCTGGAACAAAGGGATCCTTGCTCCTGTTCCAGGACAAATACCGGACCGACAACTTGGACGGAGTTGATGTGTGTGGCACAGCCCAACTGCCGATGCCACATGGCGATCTGAGCCGGGCAATTTAGCCTGACTTTAAATCCTGGTGTGGGAGTGCTCCACCCCTCCTTCCCTTCTGGTGAGGCATGTGCATGCCTCACTGATGTACTGGGGTCATACTTCTGCATTTCTCCCCCAGTCTACTCCTTCCCCTCTGTAAGTGTACGCCCCCACACCAAAACCTTAAACAACTCCAAATTACAGCCACTTTCGGCCTTTTTGCCTGTAAGCGATATTTTCCCACGCAATTGAAGACGCATATATGTACATATTACACATATATTTTGTTTGTGTGTATATGCATATATATATATATATATATATAATTTTTTTTAGCTCCTAGCTGCTGAAATCTCAGGAAATTAGGCGGCAGGACCTGCCAGAGTAAAATTAGTCTACTGGATTCCTGGTCTGCCTCCTCGGGGCATAAGTGGGGCAATGTTGGGCCTCAGCAGGGGTCTAGCGGCTAAATATCCAGATGAACAATGGTACATAACACAAATTCAATACCCACACACTTTTAAATCTGATTTCCCAGCAAACTGGCACACCCACAATGTAAGCAATGCAGAGATGGGGGAACCCACGGTGCCTCCACATCAACACTACACTTTAACCCCTAACCACTGCAGAGCTCATCGATACTGGTACCGTGAATATGTGACTTGGAGCCCTGATGAATAGGTTCCAGTTCTGTTGTCTGATAAGTCTGGTTTTGGCCTACAAACATTCTAGATGTTATTTCATCTGGAGACGAATCAAGTACCATCCCTCTGGCATCAGAGAAGGCGATACTTGCAGTGGAGGCAGTGTTCTCGTGTAGTGCGGAATGATCAGCTGCTACTCTTCATATTTTTGATAGGGATACCTATCAAAAACGTACTGAGAACAGATCCTTGAACCCTATGTGCAACTTTAGGGGTGTGGTTGGCCCAGATTGTCTTTTTATGCATAACACCACTGCACAAAGCTCAAATGATGGAGAAATATTTTGAAACAAGATTTCTGCCTTCTGTGGTCGATTGAACATGTGGGACGCCCTTGGGTGTCACACTGCCCGTATATATCAAGCATGGTTCACCACTGTCAGACCTGTTTAGCCATTGGAGGGATCATACACTACTATGTGACCATATTTTTGAGCACTTTGTATCGACTTCTGTAATGTGACCGTTTAGGTAATTCTTATAAAATCCCTATAAATGTTCTTTATAACTGAAGTTTCTCACTATTTCATCATTATTCTATGGTACACCACACTAGATTTTATCCTGCTTCATTGCAAACTGCACAAGTCAAGTTTTCTACGTGTTCTGTTAGTTTTGTTGAGCAGTGTACATTTGATGTGAAACATCCTTGGGGCACCTACAAAAAGTTCAACCAAGTAAATTTGGTCACGAAAAATGTGTCACGGAAGAGATTACGTCAACTGGTGCCTGCACTAGATGCACTTCCAAACACTAGTCTGCCGAACACTCGATGCTGCAGTAGTGATTTTTTTTGGCTGATGCTGTATAAGCTTGCTTTCTGCATCATTTTTCACTTTAATACTAATTCTAAAACAGCATCCTAAAGTCCTAGTGGCATTTTCCACTTCTCAAAACCTGTGTTCCCATTCTGTGTCGCCTTTTTACACTTTCTTATTTCACTGGTAATTTTTCTTCTGCATGGAAATTTGCTCATATCCAGCTAGTTCCTGAAAAGTATGACAAATCCCACTCTTCCAATTGTCGTCCCATTGAACTCACCTCTACTCTTTCAAAAATAATGGAGAAATCCATCAGTAGCCAATTCGTAAACCAACTCGAAACTTCAATCAGTGATCAATATGGATTACATCAGTGTTGATCTACTGCTGATATATTGGCTTATGTTACTTATGCTGATGTTCCTAAGGTTCAGTTCTTTCTCCCACTTTTTTTTTTTTTATAATGAACTTCCATTGACTAGAAATCCCATTTATAGTTTTTTGACGATAGCATACTATATTCTACTTTTCAGGTTGAGATACCTTTCTATGCACAAAGCACCTTCAAATACTTGAATATCCATCACCAAATCCTTAAATGCTGATCTCCAGATAATACTCTAGCGTATTACCCGGAGATCAGTATTTAAACCGAATCAAAAATACTTTTACTGTTCCAATGGTCTTTGACGACTGATGTTTGAGTGCTATTTGCCTTTGCATAGAATCCGATGGTCTCTTATATTCTTCCAGAGCCCAAAACTTTAGGAACCTAATTTTCTGACTCCTGCTTATCCCAGGAACAGGATTATTATGCTGACACCGAGAACCCCTCATTGATATGGGATCTTTTCCTCAATGCCCTTCCCCAACTACATGCTTTTACACTTTCTGTCTTTTCATGGATTTCCTAAATCCTTCAGAGTTCCTTCCAGTATAGACTTCTATGCTCTCCTTTCGCCTGGGGGCGGTGTCTCTCTCTCTCTCTCCTTTCATCCCCTCCATGCCTTTATCTTTTCTGCAAAATTTTTCTCAACGACCTGCCTGCACTCTTGTCCCGACAAGGGTGTAGGCAGTCTAGCCAGCAGCTTTTTTGGTGACTGCTGCTGGATGATTACTAAGAGGCCAGTCATACAGTACAATCACCAGTCTAAATACAATATGCGCATGACTGGATTAGCTGTTGTAGTAAGGTCTCAGGCGCATCAACAACTCAGCCCATATTGCGCCATACATAATGTCTGTAAATTGCATGTGTTTTGTGGTTGTTGTTTGCTGGACGAAAAACCGAGTTTTCTAAAGAAAACCCATGCTACCCGTGCCAATGACCGATTCAGCCAAGTTGTGACAAAGACCCATAAAAATTCATTGCGTCATTGAGAGCATCCGAACTCATGTTTTTTTTTTTTTTTCACTCCGTGTGAGGAGAACGATGATTATACCAACTGTGATACCCAGGAGGGCCTGAAATAGCAGTGTTCATTCTTTTTAACAGTGACAATTGTGAGGTTTGTAGGGAAGCTCTGATACGTCCTATGTCTTTTACGACACTCAAATGTCTAGACGCGATTATATCTCTCTATTAGAGATTAACTTGTCTTCTCTTTTGGAATAAGCACATCGGAAATATTTCTTTCTCTGCGTCAAAAAGGGGAAAAAAATAAAAAAAACTTAAGTTTTTTTTTTTTTTTTTCTCGTGTCGTTTCTTTTCTTCTAAACAGCTGCTGATTCAATACAAATATCAATTCGATCTACCGTGTAATATTGTTCGAATATCTGGGACAGTTCCGCCCCAAACAAGAGAAAATAGTCGTTTTGATTAATGATCAACCTTTAACAAAGTTCCCCCCTTCTCTCTCTCTCTCTCTCTCTCTCTCTCTCTCTCTCTCTCTCTGTCCATCTCATAGACATTCAGTTTGTGCAATATGGCATTATTTGGAATTGCTTAATGTCATACTTCTAAGGCATTGTTCTGAATTGGCATTTGTAATTATTATTATTAGCCATATGATACAAGGAAGCCTGAGGCTTATGCTGCACCAGCCAAAAAAAAAAAAAAAAAAATTCCCGAGTTACCATGAGAGAGAAGCAGAAAGGAATCACCAAGAAAGAGAAGAATGATGATATCCAGCTCAGGACCCTGGGTTTGCCAAGCCCATACCAGATGTGAGCCCCTGGGGTTACTTCACATACTTTTTCTAAAACAATCCGAATGCACGCCACAACCATTCAGCATCTGTTCACTGTCCAAAGTCTAAATTTCTAGAACCAAATTTTTCACATTTATCCGTTTTATTTCCATTCTCTGAAACAAGCTTCCTTCACATATATATTTTCCAAATGTTACCATCTACAGAAATTCATGTCTAATATCAACAAGTATCTTCTATTTTCTTATTCTTCAAGTGATGTGCAGTTCTCAGTACTATAGGTGATAATATGTTTGGGGGTTTCATAACAAAAAATCTTTCATCGCTCTGAACGAGGGCCCTTGTGGGTAGCAAGTTGGTAGGATCGCCGTCCATCCACACCGGGTGGAAAAGATCCGAGTTCGAGTCCCATCAATGACGGGAGAAATTTGTATGGGTCTTTTTGACAACGTGGTTGAGTTAGTCGGTCTCTGGCGAGGGGAGCATGGGTTTTCTTCTGGAAACTCGGGTTTTTCGTCCAGAAAACAGAAAATCGACCTCAGAACATGCAATTTACAGACAATATACACAAAACAATATTGCCTTAATCGCTTATGCTTCTAAAACCCTACAACGACTGAACGAGGGTAACATGGTTTCCCTTCGTTTTCTGCTTAACTAAAAAACAAACTAAACTATTATATTAGGGTCACCTAGAAAGTCACTTCAACTACCCATGTGTATTGTGTCTGTAAATTGCGTGTGTTCTCTGGTCGACTTTGTCTGCTTTGCTGGACGTAAACTGCAGTTTTTCTGGGGAAAACAACTTGCTATCTACACCTTGATCGACTAACTCAACCACTGAGTGAAAAAAGCCCAGAAAAGTTCCTCTCATCATCGAAGGGATTCCGTTTCTGCCTACTTGCTTTAATTGCATGGTGCAAACTTGATCTCGTTATTTAAGGAGTGCTCTATTTCTTGAAAAGGTTGGGCGTTCCTAACAAAGTGGCCACTTATGCACAAACACACACACACAAAAAAAATTTATCATAATATAGGGCTGCCCAAGTCCGAACTTATAAGCCTATATATTTTATGTCTATGAATTGCGTGCGTTCTGCCTTTGTGGATAACACAGTTGGTATAATCACTATCTTCCCCACATCAGCTGAAAAAGCCCTGAGTTCGAATCCCGTCAATAACGCGAGCAAGTTTTATAGGGGTTTTTCACAATGTGGTTGAGTTAGTTGATTCAGACCAGGGTAAAATGTTTCTTTCCTCCGCGAAAATCGCTTTTTTTTTTTTTTTTTTTTTTCAGAAAACACTCAATTTATCGACATATATACTGCGCGATGCGGCCTAAGTTGCTAATGCACTAAATCCTCCAGCAGCAACTATGCATGTGTTTTGTGATCGATTTGCCTGTTTGCTGGACGAAGAACTCATGTTTCAGGGGATTGGGGGTGGGATCTTGCTCTCCATGCCTAAGACCAATTGACTAAGCCATGGAATAGAAAAACCTATAAAAGTTCCCTATCATTGACGGGATTACAACTAGTGCTTTTTCCACCCGGTATGGGGAGGACAGTGATTATAAACGTTCTTGTTTATACTCTGTCACAATCACCAGGTCAGCGGAGTTTACAATAAATCAATCAATATAAATGTTAATCATATTTAGCAGTCACTGGCTTAAACCCCGGTACACTCAAGGAGCATGTGCTGCTACACTTGCGCTCCTGACCACTCGGCTATGTCAGGCCTAACTGCCCCACTACCGCACAAATCCCCTCAGTGTACATTATTATTTATTAATTAAAGCGGTCCCAGCCAACCAATGGCAACTTCACTGTCAGTTTCACATAATTTAGCAGTACTCTTATATACCCCCCCCCCCTCTCCTGTTTGCCCAAGTACTGGGAGGGAAAAACTGCCATGATCAAAAAAGATTGATATGAACAAACAGAATAATCAAATTACATAAAAAATAAATATAGATATAATTAAATTTCAGATAAAGTCCAAACTTCATTGGAAAGAGTTGCATCTGTTCACAGTCTGTTGGAAAACCAGCAGCGCAAGGAGCTGCCAAGAACAGTAATGCCAGCACAAGGAGCTGGAGCTGCAGTGGATATAGCAGACTCATGCCTTCACCAAAGCAAAGCCTTTAAGAATGATTTCACAGAACTTTAGGTAATTCGGCACTACACCATACTGCATTACAAATCCAAGGCTTCCAGTTGCAGAAGAGTCTTCCGCCTAAGAAATATTGCAGTTGCAAAGGCTTGGAAAGCCAAGAAGTTCTCCTGTTTATCAACTAGAATTGTCTCGCTGCCTTCTGCCATAAGATTGAGATTACTAACCAGAGATACCAATTCAATTCGTAGATCGCTGTACTCCTCACAGTTGTACATAATATGTTCCCATGATTCCCTTTCGCCACAATGGCAACTAGATCTTTCATTGATTCCTAAATGATGAAACTTTGCATTAATCGAACATGACCAGTCAATAAAACTATGGCTTATTTCCCAAAATTTTGTAGTTGAGTAAAATAGAAATAATTGTGCTATCGCAGTAGCACTGTTGTTGTAATCAACCCTCTATGAAGGGATGAATTTTTAGTGGTCTTTTTCACGATATGCTGACTCTTCGGTTTGCATATTTTTATCTCCCGGGTTTTACCGTGTGTTTTTCATCAAGGTAACTGACAAACCAGCCCTATAATTGACGCAATATACTGATATTTCAAACCCTTCTTTGCTTTCTCAGTTAACTCACACCGCATCACCCAAAAAATTGTGCATATTCATAAGCGTATTCAGTTAATTTGGTTTCAGTTCTGATTGCAACCAAATTAACTGAATTGTCCCTTCTCTACTTTGTGTTAAACCTGTTTTAAGCTATTTTTGATTAACAGAAATTGATTGACATTTTTGATTTACTTTAATACGTATTTATAATTTCTCAATCTTGGGATATTGATTTTTCTGTTTCTAATATACTTTTGTCAACTTTAAGTGAATATTATCTTACGCACTACATATTTTCTATTTGGTAGTTGTAAGGTACACGTAAGGTGTCTGCTCTGTTTGTATTTATTTTGTGCCAGAGCAACTAAAACTGATAGTCCTAAACTGCAATTACGATTATTCTATGGTCGATTTGCCTATTTTTCCTTGTTGAAAAATCTGAGCTTCTGTGGAAATTTGCCTGATGGGAGGAAAATCTGTAGACACTAAGAGGATCACTGATTGCTGAAATTAAAGCTTGCTTCCTTCTCAAATGGTATTAGAACAAGAAAAGTGGTTACAATTGCATTTCTTCAACAAATTTTATAATCCTTCCCTTGGTTTTAGCTTTTAAGGATAATGTTCTGCTGTCCAGGAACATATTGATAAAATGGTTTCTCTACGTAAAAGTATTTTGCGTCATCCAGCTTGCCAAAACAAATGAAAGCAATGGCTGTAAGTACAGACCGTGTCGATCCCGCACCACTTATAAACAACAATATCGAAGCTATTAAGCCTGTAGAGGTCAACCTAAAGATGAAGCAAGCTTTGAATGGGGAACCCCTAATATCAAAATGTCTAGTTTTTTAAAAAATTTTTACAGATATAGTCGTGGGTGGACGTGCCTCAAACAATAGGGTGGCGTATTCTTCGTAAGCGTTTAGTTGCAACGAAAAACTCAAACAATGCAAGTTTTTGCCGTGACTTTCTCCAGAAAAGAAGTTAACCTTTTCCTTGGAAATATAAAGACGATCAATGATAACATTTACCTGGACAATGAATTAAAATTGGCTTATGTGTCTAATTCAACATCGTGAAGATTCCACTGATTTCATCTTTCATCAAGGCAGAGTCATCATGTGAAAAAAGTTCATTAACACACTACCCCAGCAATGGTCAATGTACTGACGATAATATGTGGTTCTCTTAGCCTCCAGATCTCTAGCCCTATTAATGTCTTTTTTGTATGTGTGTGGAGTTACATAAAGGACGATTGATTTTATGCTACTATTGCCAACAAATATTTCTGAACTGAAACTTAGATTCACTGAGCTAGAGGCATCAGTAACAGCAAGTATCCTGGAAAAAGTCTGGGAAGAAATGGACTATCAAACTGACTTCTGCTGTGTGACTCGAGAAGCTATTGGGTCCATATTAAACTTCTAGAGATTGTCAAAGAGAATCTCAAGAATATGTCCTAACGATAATTAACGCCAATTTTCATTTCTGCATTTTTTAAAAGTGTTTATGATGAAATAATAATGTACCAATCAGCAAACTATGTATTTGTTTTTGAAAAAATCTCTACTTAGGTATCTTATTTTATCTATAAACTCCCTGTAAATTGCAAATTTTGTGATGAGACAGGAACGATCACAGATATGAAGTGCATGTGCAACTGCGATAGGCACTCTTACCAACCGGCATTCCTAAAGTGAAAGTAATCTCCCCCCCTTACACCAGCAAACAAATCTGAGATTGTTCTGTTTTTGAGAAAATGCGCCCTACATTCCTATGTAGCCAAGTAGTCAACCTAAAAAGGACAGAAGTACGCATTTGAGTGGAATTATTCAAGACCTCATGACTGCTAAATATGATTAACGGGTATATTCATTATTGAAATGATAAGTTTCAAATCTTCTGACCCAATGGTCTAGCTGAAGTATAGTATTTTTAAGTGCACTGGTGGGCAAAACTTAAGGACCAACACTATTTCTAAAAGTTGCAACCACAAAATCTTTACTTAAAGTACTCTTTACTGATGAGAGTAAATTTAGTCTCAGCAGCGATTCTGGACGTTAGATAATCTGGCGAGAGGTTAGCACATGGTATCACCCCGCAAACATCATTGAAAGGGATCTATATGGAGGTCGAGGTGTTCTCGTCTGGGGAGGCGTTATCTTGGATGGACGTACACAACTCCAGATACTGGAAGGCGAACTGTAACCGGTGCACGCTACTGTACTGAGGTAATCCTTCCCCATGTGCGTCTGTTCCGAAGTGTCATTGGCCCCGAGTTCGTGTTTATGGATGATAACGCCACACTTCATCGCACTGCAGCTGTTGATATGCTTTTGGAAAGTGAGGACATTGTTTGTATGGATTGACCTGCCCATTTCAACGATCTAAATCCCATCGAATACATAAAGGACGTTCTGGGTAGACGCCTAGCGGCACGTCCACACCCACCAGAAAATGTTCACCAGCTGAAGATGGCGCTGACAGGGGAATGGGCGATGTTACTGCAAGAACTTATCAACAACATTGTTCTAAGTATGGAGAGGCAGTGCAAAGCCCGCATCGACATTAGGGGTGGCTATATCTCCTACTGAAGACCACCTCTTCCCTTTGGCATTGATGCATCTATATCATTGCAGCCAGTGCCATGTTGCTATTTTTAAATAAAGTCCCTCTGTACCGTTTTGTTTCTGTTGTGTTGGTGTTGTTTCCTTCATTATTTCTGTAACTCACGAGGTTCCTTTGGTATGCTTTTCCCATATCCTACAGAAGCTACAGATGAAAACCCGACTGGTCATTATATTTTGCACACCAGTATATTTCACGTTAAATTAATCTGTTCCACAGGCTTTTCCGTCATATTATGCTCTTGCCTATCAATATACTCGTGAATCCTCGCTATAGCAAGTCAGCACAATATCATGTGAATTCCAGAAAAGCCTGGGTTTCGAATGATCTGTCTAGTGGTTCAAATTAGGACAAAATCCTGCGCCCTCAAGTCTCACTCAACATGTCACAGTGAGCGTACTCGCAGCGACAGAATTGCGTTGTGTTTTTTCATCCCGAAACAACTCTTAGCTAAGGGCTGGTTCGAAATGCCGCCATAAATGATTCTTTAAAAAAAATGATAGTTAGTGATTTGCATGTATTGAAAAAGAATGATCACGACATAATTTTAACAAACAAAACAGGTTTATTTAACATATATGTATACAAATGAGTACAATATAACTGGTAAATAAGTTAGATTAATTGGTATTTAATTGTTAGACAAATTAATTGAATGCAAGCATTATCTTGCTGTTAGCTATATTACAATGTTGTAATATTCTTCATATGGTTTTTCCACTAATTCCTTAGCAAGTACAAAATAATTAGTGTTTGTCAGAGCATACCACTGTTCAAAATATGAAACAGGTAATTATATTATCTTAATAGTGTAATTAGTAATTGACAATTAAATTAATAAGTCGCATTACCATTAAAGTTGAATACTAAGAAAATAATACAGTTGTCGGGGTATATTTATGTGAGGAAAGGTGTCTTATAAATGCATTAAAACGTATGCAGGTAATAGGTTGGCTTTTGGGTGTTAATACAGTTTGTTATTAAACAATAAGGGTTGTCTTACCCGAAAATATTCTGCAACGCCTCGGGGGGGGGGGGGGGAATCTGTTCCAGACATCAATACGATTCTTTTCTCATCTTTTCCTATTAATTATTAATTTACCTCTTCTTCACATAATGACAAAAATCGGCCAAAACTATCACTACTCTTTCTTCAGTCATGTCTTGCACCAAGATCACTGTGTCTCTGTGTGTCCGTCTTTCTTCCCCTTTTCCAATATATACCTCCGCATTCCCTCAACTGCGCTCCCTCAGAATTGTCTTATTCTCACGAGTCAACTATGTGGGGGGGGAAGAATTAAATGGATACTGTACCATGCACGGCGTCGTAGTGACAATTAATATCTTTATAAAGGTCTTGTTATGCAAGACCTGCTGTGTCTTGTTCTGGTAATTTCTACTCATATACAATTCACCGTTCTTCGGACCTTTGCGTTCGATCAACATTCTTGTCCGCTCAGGAGAACGGGTGACGTCACTGTGGTGTAGTATTACGGCGAGCGCACCCCTGGGGTGTTTGAATTCGAAAGTAAAAGCTTAGCTCAAGTGACGCTATCGTTATATAATTTAGTTGTATAGGCCGTGAAAAATATATCAGGCATTATTAGGCCAAATACCTCTTGAAAATAAGTGAAAGGGCTGAAAATGAAAAATATTTTTCACACACCTTCCCCCTACGGATAAGAAATTCTGAGCGCCGAGAATTTCACAAGCTCAAAATTTCTCAAGTTTCTTTTTTTTTTTTTTTTTTAAAAAAAACGTGTAACATGAATTCTACCGGTGTAAAAAAAAATGAAGTGACAGACATCTTTCCTCTTACAGAATTCGGATTGTTCTCCACTATGATAAATGGTACCCCAAACAAAAAGAAAAAATGTGTCTACATACTTTTCAAAATCTTCTGAGTCCTCTAATCCTACCTTGGATGAGCCAACAACTTGGTCTGCAGACCTTAAACAAAATCCCATATTAGCAAGTAAATTTTCACAAGAGGTGTTTATCATATATGCAATGTCTATATTGTAGCAATGTTTATTTTTGTATTAACACAAATTGTTGTAGTATGTTGCACTGAATGTTCTCTACACAAACGTCTGAACTGGACAATTGAAGCACTGGAATACTGATAGGATTGTTCATTGTTGGTCAGGGAAAAAATACTGAAACTTCTTCTCAAAGAATTCTTTGGTCACATTTCCTTTATATCAGCATTGACTCCACACAATAGTATTACATGCAACAAAAAAAATCAAAGAATCTGTATCTATTCTTTTTAACAAAATTAGTATAATATGACAGTAGATATACTATTCATTATGACAGTTAGCAACTGAGACAACACAAATGTTCAATACATATGACATCCTTTTATAATGAATGTATTTAAAAATATATCAAGTAAACAGCAAAAAAAAAAATATCCTTCTAACAGGTGAACATTTATTTTACTTATTCTATCTTATTTATTTATTTTTATCCTTTTTTTTTTTTTTTTTTTTTTTAAAGAAAAACATAGCAGACATCAAACATTAAATGATTATATGATATAAATCCTCAAATATAATTAAATTCCTGCAACTAATATACAGAATTTGCAATAAGAACAAAAAATCAAAGAATACATTGAATAAATATGGCTACAAGTACTAACTTATTCTTGCAAAGTTATAAGACTACAAACTGAACTGTAAAAATTTAGGCAGTTATATCAACTGACCAATTGTATAGTTTTAACTGTTCAGCACCTTCTGATGGTGCAACCATCATCTGTGGAGAATATCTCACTAACTCTCCAGACATAGAGAGTTCTTGGGTTCACAAATCCTTAAAGTTTAAGGCCACTGAGTACACTTGTCAGCTGTGAAGACTGCATCATATTCCTTGAGTGATTTCATGGAGATAGTCCTTCACTATTAACTGGAACACCATGTCAGAGCATGAGAAAGACTAAATGTTCACTACAGTTCTGAATAATAGAATTTTTTGCATGCCTTCAGAGGAAAGTCATCTGTTGTGCACAATAAAGAACTAAGACATCCTGAAAAATCTCCTCGAAGCAACTGAGCAAGAAGAGGGTAAAATGTTAAGTGGATCTCATTTCTCTTTCTTTCTTTCCCTTTTTTTTTGATCAACACGTTCAAATGTCATGTTCACAATCTTTATTCATCTTTTCAGATTTGTTTTGACTTGTAGGAGAGGGGGTGAGGTCTCATGCCATTTACCCTTCATCTATAGACTTTCCACTCACTTTTCTTGTACTTGTTCACTTTCCAAAACTGTCACCTCCTTATTTCTTTTCAATAAATGGATTTTTCTCTCTATTTTCAAAACAGAAACACACAAGTCACTCATGACAGATAAACAAGATTCCCATAAAAGGAATTGGTAACCAATCTCTAAACTTGAAAAAATGAGCACTGATCTTCTCAATCAGTGCACTATTTTAATCATCAGCTATTTGGATTATCAAAGGCAAGAGCACAAGATTGATTCTTCAACAGTTTGCTTTCTGTCCCCTTTTCATTATTGCAGTTGATATAGTCTAAATATGCATACCATCCAAACTCTCTTTACATTAATACAATATCATTAACCTTTCTAATGTCATACATGATAAAGTTCCAATTGGTGGATAAATTTCTTTCCAAAAAAAAAATATTTGTGGAACTAGAACTCTGATTTATATGGTATCAAAACTTTAACTCAGGATGAGGCTGAGTATTCTTTTTCAAAATGGTACAAGGAAAGATTCTCTTATCTTCATCTAGAAACACAGGTGTTACTATTTATTACACTCTACTCTTCTCTTCGGAGGAACGACAAAACAAGCAGTAACTGGGCGGAACCAGCCGTCCTCAGGCCACTTATTTCATCCGATCTTCAAAAGAAAAAGCCTAAATATATATATAGACATATTTATATTTTTTTCCAGAATCTTTTCTCTTGTAGTGAAATTTTAGTCAGCAATGAGAGAGAGAGAAAACAAAAGAAACTAGGGGGTGCACCCAAAAGGCCCTAGTATCCACTGCAACCTTCCTCTCAAAATTGGCCTATACAATTGCAACATGTTTTGTGGAATGAGGGTGATAATATAGGTTCCATAAGAAAATATTTTCCTCAATGGTCAAATTTGAATAAGAGTTCTAGTATTTATCTTCTTTTACCTTCTCTCTTTTTTTTTAAAACAACTCCTGATAATAACTCTTGTTTTTATTTGAAATCCAGATTCTCTTTCCATGTTCTCTACCTGTATCCTTTAATTCTCTGTGCTCACTGCATCATCCATAACAAAACTGCTGATAAACACAATGATAGAGTTTGATGAGAACTAACCTTTCTGTTCCCTTTATAAGTAAAAACTTCATGGGTCTGATACTCTAATTAATCAGAAACTTCATTTAATGTATCTCTTAGCTTATAATCAAATCATCTTCAACCGAATGCAATATTCATCTCATGACACTATGCATCAATTTAGCATGATACTGGAATCATTATTCTTATATAACTTTCCCTCTCCAAGAACTGACTTCTTTTCTTTAAAGATGGAGGAAACACAATAACAAACTTTTCCTCATACTGTTTTCCCTTTCTCACAAATTTCAATTTTGCTTCTTTATAGTTTTAATCTCTCCACGCATCTCTTATAAGACCTGCCAAATCAAGGCCTCTGTCATCATTTGGTGTATTTAACCTCGCGGTAAGTGGACTTCCCAACATCCACTGAATAGTCCTATCTAATCCACTGGGTTGATCAGCGTGATCTGCACTTCCATGTTCTTCTGTATTTTGATCAGAAGATTCGCCTCTCTGCATCTCTGTTTCATGAGAGGAGCTTCCATGTTCTGTTCCTACTCTACTGTCAGAAGCTGATTCGTGAATTCTCACTTCATTTTGTGACGGTGGATTGAGGGTTACCACATATGGTGTGTGAGTTACACGACTACGACTGCGCAAATTATAGTCATGTGTCTGTGCTGGCTTATGGGTAGATTCAACTGTCTCCTCAGACTGTTTTATCACTGACGGCCTATTTTGGTTCTCATTTGAAGATGTCGTCAAAGGTTCTGGAATAGGTGCAGTTCTGGTTGGCTACAAATACACAGGTTGGGGGTCTATGGGTGGGATTAAATCACATTCTTCTATTATGGGGTCATCAAAGATCCATGTTTCTTTTGGCACTTTTGGCACTGTCTCTGTACCAGATTGATCTTGTATTTCACCATCTTCTGATTCTTCTGACTCTTCTACTCTAAGTTCAGGAAACACTTTTCTATTTACTACCTTTGTCAATCTATCAACATGTACAATCTGCTTGTCCTTTGGCTTATTTATATTCTGTATTTCATAGTTAACCAATGAAGGTTGACTGATTACTCTGTAAGGTCCTGTACTCAATCGAGCCAGTTTCTTCGTGGTACCGGCTTTCACCTTAGGAGTGAAAAGGTAAACAAGACTTCCTACTCGAATATTCTTATCCACAGCCACTGCTGCTCTACGTTGTTCTTGTTTCTGCACTGCTTCCTCCAAATGTTCAGAGACCATTTCATAAGCTCTACGGAGTCGTGCACACATTTCTTCTGAATAGTTCTCTAAGGATGCGTAACTTGGCCTTAATTTTGCATGCCATAAATCTGAAGGTAACACTAAATCTCTGCCATAGATTAAAAAGTTGGGTGTTTCTTGAGTAGAACTGTGAGTTGCAGCATGATATACAGCCACAGCCAATGGAATCATTTCGTCCCAGTCAGTCTGAGTCTGATTTATGACATGGGATAATATGTTCGCTAAGGTACGATTTATACGTTCGACTTTTCCGTTTGCTTGTGCATGGAAGCTAGATGTATGTAGTTGATGAATGCTCAACTTCTCACACACTTGTCGCAATAATGAGGACATGAAATTTGTACCTTGATCTGTGAGTATGTATTTAGGAATTCCATGTCTCGCTATCACATTGTTTATAAATGCTGTGGCTACTTCATCTGCCTTCTGGGTTTTGAGTGGAACTGCTTCAACATAACGCGTGAAATTATCCACTGCTAACAATAAATATTTGTGTCCTCTCAAGGACATAGGAAGTGGTCCTAGGATATCTAATGATACTCGCACCCAAGGTGAATTTTCACTGGGAACTCTCATCAGCGCTGCTTTGGCTTTCGGATTGTATCCTTTTCGTTCCAAACACGATGGACATGACTCAATATAATTCTTAATGTCGCTGTAAATCCCAATCCAGAAAAAATTCTTTCTGAGTTTCTCCAACGTCTTCTGTAGCCCAAGATGGCCGCCAGAAAGAGCGTTCTCGTGGGATGCTTTCAATACTTCTGTCTTTAGGCCAACGGGGACCACTAATTGTTCTGTTGGCTCTTCTCTTGTCGCTCCAGGGTCAGATAAAGTGTAATGATATAGTATTCCCTCTTTCGATAAATAGAAGGAATCTGGGATTTTTGCTGATGCCTGGGGTATTCCTTCCAATTGTTCAATTAAGTTTTGCAAAATTGGATCTTCTCTTTGCAGGGTTTTAATTAAATTTCTGGTTTGTTGCTGGGGCATCACCAATGACTCCATGGTTAAATCAGCTGATATGGGAGCTACTAACTCAGTTGTTTTAGCCTTTCTTAGCCTTTTTTTCTTTTCATCCTCTTCTAACACTGGCCTTGAAAGAAAGTCTGCGTTCGAATGTACTTTACCAGGACGGTACTGAATTTGGAAGTCGTATTCTTGTAAAAGCATACTCCATCTCGCTAAGCGGGGAGAAGGATTCTTCAGATTGAGCAAATAACTCAAGGGTTGGTGATCTGTTATCAGGGTGAAATGATTGGACACTAAAAAAGGTCTGAACTTTGTGACTGCGAAAACAATAGCCAAAGCTTCTTTCTCTGTCGTACTATAATTCAATTCTGACTCCTTTAATAGCCTAGAAGCATAGGCAACTGGCTGTCTTGTATCTTCATCCATCTGAAGCTCGAGACAGGCCCCTACACAGTACGCTGAGGCATCAGTAGATAAGAGAAATGGTTTTGTAAAGTCAGGAAAAACCAACAGAGGTTCAGTTGTCAAGGCAGTTTTCAGTTGATCGAAAGCGTGCTGCGTGGAACAGTCCCAAACAAAAGGTTTTTCTTTTTTTGTTAGCGAAGTGAGAGGTCTTGCTATCTCTGCATAATTGGGAATAAATTTCCTATAGAAACCTGCCATTCCAAGAAATGATCGGACTTGTTTTACGGACCGGGGGGGGCGTGCGTCTCGAACGGCGACTAAGTTTTCTCGATCCGGACGGATGCCTTCAGAACTAACTAAATGCCCAACATATTTAAACTGTTCTTTCAGGAGCTCACATTTCTTAGGTTTTAGCTTAAGGTCGTATTCTCTCAGACGCTGGAAAACCTTTCGCAACCTCAAGAGATGCTCATTAAGGTTGGGCGATGCAATAATTATATGATCAAGGTAAGCGAAAATCGATTCTTCACCGAGTCCATGAAGCACTAATGATAAGGCTTTCAAGAATGACGAAAATCCATTCTTTAATCCATGTGGCATTCGAGAAAACTCAAATAAGGCTTCTCCAGTAGTGAAGGCGGTTTTGTGACGATCAGCTGGGTGCACCTCAATTTGATGGAATCCACTTCGCAAATCAAGTGAAGAGAAGTAGCGCGCTTTCCCTAAAAGTTGGAGAATTTCATTTAAATCTGGGACAGGATATGCATCTGAAACCGTTTTCGCATTCAATCTCCGAAAATCAATACACAGCCTATATGATTGGTCCTTTTTGCGCACCAAAACAATTGGCGCTGAATATGGGGAGTTGCTGGGTTGAATGATGTTTGCCTCCAAAAGTTCATTCACCTGCCTTCGAACTTCATCTTTCAACAAGAAAGGAACTCTATAAGCTGACTGCTTAACCGGTATACTGTCCGTCAATTTAATTCTATGTTTATATACCTTTGAATTTCCTAGCTGAGCTGGACACTTGGCAAAAATGTCTCTATATTCATACAACAAGTCTGATAGTTTACGTTTCTGATCACCAGTCAAATGATCCAGATTAAAATCACTTAAAGTCACAGGAGATGTCTTATTGTCTTCTACTTCCTTACCTGCAAGAGTAACTGGATTAATTTCAACCCTTTCCAAACTAGCAATACCCATCCCCTTTGGAAGATATAAAGGCTCAGTTGACAAATTTGCCACCAGGACTGATATCAATCCATCGGACTGTACTTTGTCCACTGAACAACGGACAGCTAAGTCCTCATGACCAAGGTTATAATTAGGCTCTGTTAACACCAGTTGTTCTGTGGAAACAGCAAGCTGGTTACAATAGGCTGTCAAAACCCTTTCGGACGATCCTGGTAGTACATGTTTACATGTGAGTTTTGCTACCACGGGTTTAGAACTCATAATTCGTTCCTTAACACCTACTTCTCTTAAACAAATATTCAATGGGATTGAGTGAACCATTTTTTTACCTAAGTCAATTATGAACGAAAAACGTCTCAAAACATTCAATCCTAATATAACATTATATTGTCCGGTGAAATTTCCATTAGCTACCAAAACATTATCTTGAAAACATGCATTATCCAGTTTAATGTTTACTGTAATTTCAGTATGGATCGGTACTACATATCCAGAAACACCCGTTACCGTCAAGTCTGGAGCTCTTGGATTTAGAGATTTATCTTTTTTAATTTTATTAAATAAATCTGTACTAATTAAAGTTACGCTAGCGCCTGAATCTACCAAAAATTTAGCCTCAACATTTTGAACTGACCCCATGATCAATGGCAATTGAGAATCGTTATCTAAGATATAAACTCCATGTTGCACATTTTTGTGGTTGGCATACGATTTAGCTCCTCTATAATAATTTTGACCTGGTAACACATTTCTATGATGCAGATAGTCCCTTCTATTTCCTTCTGACATCCGTTTATGTCAGAAATACCTATCTCTACCTTGTCTGTAACTTACATTATCTACCTGGTTAATTTGCCTACCAAAAGTCGCTTTAGGGTGAGTTTGTACCTGATTAAACTTATTTCTAGGTATTTCTTTTGTTTCCCCTGTGTAAGAGTTCATATCTGTCCTATTTCGATTATTATAATACATTTGGTTTGCATTTTTCACCCCATTTCCATTAAAATTGCAACTTTGTGTATTAACATTAGGCGTCCGATATTTTGGTAACTCAGTGTATTCGCGCGCTCCGCGACTCGGGCACGGACGGTTAGAATAAGTTGGCGTCGGTCGGGAGCTGCTCGGACGACGGCAAGCGGCATAGCGTCTTACTGCCTGTCTTGCTTCGTACGTAGGGTTACAGTATACATGCTTCCCAGCATAGCACGGAGCAGGAACACGTCTCTCACTTCTGGCGAGTTCATTGCTACTGACGCCTGAGGGCATAGCGTCTCTTCGTTCGTCAGACCGCGAACACGTATAACTGGACGCTCTATTATTGTAGGGTGAAAAATATGGATAAGCCGCAGTATCAAAATTTTGACATCGTTCCGTTTCGTAAATTGGCGTTTGTAAATTATTACAAGTCGCGTTACTTACAGCTAAGGCTTTAAACGATTGTTGTAAATCTAGTATTTGATCTTGTAAAGGTTTAATAAATTTTTCGAAATAATTTTCCTGCTGGCTATCGACTTCATTATTAGATTGACAATATATGGCATTAACTGGTTTATGTTTTGTTCCTGTAATAAGTTCATTTGTTTCCTCTCGTTTCGAAATAATAATTGCTTGATGGAAAGTGAGGGGGTTTTGTGACAAGACTATCCTTTTAATTTTATTTGAAACACCCCTAAGAAATTGGGCTAACATTGCCTGATCTAAAATCGACTTTGCTTCAGGGGTTTCATTTTGTATCTTAAACGCCTTTCTTGCCAGATTTTGGATTTGGGCTCCAAAGCTGGCGACATTTTCGTCAGGTTTTTGCACAGTATTAGCGAATTCACTTAAACAAGTGACTATGGGTTCCGTTTTTTCAAAGTGAGCTAAGAAAGCATTTTTGAACACGTTATAATTTTCTTCCTTACGCAATTCAGTGGACTGTGCTAGAAATTCTGATGCCAGAGAACGAAATTTAGATCTTGAAATAGCGATCATTTCTGAGCTTTCCCAAGCCGCTAATTTCCCTACGCTTTCTAAAGTTTCAAAAAAATATTGTACAGATGGGCCTTCGTCTGTACCAAAAAAAGTAGGCACCAAACTTAGGTAACCTGCGATATTAGCCACACGCAGCCTACCTGTTTCGGGCGGGGATTGCGTTTGTTGCGTATCAAACAATGCAGCAGAAAGGTCGGTTGAAGTTTGTGGGATTTGTTCTTCCATGTTGGATTTATAAGTGTCTATGTTAAATTAGATGACACTACTAATATTTGAGTAAAATTTGGGGTGGAAAGGTCCCTCCAAGATAGTGTACTTACCTTTACGTAGCTGAAACAGAACTAAACAGTTAGTACTGAGCAATGCTAAAAACAAAATGAGTTTCTAACATATAGCAACTAGAATTTTTTTTTTTTTGTAATTTACTATTATTATTTGTTTTGACAAATCAATTAACTACTACTAAATGCTTCTAGTTGCTAATGTTACTATTATGTATGTACTTAAGGACTGTGTTATTTGTATTGCTGAAAAAGGAAAAGAAAATTAATGAAAATGCCTCTAACCATTCTCTGTATACACACAAAATCACTAGTGTTAGACGTTTCCCTTTTATTCTATTACCACATTAATCCCTTTATTTGTCTTCTATTCACTAGTTACTCTTGTTGTGCTTTGCTCTTCAGTTTACAGTAATCCTCATAACTCACAAGCTTTCATATAAAAAAAGAGGGTTTCATCCCGCAAAAGCACATTTCATCCTGGTCACGGCACCAGTGTTCCACAGGCTTTTCCGTCATATTATACTCTTGCCTATCAATATACTCGTGAATCCTCGCTATAGCAAGTCAGCACAATATCATGTGAATTCCAGAAAAGCCTGGGTTTCGAATGATCTGTCTAGTGGTTCAAATTAGGACAAAATCCTGCGCCCTCAAGTCTCACTCAACATGTCACAATGAGCGTACTCGCAGCGACAGAATTGCGTTGTGTTTTTTCATCCCGAAACAACTCTTAGCTAAGGGCTGGTTCGAAATGCCGCCATAAATGATTCTTTAAAAAAAATGATAGTTAGTGATTTGCATGTATTGAAAAAGAATGATCACGACATAATTTTAACAAACAAAACAGGTTTATTTAACATATATGTATACAAATGAGTACAATATAACTGGTAAATAAGTTAGATTAATTGGTATTTAATTGTTAGACAAATTAATTGAATGCAAGCATTATCTTGCTGTTAGCTATATTACAATGTTGTAATATTCTTCATATGGTTTTTCCACTAATTCCTTAGCAAGTACAAAATAATTAGTGTTTGTCAGAGCATACCACTGTTCAAAATATGAAACAGGTAATTATATTATCTTAATAGTGTAATTAGTAATTGACAATTAAATTAATAAGTCGCATTACCATTAAAGTTGAATACTAAGAAAATAATACAGTTGTCGGGGTATATTTATGTGAGGAAAGGTGTCTTATAAATGCATTAAAACGTATGCAGGTAATAGGTTGGCTTTTGGGTGTTAATACAGTTTGTTATTAAACAATAAGGGTTGTCTTACCCGAAAATATTCTGCAACGCCTCGGGGGGGGGGGGGGGAATCTGTTCCAGACATCAATACGATTCTTTTCTCATCTTTTCCTATTAATTATTAATTTACCTCTTCTTCACATAATGACAAAAATCGGCCAAAACTATCACTACTCTTTCTTCAGTCATGTCTTGCACCAAGATCACTGTGTCTCTGTGTGTCCGTCTTTCTTCCCCTTTTCCAATATATACCTCCGCATCCCCTCAATTGCGCTACCTCAGAATTGTCTTATTCTCACGAGTCAACTATGTGGGGGGGGAAGAATTAAATGGATACTGTACCATGCACGGCGTCGTAGTGACAATTAATATCTTTATAAAGGTCTTGTTATGCAAGACCTGCTGTGTCTTGTTCTGGTAATTTCTACTCATATACAATTCACCGTTCTTCGGACCTTTGCGTTCGATCAACATTCTTGTCCGCTCAGGAGAACGGGTGACGTCACTGTGGTGTAGTATTATGGCGAGCGCACCCCTGGGGTGTTTGAATTCGAAAGTAAAAGCTTAGCTCAAGTGATGCTATCGTTATATAATTTAGTTGTATAGGCCGTGAAAAATATATCAGGCATTATTAGGCCAAATACCTCTTGAAAATAAGTGAAAGGGCTGAAAATGAAAAATATTTTTCACAAATCCCACCGTCTGCAGACCCAATGGCAATTACGTCTTCCATCACAGAGAATTTGACCGACCTTTCAACTTACTTGAAGATGTTTGAATTAAACCTTAACCCTTCAAAATCTGCAATAATGATATACTCATTGAAACACCAACCAACAATAATTCAACCTTCAGTTTTAGGTACTCTCATCCCAGTAGTTACCTGCCATAAGGATCTCGGTATCTATTTTGATCCGAAGCTGAAATTTAATGTTCACACGGAATACCTCCGGAAGCGATTTAACACCCTACGCTGGAGAGCGAAACAACACTTACTTCATTCCAATGATGCCGCAACCACTACCAGATATCTTCAAGCCACTGTTTATCCGGCTATTTTATATGCAGCTGAGATCTGGGCATCTGCGTCGCCCTCTCTTCAAAAACCGGTGTTCTCGTGTGAATACTGGACCCTGAAATGGGCCACAAATAAGCATCGCCGACCCCCTCAATTGAGAACAACTGACATGGCTGAGCAGCTAAATGTACCCAGGCTTCCGAGGTTAATTGACAGCAGGCGTTTATTGACCTCAGTAAAAATGTACACAGGAGTGATAAACGTCCCAAACATCTGGGATTTCTGTCAGTGGCACAATCCTCCGCCATCCTCGAGGTCAGAGCCCACACTAACCTTCAAATACAACCGGCTGAAACTGTGTAGTCGGTTCTTACCTGCCCAGGCACTCCCCAAAATTCAGGCACTGCTCCGTCTTGGAGTCGACCTACAAAAAATGGCTACCGACTACAAATACCGTCACATGCTCCTCGAGTGGATTACATCGGTGGAACTGGGATAACTTCCTCCATATGACGTTCAGTCCTCATATTTTCATTATTATAATTTCATTTTTACATGTTTAATTTGTGTAACTAATAATTTCCATGTAATGGTAAAAAAATGTTTTGCCAATTAATCTCAATATTATAATGTAAAACTCCTGGCCATGTCGCCGTGATGAGTATTATTGTCTCTAGTACATGTCCTGTACTTATCAGCAATAAAGAATTTATTATTTATTTTTCAAAATTAAATAATTATAAAAAATTGTACGAACTAAAAAGAAAGAAAGTATTTTTTTCCCCTCTTTATACTCGTGGACGACCACCCAGTCAGAGGAGTTCACAAGATAGAGAGAATACGAAGAACAATGCCATATTTAGTAGATACGCGGGCTTGAATTATAGTCATTCAAAGAGACGAAGAGACCAAAACATGCATAATGCATAAAGTAAACTCCTAAATACATATTTTTTCCTAATTTGTTTTTCATACCTAAGACACCACAAGAAGAGGATAAGAATATTTTTAATCAAAGGTATAACTTTTTAATATTTTTAATCAGAGGTATAAATATAAAGATTTTAAAAGTACATCATGAAAACATAAAAACATAAAGATAACATTTTTAACACGTTATTTTTATATTTTTTGGTTAAAATTTTTTATATAATTTTTGTTATACCTAAGACATCATAAAAACATGAAAGAGAATATTTTAAACTACAGATACGATTAAAAATCATACGTGTAAACATTTTTGTCAGCCTTTGATCCTCACAAAGGAGGATCAAAGGAGGAAATACATAATATCAAAGAATAACTTTGATATTATATATTTGGATCTTGGAAAGGCTTTTGATACTGTTGCACATGGAAGACTGCTGCACAAATTGTAGTAGTGTGGCATTGGAGGCAAATTGCTGCTATGGATAAAGGGATGGTTGAGGGGGAGAAGACAGAGAGTGGTAATCAATGGACACTGCTCATGTGGACTAATGTTATTAGTGGAGTCCCTCAGGGTTCAGTACTGGGTCCATTATTGTTTTCTGTATTTATAAATGATATTGATGATGATGATGGTATATCAAGCTTAATGTCCAAGTTTGCAGATGATACGAAGGTTTGCAGGGTTGTTAAGGACACTAATGACAGTACGTTGCTGCAACAGGATCTAGAAAAGTCGAGGAGATGGGCTGAGAGGTGGCAAATGAAGTTTAACATTGACAAATGTAAAGTTCTACATATGGGAAGCAGCAACCTCAGAGCAACGTATCAACTCTGTGGTACTACACTGACAGTGGTAGAGAATGAAAAGGACCTGGGGGTAATTGGGCAGGCAGATATGAAGTTCTCTGAGCAGTGCAGATGGGCTGCAAGAGTATCTCATGGTGTCTTGTAAATGATATACAGCAATTTTTCTAGCAGGGATAAGGATATGATTATTCCCTTGTATAAGGCAATGGTCAGGCCACACATTGAGTACTGCATACAGGTCTGGAGGCCTCATTTCAAGAAGGATGTAGAGCTGCTGGAACGAGTACAGAGAAGGGCAACAAGATTAGTGAATGGAACAAAGGGTTGCTCTTACGAAGAAAGGCTTAAATTTTGCAAATTACAGAGTCTGGAGACTAGGCAACAGTGAGGTGATCTGATAGAGGTTGTCGTCGTCGTTTTGTCGTTTTTGGTTTTTAGGAGCATCAGCAACTAAGACTATATTACTCCGGGATATGCGGTGGTCATTCCCTGACCTTTCCGCATCCTCCGTATTTGGTGGTGACGGGCTCGAACCCCGGTCTAATCAAGAAGCGTGTGCTACGCACTGCTGCTCCTTCCCACCTGGCTACGGAGGCGCCCCAGATAGAGGTTTATAAAGGTTTGAATGGTTTGAGCATGCTCAATGCTGATGGGATTCTTCCTCTTGCTCACAATAATCACCTGAGCGGGCATAAATTCAGATTGAGGAAAGACAGATATAGGATATACATGTGGAAATTTGCCTTTAGCCAGTTGGTTGGTAGAACAGACTTCCATCCCTTGCTGTGGAAGTTGATAGTCTAAATAAATCTAAGGCTCAGTCAGCTGGACAGGTATTTCGAACGAACGGAGGGGTGAATTGGAAGTGTTTTTTTTTTTTTTTTTGGCTGATGCTGCATAAGCTTGCTTTCTTGCATCATATGCCTCTACTAATGCTAATGCTAATATAACGTTTAACATAGGTGTAAGAATTTAATATTTAATCACAGATTTATACAGTTTTACCTAAGATATCATAAAAACCATAAACAGAACATTTTAACAGATTATTTTTTTATAATTTTTTAATTTTAATTAGAATAAATTTATTTTACGATTTTTTAATGAATAATATAATATATTACTCATAAAAATATATAAAATCATAAAATTTCAAGAATGAAAATTACAAAAAAAAGTCTATAAACTACTGTCTATATATATATATGTTTTTTTACTGTTGACCCTAAGTCAAATATTAAACAGAATTCCATCTAAGAGTATAAATAAATGAAATAAATAAATAAAATAAATATTTTCTCTCGTTTTTTTTTTTTTTTTATACCTAAGACATCATTAAATACAAACGAAATCGAAGCGAAGTCAAATCTCCTATCAACTCCTAAGACTTACAAAACACGTTGGAGTTCCAATGAATCTTTTCTATAAAAAAATCATACAATAAGATTGCTTCTATCTTGCAGCTTTACTTCTACTCTTTACACCTTCATTTCTAATTCGTAAGCGTAATTGATTCCATATAGAGCATTCACTTTGGATAACGCACGCGACCTCAGCAACCAACTCGTGCGATTGACTTCTTTGAACTTTTGAGTCGATGACTAATTCTTAGCGATGCTTTCACAGAAATCTTCAAGGCTTAAAAAAAAAAAAAGAAAGAAAGAAAAAAACAAAGTAATCTGTACATTATAATGGATCTCAAGCGAATGAAATTATACTCAAAATTGTTATGTGGCTCGCATACCTTCAAGCTACGTTCTGAAGCGAACTAATCTGAAGTAATTGCTATAACGGAATTGTTTCAGCGTTCGACTTCATTAACTCGGCAACGAATAGGATTGACTTCCAAAGGAAGGAAGGAACGAGTGAAATTAATAGAACTCAGAATATTCCGATTGGCGGTATAAATAATTAAAATATACCACGCATAAATGATTCTTAAAAATCTATCGATAATCGTGAATAATGGAAGTTGGGTTAAATGGAATGGAGTCAGACAGTAATTAACACAACTCGAATATTGGTAAAATAAGTTAGAAAACAATAAGATTATACTGTACCAAACTCAATGCTCAAGAAGCCAATAACCAAAGTTATGTCAAATGCCGATAGATGGAGGCACGAGTGGTAAAATAGCGACTATATCATGAAACAAAATTTGCTACTGTTGAATATTTGTATTTGTTAGCATTGTTGTTGTTGTTGTTGTTGTAGGGTTTTAGGAGCATCAGCAACTCAGGCCATATTGTTCCGTGTATATTGTCTGTAAATCGCGTGTGTTCTATGGTCGATTTTCTGTTTTGTTGAACGAAAAACCCCACTTTCAGGAGTAAAAACTATGCTACCCCCAACTGAGACCGACTAACTCGGCCACGTTATGAATTACTCTTGTATTTCTCAAACTGTCATAATAAAAATGTTATCGATTATATCAGCAAGTTCTGTAACTAGGGTTTATGGTGCCGATGACCAACTATCACAGATGGCCTTTGCTTTTTAGTAATTTACTATCATTTCATTATTATTTAAATAGTTACGGAATTACAGAAGAGAGTGGAATGAACTTGAGAATAGAAAGTTTGAGGGAGAAGATGACTGCATCACGTTTGAGATGATTTGGACACATGAAGAGAATGAACTCGAACAAAATACCAAGAAGAATGTTTGAGATGATAATAGACAAGAAGAGGACGAGAAGAATACCCAGGAAAAGATGGAGAACAGATTATGGAAGATGTGAAAATGAAGGGAATTGAGTGGGACAGAATGGCAATAAAATTTTGGAAGATAGAAGGCTTTAATTCACCTGACCTAACCCTAGGTTGGAACAGCGAGGAAGATACAGATACAGATATTTAAATAAGTAATGAAATCAAGTATATTATTAAATAATAATTTATAAATATATTACACTATTAATTATCAATAATTAATTACACTGATAAAATTTATTTATAAATAAATTCTAAAATAAAATAATCATTATTAAATTATTATACAAATCCTGTAACTTTTATAATAATTGATTTTAATAACAGCAAACGTATTTTATTTTTTCTAAATTATTCTGATAATATTCTCAGAATAAATAATTATGAGAATTTTCTTTAATTCCATTCACTGCCTATGGGTGGAGCCACAATCTCCATCCTTTAGTGACGCCATGTAATTCATATTTCTAGTAAGCCTATTTTTATTTTGTCACAACCTTAGCATTCACTTTTATTTTCTGCCACAAATTTTATTTATTTCGAAGTACATATTCATAAAATTACATATCCGGTTCCGTTTTATATGGTCTGCTTTAAGTTTATTGTAAATAAATTCAAATTTTTGGAAAAATTCGTGGCTCTTGGACTAAAGGTAGTAGAAATAGAAACTTTAGAGAAGATAAAATGATAAGGTGGATAAATATTTTATAATTTGCATAAATAGTAATTTGCATAATGTAATTACAGACGTGTTCCCTGTAAGCAAATAATTGTAATTGAATCAAGAAAATGAATCCTAGAGGAATAATAAAACCGGTATAACTAGCTAA
The DNA here is from genome assembly GCF_048544385.1 of Mastigoproctus giganteus. Taxonomy (NCBI): domain Eukaryota; kingdom Metazoa; phylum Arthropoda; class Arachnida; order Uropygi; family Thelyphonidae; genus Mastigoproctus; species Mastigoproctus giganteus. The sequence goes on from NC_143581.1 coordinate 14,821,976, forward strand.
TCTTAATTTTTATTTACTGCAGGATTTTAGGCTTAGTACAGTAGTTTTATTTTATTTATTTATTTTTTCTCTTTACTCCTCTCTATTTTTAGCTACTTTCTTTCCTTCCTTTTGCCAAGTTTTCCGGCAGAACTGGAAGAGACATTAACGACCTACTTGAAAACTGTCGTCTCTACACCGTAATAAAGAGACACAAAGGGACGTCAGAGGCAAAGATTACACAACGCCAGTTTTAATTAGTTTCCGAGTGAACTGCATTTCTGGGAGGTGGACACTTGCGAGGTGGAAAAGAGTGTAACAAATGTACACGCAAGTAAGAGGACGAAGGTGTGAGAAGTCCATTACCGTTGTTACTGCTAATATACGAGGATATTTTAATTACGCCGTCACGTTTAATCTGATCATATGTAAATGTATGAAAAGAAAAAAAGTAACACAGCGCTAGCTTGTTATGAAGCCCATATTACGGCTGTTGGAACTTGCTTAACAAGAAAAATAAATTAGTCTTCTTGTACTTTAGTTGTCTAGCTATGGCTGTGTTCAGAGGCTAGTTTGCGACCTAAAAATGTTTATATTATAACGGTTATTACGTTTTTTGTGTGTGAGTTGCTATAAATCTTCGTATGAAAAAACTTGAATTAGTACGAGCTGCTTAGCTGGAGAGGAGAGAGCGAGAGAGAGAGAGAGAGATTGCACAAAATAAGGATAGCGAAGGTTCAGAAAATTTACTTACAAATTAAGACTTTTGTTGTGGCTTCCTTCAGAATTTTTAATTGTGTTTCTGTGATGATAAAATTGTGTTTTAGTGTAGGTGGCTCTGTCGGTTTCCTTCGAAGCCAATGCAGAAGTTTAAAGTTATGACACGGATTAATTTAAAGTTTAAAAAAATAATAAATAAAAATTATTCAAGAACATTGTTTCATCCGATGTGGGCTTTTGTTCTGTTCGATAACTGAGGGTCATCCTTCGATGACTCAGTTATCCAGTTGAGTTTGTCCAGGATTGCGCCCAGGCAGCTGAAGGACATGAGGCGTTGATATCTGTGTTTGTAAATTGTGTGTATTCTAACAGTTGGTTTGTCTGCTTTACCCAACGAAATAACCGAATTTCCAAGAGGGGGGGGGGGATAATAAAATTTGCAATTTTACAAGGAATTAGAGAATGTTCACATCTACACCACTATTTACAACGAGATAACAGAAAGACAAGACGTATTATGTAAACATAACAGGAGCACCAGTGTGAAGCAAAAACAGTCCCGACCAGTTCATTCTTCGTTTCCTGCATTCTCTTTTGTTTTTATCTGTGGGCTTCACTCAACATTTATAGGTGGAGTAATGCATTCTGAAACATTTCAGTCCTGTACCTCTTCTCTGTGCGAAGCTTTTCTGTGTCTGCTTGAAGATCGTTGTAGATCTTAATGGTGTTAAAAGGAAAAAAATCGCTGAAGGCTTCCCAGCTGCGTGAGCGCGCTACTGTGTGGAGGGAATGGTGTCCTATTCGACCACCTTTGTGTCATGCGGGGCCGAGTCAGCATGTAGTCAGTTTTCGGCGAGTCGGGTCTCCCGGGCAGCAGTTTTGCAAGCGTGAGAATGTTCTTGGTGACAATTATGTGAGACCAAGGCGTGACATCCAAGTTGGCATATAAAATAGCTCTTGAGATTGTAAATGGCTGCGTAGTGATCCTGTTTAACCATCTCAGCATCCAGCACTCTAAACCCAGGAAAGCCTTGATGGTAGCATCTGGGGCAGAAGACCAAATCTGAGACGCGTAAAGAGGGATGGGGATGACGCATCGTAAAATATATTGTTTCGATGTAACATTTTATGCTCACGCCTGTTACTTACTTTACCGAATCAACGTTAGTGACTGAGTTGCGGTCATTAGCTTAATTTAGGAAGTAACGTTATTTTCGTTACCAATCCGAAGTAACGATGTAACGTTTTATGCTCACGTTTGCTACTTAATCTACCGAATCAACGTTAGTGACTGAGTTAGCGTCATTAACTTAATGACACTATTTCATTTGATGTGGATTGTGAACTTTTGTTCTGTTCGATAACTGAGGGTCATCGAAGAATGACCGAGTTGAGGTTGTCCAGGATTGTGTCCAGGCATCTGAAGGAAATGAGGAGTTGATATTCTGTTTGTAAATTGCCTGTATTCTAACAGTTGGTTTGTCTGCGTTACCCAACGAAATAACCGAGTTTCCAAGAGGGACAGAAGATAAATAAATAAAAAAGCGCGTGTGTACTCCGCACGCAGGCGCCTCCTTACCCAGGTGGGCAGGAGCAGCAGTGCGTAGCACACGCTTCTTGATTAGACCAGGGTTCGAGCCCGTGATCCACCAAATACGGAGGATGCGGAAAGGTCAGGGAATGACCACCGCATATCCCCGGAGAAATATGGCCTTAGTTGCTAATACTCCTAAATTTCACATAAAACATCCTAGATGTTTTATGTGAAAACAGCTTTGACGAAAATGAGAAGCTTTTTAAAATCGAACAGCTGGAACCGAACTTATAAACGATGTAACATTTTATGCTCGCGCCCGTTACTTTACCGAATCAATGTTAGTGACTGAGTTAGCGTCGTTAACTTAATTTAGGAAGTAATGTCATTTCCGTCTTGCATTTTCGTTACCAATCGGTTTTATTATAAACGATGTAACGTTTTATGCGCACGCCCGCTACTTAATCTACCGAATCGACTTTAGTGACTGCATTAATGTCATTTAGGAAGTGACATAATTTGCGTCATTTCCGTTTCACATTTTCGTCACAAATTGGTTTTACTTCTGTTCGAAATTTAGCAGGTGCCGCCAAAGCTGTTTTCACATTAAAAAAAAACAAAAAAAACGCAATCTTCTCATGAGACTGAGTAACTGGAGGAAAAGCTTACAAAAACCACCCCTCCCCCAATCCAGATGGGAATAATTCTCATTACTTCCCGTCAGGACTTCTAGTTACTGAAAATTACTCGCAGTTTAAAATATAGGAAGTAATTTTCACTTTCAATGGGAACCAAATCCCATCTTAATGTCTAGTTACGCACATTATCGTCACTCCAAGAGCGCTTGCGCAAGTCGAGCGTACATTTCATTCTCAATGTGCACGCTTCGTTTGATATCGAAGGTTATTTATATAAGTTTTCCACATGACCCAAGGGCCCGCAAGTAATTCTTGAACAGAGTCCAAAAATTTTGAGGCCGGCCCTAATAAACTTCTGATAATTGGCATCTAGATTCTGAACATTGTGCGGGATTTCCAGTGACAGGAAGACAGGAACCTGGTCGACTTTTTTTTTTAAAGTCTCCATGGGCCAGACTGCAGAGAAGAGAGGTTTCTTAGGTGTTGTGGTGAAGGGAATTCTCCATTGGAACAGTGCCTGAAATTGGGTGTATGTAAGTTGTTGGGTTTTAGGTGCATCAGCGACTAAGACCATATTGCTCCGTGTATATTGGCTGTAATGTGTTCCGAGGTTGTGTTCCGAGGTCGATTTTCTGGAAGAAAAACCCGAGTTTCCGGGAGAAAAAACCATGCTACACTCTCTTGAGAACCCAGTCACGTTGGGAAAAAGGCCCATGAAAATTCCTCCCGTCATCTATGAGACTCGAATTCAGACCTTTTCTATCCGGTGTGAGGAGGACGGCGATCATATCAGCTGTGCTCCGCGATGGCTTTGTTATTGTGTTTGTTGCCATACCCTGGTTGGAGGAATGAATGGGCAATGAGGCGGATGCACAGAAACGAAATGTTCTCTCTTCGCGCATAAAAGTCGTTGCTCTTTGTTCATTTTATTTGTTTTAAATCATGAATTATTTCAATTTGCTAAGGCTCCTGAAACGTAACGCTCTGCGTATATTAACCAACTTGTTCTGAATCAGCAGTTGTAATTCAACCTCTTTGATCCAAACTAGTATGACACGTGACTCGACTATTCAACATCCATTCATTGTCCAGTTCCAAATTTTCGAACTAAAGTTCCATCTTCCATATTTATCCTTTCTATTTCAGTTTCTTGGAAGAATAATCCTTCCTTCGTGTGTATTTTCTGAATATTTCAGACTGCAGGAATTCAAGACTAGTTTGAACAAGTCTTGGCGTAAATTTTGGATGAATTTCTTGGTTCATGGTATAAATTTTGAATGAAGTTAAGAAAGTTTCAGAAATGTCATCTGACCGTCTCGAGATTTCAAGAGAAATCACAAGATGGCCAGATGATGTTTCTGTAACTTCCTTAACTTTTGTATATTATACACCGAGTGGTCACTTAATAGCTGCACGCATCCTTTTTTGTACCATGCAACGCCTCTTTTTTTTTTGTGTGTTACATGGTACCAATACGTGAGACTGTTACCGAAAGAGTTCATGACTGCAGAATATCCATCTATAAACAGATTCTTCCAACAAGATAATGCTCCATGTCAATGTCAGAATATATATACAGTATATATATTAGTGCCATCTGTCGCTAAAGTAATTTTAAAATTCAAAATTTTCATTGGACGTTGCATAATTTTAATTAACACATTGTTGTTTGTAATCGATGCATCTAATTCCTTTAACCTTCAGTGTAAAAGCCACAAATTCCCGTGAACTCTCATGAGAATCTATGAAGCTAATAAAATTTTATCCAGGAGAAGTATATTGTTATTTCCACAACAAATGCCATACAAGATATAAAAGCACTTCAAAACGAATAAATGTAGTTGTTCTGTTCACTACGCCAACTCATATTACTTAAAAACAAATAATTTCCTCTCCGAGGAGGTAAACCCAATGTTCTTCCCTCCTCCCTCCCTCCATCCAGTAAACTCGCTGCCATCCTAGCATCTTAATTAGAATTGGTACCCTATAAATCTTCTCTTCAGCACACCGCCCGGCAATTCTATTAAGTTAAGCTTGGCAACGGAAATTAACCGCCCACTTTATCTGCCCTAAGGACATCGTTTCTATATTGTTTTCATCATCCCTGCATCTGACTGTCCCCTCTCCCTTAATATTTATGTTATTACAGGTGATGCGGGAAGAGATACCTCCACTATATTAACATCATCCCTTGTTGGTCTATAAACCTTTCATCATTCCGGATAGCCAAGGCAGCCTGATTAAAATGAATAAAAGAGGGGGGAGAAAAGTAGGGTTTTTATGAGAAGGCCAATGGTTCTTATGTGTCAGCAGGGGTTTGGTTGGTCCCCAAGGTCACAAAGCCACTTTTTCCAACAAGAAAGAAGTAAAGTAAACAAATACAAACAAGATTTTCTGAGATGAATGCTGAAATACATCTCTCGCTATAGATTTTTGTAGGGAAGGAAAAATATAAAAGAAAATGGATAAAAATATAGAATTTTTTAAATCCTTACTAGCTTTACAAAAGAAAAAAAAAAATGTTTCGAAACTTTGCGAAAATTCTGTAATCCATAAGTAAGGATCCATACCCCAAAAGTTGGCTAAAAATCAGAAAGAGATATCCTTCATTCTAATATAATTATCAAAGGCCATTACGTGAGAGCTTACGAAGTATTTTAAATGAGGAGAAAGGGGAAGGAAGGAGATAGGAGAGAGAGAGACGTTGCATGCCTCTGCATTTACCATCAGCTTAAAGATAAGAAACAAAAGGGGGAGTTATCGATTTATTTTTTGTACATACATAGTTGTGGAGGCTTAAAAAAGTTTAGAAAACACTACCTTAACTCTTTTATTAATAACCGTCACGAACCTCTTCCTCATTTGACTCGAAGAAGGATTCTAATGATGATCCTAAACGTAGAATGTAAAATTTTAGTAAATTGACAGTTCTGGATTAAGGGTTTGTACCTTTTAGTACGTTTCAATAAAATTGAAATTTTTTTTACCAACACGTATTCAAAAATGCTTTTACGGTAATTATATTTTTAAAACCATCAACGTGAGGAAAGTTAAAATTTTATGTCCAACCTTTTAAAATTTCACTTCCAAGACTTCGAGGATTAGAAAAATATATATGCAACTAAAATGGTTCTATAAATAAAAAAAAAAAATCGCGCTGTGTATTTTAACCTTTAGTTTTTAATAATTTTTCCATTACGGACTTGCGCAGAATAATAAACAAAATCTGAAGACCGGCTGAAATCTTGACAACCTTCCTATCGGTCCATGAATTGACAACCTATCCAAGAAGCAATAAAAAAAAACAAAAAACAAAACGAAACTTGAAAAGTCCAAAAAAGATTGTCGAGATTATTAGGGGAGGGGTAAGCACTAGGACGTTAACATTAATGGCACCCCCTTTTCACTCCCCTTTTCCCCATACTCGATATGTCAGACAAGCTTAAATTGCCTCCGAGACTGTCTTGTTATGACAAACACAACAAGTCGGTCACTTGAGTGTGCCAAAGCTGTCTACGAAGAAATGACGCAGCCAGATTATAAGGTGACACGCGACAGAGTGAATGTGAAACCTGGGGCGGATAGAGGAAGGAATCAGCACGTGTAATTACGCATATACCCCCCTTATAACGTTCTTAATGAAATGCACACAGTCGATGAATTTGTCGGGGTCTAATTGTACCGCTGGCTATTAGATGGAACCAATCTTAAGGTGTACGTTAGAATGCAAGACTTGACAGGGAAAGTGCACTGCACCTCTCCCCTCTCTCCTCAATTCGTTTTCCTTCCTTCCTTTCATGACAGCTGTCTAGCGACGTCCATCAGCGAACACTTTAGCCTCCGGAGGTTGAAGATATAAATGGGTGTTACAGATGATCACAAGTTTCTTGAAGAGATCCAGTGAAAGAGGAAACAGTCAAATGCGACTAAGAAAGAAAGAAAGAAAGTGGAAATTTTGGAGACTAAAAGTCTTTGGAGCACCTGAAAGAAAAGTTGAAAGGTTGAAAATCGGGTGTAAGTTTCTTGATCTTTATTTATATCCAATACGGTCAAAAGGTTTCGGAGTGGGAGGAGAAGATTCTCAAATAACACAAGGGAATCCTTCCCTTCTGTTAATTTGTTTTATAGAATTAATTATAATAGTTAAAATAATAACATAGAAGAATATCGTAAACCATTGGTAAGAACTTACAGGCTGGATCTATTTAAGTTCTAGTTCAACCACTAATTCTCTAGTAAGCAAGGGCGAATTTACCGGGGTGAAGTGGCACAGTTGCTCAAGGGTCTCCGCAATCTTAGAGGTCCTGGAACAACTCAGTTATTGTTGACCTAGGGCTCCCACAGCTATAACTTTAAGGTCTCGGAGTGGGAGGAGAAGATTCTCAAATCGTTTTTTTTTAAAATCGGTCTTTAAAAATATGTGCGCCAGGACTCCAAACTACCCATGAAATTTTATATTTGGTTCCTTTATAAAGATTTGTTGAGCTGTCCAAATTTCATTAAAATCAGACCAATAGAAATTCGGTAATTATTATTATTTATTTTAGCACAGTTGGTAGAATCGCTGTCCTCCCCACACCGGGGGCGCCTCCGTAGCCAGGTGGGCAGGAGCAGCATTGCGTAGCACACGCTTCTTGATTAGACCGGGGTTCGAGCCCGTGATCGCTAAACACGGAGAATGCGGAAAGGTCAGGGAATGACCACCACATATCCCCGGAGCAATATGGCCTTAGTTGCTATTGCTCCTAAAATCCAAATAACAACAACCACCCACACCGGGTCTCTCATTCTGTCAATCGTATACAGGGCTCTTCAATTAAAAGGCACCTGGATCTATCTGGCTTGTTTTTACTTTTAGGCTATTTTGTCGTCTGGACCTGTTTTTGTCATGTTTGGGCTGAATTTTTGAATTTGTTGTTAAATTGGATTAATGTATTACCATTTAGATTTCTAAATTTAAAATTTTTCTAATTAATTTCTTTTTATTTCTGATTGGGAAAGTTGTTACTCGTCCTCGGTTTAGTCTGTTGTTGCTGCTTGGATTTTAAGCACATCAACGACTTCTACCATATTGCGCCATTGTGCATTGTCTGTACAAGTGTGTTCGCTGGCCAATTTATATGTTGTACAGGCTGAAAAACCTGGAATAATTCAATAACTAAGATCTAATTACTGCCCGATTGAAGGGTCCTTTAGAAATTCTTCTATTCGATGAGAAGACTCGAACCTAGCCCTCTCCAAAAGAGTGACGAAACCACTATACTATCACGGATGACGTGCAGTCTAAAAAAAACGGTTATAAGCATGAGGAGACGCAACATTACTACCATTGTGCAACTAAACCCGTGTGCTGAAAACGAACATCCGTTGTGTTAATTTTTCTTCCTTAAATAAAATCGGTCTGTTTCGTTTCAGAAGTACACCGATTAGGCAAATTTAACTGATTAGACGAAATTTTAATTTAGAAATCATTTATCTTAAAATATTAATTTTAACACCAAATTTCATCCCGAATATCACACAAAAAATGGCTCTTAACAACATGCTTATAAAACTGACTTTCGAAACTTAGTAGTCTCTTGTCGGAAAAAAAAATCAAAATAAACAAGAAAGCGCTTGCACTCACCCAAAGAAGCAAAGTAACACGATATCTTGTAAATTGGGACATCCTTAAATTGTATTTAAGGACCTGTTTTCTCTTGAATCTGTTTTTATTGCATCCTTGGTTGTTTTGTCAATTTAGCAGGCCACAACAGAGTGTTTGGGAATTTCCACAGGGCCGATGCCTCCTTGATGTATTGTTCATTGTGGGTCTCCTATACTTTATTTTGCGTTATTCTTCTTCTTCTTAGGTTAGTTAGTTAGTCCAGAGGGCGAATTTCTTTGCATGTTTTCTGCAGAATTGCACTAATATTACGAGGTGTGATGAAAAAGTTCGGGAATGACTTTGTATATCAAATTTGACATCTTAGAGAGTTGTGACGTCTCTACATGTACTGTGACTCATGGACTGAGTAATGCATGGATCGTCCTTTTCTCAAATGCAGTCAGTATGAATTAGAACTCATTGAATATAATTGTTAGTTTTGGTAATTTTATTTAGATTTCCATTAGATATTTTGAATTTGTATTTTATGCTTTCATGCCAGTAGTAATTAGTACCTCTTCAGAACTACACTGCTCCACAAAATTAACAGAACACGTAGAAAACGTAGTGTAACTCGTGCAACTGGCGATGAATCGGAACAAAATTGGGCGAGTACCGTATAAACAGATTTTTAGTCTAAAAACTGCTTCTAGACGTTATTTCATCTGGAAACATCTGGAGGGGTACCATCCCTCCAACATCAGAGAAAGGGACACTTACGGTGGAGGAGGTGTTCTCATGTGGAGTGGAATGATGATCAATGGCCGCACCTCTCTTCACGTTTTTATAGGGATACTATAACTGCGCAGAGGTACCGAGAAGAGATCCTCGAACCATATTTGCGACTTTTTAGGGGTGCGGTTGGCCCTGATTTTCTTTTCATGCATGACAACGCCACTGCACGTTGAGCCCAAGTGGTGAAGGAATATCTTGAAACTGAAGATATCCAATGACTGTCGTGGCCAGCACGATCATCAAACTTAAATCCGATTGAACACGTGTGGGATGCTCTTGGGCGTCGAATTGCACGCCGAAGCCAACTCCTGGGTTACATTGTGAGCTAAGGTTTGCGCTGCTGGAAGAATGGGATTTTTTGCCAAAGAACTTTATAGACATCCTTATATTGAGCATGTTTCATCGCTGTCAGGCCTGTTTATTCGTTGGAGGAGATCATACGCCATACTAATGTCATGTAACCATATTTTCGAGTATCTTGTATCGACTTCTGTAATGTGACCATTTTGGTAACTCTTATACGACCCCCTTTGTGTTCTTATACTTTCTCCTGATTTCATCGTTATTCTATGGTACACCACCACCACCATACCAAATTTTGTCCCATTTCATCGCAAGCTACACGAATTACACCACGTTTTCTTCGTGTTGTATTAATTTTGTCGAGCAGTGTACTTGCCAAAATACTGTTTAGTTTTTTAAATCATTAAAAATATGGTATATGGAACCCCTAAATAAAGTATTGGTTTCACTAGACGACAGAGTACCTCTTACGTTATCTTTGTACAATACTCTGTACAGAAAACCGTTTCCAGAATGTTCGAAATATTTTGCTATAGGTAGTACATATTTTATTTTTCATTTAAACACTGATAGGTTATAACAAAATCAATTACAGATATCGAATGAATACCTGAAAATAGTACAGGGTTACCTAATTTGGATTAAAAAAAGCAAAACTTAAAAAAGACTTCGCGGCCCCCTCTACTGCAGACGCCCAACTCCCTACCCCCATTCAGGTAACCCCCAACTCTTCACAAGAAGTTTTTGTGGATAATGATATTAAGATAGTCACAACTTTCATTTTTCGGAAACATTAGTTCTTATCTTTTTCAAGATAAAGTTCGAATAGCGTGCATAGATCAAACGATCTGTGCACACTATCAATTTTTTCGTGGGGTGTTCAGACCCTACTCCCCTCCGCCCTCAATGAAAGTGATTTAGTATCCATCACAAATCATTTTTTATCGATATCAATGAGCTAGGACCATTCTAAAGTTGCGTGGTTTCCCTATGTGTTTACTTTCCAACTAAATGTATAGTCGGTCCCAAATTAAAAGGCTAGCATTGCTTCCCTTATATTAAATTAGCATGTAGATGTTTGCTTGCTTTGGATATCGTAGAGAATAAAAAGTAAATGAGAAATGCTTCTCATTCTGGTGACTGACAATACAGTTAATTGAAATGGCCCAAATAAGCTGGTCCATTATCAGTACTCTTTTCCGTTGTTCTTATTACAGGAAAAGATAAGATGGAATTGTTGACATCAGCGTATTATTTTGTTATCTAAGTAATGGGGAAATGGGTTTAGGACCAAGGATTTCGTTATCTAAGCGGTCTACCATAGCAACTGGTTGTGTTGATTTTCGCTATAGAGAAAAATAAAACCTGGACTCGACCATCCTACCTTTCAGTGATATTTTTACCATCTTCCATTGAAAAAAAAAAAAAAAAAAAAAAACGATAAAAACATTCACAAGTGTTTTAGTTTTTTAATAGGAAAAAACTCAGGCAGTTTGTGGGTTATTAACAGTTGAACACGAGAGATAGCTTGATACTCTAAAGCGGGTTTAATTTCAAATCAGATGACTTGGGATTTATGTCTTTTCTCATTTGACTGGATGCCAGGAAAGACGCTAATGGTATTCGTAGTCATCAGGTACTAAAGTAGGTAAACAACATGCCAACCCAATCTTCTGTTAGTCAATATGTTCCTTTAAATTTAGTACGTGCTGTTAAAAGTGGTGAAACTTTTCTCCTATATCACTGGCATCCTTTGCGTGGCTGACGGAAGATCCTTTGAAGAGATAAATGGCCAGGTGGTAGCATGTAAAATTACTGTTCTATAATTAATGGAAAAGCGGGTCCATTTAACGTTCACGCTTTCATATCTAGCTACGTTTCATCTCACTGAACTCTACATTCTTTATCGTGCGCATTAACGAACTTTAATAACTTTCTTACACTGAGTGGAAAAATTTTTGGATTCACGTACGTCTCTTAGCTTGTAGTTTGTGTACAGAAATTTACAGTCTGATGAGGCCAATAGCGACAACCAAAGGCGAGAGTATAGTATGTGTGTGTGTTCTGTGGTCGGTTTGTCTGTTTATATCCTTTTTTTGGAAAAATATGGTTTTTCTTTCCGAGTTTTCAGAAGAAAACCATGCAGCCCTTACTTGAGATCGACTGACTTAGTCACTTTGTGAAAAAAGTCCATAAAAATTAGGGATTCGATCCCTTATATATAACTCCCGGTATAGGGAGTACAGCGGTTCTATCCGCTGAAAAAAGTAGGAATCCTTACTAAGGATGTTTCTTTATATGCAGATCTGGAACTGCTCCGTCAAAGTATCTTAAAGAAGTTCAGTGGCGGTTCTTGTGGGGAGCACAGTTGGTAGGATCGCCATCTTCCCCACACAGGGTGGAAAAGACTTCCGAAAAGACTTCCGAAAAGACTTCCGAACTCGGACTTCCGAAAAGTCCGAGTTCCGTCGATAACGGGAGGAATTTTTATGGGTCTTCTTCACAATGTGGCTGAGTTAGTCAGTCTCAGGCGAAGATAGCATGGTTTTTTCTCCCGGAAACTCGGGTTTTTCGCCCAGCAAACAGAAAACCGACTTCAGAACACATCACTTGCAGTTTACAGACAGTATACACGGAGCAATATGGCCTTAGACGCTGATGCTCCTACAACCCTATAACAACAACAATTTCGGTGGCTATCCTGCTGAAAACATCCTTTCATTTCCTAGTGTATTATGTTGTCAAAAGTAACTGGACACCTGCGTGTGTCAAAGAACTTTTTATCGATGCAATGCTTAATAATATATCGGCGTTGACTTAATCACAGGCTATATCTTTGCCGGATGACTCCAAAACAGTTTTTGATAACATGAAAGCAGTGTTTTGATCCATTCTTCCTACAATACAAAAAATTTGTACAGTGGTCAGTTTAGCTACTAATCTGGCTGGAAGCCGACATTCCAGTTTATTCCAAAGGTATTACAGTTGGAATTCTGGGAAAGGTTCTACATATCCTTTTTCTATTAACGTCCTCGTGTGTAGCAAAGTTGGTAGAATCGCAGCCCTTCCCACACCTGGTGGAAAACGTCTTGAGTTCGAATCCCGTCGATGACGAGAGGAATTTTTATGGGCCTTTTCCACAACGTGGCAGATTTATTCGGTTTCGGACGCGGGTAGCATGATTTTTAATCACGGAAACTAGGGTTGTTTTTTGTCCAGAAAATAGCATATCAACCACAACACAAGCAATATACTGACAAATTATATACGGCGCAATATTTCTAACTCAATCAACTTAATCCAGACTGCACTTGATATACTTCCAGGGGAAGAAGCTTCTTATCTCAATGGATGCGAGCTGCTGCTCACCATTGTGGCACAGCACAACTCCCGATGGAGCACAAAACAACACAACTCCTAACTCCTAATGGCACAGCACAACTCCGTGCTGGCACCAGAAACGGTGAGGACTTGAAGAACTACCAATCATCTCTACCAATCGTGAAGTTCTAAACAAGAGAGGTAATCCCTTCATCTTCAGTAGTACCATCGGGAGAGTACTATTGATGTAACTCTACTGTTGCCCGGAAATTTTCAAAATGGAAGGTCAACGAGTCCTGGACAACGTCTGACCACAGGGCGATTGCCTTTTCCCTGAGTCGCTCTGTTGATCATGCACCCTCAACTCCAGTGGATGTTATTATATTCTGCACTAAAAAAGCAGACTGAAACTATATCCACCAAGTGATGACTAATAAGCTACATGCTGATCCATCACACCTGACCCGAAATACACAAACGGATAACTGTACATTTGTGCTCACCAAGATAATACAAGAATCCTGTAAAGCAGCTATTCCAGAACGTATACCAGTCAGAAACGCAGTTTCCTGGTGGAATGAGGAGGCCCAAACTCAGAGAAAGATGCTAAATCGGGCACGCAAGGCCTTCCAACGATCATGCGCCTCATTTCCTCAAGCGGAAATTAATGCGGCTAGGGAGCACTATAGGATCTTTTGGAAAGATACATCAACATTATAAGGAAGTGTAAGAGAGCGTCATGGCAGCCGCTTGTGTCTACGACTGGAAATAATGATACCTGGGGAGTGGTTTACTGTATAGTGACCAAGAAACTTCCCAGGGGAGGTCTTATGCTCCACAATCAGATCTGATTGTTTACTGACGCTGACGTGGGAGGACTCCGTCTCAAATATATTCGACCCTCTTTCCTGCTGATGATGACCCATTAAGCCTAGAGTAGCAATCGATCGTCTCTAGAAATGCAGAATATACCACTGAAAACTTGGAAACTCCGTTCACCCTGGAAGAGTTGCACGCTATGCTACAACGAACCAAGGAAAATAAAATACATGGAAGAATACTCCTTGAAGTAGATGTAGTCAAGGAGTTTGTTAAAAAAAAATTCGCACGGCACCTGGCCACATTCAAGAAATGCCTTGAAGCAGGACAGTTCCCAAACATCTGGAAGGAAGATAACCTTAGGCTAATACTGAAGAGTGCCGAAAAGCCAGCTGAACATCCCAAGTCACATTCTCTCATAGCCCTTCTTCCAGTTCTTGCTAACCTCCTTGAAAGAGTGCTGTTCCATAGACTGGGAAAGCATTATGCAGGTTTAGGCTTATCCTCTCCACGGCAGTTTGGATTTAAACAAGGATCGAAAAAAAAAATTCAAATTATTATATTAAGGTTACCTGTAATTGATTACATAAACCTGTATTTGTGTCTGTAAATTGTTCTCCGGTCGATTTGCCTGTTTTGCTGAACGAAAAAATCTCAGTTTCTGGGGAAAAACTATCTACGCCTGAGACCGAATAACGCAGCCACGTAGTGAAAAAATTCCCCTAAAGTTCCTCGCATCATGTGACGGGATTCGAATCCGGGCCTTTTCCACCCGGTGTGGGGAAGGAGGGTGACGATACCACTGTGTTATCCGCGCAGACAAAAAATTATTTAGTACAGAGAACCAGTACAATACCTGATCACCACTGCTACTGAAGAGACCACCAAATATTCATTAGCTGTTACTGTGGGCTTCACTGGAGCTTTCGACTGGCACTGCTGGCCCGGTATCCCAAGACGATTCCAACACTCAAGCATCCCTCTAAATCTGTATGAATGTGTTCAAGTGTTATTTCAACCAAAGAAAAGTCATGATTATAGCTAGATACCAGCAGGTCACCATGCTTGTCGCTCGGTGCTCGGTCCTTGGGCCTTGCTTCTGGTCCATTGTCTTGGACGAGTTCCTTGGGATGGATCTCGAGTGCGCGCAGTCACTTGCTTTCGCTGATGACCTGGTCCTGGTTGTACATGCAGATACTTCAGCTGAATTAGAAACAAAGACTAATGAAGCGCTCAGCAAACTCCAAAGGTGTGCCACCATATAATACGTTGTGGTCTGGCCTTTAAATATATTTTTCAAAATATGTTGAAAGGCTAGTTTGGCTTCACAGTTTTCTACCGACCACACTACAGCAGCTGACAAATATCGCAATGGAAGAATGGTCAAATCTGGAACTAGACTTTTTCATACACCTAGTATAATCCATGCAACGATGTATACGGGCTGTAGTTCTGCAGACCTCATGGGTCTGCAGAATTGGTAGAATCGCCGTCCTCCCCACACCCAGTGGAAAAGACTTGAGTTCGGGTTCCGTCGATTACGTGAAGAATTATTTTTTTTGGGGATTTTTCGACAACGTAGCTGAGTTAGTTGGTCTCAGGCGATGGCAGCATGGTTTTTTTCACCCGGAAACTGGGGTATATCGTCCAACAATCAGAAATTCACCACAGAACACGCAATTTACAGGCAGTATACAAGGAGCAATATGGTCTTAGTCGCTGATTCTCCTAAAAATCCCTACAACAAATGTAATTCTATCACAAGGTGGCCCTGCTTGACTGGATAAAGGTTTCCAATTTTTTGGCCAGTCACTGTAGAATCGCAAGCCAAAAATAATTTACATTCCTTGTTAAAATAAAGCTGCAATGACCAGTAAAAATTTCCATGCAGAGCAAAGAACCTTAACAAATATATATACTCAGTTGCCAAATTATTGAGTTCAATTCATATGCCTGTCGGCTCTTACGTTGCCGAAATTTGCACTCTGATGAGGTCTAAAACACCGAAAAGCTATAAAAGGGTTGGATTGCCGTTAATTAGCAAGAACCGTAGTAGAAAATCCTATTTACCAAAGTGTTCCAATATTTACAAACTTGGAAATCCTCACTCCAAGTATCTTAATGAATTTCAATTGCGAGTCTACTAAAAATAGCCTGCCATTTGCCTGTAAATAACACCTAAAGAGCTACTAAACCGGCGAAACAACCATTGTGCCCAGTTAACTCTACAAGTTCTGTCCAGAATAATTAAAGTTTCCTTAGTAAGTGATTTACATCGCTCAGTACCAAGATCGCATTCATTAATCCAGCGTGGTAATTCTCGCTGTTATTCTCTTCACTTTTCCATTGGCTCTTAAACACGGCCCACTGACAGGAAACGGCCCATTATTGTCTCGTGGTGATTTAAGGGAAATTACGTGTAACCTTTGTTCGCCAGCGATAACGTAGCAGGTTCAGCTGGAGTGTTGTGGATTCGAAGACACGGGGCACGTTTGCGCATGTCTTTGTATATTTATGGCGTACTTTGGCTGACGAATCTACCACGCTTTTATTTGAATGTGTCTGGTGTTCGGGGTGTTTCCGATTTACGTCTTAAAGCGATCGTGAAATTGGCGAGGTCAGTTTTGTGTCAAATATATTCGACTTTTATGCTGTTGATATGTAAGAGATGCTATCCAGTAATTACGTGCCTTTCATCATTGGTTGTAATACGTTTAGTAAATTACTCAGTCATCTTTGAGCGCGGTCCTTTCACCGGACTTCCGATATGTGGTTGTAATTTAAATAGTTTGTATTAGTCTGCGTGGTGGCTCTGGCGTAGTTTTTTCTAGATGAATTGGATTTTCACTTGCACTTTCTCTCTCTCTCTCTCTCCTTCAACACACCCATTATCCGTCATGTTGTCTGACATTCAAACAAATTAACTTTTTGGAACGTAGACAGAAAGTTTAAGGATTAATTAGATTTTTATTTTATTTATGCAAGCAAATTAATAAGAATCAAGTTGTTTGAAGGCATCGGTTTAACACACAAGTGTCCAGTTACTTTCGGAAGATAGTATGTGTGTGTGTTCTGTTTACTTGTAGGCAGGAAGAACTAGTAGGCATTTTTCCTTCTTTTTTTGACTGGGTTATCCACATTTTTTCTTTTTTTTTTAACTGGATTAGTCGCATGACATTTTTTTGACTAGGTTTCCGCATTTTTTGACAAGGTTACAGCAGTTTTTGACTTGGTTATCAGCATTTTTTGACTAGGTTAGCCGCACATTTTTTTTTTTTTTTTGACTGGGTTATCTGCATTTTTTCTTTTTTTTTTTAAACTGGATTAGCCGCATGGGGTTTTTTTGACTTGGTTAGCTGAATTTTCTTTTTTTTTTTTTTTTTGACTGGATTATCTACATTTTTTGGCTAGGTTATCGGCATTTTTTGACTAGTTATCAACATTTTTTTCCTTCTTATCGGCATTTTTTTCTTTTTTTTTTAACTAGATTAGGTTTTTTTTTACTGGGTTAGCCGCATTTTTATTTTATTTTTTTGACTGGGGTACCGCATTTTTTGACTAGGTTAGCCGCATTCTTTTTTTTTTTTTGACTGGGTTACTGCATTTTTTCTTTTTTTTTTTGACTGGGGTATCCGCATTTTTTTGACTAGGTTATCAGCATTTTTTGACTAGGTTAGCCGCATTTTTTGACTGGGTTATCCGCATTTTTTTTTAACTAGATTAGGTGAATTTTTTTTTAACTAGATTAGGTGAATTTTTTTTTAACTAGATTAGGTGAATTTTTTTTTAACTAGATTAGGTGAATTTTTTTTTAACTAGATTAGGTGAATTTTTTTTTTACTGGGTTAGCCACATTTTTCTCTTTTTTTTTGACTGGGTTATCAGCATATTTTTCTTTTTTTAAAACTAGATTCGCTTCGTGTTTTTTTTTTTTGACTGGGTTAGCCTTTTTTTTACTGGGTTATCCGCATTTTTTGACTAGGTTAGCAGCATTTTTCTTCTTTTTTTGACTGTTATCCGATTTTTTTTTTCTTTTTTTTAACTGGATTAGCCGCCTCTTTTTTTTTTTTTTTTTTGACTGGGTTGTCCTCATTGTTTGACTAGGTTAGCCGTTTTTTTTTAATGAAAATACCAAACAGGAAAGGTATCTAAACCTATATTACCTAGTATTGGTATGGGTTGTGGGTTGAGATGACAGCTTTTGTTTTAGTAGGGTTTTAGTATCATCAGCGACTAAAGTCATACTACTCCATGTATATTGTCTGTAAATTTCGTGTGTTCTGAGGTCGGTTTTCTGGACGAAAAACCAAAGTTTCCGGGAGAAAAACCTTTCTGCCTGAGACCAACTAACTGAGCCACATTGTGAAAAAGACCCATAAAAATTCCTCCCGTCATCGACGGGATTAGAACTGAAGTCTTTTCCACCCAGTGTGGGAGGACGGCGATCCTACCAACTCTGCTACCCACGAGGGCGAGCTATCAGTATAACACGCAAGTGTCCAGTTACTTTTGGAAGATAGTGTGTGTCTGTGTGTGTATATATGTATATATATGAGTTTTGTTTACTTGTAGGCAGAAAGAACTAATAGACTTTTTTTTTTGACTGGGATAGCCGCATTTCGTTTTATGAAAACAAACAAGAAAGATATCACAACCTATAGTACTGTGTATGGGTGTACTGAAGTCTTAGAAATCTATGAAATACTATGTAGGTTGAATAGATATTTGTTGTTGTTGTAGGGTTTTAGGAGCATCAGCGACTAAGATCATACTGCTCCGTGCATATTGTTCTGTAAATTGCGTGTGTTCTGAGATCGATTTTCTGTTTGCTGGATGAAAAACCAGCAAACAGGTTTTTTCTCCCGAATTTCCGGGAGAAAATCCATGCTACACTGGCCTGAGACCGAATAAATTTCCCAAGTTGTGGAAAAGGCCCGTAAAAATTCCTCCCGTCATCGAAGACCCTAACTGAGGTCTTTTCCACCCGATGTGGGGAAAAGACCTCAGTTAGAGGTCTGTGGTACTGTGGTACCCACGATGGCTGAGAAGACAGGCGATACTTGTCGACATTAGACTTGAATTTCTGTAAACTATAATGCTTAGGAAATACATGTGAAGGACGGTTTTTTCAGAAAACAGAAGTTGAAGTGTTAAATGAGGAAGAAAAAAAGTTGGGTCTGTGAATTTGGTTTGGAGTTAACAACCCAACGATTGGGAGATAATAATCCTACTGTATAAGGCAATTGTAAGACGTCATTTGAAATACTATGCTCAAGTATGGAGACCTCATCTGAAAAATGACACTGAGCTTCTCGAAAGTTCAAAAGACGGGCAACTCGAATGGTAAGATTGGCAAAAGGACGACCTCACAAAGAAAAACACCAATTGTGTAGGTTACGGAGCTTGGCAACCAGACACCTCAGGGGAGACCTGGTTGAGGTTTATCAGGCTCTGAGAGGGTTAGTAAAATGAACGAAGGTGGAATTTTCACTGTTATAAAGAATTCAAATAACAGGGTTGAGGTTTAGATTTGATTGTAGGAAGTTTCCTTTTAGCCAGAGAGTCGTTAATTATTGGAACAAGTTGCCCTCGCAGGTAGTTGAGTCTAACAGTTTGAATAAATTCAAAGGTAAACCGGATAGTTACCTATATGAGGAGGGAAGCATATAATTTGTATTTTTTTTTTTTTTTTTTGACCAATGCAGCAAAAGCTGGTGGCTTCTTTCCACTATATGGCCAATATTATTCTGCATATAATTCATGGTTTGAAGGTTACAGATCTTAGGAGAAACACAAGCTGTAAATGAATTTGAAAATTCTCCTCCCTAGGATTTAACCGTTGGCCACAAAGCATGATACGAATAGGCACAAATCAATTTTAAGATACACACACCTCTATCGAAATGGCAACCATAAACAGCCACAAGCTATTATCGAACAAGCTAACTTTGTTCAGTGCGAAAAGGATCCAATATTATTTGTTGATAACCTAGTTTCGTCAAATTTTAAGTTTTCGCCTTATCGAGTTTGTCAACTAGGCAAAACTTGCACAATTACTGATGTCCTTTGAAGCATGCTGGAACAATATTATTCGAACTTCACTCGCCTCTTCAATAACATGACTAGCTATGAAAACAAAATGTTATTTCATTAACTTTCTATATTAAACTCAGAACGTGGTGGTAAATTGTTTTCAGTAGAAGGCAACTAAACTTGTTGTTAGAAATATGAAACGCAATTATAAAGTGTGCAATTAATTTTAATGGGCATGTACTACAGGAAAGTGTTGCCTGTGAAAACTTGTTTTGACATGTTTAAACGTGAATTAACAATATTCATGAAAGTTTGCTGCTTGTATCGTAAATATGGGTGCCCGTTTTTCAGAACAAATAATTGCCATCCTTATAAATATCATAATCGTAATTATTATACACTCACTAGTCAAAAAAATTAGAAACTTTTATCGATATCTAGTGGGGCCAACTTCAACGGACCATAACCCATACCATGATGCCATCTCCAGCCGCTTGAGTGAGGGACGGGACTAGTCAAAAAATTAGAAACCTTCATCGATAACTAGTGGGGCCAGCTTCTCAAATTACAGTCTCGTACACGTCTTGGCATTGATTCCACTAGGTTTCTGAGGGCATCTAGCTCCAGATTTGACATTCTTTCATCAGGATTTCGGCCGCTGTAGTGTGGTTGGGATATCTTCAGATGTTTTGGAATATCTGAAAATATCGCTGAATATCTGAAATGGAATCTGAATGGAATATCTGAAAATATGAAAATATCCAAATGGAATATCTGAAAATATCCCAGACATCCTCAATTGTATTTATATCTGGACAATTAGGAGACCAGGACAGATGTTGGAAATGTTCCTTGAACTATTCATATACAATGTTTGTACAGTGGATAGTTGCGTTGTCGTTTTGAAACAGTCCTTCGCAATCCGGTTGAAAATGAAACATTGCAGGGTGAGTTGGTCCAATACAACAGAAACATATTCAGTGGTGGTAACATGACCTTACAAGGGGATGAGCGGAACCAGTCTGCGTCAACAGACCATAATCCATACCATGATACCACTTCCAGCTACTTGAGTGGGAGATAGGAGATAATTTGGATGCATGGCTTCATCAGGTTCACGCAATACTTTCGCCCTACCATTATTGCAAAAAAGCGTAAATCAAAAGATCATCTCTCTTTCCCCATAACCGGATCGACTAAGAAGCCCCAGGAATGTGTACAGTATTTATCTGATAATAAGGAACTTGTGATCATACCACGTGAAAACTTATATTTGCATGCCGTACGCTTAATTATCTGTTGACTAAAGGTTTCTTATTTTTTTAACAGTGAATGTAGGGGCATTTTCAATGAGAATGAGTCTTCTCATTGAAATTGCTCTACCTAGAAAGGATGGATGGATTTACCTGAAAATTTGCATGCATAACTGTGACCTATATTGACCTAATCGATTTGCAGATCAAGCTGATCGGTGCAGTGAAATGTCCAGTTGTTGTTCTGTTTGTCCTGACATAAGAATCTAAAGGTACTGGAAACGTGTGTAAATGTTACCAGAGAGTGGATGCTCAAAACATAAAGTTTCCCCTCCTTTTAGGTTGGGCAACTCTAATGATTAGCAGCGTATAAATATTGCTATGAAATTTGTGTAAAATAGGAGAAATCTTTATGGGAGATATTTAGGAAGTTAACCCACTTTCTTGGTGCTGATGTATTCAAAGTAAGAATTTTTGTCTGGTTTACAAGATTTAGGAACGTAAGTGAGCTAGCGTCTCTAAATGCCTCTATCAATCTCACAAGACATGAAATGTAAAGAATTAAAGTTATGTAAAGAAATAGTGGACTAATTTTAAAAACACTTGAACGTTGGCCCATGAAGCTCCTCTTTAGGCCCTTTTCAGTTTATCCTATGCATTGGTTTGTTGTTCTTGTTCCAGTCTGCTAACTTCGAGTGGCATCTGTTTGCCAATGACTCGAAGATCTGTAAGGTTATTTGAGATTTGATTCATTTGATTACACAAGTTTTATAATAAGGTTTTTTAATTGTATTCACTGTTTTTTTTTTTTTTTTTAATTTGTAGGGTACCTGCCCTTACAGGTACCCATGCTCACTGCGAGACACAAGAAATGCACGTTGCATGGGCACCAACTCTGGATCACCAAAATATAGAAATCTGTCTCCTGGTCTGATGAATCCCGTTTCCATCTCTATCATGCTGGTGGGCGTTCCAGCATTTGGATAAAGCAACATGAAGTCATGGCACTTGTGCGCACTGTTGGTTTGCGGTATGCCCGAGGTGATGGTGTTATGGTTTTCGTGACATACCCTTGATCACTTTTAATCAACGACTCGATGGGAACGCGCTTGCCTTTCTACCGTCGCCGACTAATACACTCCTTTATGATGACACCGTATCCAAACAACTCCAGCACTTATCAACAAGACAACGCACCTTGCCACGAGGCCCGGAAGGTTGCTAAATGGTTTCTGGTTTCAGGAACATGGCAGTGAATCCTCTGTCCTCCCAGGGCTGCACAACTTACACAACTTACCGATCTCGAACCAATCGAACATCTTTGGCACCTATTAGAAACGATATTCGATGCTACGACCATCCACTGAACACATTCTGCAACGCATGATTAGCACTACCAAAGGATATTCTGCAACATATTGTGGAAACCATGCCAGGACCATGTATGGACTCTATTAAGGGCAAAAGGTGGCTCCACGAGGTATTAGGTAAGTGTTAATGTGAAGCCAACAGAGTGTATATAATTCCATGAAGGCCCCAACAATGGGGCATCCATGGAATTACACTTGACACAATATTGTTTCGAACCCTCTGTTAACTTATTGCGTCATCTCTTCACAGAGCCATTAGTAACAATGTTTCAAAATTTGTTTACGACAATTGATTTTGCAATAGTTTGGAACCGGTATTATTCAAACATTTTTGATTACAAATCCAACGTGCACGCATTCAAAAAGCTTGAACATCTATATTTAAAAATTTATACTCCCACCAGAGTCCAATTATTATTCGAAAATGAATCTAAAGGCCGAAGAAAATGTTAGACGAGAATCCAAAAACTTGGCAAATATTTATCAAAGAGATTGTCGTATGTTGATCGATCATCAGACCAGTGCTCTGTTGGCATTAAGACTGGAAGCTCTTCTGTTGCCTCCAGATTGGAAACAACTTCAAGACAAAGTGAAACTTACAATGGCCGAAAGGGACCGAGTCCGAGCTTTATTAGCCGATGACGAAAACCGTCTTATTGAGAGAAGGGCGTAATGAAAATATATAATAAAATTTACCATATTTCATGTGAGTTATGATTTAGAAATTTGTCCAGATCCGGAAATTAATTATTTAAATTTTTTTTCAAAAATTGGAACACTTTGATGTAATTTAAATAAATCTTATCTTTTGTACCTTTTTCTACTTTCTGCTTCTATAATACTAGAAAATATACAACATTTATATTTCTGAGTAAACCATAGTGCAGATTTGACTCACAAATTTCATTGTTTTTCGTAAACTATGATGTAGATCAGTATTTAACAATCTGATTAGATGCGATGAGGTATAAACAAAGACATTGGACACAGAAGATAATTTTGACATCATGTGCTTAAATTTCAGGTAAGGTTTTGTTACTGTTTCACAAGAACAACTGTTGTACAAATTGGAGCAGTGGTATTAAGGACAAGTTACTGCAACGGTAAAGGGATGGTTGAGTGGTAGGTAACGGAGTGGTTGTAGAGTTCCTCAAGATTCATTGCTGGTTCCTTTATTGTTTTCAGTATTTATTAATGATATTGATAAAGGTATACAAACTTAATATTGACTTTCTATAATCAATATACACTGCCCTACCAGTAATATTCGGACACCTGCCTTTAGACCAAAAAAGAGCTTTTATTGTGTCATTTAATATTTTGTGCTGAAACCCTTTCCATTTATGACGGCCTTCAATCTTCGGGGGATACTCTCAATCAGATTTTTATAAATGTCAGGTGATATGTTCCTCCACTTGGCCTTTAACGCATCTCGACGATCTCGACGCCCACCTACCCGACGATCCAATACATCCCAAAGATGTTCGTAGGGTTCAGATCACCACTCTGGGCTGGCCAATCCAACTTTTCTACACCATGTCCTCAAACCACTCTGTTACTACCCGAGCAACATGGCATGGCGCGTTGTCTTGCTGATACAAGTATGGGTCTTCTCCGAAGTATTGCCATAATGTTGGAAGTGCAAAATTGTCCAGGATGTTCTGGTATTGCACAGCATCCATGGTTTTGTCGATAACGTCTAATGGGCCCAAGGCAAACCATGAAAGGAGCCCCATACCATGACACTGCCTCTACCAAACTTCATTGTTGAGAGGATACAATTGAGGGAATTGTTCCCTTGGCATTCGCCACACCCAGGAACAGCGATCAGACTGGTAGAGTGCGAACCTCGACTCGTCTGTCTATGGGACTGTTTTCCACTGTTCTACAGTCCAGGATTCGCGCTCCTTACACCATTTAATCGGCGTCTAGCACTTGTTGAGGTGATCAAGTCTGTCGAACTGTTGAGGTAATTCTGTTGAACGTGTCATCTTGCATGATCACTTTTGCAATTGTCTGTTCGAAGCCCAGTGTGCAGATTTATAGCAGGTTCTGTGATGTGTTGCATGCATAGGACCTGTTTCCCCATCCATGGAGGGGTGTCCGGATATTAATGTTAGGGCAGTGTATATACACTCAGTAATCCCTCAATTATGACCACTTATCCATAGCCGAGTGGTCAGGGGCATGAGTGCAGCAGTACACGCTCTTTGGTAGTAGTGCAGTAGTACGCACGACCGGGGTTCAAGCCCCTGGCTGCTAAATACGGTCGATCTGCCAGCCCGCACTGGACCAGCATGGCAGATTATGGTCCATTTCTCTCAACATGAATCATTGAGGAGGCTTCCATTTCTGCAGTGGATTGATAATGGCTACAGTTTACCTTTTTTTTTTTTTTTTTTTACCCAATGCCGTGTTGTACCACCGTTCACACGGATAACAGCCTCTATTTGCCTAGGCATTGACTCCCATAGATGTCTGAAGAAGTACATAGGAATTTGTAGCCATGCTGCCTGCAAGGCTTTCACAGTGTAGGAATTGATGATGGTTGCATGTCCATACACCTCACTTCCGGTTCCAAAACATCCCAAGGTGTTCAATTGGATTGAGGTCAGTCGAATTTGGAGGCAAATCAAGATGGGTGATATCTTCACTGTCTTCCTCGAACACTTATGCACCAAGTGGGCTCAATGACACGGCGCATTATCGTTTTGGAAGATCCTGTTTCTGTCCGGGAAAAGTGCGACATGGCAGGTTGCACATGGTCTTCTAAGGTTTGCCGGTAGACCTCACCAGTGTCTGCTCTGGTAGCACAGTGATATCGTCACCGTTCTCCCCCACACCGGGTGGAAAAGGCTCGGGTTCGAATCCCGTCGATGAAGCCAGGAACTTTAGTGAGCCTTTTTACCTCCGTGGCTGAGTTAGTCGGTCTCAGGTGTAGATAGCAAGGTTCTCTCCCCCCGGGTTTTTCGTCCATCAAAACAGGCAAATAGACCATAGAACACGCAATTTACAGATATACACAATGCACGGCATATGAATAAAGATATTCGGTAGCCTGATATGATAATTAAGACCTCACCAGTGAAACGTTGGTCCATACACACTAAGGGTTCAGTTCTTGCCAGCAAAACATGCCCAATATTAAGCAACCACCGGCACCTGCCAGTGGTTGCTTAATATGGGGCATGTTTTGCTGGCAAGCACCAGAAATTTTTCTGGGGCTTTTTTGACAATGTGGCTGAGTTAGTCGATTTCAAGTGAAGGTTGCATTATTTTTTGCTCCAGAGAACTCGTGTTTTTCTTCCAGCAAACGACTTCATTGTGCTGACACACTCTAACATATACACAGCTGTGTTGCTATAGACTGGCTAGAAATCGTCCTCACCCAAGAAATAAAAAAAAAGTAAAAATTGCTGGCACGGAGAGACGACATGATGAGGTTCTTTTTTGTATTTTTTCTGTATCCCTATGACAGTCCGCGCGGTAGCATAGTGGTTATAATCATCATCCTCCCCACACTGCGTGGAAAAGCCCCGGATTGGAATCCCATCCTGTGGCTGAGTTAATGGGTCTCAGGCGTAGATAACAAGGTTCTCTTCCCAGGAAACTCGGGTTTTTCATCTAGCAAAAACAGGCAAATCGACCAGAGAACATTTGCAATTTGTGGACGTGTTACATGGGCAGATGCGTTGTTTTCCGTTCCCGGGTTGCCCTAATATGTCACTTTACTTTGTACCTCTATGAGACTGTCAGTGGCAAATAATGTGAAACAAGATTCGTCAGACCTCGCTACACCTTTGTTCTGCTACAGTGACCACTGCCGTCTTTCACAACGCTAGTGAAATGTACACTGTCCTACCAAAAGTCTTGGACACCCTTCTGCTTTCAGGAAATCGTGATCAAATCTATTACATCTTTCTTTCTTCTTTTCATCATCATTTTCCTTCCTTCTTCATTTCTTCGTTCCTGCTGATGTCAAGATGTATACTTCTTTATCTGTCCCGTAGTGATGTCTTGTAAACTCCTCTGACTCAGTGGTGGCCATCGGAGAGTATAAACAAAAAAAATTATATCGGCTAACTCTTTCTTTCTGCCGTTAAAGAAATTGGAACGTTTGGGAGAGGGAAAAATTTTTAAGGGAAACAAATTGAGTTCTTCGTTGGAGATCCTTGCTGTCGTTAAATCGGAGTTTTAATTCGTGCAGAGTTTCTTCTGTTATAGAATTTCACCCAAAGTTACCGTATCACAAAGCAAAGATTGTGAATGCCAACGCCAAAGCAACTAAGGCCCTGAGGCACTGGCATATCGTGTCTGTAACTGTTGTATTCTTCGGTAGGTTTGCTGAACGAAGATTCCGAGTTTCCGGTTGTTGTCGTTGTTTAGGCTTTAGGAGCATTACCGTAGTACTTCGTGTACTTCGGCATACACGAAGGCCATAGTACTTCGTGTATACTGTCTGCAAATTGCGTGTGTTCTGTGGTCAATTTTCTGTTTCTGGACGAAAAACCCGAGAGAAAAAACCATGCTACCCTTGCCTGAGACCGACTAATTCAGCCACGTTGTGAAAAATAAAAATTCCTCAGGTCATCAAATTCGGGGTCTTTTCCACCCAGTGTGGGGAGGACGGCGATTCCTCCAACTGTGCTACCCATGAGGGTCTGAGTTTCCTGAACAACCGTATAACCCTGAGGATTAGAACAGGATTCGGACTCAGATGTCCCCCCTCCGGTGTTGTGAGGACTATTATAACAACTGTGGTAACTAAACAAGAGGGCGGTTTGAAGAGAATAACATCGAAACATTGCAGTGGCCAGCACAAAGTTCGATTTCAGTCCACTTGAATATCTTTGGGATGAATTGTAACATAGAATGAGAGCAAGATCAAGCCCGCCTTTTTCTCTTTTGGAGATCACAAACGCTTTAGAGAGTGAGTGAAGCACAATACCACCAGCTTTCTGCCAGAAATTAGTGAAAAGTCTTCCATGACGTACAGAAGCAGCTATTATGGCTAAAGCTGGACCAACACCCTATTAATTTTTGAGAATAAATATATGTTTTGTTTATAATTGTAAGGGTATCATAACTTTTGGTACACTGGTATAGTCCTTACGCGATCTTTTTTTGTCAAAAAAAAAAACGCTTTTGATATTCGTATCAATTTTTAGACGTGGGAATAAGAGAAATATTGATGGTACTGTAATTGGTTTCATATTTTTATAGCGAAGATAATGATGATCTTCGCGTAGTTCGAAATGAACTTATCTGAAATATGTTTCTTACAAGTAATAAAATACCAGCGAACCTCAACAATAGAAAGAATATTTTTTGTAGGCAATTCTCGACTTGATTTATTCGTCTCTCGCTACCATGGAAACAATCTAACTTTCGATAAGACCGTAGCTTTCCAAATTAACATCCACCAAGCTCATAATCATCCCTCATCTTGGTAGCCAAATGTAATGGTGTATTGCAAAAATAATGAGCCATTGGTTTACCCATTCATTGCACATCCCTGGATCATATTTCTCCAGGAATGTGCCGAAATTTAGATCAGTTTCGTCCATCAGATTTATTCCTTCCCCCGTCCCCCCAACTTGCTGGTAGTATCAGAGATAGCGTATGATAGAACGGCTGCCACTTAGATCTAAACAGTTCCAAGCATTTCGCTATAGATCACTATTAGCCCAACTGGTTGCCTATTACGGCATCCTAATGAGTCTAATGTTGTCCAATTTATAGCCACGTTACGCTCTGTTTCCCCTGTAAACCCTCCTTCTGGGAGAATGAAATGCCAGATTAGGCCTCGCGCATTTATTTAACTCAGGCCAACACCCTGGTCTCATGAATATTGTATGGGAGTGGATGAACAGTTGATTAATAATATCTTTCCTTTGCAACAACATAAATTTTGTTGGGCTGAGAGGTGCTACACATCGCTATAGAGAAATATTGACGGTAACATCTTTTTCACTTGTTTTGGGCGTCGATATGTTCTCGCATCTCCGCTGGGGGGTATCTATAGATCAATGCAAGGTGAGGACGGCAAGTAAGATGGTAAACGAGGCCAGTAAATCTGGAGAAAATCTTTGAAGCAAATCAAGGGCTTTCTTCCATACACAATCAATTTTTGACCGACCGGGGTAGAAATGTCAAGGGTGGTATGAAATACATATTCCATTAGATGTAAGCATGGGGTCTTTTGATGTGTGTGTTGCCGATAAACATAAGAAGCTTTCTTACAGAAGAAATCCGTGATTAGGCTTAAGGTCGCTACTATTTCGTGATACCTGAAATCTGGGATTTGCATTTGAAAAATCCCGTTCAATACATTTTTAGATACCGCCTTGGAGTTTGTGTTTTGTTTCTTCTTTCATTCTGTGTTTGCGGTGCTTATACATTCTTCGTGCCTCGATCAGACAGAAAAATTGTAGAATGCTAAAGTGGATAGTGGTGATACCTGCGTTGTTCGAAGGCTACTCAAATAATATTCGCTTATTTGACGGTCTTAATCAGCATTATTTTGGTCAAGTTACACTTTTTCACACTTAAGTACACTATTGTCTCAAAAATCTTGGGAAAGGAGCATGCAGTTAATTTTTTTTATTGCGACAATATTTTTACGAATATTTTTTTTTGTTTGTTTCAAAAATATATAATAGCACATTTACTTCAATTGTATTGAAATCAAACTGGTATATATACAAGCACGAATTGAGAATGTTTTTCTAGGGTAGGGACAGTGTAATGATGTTGAGATCTGCGTTACCGTAACATACCGTGATGATATAGTAATTGAAAGTTAAGCTCGAATTTAATTCGAATTTACAAAAACTTAATATCTTAAAATACGCATATTATTTTCCCCAAGTTGCTCAGACTCTGGGGGGGGATGCATCTGCCACTGAATGCGTGTTAATCTATAGTTCTCAATCTAAAAACAGTAAATCTCAATCTACAGGATAGTTTTTTTCCTAAAAATGTACATTTTTTTTTTTATACACATCAACAAGGCCTCTACAAACTGGCTTCTGTTTCCATAATAACAAAAATATTCGCTTCGGTTTCCACAGTAACAAAAATAATCTGCTTTCAGTTTCTATTGTAACAAAAAAATTCTGGTTTAGGTTTCCATAGCAGCAACATACCTATGATTACGGTTACTTAACCATAGTAATAAGAATGTGGTAATTTTATGCTTCAGTTTCTGTTCCCATAGCAACAGAATATGGTAATTTTATGCTTCAGTTTCTGTTCCCATAGCAACAGAATATTCTCATGTCAATTTCTAATTTTTCCATAGCAACAGAATATCCTCATGTCAATTTCTTATTTTTCCATAGCAACAATATCTGCATGTCAATTCCTTACTTTTCCATAGCAACAGAATATCTGCATGTTAATTTCTTATTTTTCCATAGCAACAGAATATCTGCATGTCAATTTCTTATTTTTCCATAGTAGCAAAAGTATGCCAATTTCCGTTTCTATAGTAATAAAAAAAAATTTAAAAAAAAGCAAGTTCTGTCTCATAGTAAAAAATATGGCGGATTTTGTGCTTGTCAGTTACTGTTCCTAGAGCAACCTTAATTTCATATCTTCCTGTAGTAACAAAAGTATTCTAGTTTCTGTTTCCATAGTAATAAAAAAAAATGCAAGTTTTAATTTAAATAAAGTATAATAAAATGATCATCCCGATTTTTAAACTTTATTACGAAACAAGTAACAAAGATCCAGTAAAAAAGTAAAGTACTGTATATTAATAAAAAAAAAAATCTAAATTTTGTTCCAGTTGAGATAAATACCTCTTTCTTCTGTAAGGGAGTGCTTGCTGTTTGCCCAGTTTTGAAAACAGTCTCTCTTCACGCCTTCTGCGAAAATTAATTTTTAAATTGGGAAGATCATTTGTATTCACCCTGTATTATGTTAACTTCTTGGACAAGCTTATTTTCTGTCACGTGTTTAAAAACCGCATTAAATACAATTCTACCAATTAAAGTAATCTTTTTCATCCAGCCAGTGCGCAAATTAATATGGCTGCCTGACTCTAGAACGCTATAACAGATAATCAAGGGATAACGTCTATTTATTGAACTAGATCCACCGCGTCTTTTAAGTGATTTCGGTGCGAGCATCCTGAGATTGTATTGCTCAATAAACCTCCGTATTTCGATGATTTCACCGCCCCCCACAGTTTGCTTTCCTTAATGCGATGACCTACATTTTCAATCCACCCGAAGTCGTGAGGGAATATGCAACTGCCACAGCTGATGCTAAATTCTTTCAAACATCTGCCCTTTAATGGATAGAAGTAACGGAGGGAAAGATTGCTGTCGCCAATGCCCAGCGTTCGTCCCCCCCACCCCCACATCTTCGGCAGATTCACATTTAATTGTCGACTATGATGTCAGCAACTGCTGGCGCCTCCTAAAGATTTGTATGATAGGATACTTCCCTAGCGGAGCACGACAAAACGACATTAGGGAACAGAAGAAATCGTCACCAAAAGATAAATAACGCTAAAACATCAAAACTTGCAGCCGAACCCCAGCAACAGCTTGCAGCACCAGAATAAGTGGTTGCCGCGCGAAATGAAATGGGAATTTAGTTTTGTTTCTTTGTAATGAAATCGACATCGACCGCGCGTGACCTGAAAATCGCGTGGGTAACAATGCGTTACTTCACACTGGTAACATTATGACGTAACAACAGATGCCAGCCAACAATGGAACACGAGCTGCAGCTGTTAGGCTATCAAAAAGTCGATTTCAACAATATACTTCTCTGCAAATTCCCATTAAGAAGCCGAAATTAAAAGCGAAAATGTTCAAACACAACTCCAAGTGATTTATCCCCATTAAGTCTGCTAGAAATTACGAAGTACCAATCACTGAAGAATTCTAAATAAATGTTCTTTTCCTTTAAAGCATCATTTGAGCACCTTAGCGATCAAATTATTTCCTTCTGTTGTTTACAGCAGCTAGTTTACGCGTCTGTAGAGTTTTTATAGTAACAGAAATTTCTAGCAGCATTTAATAAATCTCAGAGTATTGCTAAAATGTGCAAAAAGGACAATAAAAATCTTAAATCACTGTACTGATATCAATAGCATGATCGGCATATTCGTTGCCTATTGGCGAGCAGGAGTTGGTATCAGTCTTACCTTTTGGAATTTTTTTTCCCGACATCTCTCTCTCTTTCTTTCTTTCGGTCTCAATCTCATCGTATTTTTTCTCCTCTTTCGAACGTAGTAAAGAAATAAATTGCTATTTACTTTTTTTTTTACCTGCGGAAGAAAAACATTCTCGTGTAGAACGAAGCCGGGAGGAGATGGCGGGGGGGGGGGGGGGGAAGAAAGAGAGAGAGAGAGAGAGAGAGCGCAAATCCTATATAATTTAATTGTTCCTTTCAAGACAACTGGGCAATCTGATCAAAGCGCTATGCGATGTACTACAACATAGTAGAAGCTTCTCGGATCACTTTGAAAAAAAAAAAAAAAAAAAAAACAAAGCCAGGAGTTTTGGAGGCTGTTCTCTAAGTGTAGAATCTCTTTCTGTCCGTGTTTCTTCGGATTGAAACTTTCGTCACAAAACAGAAAATCCATGTTTTGAAACACGAGAAACTAAAAACAAACGAAAGCAGAAATGTTGATCTGTTTGTTCATTCTTGAATTTTTTTTTTTTCGTTTCTAAATTCCAGTTATTCATTCTACAGTAATAAAACATGTAGACAAATATTTTGTTTTCCCAGTTGTAAAGCTACATTTCTTCTCTTTTCTATTAATATAACAGTCTACATAATGCCACTTGTCAGTTTCTGTAGTAAAAATATATGCAATTTTTGTTTTTATAACAATATGCGAATTTCAGTTTCCATAGTAACAAAAATATAGGTCATATTCTGATTCCATTATAACCAAAATATGCAATTCCAGTTTCAATAGTAACAAAAATTATATGCCATTTTCAGTTTCCATAACAACCAAAATATACGATTTTTAGTTTCCATAGTAACAAAAATATCTTTTCAGTTTCCATAGTAACAAAAATGTTGTTTTCAGTTTCCATAGTAACAAAAATACTTTGTTTTCAGTTTCCATAACAACCAAAATATACGATTTTTAGTTGCCATAGTAACAAAAATATGTTGTTTTCAGTTTCCATAACAACTATGATAACTAGTGCCGATGTCGGTTTCCATAGTAATAAACCGTCATGTGGAAGTTAAGAAAGATGTATGTATACGTTTTAAAGATTTGGAGAAGATTTTTGATCGAGTGGGCTGGATTAAATTATTGAATATATGGAAAGCACAGAGATTGGAGGGGGAAAACAGTGATTATTGGAGACAAAAATTAATAGTTAGGGTAGGAGAAGGCGACACTAAAAGTGTAGAAAAAGGAAAGTGTTAGACAGAAGCGGTGTTTGTTTCTACTTTATATATAGCAGAAATGGTTGAAGAGGTAGTAGAGAGATAAGAATCAAGAATAAGAATTGCAATGGGTAAAACAGATTTTGAGTGGCAAAGAAGAATATTACGTTGGATATTAAAAATTAGTTTGAGGTAAAGACTGGTACGATTCTTGGGTATGGTATGTAGTACATTATGGAGCAGAGACATGGACACTAATGATGGAGATATTAGAAAATTAGAAAGTTTGGAGATATGGGTATAGATAAGAATGAAAAAGATAAGGTGTGTCGATAAAGTGAGAAATTAGGAGGTATTGAGAAAGGTGGACGAGATGAGAACGTTTGACTGAAATAATCACAAGATGGAAGAGAAATTGGGTTGGACGTGTGTCGAGAGCTGAAGGGTTGATGAAGGATGTTATGTAGGGAAAAGTTGAGGAGAAGAGGCCCTGAGGGAGATTGAGGAAAACTGTGACAGATGAACTGAAAGAGAATGGTGGATATAGGGAGACGAAGAAGAGGAGTAGTTTTTGAGAATGCGTGGACTTGTTCTTAGTAGAACACTGGTGATGATGATGAGTCAGAAAAATATATCATTTTCGGTGTCCATAACTACCAAAATATGCCAATTTTCAGTTTCCATATTAACTAAAAAGATGTGTTTTCGTAGTAGCAAAAAGTATGCCGATTTTAGTGTAAATTTCTGTTTCCATAGTAACAAAACAATGTCAAATTTCAGTTTCCACATAACAAAAAATGCCAATTCCAGTTTTCATGGTAACAGCGTTATAAATAGCAATAAAACGACTTTAGTTTTCATTTTTCATAATGAAACGATTTTCAGTTACGATAACAACAAATGCCGTTTCTCAGTTTTCATAGTTAAAAAAAAAAAAAAAAACAGTTATACATAGTAAAAAGACGAAGTCAGTTTTCATTTTCCAACTGTTATAAAAAGAATAAAACAATTTTGGCTTTAATTCACAACGAAAGTAACAGTATATCTATTGTGACATTTTCTCTTTTCGAGCAGTAAAAATTGCGCCAGATTTACCAGCACAGACATAAAAAAAAAAAAAAATCATATTATTATAGTCACCCGAGAAGTATATCATCTACCAGTGTATGATGTGTGTAAATTGCATGTTTTGCCTGGTTGGTTTGCCTTTTTTACTGGGCGAAAAACAAAAAATCCAGTAAAACATGGTTGATTAAACGGGGAATAAACCTTGCTATCCTCTCCTGAGACCGACTAACTCAGCCACGGAGTAAAAAACATCCCATAAAAGTTCCCTGCGTCATTGACAGGATTCGAACACTGGACTTTTCTATCCGTTGTGGTGAGAATGCTGATTATAACCACCGTGCTACCCATGAAGGCACAGTATAAACATAGTTTTAATACTATCGACTGGTTAGCTATAGGCAGTTTCAACAATATTGACACTTTTAGCTGTAGACATCGCTAGAGATTCACCATGGATTGCTTCCATATTGACTAATTTCTGTATCCATAGTAACAAAAAGATATCAGTTTTCTATTTGTTAATTTCCGTTTCTATGGGAATATGACATTCATATGACGTTATCCTTCCATCGCAACAGAAGTATGCATATCTGTTTGCACAGTATGATTTTTCCACTTTTTGTTTCAGTATCGAAATTTTTGCAGTTTCTCTTTCCACAGTAACAAAATTTTTGCAGTTTCTCTTTCCACAGTAACAAAATTTTTCCACTTTTTGCTTCAGTATCAAAAGTTTTTCAAAATTCAGTAAGGATGAGCAGTTGTTGAGAGTGTTCGAGCCTAGAATTTTGCGAAAGGTTTTTGGGCCGTACAAGACATTGACCTGGAAGATCAGAATGAACCATGAACTTGACAATCTTCTTCAGGGTGCAGACATCGTCAGATTTGTGAAGAGCCAGAGACTTGCCTGGTTGGGACATGTTATGAGAATGGATGATAGCTCAACAACTAAGAGTATAATGAAATGGAAACCTAATGGTAGGAGGGCGAGAGGAAGACCGCGAAAAGATGGAGAGATGACGTAGAAGAGGACTTAAAGATCATGAGAATAAAAAGTTGGAGAAGTTTGACTTCTGGGAGGGCTTATTGGTGGAACATCGTTGAGAAGACTAATACACCTTGGATTATAACGCCAGAAGAAGAAGAAAAAGAAGAATCAAAATTTTTCCACTTTTTGTTTCAGTATCAAAATTTTTCCAGTTTCTCTGTTCTGCAGCAGCAAAAGAGGTGCATATCAGCTGTAATAAAACACGTATGTATTAGTTTTTATTTTCTTTCTATAGTAATAAAAAAAAATAAGAGTGCACATCAGTGCTTGTTTCTATGGCAACCAAACATATCTGTCACTCCATTATCTTGAGCTAAATGGTGAAGAGCATTTGGGATACATTGCGACTGTTGGATATTACGTTTATTGGGAAAATTCTCGGTAAAACGACTCTTTTTAAATGGTTCGCGTTATTGATGAAATGGGCAAAAGTTAAGGGCAAATTCTTTTTTGCATATGCGCAACTTTCATTGCCTGGATTTCCTAAACCATTGACGCGACAGGAAATGCCAAAGGCTAATGTTGCGTTAAGTGGTGGGTCTACTTGTGACAACGTGTCGGAACACTCGGAGTGGCTCGTTGAAAATGGCTGACAGAAACCGACTGGTTATTTAGTCGGAAATTTAAATGAGCTCCTTTAGGGTTAGGAAGGAGAATCCAACTTTGTGTCAGCCACAGTTATGTTTGAGTAGGAAAATCGATGGAAGTGTAAAGCACCGAAGAGAGCTTAGCGATAAGGCACCCACAACAAGTTGTCTTATCACGTATCCATTATTCATTGGGGGGGATAGCCGATATTCTCTTAGGTCGCCTGCACTTTTGTCATCCGCTTATTACTGGGGAACACCGATCAGTTACCAGCACGCACCTGACGTCGAAACACACACACGTGCTACGAAATGATGCTATGCGGCGGTGTTCCCTGACAATATGGTGTCACGGAAACTGTCTTGTCCGAATAATGGTCGGCGCGTGCTTTTGACATTGACGATTTAATTAGTGGTTCGTGTTCGTCTGCTACGGAGACAAGAGAAACGCCTGGTGAGGGGTGCCGAAAGCAGGTAGGGAATGATTTATGGTCACTCGATGTGTATTGCTCAGGGATGCTTTGGTCCGGTTCTGGGTCATGTGGGTTGAAGAAATCATAACCACACACCATGTGTCATCTGCTATAGCAGAAGGCGTAAAAATCAAGGCTTCGTTGTGTTTTTCTGGAATAAATCTGTATAGAGACACGCAACCCTAGCCAATAAATCAAAATACAGATTAAAAATCTGTATTTTGATTAAATACAGATCTTAAAAACGAAGATGATTCGTTTCTAAGATCCTTTTACGAAAATTTTGATTAGAAAGGTAGTTACAATTATGTCATGGATAATTGTCTCTAAGAAGCTCTGATACTTTTTTTGATGTAGTGTCATAAAAAGTTATTTGTTTTTAATAGTAGCGTAGCTAGGGTGAGGCAGGTGGGGCACGTGCCCTGAGCGCCAAATTTGGAAGGCGCCATTTTTATGGTTAACAAAAAAATGCAAAATTTCCAATTTTTGTATTTTCCAAGGGGCACCGTTTTTTTAATTT
Source organism: Mastigoproctus giganteus (assembly GCF_048544385.1). NCBI lineage: Eukaryota > Metazoa > Arthropoda > Arachnida > Uropygi > Thelyphonidae > Mastigoproctus > Mastigoproctus giganteus. The sequence goes on from NC_143581.1 coordinate 14,858,392, forward strand.
TTGCCTTGGGCGCCATCAATGGTAGAATGCAGTAACACCTGGAGAAGAAATTTTTAAAATATGTTCTCTGAATTCAATTGCATAAGTAGTTGCCCGGATGGCTCAGTCGGTAGAGCATTAGGCTTTTAACCTAAGGGTCCAGGGTTCGAGTCCCTGTTCGGGCGCAAATTTTTTTTTTTTTTTTTAAATCTTTCCTTTTTCTCTGTTGGTTTATATCTGGCTAATTTCATTACCAGTTATTGTAAAGTAATTAAGTAAACTAATAACTACCAAATAGATTTAATTTAAATTATAATAAACATAATTAATTAAACAAATATTAAAATACTTGATTTATTAAACTAAATTAATGTAATTAATATACTGATTTAGTTGTAGGGGTTTTTAGACGTATCAGAAACTTAGGCTGCATTGCACATATAATAGTAAATTGTATGTGTGGTCGATTTGCTGGACGATAAACTGGAGTTTCCGGGAGAAAAAAAAACCATACTACCCCCCACTCGCCTGAGACTGATTAAATCAGAAACGTTTCTGATTTAATTAAAAGACTCATAACTCAAGTCTTTTCCACTCGGTGTGGAAGGACAGTGATTATACCAACTATGCTACCCGCGAGGGATGCTGATTTGGCCCAGAGTGCCAAGCGGTTTCTCTAGTGCGATTTTCTAGTGTTTTTCCTAGGGCGAGTACTAGCTTTTTTCATAAACTTCTGCTGACTGTTTGAAACGTTACTACCTTCCCCTAGCAACGTCACTGCTACCCCATCTAGAACATACTGCTCTCTTCTGCTCGCTTGGTCACTGGTTGGCATCACTCCTGCCTTCATGTGGTGGCGCTGGTAAACCTGGCGAAAATTCAACCCTCAGGGCCAAAAGAATTAAAAGTGGACATTAATAATTTTCCACGGTCAGAGCCGAAGAGCTGTCAGCACGACAATCACGAAACTGGCCATCACTTCTCTATGTCGAAAAGGCTAAAAAAGGACGTAGAAAAGCAGGAAAAGGAAGAATGGATTATCATCTTTTCTAATAATCCATTCTCTTTTGCACAACCTGTTATCAAGCTTCCCTTTTCATCATTCAAAGATGCCTCGAAAATTCAGCAACTTCACCGAAAATGGTGAACCGTCTCCAATCCGGGGGAAGGGGGGACTTACTAATAGAGACCTTTCACTCGAGACACTCTGAGGTATTATTACGACTCACAAAGAGTCATGATACAAAACGACGGCATCTTAATCCCAACAAGAAGGATAATTCCTTCAGTTCCACAAATCTACCAGCTTTAGTGGAAGCAGGTTATTTGAACTGCTGCATTCGGCCCTTTATTCGGAACCCCCTAAGATGCTACAAATTCCAGAAATTTGGTCACTCCCAGACAGACCATGGAGAGGCAATATAACCGAACTGTAGGTGAAAAACTCATTCACAATCAAAATGCAAGATACCAACTTTGCAATTTCTTAATTGCAGGCAACCATCCAGCATACTCCAAAGATTGCGAACTCTGGAAGTTAGGGGAAAAAATACAAAAATATAAGTATGAAAATAGTTTTTTATCTAGAAGCAAGAAAACAGATGAAATTATGTATGCTACAAAAGCACTTATGCTTTGGCTACCTACAGTCGCCAATCAATACGTTAGACAAAAGTGTGGATCTATCCAGCCATATCGATCTCAGATTGGGCTCGATCAGTACTCTCGATTCAGCACCAATCTAAACCACACCTAGTTGACCAAAGCAATAGCACGCCATTCATAGTTCTTTCTCAAAGTCTTCCTCATCATAAAGTAGCAGAGAGATCGCAAAAATCAGATCTTGTTGAAGTTAAACAAACACACACATCAAACACGGATACAGATGATGCGAACAATCAAAAAGAATTACTTGAAATATATGCAGATGATGATATGGAAGATAGCAATGACTCAAGATGTCCCACTTTTCCCAGAAAAGAAAAATCAAAACTTGACCATTATAAACAATATGCTTATAAAAAGCAGACAGATTCATCTTCCTCTTACAAAACCAAATGATGGAAAACATCATTCAATGGAATTTCAGAGGTTTTCGCATCAACATCCATGATATCCATGAACTATTTCACCGTTACAATCCTGTTGCCACGTGCTTATAAGAAACGAATCTGATACCTCTAGACTCCGGTTCGATAGAAAATTATATTATCATCAGGTAAGATAGAGCTGACAATAATAGTGCTCATGGAAGAGTAGCCATACTCTTGGATTCAAGAGTCCCCTCTAGACGCATTAAAAGCGACTTAGAGCAAGAGCCCATTATATCAGATGGAAAACAAAACAAAGAAAAAAAAAATGGATGAAATTTCCCTCTTCAGTTAATAAAAATATTGATATCAGACTGATCTGGTGAAAAATAAAACAGTTAAGCGGTAAATTTCCTCCATTATCTATTCAACTACTTAACTGGAATGGACAGTAGCTCTCTACTCCTACAGAAATCTCAAATGTTCTAGGAACCTTATTTTCTCAGTTCTCCTGCTTGTAATCAATCATTTCAAAAAATTAAAGTTTTAACTGAGAAATCCAAACTGAACTTCACTGTGCTTTGCCTTATAATCAAATATTTACCATGTTTGAACTGCACCAATCTCTTATCAACTCAAGGAGCATGCTGATGGCCAGGATTGGATATATTATGTAATGCTTCAAAATCTAGATCAAAATGCTTTATTGCTGATCTTTCTTAATTGAATCTTCACTGAACATACATTCGTATGTTGGCAATCCCAAAACCCCGTAAAGATCGTTCTGTTCCTCACAACTACAGACCAATATTTTTTATCAAATGTCTGAGCAAAACTCTCGACAAAATGATACATCATCGTCCCACTTGGTATCTTAAGTCTCGAACCAATTTGGATTACGAAAAAATCGACCATCACCGGATCTCATGATTAAAGCCGAAGCAAACATCAGGAATGCTTTCATCAATAATGGAAATCTCGTCATGATCTGTGTTGAGATTGAGAAAAACCTTTGACACCATGTGGCGTTTCTGAATCTTAAAGGATCTACATTCTCTTGGACTGAGAGGCCATTTACCACATTTCATCCTAAATTTCCTTTAACCCAGATCCTGTCAAGTCCGGTGTTGGCGAGCTATCGCTAAAAACTTTGTTGTCTAAGAAGGAATCCCACAAGGTTCTGTTCTCAGTGCTATTTTATTCGCAATTAGAATGAATCATATAATCAAAATCATTACTAAATTCGTTGATTCATACATTTACGCAGATGATCTCGGAGTTTCCTATCATTCTCAAAACGTGAACTACATTGAGCGACAACTGCAAATATCAATAAATTTTATCCAGCTATGGATGACACAAAACGGTTATAGACTATCCAGCCAGAAATCTACTGCAGCTGTACGAGATGGTAAATTCATCCTGAGCATGAATTCCACTTGGATAACCATCGTCTTCCAATATCAAAGAAAAAAATGAACTTGCTCAGAGCCTTATCAGCCACAACATGGAGAGAAGATCGTTGCACCTTGCTTCACTTATCAAAGTTCATAATCAGATCTCATCTGGACAACGATGGTTATGTTTTCGATTCTTCTAGGGAAAATGCTTTATCCCGCCTCAACCGTATTCAACACTCAACTCTCAGGATAGCTCTAGGTGCTTTCAAAACATCTCAAATACAAAGTCTATATGTTGAAGCCTATGATTCTCCTTTAAATATCTCTTAATCCAAAAGAGCATAATATACACAGATTCGCAAAGCGCTCTATTAGCTATGCAAAACACCCTCCCATCTACTCATCCCTTACTAAAGGTCATCAGAACAGAATTGATTCGTCTCAGAGAGCATTGACAAAAGGTTGTCTTCTGCTGGATACCAGGCCATAGTGGAATACTAGGAAATGAAATCGCGGATGCTGCTTCCAAACGTCCATCCAGCACAGCCCCAAAGAATTTTCTAGTACCGTTCACTGATTACAAAATGAATACACGGATATTTGACTATTGTAGATCATAATCTGTTTAAAATAAAATTAAATGGCTGCCATCTTGAAACAAGATGGCAGCCATTTAAATTTATTTGAACCATACACTAATTTACAGTTTCATGTTTATGCAATCCAAAGAAAATTTACAGTGCATGTGATCACTGTATACACACATTTCTAGATGTAATCTGTTCACTTCCTGCTTACTTTCGAACTATGGTATTCATTTTCGAAATGCAATGCTGACACCTAGTGGCAAGATAGGAAATTGCATGCGATGTTAATAGCAGAGTTTACAGAGTAGGAGCTATTTCCTTTCTATAAAGGAAGTGATTATAATCTGGCCTATTTGAGATATTTTTCAAGAAATTGTTATTCTTAATGCTCTTGTTTCTTAATTTTGGGATTTTTTTTAATGACCTCAGGACTCATGATCGTGTCATTTCAGCTGACACTATTATTTTAATGTGTCAAAAGGTTCAAAATCATTGACTATGGTAGTCAATTAACAACTTCTTCTGGGCAAGTACCATAAATAATTAATGGTTTTATTATTGCTTCACTTAATTCTGATGCACAAACTTTATTGCGAGAGAGAGAGAGCAGGACCTTGCCGAGCCATTTTAGTACCTGAGGCAAGAATGAAAAATTGCACCCTCCTCTAAAATATTTTAAAAAATATGACCTATTTAAAATGCATTTCTAATAAAATAAAAGGATGTAAAAAAGTAAAATAAAACTGTTTAAAGTGATTTTTATTCCCTTGAGCAGTATTTATTATAAATATATAACAGATTTATTTATGTGTCATTCCATTTCAAAATTATTTAATCTTTCTTTTGGCGCCCCTTTCAGCTTTAAACCTGAGGCAAGAGCCTTGTTCGCCTCACCCTTGGCATGGCTCTGAGAGAGAGAACTATAAAATTGAAACTTTTGCTATTCATGGGCAATTTTTGTTTAACTCTTGATCTGAAGTGTTTTGCTAAATATCCACTTGATGTTTTGTCAATGTTTGTTAACTAACCAATTTTGGGATTTTTTTTAAATTTTTGTTACCTATCCAATTAATATTTTGTTTTTTGGTAAGTATCCATCTTGTTAATTTTTGCTTAACAAGCGAATTAGTGGTTTGTTAAATTTTTTTAATTTTTGTTAATTATCTAGTTTTTGATATTTTGTTCATTTTGTTAACTACCCAATTAATGTTTTATCAAATGTTCAGTTTTTTTGATATTTGGTTTGTTAATTTTTGTTAACTTTCCAGTTAATGTTTTGTTAATTTTGTTAAACATCCAATTGACCTTTTTATTTTTTGTTAACTATCCAATTTATTAAGTTTTCTCAACTAGCTAGTTAATGTTTTGTTATTTTTTGTTCTATCCAATTAATGTGTTTTTTTTTTTTTGACTATCCAGTTTTTCACGTTTAAACAAACAATTGTTCATTTTTTGTCAACTATCCATTTAATGTTTGTTTTTTCTTTTTTGTTAACTAACGACTTCATTTTTTGTTAATTAGCTACTTCACTTTTGTTAAATACGCATTAGGTTTGTTTTGTTCATTTTTTGTTAACTAGTTAGTTGGTGTTTTGTTAATTTTTGTTAATTGTTATTTATTTTTGTATATTTGTAAATTTTTTTAAGCTTTGTTATTTATTTTTTTAACTATCCAATTATTGTTTTCTGATTTGTTAACCATTCAATTAATGTTAACTATACAGTGATGGTTTGTTTTTGTGTACTACTCACTTTATTCATTTTTGTTAACTCGCTAATTGATGTTTTGTTAACTATGTAGTTTGTTTTGTTCATTTTTTCGTCAACTATACAGTTAGTATTTGTTTCTTCACTTTTGTTATCTATCCAGTATATTCATTTTTTGGTAACTAGTTAGATGGTGTTTTGTTTTTGTCAACTATCCAATTTATTCATTTTTTAACTAGTAAGTTCATTTTTTGTTAACTACCCGTTTTTTTTTTATTTTTGGTTAACCATCCAGTTATTTGTTTTTCAATTTTGTTAACTATCCAGTTTATTCATTTTTTGTTAACTGGTTAGTTGTTGTTTTGTTAATTATCCAGTTTTTTACGTTAATTATTTAGTTTTTTGCAGAGTATCCAATGAATGTTTTGTTAATTTTTGTTAATTATCATGCTTTTATGTTTTGTTCGTTTTTTGTTAACTATTCAATTAACGTTTTGAAATTATGCAATTGATGGTTTGTTTTTTGTCAGCGATCGATTTTATTAATTTTTTAACCAGCTAATTGACATTTTATTAACTGTCTAGTTGATAGTTTGTTAAATAGCCAGGTTGCTGTTTTGTTAAATAACTAGGTTGGTGTTTTGTTTTGTTAATTAGCTAGATTGATGTTTTTGGTAAATTTTGTTAAATAGCTAGGCTGATGTTTTTGGTAAATTTTGTTAAATAGCTACGTTGATGTTTTTGGTAAATTTTGTTAGCTTTCCAGCTGTTTTGTTAATTTTTGTTATCTATCCGGTTGATGCTTTATCATTTTGTGTTAGCTATTCAGTAGACATTTCGTTCACTTTTTGTTAAACGCTGCTTTTTTTAAAATTTATAGCTGTTTCAGCTAAGTGTTGGCTTCTCTCCCACTTCATAAATGTCTGTGGTTTCATTATTCTTACTATCTCTAACCTCACAACGACCACATTATCCAGAATCAGAGAGAAAGATGAACTGGAGGGGGGGGGGGCGAGACATCACTTGGTGCATTGCCCTTGTTATCCGGAATAAATAATTCATAGACCGATAGGCAAATGCTTACCTGCATCTCGATCATCACTTCCCACCTGGGGTCAATAATGTCAACTACCAAAGGTGCTGCCACCTAGTGACCGCTTCTGGAATCAACCAACAGAAGTCGAATTATTCTAAATGCTGTAGATATGACGCTATAGACCTACTATACGTTTATATATTTTTGAACTTTGAGAATTACCTCTACCCAATTCGGTACACGCATGCGCTTTGAGTGGCATGCAGCCGAGACAAGTAAAGTTGAGATTATTAAAAATGGCTTCACGGTTCAGAAAACTGTGTGCGGATCATTAGTTATGTCAGCGCCATGTGGCGTGTAGCTTTTCCCTTATAGATGTTTTCGTGTCCGGAGGGCTGTATGGGCCTCCTACTTTGTTTAGAGAATGCGTGATGGATGTTAGAAGAAGTGTACGTGCATCTCGATCACGTGACCTAAAAAACTAATTTCTAATATTTTGAAATACTGCTCGCTAACGCGCTCAGTGCCTGTGAACCTGGCAACTAACAAGAGAAAGAGAAAGAGAGAGAGAGAGAGAGAGAGGGAGAGCTGCCATAACTGGCTGTTCTGATGATGGAGTGATGATAGATGGCAACCTTTAACCCCAATGTGTGTTCGTAGTGGTCACTGTACTTTCCCATAGGACACACATACGACCGTGTACCATACATCATGACTAGAGAGCTATGTCCATGTCTACACCAGATGACAAGTACTGCATCCACATCGTCTCAACGGGCGGGGTAGTTGTACTAAGCCACACCATTTCCTCCGGAGTGTTCCTCTTATGTCACTGATGAAATCCTGAAGAGCGCTCTGTAGCGGAAGTCACTTCCGTCAGCTACAACCGGACCAAACATCTCACCCCATTCTCCAAAGCAAAACACACAATGAGAGCCATCAGTAAGGACAGACGTGAACAAAGAAAAAGAATCATTTGGGGCTTTTGTTATAGCAGTAATGTGCTGCCAAACTACTTTTTGAATGTAGGATTTTCATTTTAACCTACACGTGTCATTTTAAGTTTATTTAAATTGTTTTGGAGATTTGTACAGCGTTTCTTAATACTATTTTTTTAAAACTGTTTGTGTATAACGTGCACTTTTATTTTGTGTGTTTTTTTCCGCCAAACGATAATTTTCTGCTGCTTTTTTAACCATAACTTTCTTTGTTAGAATTTCATTTATCCAAACAATTAAATTGATCCTCGTGCAATGAACTTAACGTGTCAATTTCGCTTTTTCTAAATTTTTCGTCAAACGATAATTATTTGTTGCTTTTTTTAACTTGTTACTTTCTTTGTTAGAATTTCATTTATCCAAAAATTAAATTGATCCTCGTCGATTTCACTTTTTTCACGTCCATTTAATGTCCATTTCGTCCATCACATGTCCATTTCACTTTTTCTAAAATTTTTTTTCACCAAACGATAATTTTCTGCTGCTTTTCAACTTGTCATTTTCTTTGTTAGCATTTCATTTATCCAAAAAATTAAATTAATCCTCGTGCAACGAAACCTAACATGTCAATTTCACTTTTTTAAAAATTTTATTTTCGCCAAACGATAATTTTCTGTTGCTTTTTTAACTCAACACTTTCTTTGTTAGAATTTCATTTTATCCCAAAATCAAATCAATCCTCGTCCATTTCACTTTTTTAACGTCCATTTCGTCCATCACATGTCCATTTCACACTTTTTAAATTTTTTTTTCACCAAACGATAATTTTCTGCTGCTTTTCAACTTGTCACTTTCTTTGTTAGCATTTCATTTATCCAAAAAGTTAAATTAAACCTCGTGCAATGAACCTTAACATGTCAATTTCACTTTTTTAAAAATTTTGTTATCGCCAAACGATAATTTTCTGTTGCTTTTTTAACTCTTCACTTTCTTTGTTAGAATTTCATTTATTCCAAAATTAAATCGATCCTCATGCAATGAACCTTAACATGTCGATTTCAATTTTTCTAAATTTTTTTTCACCAAACGATAATTTTGTTTATTTTTTAACTCGTCACTTTCTTTGTTAGAATTTCATTTATCCAACAATTAAATTGATCCTCGTGCAATGAATTTTAACATGTCACTTTCACTTTAACAATACTTTCCCAACCTTTATTTGATTGTTGCCTTCGATGTTAATTTCATTCTTCTTTAACAATGAAATTTGTTCACGTGAAATGCTTTTAACTGGCAGAAGTAATTGTCAACAATTAAAGTCGACTAATTTTATTGTTAAATTCTTAATTTCAGTGAATTTTTTCCTACACTAATTCTCTTCTCTTCCTAAGCCACTACGCCATTACAAAAGAACTCGACATTGTTCCTTTCCTCGGCTCTCTCTTTCAAAATTCCTTAAGCTGTCAACGAATTACTAAAGAAATCTTTACACAACTGACCAAAATAATAAGCCCGAAGTATATTTATTAAATTTAACAGTTGATTTTCTTTTCTGAAGCATTAGTTTTTTTGCATGCTACTTCTAGTTCATTGCCATGTTGATGGTCGATTAGATAATATTCCAACGTGACGCATGCGCATGACAGAGTGACGCATTGAATTATGTAAAATTTAAATTATATGATAAATTGTCTGTTGCTTGTTGTTGCTGTCTCTCTATTGCTCACAGTTAAACATACTTTTTATTAATCGAAGTCTGTAGTGTGTACCAAGACATGTTTAACATTCATACCATTTTTCAGCAACTTTATATGAAAATAAAGTGAAAAATACATCAATACGTTTCAAGCCTAGAATTTCTAGACATTAAATAAATACAAGTATACACATTTCTCTTTCTGTCTAGCCAGTTAAAAGGGAAGCCGACTTTCACCTAATGCTACAGACTTTGACATGAATTGGCACTTTGGTCTCCCACAGGAACGCCCTAAGAGCGTTTGGCAGTTTCTTCTACCTTACTTTAACTTCAAGGAACTATTTCTCAGATCTCTGATTAAGTGAAAAACGTATTTCTTAAAAATACATTCATGGTGGGTGAATATTAATCGTAACTACTTAGCGTAATGAATACACTACCAGTAAAAAAGTACTAGAACACCACCTATAGAAAAATAATGCCCATTTTATATATAAGTATGTAGAGGTAAATGGTCTGAGAAAGAAAATATGCGGTGCTGCCACCTGTTGGTTTGCATGTCAATCAGAACTATACGGTCCTCTTAGCACGTGATCACTTACAGCTGCGAAGCTATCTTTTGCTTATTCCAATTCACACAAGCTCTTTTTCAGATCGAATATAATTCTTACTATAATATGATAAATCCGCGTGTATCCACTGGATGTTAGTAATGCGTTCCGTACATCAATATTTCCAACCAGAAGCTGTCCAACTTCCAAAGGAAAGAAAAACATATCCTTCATAACTTCTTAATCGTTGACAGGGGCATAGATTCTCTAGGGAGGATTGAATCTGCTGAGGCCAGTTGACTTCTGATTTTTCGTCAGCAGATTTCACAAGGGATGGGTACCATGTGACTCCAAGTTACCTTAATCTCTTGGCGTGATCGAAGTATCACCCCACTGGGAATTATGGAGTAAAAGATGGAGATAGAGCTGGTGCTAGTTAAAAATAGCACAGAAATCCTCACGCATTAAGATGGAATACGAGAAATGTGTTTCAAGACATGAAGGAGTTTGGAATCATACCAAATTGCATTTATATTTCAAAGTGTAGGATTTTAAAGTATTTCTATGTGATTGGGGTGCAGGGTCGCCCCCAGAAGTTCCGGATTTGTTTTTGGGATTTTGGAAAGTGGTGCCACATACCGGCAATTTGACAAAGTATCTTAAAATGAGTATTAATGCAATCAGGACCATCTGGAATACTTGAAAAGTTCTGTATGATTTGAGAAATAATTTGCAGTGCTGCCCTCTGGTGATACACACGACAATTGCTTTATGGTTCTCCTTTTATAGAGTTATCGTATAGATGCGAAGTTATGTTCAGCTTAATCCACATGTGTAATAATATATATCCAGCCCACACTACACCAGTTGCTAGATGGGGTCAGTTGGATTATCGTGTCACTGTGATGGTGGTTCCAGAATCCTCATGCATAATAAAATACTTCACTTGTGACAGCCGTTTCGGTTGAGAAAGTTAAATAATCATGCAACTGTGGCGCTCTGGTCACCTCAGCTGCCATTGTGATCGTGACAGAAGAATTACTTTGAGTTGAAAATTTTAAATTTAACGCTAAACTGGTCTCAACGCGAAAGAATTATTTTCATTTACTGCTCGAAACACTACAAAAATCGTAACAATGTCCATGATCAGTATTATAAATCAATAATTAATTTGGTTGTGAATATTGTGTTCAATGTTCTCAGGGGAATTCAATTGATGAATTGGCGACTTATCTCCTCATGGACGCCCTTTTCTATTCTCAGTAGACGAGTCGCCCTTCTTTGGAAGCTCAAGGAAGCCCAATATCTTTACTAAATACAAACATAAACACTAGGATCCAAATGCGATCTCACCACTGACATATAATGCCTGACCTTCCCAGTTTATTAGGACTATGGAGGTTTAATCATACGTGAATCTGGCATATCAGGAACACCCGGCAATTGTATGTTTAACCCCTTATGGCCAGGGAATTTTCAAGATAAAAATGGAACCAATTTTGGGAAGACTAGGAAGACTTAAAAGCATCTGCCCTGGTCAACCCAATTCTGAATAAAATTTCACTGTTCTACCATTTCTTCATAATTAACATCGAGGAAATTAGAAACAAGTCCGGCCCTAGCATGGACCTCAAAGGACCAGAGATTGGTCCTTTGAGGTCCATGCTAGGGCCTCAAAGGACAGAGATTGGTCCACTCTGAAGAATAATCATAACAGTTTCTCTGCCTCCTGTTCTTAATCTCTCCTGTGAACTAATGATTACTTTTTTGATTTTGATAATTTTGAGTTTTAATAATTAATTAATTTGATAATTTTGATAATTCATTTTAATTTTTTATGATTAATTAATTTGATAATTTATATATATATATATTTAATTGTAATAATTTTTATAGTTAAGTTTAATTTTAATAATTTTTATAGTTAATTTTAATAATTTTCGATTTTTTCATGACTGATATTTTTTATATTTCGGTTACTATTCTGATAGTTAATTTTGATTATTTTGATAACTTTGATGCTTTGATGATTTATTTATTTTGATGATTTTTACAGTTAATTCTGATGAGCTTTGTAATTAATTTTATAATTCATTTTGATAATTAACCTTGATATTTCTGGTTTTAATAAATCGTGATTTTTTGATGACTAATAATCTTGAATTTTGATGATTTTTATAATTCATTTTGATGTTTATGGTTATTTTAAGAATTAATCTTGATGATTTTGATAATAGATTTTGTTTTTCATGATTTTCGTAATTAATTTTGATTATTTTGATAATTAATCTTGATATTTTGATGATTTTAATAATTAACTTTGGTATTTTTGATGATTTTTATAATTGATTTTTATTATTTTTATGGTTGATTTTGATGTTTTTGATTATTTTTATAATTTTGATTTTTTTTTGACGATTCTCGTAATTAATTTTGAAAATTTTGATCAGTCTTAATTTTTTGATAACGTTGATAGTTAATCTTGATTCTTGATTTGGATAATTTTTACGCTTATGATGACTATGATAATTAATATTGATCTGATGATTTGGATAATTCTCTTAATTAATTTTGATTATTTTGATAATTAATCTTGATATTTCGATGATTTTAATAATTAACGTTGGTATTTTTGGTTATTTTTATAGCTGATTTTGATGTTTTTGATTATTTATGTTTTTGATTATTTCCATTTGAAAATATAGTTGATTTTGATCTTTTGATTATTTTTATGTTTTTGATGATTTTCGTAATTAATATATAATTTTAATATATAATTGTGATGTTTTTGATTATTTTTATAATTAATTTTGATGCCTTTGACGATTCTCTTAATTAATTTTGATTATTTTGATCAATAATCCTCATTTTTTTGATAACTTTGATAGTTAATCTTGACTTTTGATGATTTTGATAATTTTTACACTTGTGATGACTGTGATAATATTGATTTGATGATTTTGATAATTTTTACACTTGTGATGACTGTGATAATATTGATTTGATGATTTTGATAATTTTTACACTTGTGATGACTGTGATAATATTGATTTGATGATTTTGATAATTCTCGTAATTAATTTTGATATTTTTGATTATTTTGATAATGAATTTTGGCTATACAGGAACATTGAATTGTTTCTGCATCATAAAACATTTCATTAATAAGTTAGAAACTTTGGGTTTTCGTCTGTTGAAGAATTTTTAATCGGGTCAAAAGTATATTTAATGCAAAATTATTGGTTGTTCTTTCGATGGATTCAACGAACAGAGATGTTCATTTTCCATCTAATTCTTGCAATTTCGCATTCCGGTTGGGCGCTGACAGTGTGGCCAAATTTAGTTAGAAAAGAACGCAGCAGTGCTGTTTAAGTTATTGGCGAGTAGTGAGTACATAAGCAGTTCTGACTTCATCGTTTCCTTCTAATCTACCGCATACATTTGGATTGATAATTATTTTCTGCGCCATGCTTTTAATTGACTGTTGTTAGGACAATTAATTGGCAGACCGGCCATAGTGTAGTTTGTTTGTACTTGCCATGTCAGCGTTAAAGCAATTAGACAACTGGATACTCTCTTCTGACTTGATTAGGGCGGCAGTACATTGGGTTGTTGAACGTCCTATACGTGACTAAAGCCGAGCGAAACCCCCTCTTTAGCAGAAGACTAGCGAAACGGACGTCACAATTACAAAGACTCACCAGCATGAGACCTTCTCCAGGCAAGACAGGCTTTGATTGTTCCGAGGCTTGTTAGAGAATGTCTAACAATGTTGTCTAAATAGCCCACTTTGGAATAGCGAGCGGTGAGGGAAGTAGAAGGGGGGGGGAGGTTTCGGAGAGGAGCAACTTTGTTTTAAGTTAATAGCAAACAGACGATATGACGCCATAATACCGCAGTTCATTACCGGACATCGGAGAACTCATTAGGAAGAAGAGAGTGAGGTTTTTGCTGGCTTTTCTTTTAAGTATGGTCTTAGGGGATTTCTTTCGTTGTTTGTTCGAGGAGGCAAACGAACAGCGGCACACCGTCTGTCTCTTCGGCGCTAATCAATAATTTGCAATCTTTAAATACGCGTTTAGTGTAACTTTGAGGTTGGTAGTGGCTGCGAGAATTGGTTCTCATCAACGAACTTAGGAATTAATGATGTATTGCCCCTTAAAACTTGTCCTACGGTACCCCGGTTCGAGTGCCAATAGGACACGTTCGTTTGTTAACTTGTCCATTTCATACGTTGGACAATTTTGATTGAAAAAGTGTGCTGTCGTTTGGTAAAGTGGCCATGTTAGTCCTACACATTTGTCCACGTGTCCGTTTCAAAACTCGAACAATTTTTATTGAAAAAAAATATGCTGTCGTTTGGCAAAGTGGCCGTGTCGTTATTGGCAGATTGGGATTGTAAGTCCCGATTGGGGATCGGAAAATGTTCCGATTGGGGATCGGAACATTTTGACAAACATACAGTCAGCTTTAAACAACGGGGGAGGGGTTAACGGCTGCTTTTCTTCGTAAATTATTAGCGTGTTGTTAACTATAGAGGTGTCACGTGTGGCGATGGTGCATTTAAAATGAATTTGAGAAAATGAAAACCCTGGCTGCTTTGTCTCGATAGGGGCAGACGGTGTTCGGTTTGTTTTTCTTTTTTTTTTTTTTTTGCACTTTTTTGGAAGTCAGCGTTTTCATCGTTTGTAGTGTTCAAGAACCGTACAGAAACTGTTCTTTGCTGAGAGGGACTTTCTGTTTCGAGCTGTGATCACACACTTCGAACTGAAGAACTGAGAAACTCACTTTCGCTCTCTCTCTCTCTCTCTCTCTCTTTGTCTGTCTATCTCACACACTCACGCTCCTCTCTCTTTCTTTCTGCTCTGCTCTTATTCTCTTCCTCCTAAACGGGTCTCTCTATCTTCCCTCGATTTCTTATCTCTATCTCTCTCCCCTTCTCATAAACGGGTCTCTCTTTCTGTTTCTCTCTCTCTCTTTCTCATAAACCGGTCTTTCTTTCTGTTTCTCTCTCTATCACTTTTTCTCTATCTCCCTCGAATTCTTCTCGCTGTCTCTCTCTCTCTCTTTCTGTTTCTCTCTCTATCTCCCTTGATTTCCTCTCTCTCTCTCTCTGTTTGTCTCTCTCTATCTCTTTTTCTCTATCTCCCTCGATTTCTTCTCTCTCTCTATTTTTATATCTTTCTCTCTTTTTTCAATCTCCCTTCTCTCCTTTTCTCGCTCTTTCTGTCTATCCTTGTGTATCTTTCTCTTTCTCTATACCTCTCTCTCTCTCTCTCTCTCTCTCTCTCTCATCTCTGTATCTTTCTCTTTCTCTATCCTCCCCTCTCTCTCTGTATCTTTCTCTGTCTATTTATATCTATTCTTATCCCACTCCTTTTCTATTGTTTTATTTCTTTCTGTATCTCTCTTTCTCTCCCTCAATTTCTCCATCTTTCTATCCATTTTTTCACTATCCCTTCTATCCTTTTTCACATTTCCTCTATCTCTCTCTATCTTTCTGTTTCTCTCCATTCTATCTTTCTATCTGTTTCTGTCACTCTGTTTTTATCTCTCTGTCTATCTGTTTTCTATCTGTACCTATCTCTTTCTGTCTCTATGTTTTTCTATCTCTTTCTGTCTCTCTCTATTTTTGTATCTCTAGCTATTCCTTTCTGTCTCTCTATTTTTATTTTCTACTTACCGGTATCTCTTTCTGTCTCTATTTTTTTATCTCTATCTATATCTTTGCTCTCTCTCTCTCTCTCTCTCTCTCTCTCTCTCTCTCTGTCTCTCTCTCTCTCCCCGTAAATTTCTATCATCTTTCCTCTATGTTTCTTCCCTTCTGTCCTTTTCTTTCTAATGTCCTCCTCCCTGCCTCTCTTCTCTCGCTCTATCATTGTGCTTCTCTTTCTCCTTTCCTATTTTCTCTCTCTCTCTTTCTTTTTTGTCTCTTTTCTTCTCTCTTTCCTCCCTCTCTCTCTCTATCTTTCAGTTTCTTTTTCTCTTTCTCTCTCTCCCCTCTATCTTTTTCTCCCTTCCTATTTTTTTCTCTCTCTCTTTCTTTTTGTCTCTTTTCTTCTCTCTTTCCCCTCTCTCTCTATCTTTCAGTTTCTTTTTCTTTTTCTCTCTCCCCTCTATCTTTTTCTCCCTTCCTCCCGCTATCTCTTTCTCTCTCTCTCTCTCTCTTTTTCTCTTTTCTCCCGCTATCTTTATCTCTCTCTCTCTCTCTCTCTCTCCATCTTTCTATCTCTTTTTCTCCTTTCTCCCTCCCTATTTTTATATCTCTTTTCTTCTCTATGTCTTTCTGTTATTTTTCTCTCCCTCTCTCTACCTTTCTCTTCCTTCCTCCCACTCTTCCCTATCTATCTCTTTTTCTCTCCTTTACCACTTCCCCAAACGAGTGACAAGTGGCAAAACCAACTTACTCTGATGGAAGACAGAACCGCTTGCATTCTAGGACGGTTTAAACAGTTTTCGACCCACACTGCATTCACAGGGGCAGTTTTGATATTGTTACTATAGCAACCCACCCGACGAGAATCATACGTTCCTTCTTTTGCCAACAGAATGCGCGGATGAAACGTAGCCTCGTTTCGGGATGTACCAACATTGCACTAATTGGCAATTCTTGTTGACAAGCAGTGTACTCGAACGAATACCATCGCAACCTTCATACCACATCGGAACCAGTAACCCCTCGATTACCATCTATGAAAACAATTTCTATTGGAACTTTCCAAAATAATCGAAAACATTATTCGTTTAATTTGAATTTATAATCTCCGACTGCAGTGCCATCTATTATGCAAAAGAAACAAACGATGATTTTTTTTTTACTTCTTCCTTCCTTTCTCCGTATTATGTCCCCACTTGAATATTTTCATTATTAAAAGAAAATATGCGGCGGTGAAGCGAACTTAATCGAAAATTTATGAATATCTATGGAGCGAACATCCCCCCCCACCTCAAAAATCGATAATCTACTTACGGAATTAATACTTACGGATACGGAAACTTTTATAGTCCGTTTCAATCATCGATCAGATTTTTCGTGCGGGGGGAGGGGGGTTCGAAAACGCAAAAAAAAAAAAAAAAAACCAACAAAGTATGCGACTTGTACTGCGGGTATTTCCGTAACACGTTGACCCGTCTGTTTATCGTTCGCCGGGCTATTTATACACGCGGGTCACATGATCGAAAAAAAAAAAAAAATCGCCGCATAACGAAGGTCTAAAGGCATTCCGCAGACTTGCTCTCTGGCATCCTCCGCTCATCGGAAAGGTTGACAGAGGTCACGATGTCCTCATCGTGTTTCGCTGCAGTGCCGCCAAATACCTTCCCCATCGTCCTCCGACACTGTTTCTGATTCCAATTTATTACGGCACGTGAGTTTTCGCTCTGTCGCTGCTCCCGAGCATCGCGTTGTAGTCGCTAGAAATGGCAGACAATACTCCGGAAATACAACCTCCCTTTTGAGTGGGGGGGAGAAGGAAAGGGAGGGAAGACGGGGGAGAAACGGGAGTTAGTTCTGACTGAACACTATCCTCAGGCGTTCTTTCCGAACACGCGCAAGCGCAACAATGAGATAGATAGATAGAGAGAGAGAGAGAGAGAGAGAGATGGAAAAAGAAAATAGAAAAATCATCATGAATCAAGGTTTTCAGGTTTTACTGAGTTTGTAGATAAAGTTGGAGGCTCTTGGAGGCACTGACTTGGTGTTAATGGATTCCTTTCCTGCCATAAGTGCGTTTTCAGAAACAGTGTAGTGCATTAGAGAAGAATGAAAGAAGGAGAAGCAGTTGTGTGTGTTACGTGCGTGCAAGAATTTCTTCAGATTCAACGCTAAGAGGTCTCCTGCTGTAACGTAGTCGAATAGTGGAATTCGTGAAACCTTGTTGAGATTTCAAGTTGGCGCATGCGTAGTAAACGCTCAAATCAATAATTTTCTAATATATTTTCTTTAATTTTTAGGTATTAATAGCATTGTCGAAAATTTGAAACCTTAAGGTGATTTTAGATTCAAAAATCGCTAGTAGCCCAATACTTTTGGTAACATACTGTATACAGTACATCGAATTAACAAGATATCTAAAGGAAATCGTTATATATTTCAGTTCTGTACATATCTGTCATATTTTTCTTTCTCTCTCTCTCTCTCTATTTGTTTTCTCTCTTTTCTCAGTTTTCCTCTCTCTTTTCTACCGTTGTTTTCTTTCTCTTTCTTCTCTCTCGCGCTTTCTACCATTGCTTTTTTCTCTCTATTTGTTTCTTCTCTTTTCCCAGTCTCTCTCTCTCTTTCTTTCTACCTTTTCATTCTTTCTCTTTCTTCTCTCTCTATTTCTACGTTTGTTTTTTCTTCTCACTCTCTCTCTATTTGTTTCTTCTCTTTTCCCCTTTTCTTTCTCTCTCTCCCTCTCTCTCTCTCTCTCTCTCTCTCTCTCTCTCTCTCTTTCTTTCTTTCTACCTTTGCTTTCTTTCCCTTTCCGCCTTTGCTTTCTTTCTCTTTCTTCTCTCTTTCTACCGTTGTTTTCTTTCCATTTCTTCTCTCTCTCTCTCTCTCTTTGTTTCTACTCTTTTCCCAGTCTTCCTCTCTCTTTCTAACTTTTCTTTCTTTTTATTTTCCCTCTCTCTCTCTCTATTTCTACCTTTGATTTTTCTCTCTCTATTTGTTTCTTCTCTTTTTTCAGTCTTCCTCTGTCTTTCTACCGTTCTTTTCTTTTCCTTTCTTCTCTCCCTCTCTCTCTCTCTCTCTCTCACACGCTTTCTACCTTTGTTTTTCTTCTCTCTCTCTCTCTCTCTCTCTCTCTCTCTCTCTCTCTCCCTCTCTCTGTTTCTTCTCTTTTTTCAGTCTTCCTCTCTCTTTCTACCTTTTCTTTCTTTCTCTTTCTCTTTCTTCTCTTTCTCTTTCTACCTTTGTTTTCTCTCTCTCTCTTTATTTGTTTCTCCTCTTTTCTCAAACTGCCTCTCTTTCTCTTTCTTCTCTCTTTCTACCTTTCTACAAAAAATTGCTAATGTCCCTATACGTTTGGTAACATAGTATATATTGATAGCATAGTCAAAAATCTGAAACTTTAGATGATTTTATATTCAAAAATCGCTAGTAGTCCTATATTTTTGGTAACGTAGTATACAGAATGCATAAAATTAACGATATATCTAAATAAAATCGTTGTATATTTCAGTCATGTACATCTCTGCAAAAATTGCTAATGTTCCTATACCTTTGGCAACACAGTGTATACAATACATAAACGATATATCTTAATAAAAATCATGGCGCATTCAGTTAGTAATGCATTCAATTAGACGAAGTAAACTTAATGAAGTTTTGCCTGAGCCTGAGCCTGACTGTACATAACGTTTTACATCTGTCTTCTGAGAATGTGTTGAAAGAAAAAGTGGAAAGACAGAAACATGCTTTAAATGGGTTTTGTGATTTGCATTGTGGCAATGAGAGGTCGCTGCAATGGTTTTATGGTTTTGGCAGCTTGGCGAGAGAGAGAGAGAGAGAGAGAGAGAGAGAGAGTGTGGAAAGCGATGTGCGGAATAAATGCTTAATGGAAAGTGCGATTGATTGGTGGGTGACTCGCCAGAGACCCGCAGCACGTGCAAGTTAAGGAACCCTTATTTCTTCTCCATTAAGCAGCGGGTCCCCAAAGGTTAGCATTCAGTGTCTTGTTAGAATTACAGCTCGAAGAAGTTGAAGTAGTTTACGAACAAATTCTCCACCCCTTTCCGTCTCTCTCTCTCTCCCTCATTCTCACTCTCTCTTTCTCTTTTCATCTCTCTCTCAATTTCATTTTCTTTCTCTCTATTTCTCTCATTCTTGTTTTGTCTATCACACTGTTTCCCTCTTTTTCTACCTTTTTACTTTTCCCCATCTTTTTCCATTTATATTTTTCTACACACGCACTCTCTCTCTCTCTCTCTCTCTCTCGCTCTTATTTTCTCTGTCCCTTTTTTCTTCCTCTGTCTCTCAATCAATTTCTGTCTTTCTGCCTCAATTTTTTTCACTTGATTTCTCTTTCTCTCGTTTTTATTTCACGTTCTCTTTGTTTCCACCTTTGTTTTCTCTGTTTGTTTATTTCTTTTTCACTCTCTTTCTTTATTACTTTCTTCTCCTTTTCTCAGCTTTCCTTTCTCTCTCTCTCTCCCCGTCTTTCTTTTTCTCGCTTTCCTTTTCTCTCTCTTGAACTCTTTTCAATCTCTCTCTCTCTCTCTCTCTCTCTCAATCAATATTTGCCTCAATTTCTTTCACTTGATCTCTCTCTTTCTTTTCTCTACCCTTCTCTTCCTTCCTCCTATCCTTCCCTATCTTTCTATCTCTTTTTCTCTCCTTTACCACTTCTCCAAACGAGTGACAAGTAGCAAAACCAACTTACTCTCATTGAGGACAGAATCTCTCCCTTTCTACCTTTGCTTTCTTCTCTCTATTTGCTTCTTTTTTCCTAGTCTTCCTCTCTCTATTTGCTTCTTCTCTTTCCTAGTCTTTCTCTCTCTTTCTACCTTTGTTTTCTTTCTCTTTCCTCCTTCTATTTGTTTCTTCTATTTTCTCAATCTTCCTCTCTCTTTTCATATTTGTTTTCTTTCTCTTTCCTCTCTCTATTTGTTTCTTCTCTTCTCTTTCTCTCACTCTTTTCCCCCTTCTAAAAAAAAGTTTCGAGTGCAGAAGTCAGTTGGAAAAGTCATGGCATCAGTCTTTTGGGGTGTAAAAGCAATGATCATAGTTTTCACAACTTTACATTCCTTCTATGAGAGGCTAGAAACTTTTCAAACTTCCATCGTACATATATTTCAGTTTATATTTAAACTGATATTGTGCTGTTCATTAACCACTGTCCCCCCAACCTTCACATTATCTTAAATTTTTACATCGTGCCCTCTATCCCTTCGTCGATGTCCTTTAAGAAAATCAAAAACAATAGTGGTCCAGGTACACTTATGACGTTTTTAGACTAAACCGTGGACGGTGAACAACTTTCCCATTGAGAAAGAGCAGTTTATTAGGCAAAATTTTAATTTAGAAATCTTAAAATCTAAACAGTAATACTTAAAACAATTTTAGCATCAAATTCAAAAATTTCTGCCCAAATATTACAAAAGAAAGCTCTATTTCTCCTTCTCTTTTAATATTTATTTTTCTTTCTTCTATGCTGCTCTTTTTTTTTTTTTTTTTTTTTCATTTTATTTTATTTTGCGAATTTTCGAAAGTTATAAAGCCCATCTTGGGTGGTCCAATGCCTACAGTGGTACATAAACAGAAAGTAAAACCAAAAAAGAAAAAGAAACCAGAAACCATCTGTTGTCGAGATGTGTTTTTTGCAAATAGAGAGAAAGAGGGAGGGCGTTATGCCTTTCTGTAAGACGATGACGAGGGCCCTGAGAGGAAGGAACAATGTTACTATTGAGTCAAACAAGGACCACAGATGCAGTGGCCGAGGAGAAGAGTACGGCAAAATTCGAGTAAGAATTGGATTAGCGCTTTTTAAGAATAAGAATAATGTTAGAGCAGTTTTTCTTGCTCATATAGAGGCCTTCTAATTCGTATTCGTGTAAATAGAATTCGTGCTATCTTCTGCTCAAGAAGTCAGAATCCATAAGTTCTTCGCAATTCTCTTATACGAAATTCTTGCATTGTATGTAAAATTTCTCATTTACGAATCCCCTGTTTAGAAATTCTACAACAATCTAACTCAACCCATCCTGTTTGTAGATCACAGCATTCACAACCAACTATGAAACCACGTGGTTGTCCAACGTGTCATGCATGTGACCAGTTAGGATAGTCATAAGACACCTTATACATTTGTATTTGAGTTTGCTGATGGGCCATAATAATTGGTTGCCATTTATAGATCATGTCTTGAAATAGAGTTGTCACATGCCATATAGGTCAAGGGTCACGTGACAGGGCCCGTGACTGATCGACTGTTCCTGCAATTTTGCAACCGCTGTCTCATTTTTTGGATCTTAACTCTACAAATGACATTCGGAATTTGAAAGGCAGCTTCCTTGTCTGTCTTTCGTTGCCAATCAGTCATCCGATCATTCTATCTCGAGGCAGATTGACTGCTTGACTGATTGAATTGATAGATATCTGGCAATGCGTGAATCCCGTGTTCTTGTTAGAAGCTAGACTCCGGCCCTAAAATGAACTTCAGCATTTTCTCTTCTCTCTTCTGTCTTCATCCAGTTAAGTCTTCAATTTTAGTATTTTTAATAATCTTTGTGCATCGAATTTGAACTACTTTGAATTTTCAATTTGGCACCCTAAATTTAATTGTGTAATATCATAAAGCCCTTAACTTTAATACAACTCAAAATAATAAAAACAACAGAAAATAAGTTTCTGTTTATTTCTAAACTTAGTTTTACCAACCCTCTCTAGTGGTAATTTCAGGTGGAATTATTTAGAAATAAAGGATACTGTACATATATTATTATTTATTTGTTATTTATTTATAATTAACTTCATTCTTTATTAATTAAACATTTTTATTTAATTTTATTTTATATTATTTTATTTAAAAAGTATAGTGTAGTTTCATAACGTCCTTAACTTTAATAAAACTCAAAATAATAAAAACACCAGTTTCTGTTTATTCCTAAAATTGGTTTAACCAACCCCCTCTAGTGGAAATTTCAGGTAATTACTTAATTATAGTAAATAATATTACAGTATTATTTACTTATAATTAATTTCATTTATTATTAATTAAATATTTTATTTATTATATTTGATTTCACATTATATTATTTAGCAATAATAACGTCTTAACTTAATACAACTCAAAATAAAAAAACACAAGTTTCTGTTTATTTCTAAAATTGATTTCGGCTCCCTCTAGTGGTAATTTCAGGTGGACTTATTTAGAAATAAAGAATACTGTACTATATTATATTATTATTTACTTATTTGCTATTTATAATTACTTTCATTTATTATTCATTAAATATTTAATTTATTATATTTTATATTATATTATTTAGAAATAATAGTGTAGTTTCATATCGTACTTAACTTTAAATACAACTCAAAATAATAAAAACGCAAGTTTCTGTTTATTTCTAAAATTTTTTAATCAGCTCCCTCTAGTGGTAATTTCAGGGAATTACTTAAAAGTAAACAGAATATTGTAATTATATTACAATATGTTTACGTATAATTAATTTCATTTATTATTAATTAAATATTTTATTTCTGAGATTTGATTTTATATTATCTTATTTAGAAATAATAGCGTCTTTCGTAACGTCCTTAACTTTAATACTACTCAAAATAATAAAAACACAAGTTTCTATTTATTTCTGAAATTAGTTTAACCAACCCCCTCTAGTGGTAATTGCAGGGAATTATTTAAAAATAAACAGAATATTGTAATTATATTGTATTATTCATTTATTTATGTTAAAGTACATTATATAATTTATAAATAAACAGATTTCATTTATAATTTAATATGATCGCCAGAATTTAAATTCCTTAGATACAATCTTTCCAAATATAGTTTATTTTTCCCATAATGCCTCACAACCAAATAGAGGCGGTAGTATTTAATTAAGATTAAGGGTTTGAAGAAGTTAAGCATATTGCCACTAGAGGATGCTGTAATCTTCGGTTTAATAATAAAGTGTTTGCGTGCGTTAGTTTAAATGGTGGCAACCTGTAGCTCTAATCAGAACTTCACAAAAATGATCAGCTTGTTCTCGATGTCACGTGACACTCTTAAATTTAATTTTCGATTATTTTGATGATCGCAGTACTACTAAAAGAATTCTTTCCATTCTTCATTATTATATCAAGTGAGCGTAAATAATTTCCAAAATTATAATTAATAGGTTGCACATATCCAAGGGAGGGGAGGGAATGGCTGGAACCTGAAAACATTCTAATGGCCGAATGTTACTCCTTTTCGCACCGCCTTTTCCATATCCGGCAAAAGTTTATTGTGCACACTGCAGGTATATGAACGATTTTAATGGCGGATCTGGAGAATGGCCCATAAAACACGCTATAAAACAAACGTGCGGATAATAATGTTGTCACCAGCTGTTGCCATCCTGAAGCACGCGCCATAACGCGCGAGCTCGGATTGAAATGAAGGACGCCTCTCGTTTTCTATTGGCCTTATGAAGTCTTGTCTTTACGTCGGCGTTTGGCTTCCTCTCTTAAGAAGCAGAAGACGGGTCGAGATTTCTGCGAAAGTAAGCGCACATGAATATAAACAAATAAAGATTTATTCTTTTCTCTCTCTCTCTCTCTCTCTCGATCTGGGAGAAAGGGACAGAGAGAGAGGTAAGAAATAAAAAACTGAGACAGATAGGGGAAACCCGAAAGAGAAAGCAAAATTAACGATAACCTGGTTTCGAACAACTGTAAACTCAAACGGGTGTGTTACCACACTCCCGTACTGGCCACAAAACAGACAGAGAGAGAGAAAACAAGACAAGTCGAGAGTGAAACGCGGAGAAAAACGAAATAAAGAAGAAGAAAGAGAGAAAATATAAGATGGAGAAAGAATAAGAAGAAAGAAAAGTAAGAAGAAGAGACAGAGAGAGAGAGATGCCAAAGGGAAAAAAATAAAGGACAGAAAATCGAAGTACAAACAGAGAAAAAAACGAAGAAAAAAAGAAAAACAAGCTAGAGAGAAAATAGGGGAGAAAGAGGAGAAGAGAGAGAAAAAGGGAGAAAGCTGATGAAAAGGAGAAATTATGAATGAAAAAAATTAGGAACAGAAATACTGAGGGAGAACGAAAAAAAAAAAAAACAAAACGGAAGAGAAACGAAAAGAAAATGAGGGGGGGGGGGGTGAGGAGAGAGAGACGAAACAAGACAAGGAGAGAGTGAAATAGAAAAATACGAATTAAAGAAGGAAGATAAAATAGAAGAAACTGAAAGAGAAAATATAAGATAGAAGGCGGCAGAAAGAGAAGAGAGAGAGAGAGAGAGAGAGAGAGAGAGAGAGAGAGAGAGAGAGAAGAGAGAATACCAAAGGAAGAAAAGAAAGGGCAGAAAATTGAAGGACAAAGATAAAAGCTAAGAAGTAAAAAAAAAAAAAACTTATTTTTTTCTAGAGAGAAAATAAGAAAGCGAAGAGGAGAAGGAGAAGAAGGAAGAGAAAAAAGGGAAGGAGAGAAAAAGAGAAAGAAGAAGGAAGAGAAAAAAGAAGAAAGAGAAGAAGAGAAAGAAGAAGAAAGAGAAAAAGGAGGAAAACTGATGAAAAGGAGAAAAAATAGGAAAAGAAATACTGAGATAGAACTAAAGGAAACAAACGGAGCAGAAATGAAAACAAAATGTTTGTGTGTGTGTGTGTGTGTGTGTGAGAGAGAGAGAGAGAGAGAGAGTATGACGGGGAGAATGTGAAACAGAAAAATACGAAATAAAGAAGGGATAGAGAGAAAATAGAAGAAAGATAGAGACAGAGAAGATACCAGAAGAAGGAAAAAAGGAGAAAAGGAACGAGTGAGAAGAAGAGAAAAGAAAATGAAAAAATACAAAACAAAACGAAGGAGAAAGAAGAGCGAAAGAAAAAAAAGAGAGCGAGTGAGGGGGAAAGAATGAGAAAGCTAATGAAAAGGCGACAGTTGTAGAGGGAAAGATAGAGGAGTAGATAGTGATTGGAGAGAGAGAGAGAGACGAAAATAAAAAGAAAGAATGAGAAAGGGAAATGAAAGAAAATAAGCGAGAGAGAGAGAGAGAGAGAGAGGCAAAATTTTTACTGCATCCGTCACGGGATCTGTAAAGAGTGATTAAGTGATGTTGAAATATTTCAACGTCACTTTTGATGTTGAAACTATTAATATATATCCCTCCCATCTCTATCTACACTCTCCTACCAAAATATTAGACAATCGATATCGGGTACAAATGAAACAACTCGTCACCTCTAACTCATTTTTCATACAAAATGGCAAAGTCCAAGTAATTTGCTATAGCTCAACCGAGAGACAGATGGTAGAAGATACGTTTGCCTTGTTTTCCTTGTCCTTTCCTGTTCGTGTTACGTATTTAGAAAACCATTTGAATGTTTACACATTTTCGAAATCCACTTAGCTGATTTAATTTGCTTTCTGGAAATGATGATGTGTTTAGCTGTGTTAACTCCCCAAGGCTGTACTTTAAAGTAACGGGGATTTGAAATAATGAAATCAAAATTTTTTTTCTCTTCCTCATTCACCAATTTTTTTTTTCTTTCTCACTTTCTTCGGGTAGAAGGCCAAGCCTAAGACAACCTTTCCATACATTTTGATGGAGTTTTCTTCCTAGTGCCAGCTACCTATAAGGAAATCACTTAGTTAGCGAACAGTTGGAACATAGTGAAGAGGTGGAGGGTAGGGTGGAAGGGGAAAGAGGGTAAGCTTTTCTCTTTATTAGATAAAGTCTTACGCCTCGATCTCCATAATGCATCGTAGGGTTCTCAAAGGACCACCACTACGGCTCATTTAGAAGATGATGGTGTGAAAGAGATGAGCTATTTTTCTCTTGTTCTTTACCATCTCTTTCATACCAAGACGTTTTTATCGCGTTTGTTCTTTTTTTTTCCCTCTCTCTCTCTCTCTATCGTTCTTTCTTATTTAAATTAAAGATGTAAAGAAAGCCAGCAACGGAGGAAAGACGTAGTCAGGTTTGTTTCGTAGGAGAGCGCATATTAATGGTGTGGTAGTGAAAAGAAGGAAATTTTGTGTGTGTGGACCTCTTTAAAAACTTTACTTCATTTCAAATGCTCATTATTATAATACGACCCCTCTTTTCCTCCCCTCTAGAGAAGAGGGGTGTTGTTACAAACGCTGGTGATTAAATTGGTATCCACCATGTCTGCAATTCTAAAACAGTGAGACCGTCAATCCAAGGATTTGGTAACGATCTATGGCGACTTCAAGATTCTCGTTTGATGCCTGCCGTCTCTTGAAGAAGGATAACAAGCATGCGCCCACGATGGAGCTTGTCTTTAAATGCACCGTTAACTCGTCATGTGTGTGCATCATAAAAAAAAAGTTCTTAAAAAAGTTGCTTCCACTAATGATCTCTTCAAAGATTCGTGATTATAAGTTGGGTTGTGTTCCTTAAGGTAACACACCGAGTGACTCTTACCCCTCCCCGAAGATACAGTTGATGGAGACACGAAGGATGAAATGAGATTTAATAAACAAAATTAATAAAAAAAAACTAAGTTTATCATTTAGTTCAGGTAATCCAATATTTGGACCAATTGAATCACTCAAGTTGTGGTGATTGCGCTGTGCAGACTACATATTGAATTGACTTTATTTCAAGTGGTTTCCAAAATTGGATACTGAAGTAACCACAGAAAAACAAGGTTTGAATTTTTGAATATCATTGAGGGTAACTGCATTAGAAAATTAAGGTGCAAAAGGCTTATGGTGAATCTGGTTTTGATTGTCATCAGTGTTTCATATTGTGTCATCCAGACTTTCCAATTTTGTTTCGTGTTGAAGCTTGCGAAGGCACACACACACACACACACACACACACACACACACACACACACACACACACACACACACACACACACACACACACACACACACACACACACACACACAGTTCCAATGGTGAATTAACATTATTTTTTATTGCAAATCTGCCAGTTATATTTTGAGGTCAGCTTATTTCCCTCAGTAATCTGGTTGATCTCTGAACTCATTCCAACAAATTCACATCCTTCTGAAAATGAGACCTCCAGACCACACTCGTGGGTAACACAGTCCCGTCGATGACCAGAGGAATTTTTATGGGCCTTTTTCACAGCTTAGCTGAGTTAGTCAGTCTCAGGTGAGTATCAGCCTTAGTCGCTGATGCTCCTAAAACCCTACAATAACAACAACCTCCAGACCTGTATGCGCTGTTCAACCATTACGTTATACAATGGGATAATTATCTCTTTGTTTCTGCTGGCAAGATTCCTGTATGTCGCTCACAGGACCTTCATAACCTGTGCTAGCAGCCTGTCTGCTTTGCTCAGAGAACTTCATTTCGGACTGTTACTCATGGAAACGAACTCCTTGTGGAAAATCCATAAGATGGCGAAAAATAAATCACCAAGTCAACACATATCATGCTCATAAACCTGCTTGTTGAATCTGCGTCACATTCTTTTAATTTTGTTCGTTCAATAACGAAATCCTACACAGTACTGGCATCTGGCGAGAAGAAATTAATTCTGGAACTTTGTTGTCAGAGATTTCATAACACCAACGAACAATCGAAGTACAGGTCATTACTAAATCATTACAGGTCATTACAAGGGTGCATTGGAAATGCTTTCAGAATTGCTGGACTTTGTTGTATAGTAGGTTATCCTTTCCCCTTATAGAAGGAAGTGGAGTCTACTTTAGTAGTGATATAGCATGGAATACTCTATAAGTAACAATACTTTTTTTTTTTAAATATGATGTAGAAACGTTTCGATCCTAGTTCATGCAGAAAACGATATGCAGCCTTACCTTGTCACAACTGACTTTCTGTTGACCTGTTACATTAACCTTGAATACGTCTTTATGAAAAAAATATACGTGTTCTATTTTCGGACGAAAAAGACCAATTTCCGGGAGAAAAAACCATGCTCACTCTCCTGAGATCGACTAACTCGGCCACGTTCTGAAAGAGATCCATAAAAATTCCTTCTATCATCGACAGGATTCGAACTCAGGTCTTTTCCATCCGGCGTGAGGAGGACTTCTCATCTTTTATCCGTTTTCTATTTGATTGTTTTTCTATCCAGTTACAAGTGAAAAGAAAAACTTGGAAAAGAACCGACTTTATTTACCTTAAGCCTTACATTATGCAAATAAAGGAAACTAGATGAGGAAGGAGGAGTTTACGAATCAGCCTTTTCATATCTTGATGCGGTAAGATTTAAGATGGCCATCTAACGTTAAAGAGATTCCAGCAAGGGAGATAAAATCATTATGAGCATTTTGTATTTTCACGCCGAACTGTAAGGTACTCTTTGGATAAGTTATGTCGCTAAAGCAAAGCAGACACGAAGATACTTAATAAGTCCTCCTCTCCCCCACCTTCCCCCCAACTACCTAAAAGAAAAACCCATCCGTATACTGCAGGTATAGAGACGAACGCCCTGTGTCTTCTGGAACGAAGTCAATTACCGTTAATAGTGACGCCAATGGAGAAAGACAGACTCAATCATCCTATATCACCGAAGGTGTGGGGGCTAATGGTTGTCGCGTTCTTCGCAGCGTTCGTCCTTCCGTCCTTGCCTTTCCCTTATCGGGCCTGACATCTGCTGTCTCTCGAGAGGCGTTAAGTTTCGGCAAAGCTGCTCCCGTAATTTGCTAAAACATCTCTACTATTGTTGGAAGGGGCTTCGGCTTCCGGATCGGCAACCAGCTTTTACTAGGGCTGACGTTTATTGCAGGTGGAAAGAGCAAAGGGATCGTTACCCACTTAGCAAAAGAACACCTTCGTAAGCGATCCCTGCTCTTGGTTGGTTAGCACCTCTTCTAGGGACACGGGACATTTTCTTTATAAAAGCCGACAGTCACTAATGCAGATGTGGATGGGATGCGAGAGACAGATAGATGCAGCGAGATGGTCGAGCATTGATAAAGCATCCCCCTCACGTTTCCCAACCCCTCCGACGTGTCAAGGTTAATGGAGAATTAGTGCAGATGATTTGCGGCGAGGCTTAAAGTTTTCAAAGTTTTTAACAAAGAGTTTAAATTTCCATTTGGTGTTGGATCAGATGTTGCGTCAAATTTAAAATTTACTTTCAGAGGAAAGCGAGCTACCATCAGAGAATTGCTTTTCTCAATGGGAGTATTCGATTGCTGTTTCTTGCAGGCCTCTGAGATAAAGATAAACTTGTTTAATTAGTTGATTATTAATCGATAACAGCGCCTCCTTTCGGCGAGGTCCTTATAACTGTCTGCTTCATTTGATCTTTTCGGTTAAAAGAGAACTTGTATTTTATTTTGCACATTAATCTTAGTCTTCAGACTGAAATAAACAGTAAAAATTGTTTCAGGATTTGACAAGAGCGCCTCCTATCGGATGGTTTCCTAAAGCTTTCTGTTTCAAATTGTTTTCAGAGCAAAGATTGAAATTTACAGTCGATGAAAGCTCCTCCTATCGGATAATTTCCTAAACTCTCTATTTTAATTGTTTTCAAAGCAAAGACTGAAATTAACAATAAAAATTATTTGACCATTCAATAAGAGCGCCTCCTATCGGACAGTTTCGAAAGCTTTCTGTTTCATTTATTTTTCACGCAAAGGTGAAATTAACAGCGATTCGATAAGAGCGCCTCCTATCGGATAATTTCCTAAACTCTCTATTTTAATTGTTTTAAAAGCGAAGACTGAAATTAACAATAAAAATTATTTGACCATTCAATAAGAGCGCCTCCTATCGGATAGTTGCGAAAGCGTTCTGTTTCAATTATTTTCCACGCATTAACAGAAAAATTGTTTGATGATTCGATAAGAGCGCCTCCTATCGGATAATTTCCTGAAACTCTGTTTCAATTATTTTCAAAGCAAAGACTGAAATTAACAATAAAATGTGTTTATGGTTTGATAACAACGCCTTCTATGGGAGAGTTTCTGAAACTTTTCTTCAATTTACTCTTTTAATTTGAGTTTAGATTTAATTAACGGTAAAAAAATATTTGAAGATTTTATAACAGCGCCTCCTATCGAAGAACTTCCTAAACTGTCTATTTATGAAACTTACTGACATTTTTTTCTAAAATTAACTGTAAAAATTAATAATAAAAATTTCTTGTCAATTGAGAATTTGATTAGCAGTCTCTGACGTTTACACACCCCTACCAAAAGTTTTGATACCGTCTAATCACAAGTTTCTTTCACAAAAAATCCACGATTATATTAATTAATAATAAAATTTATTTTTCTTAAATAAATAAAAATAAATAAATTATAAATTAATAAATTCATTATTAATATAATGATAGTAATAATAATATTATTTATTAATTAATAAAATTAAAAAAATTAAGGTTTAGAACATTGTTATGGTAGCCAATACAACAGCGCTAAGTTGCCAAAGAGACGCCCAATCCAATTCATACATCTTGCAAAATAAAAAAAAAATGGCGGAAATTTCAATGTTTCAAAATTCAAAACTTGATTACCATATTCTAGTTTGCAAACGCAGCTTTATCATTGAACACTAGATGGCGCTGCGTATCTAAACATGGTTCTATAGTTTATATAAGTGCTATGGTCCAAAGAAACATTACTGAGCAGTAGTAAATGGGGAATTGTATATTTTATCTCCTTTACACCCCCTACGTTGGAATGTTCAAAGACCCTGGGGTGAAGGGGGGAGGGTAGCTCCTTTTTTTTGTATTTTCTTAATTTTCCCAAGTTCTGATTTTATTAAATTCTAAAAAATACTTTCTTTCTTTCCGTTTAAATCTCGGATGTTGAGTTCAAACAACTTACACCGTTTTCGATGTTCCACTGATTGTTTCCCGGTTAGACGATTGTATGAATAAATAAATAATTCTGAGTAAAAACACCATCTGAACTCTCGCAACGTATATCTTTGACGCTAGAGTTTTTCCTGTACAATGACCAAGGCGGCTGAGCGCCTTCGAAATATGTGTCCCGAACAAATCGATCGCTCTGTGTATGTGCGTGTGTGTGTGTGTGTGTGCGTGCATGGTAGGGTAACAGCCTGTTGCACAGGAGAACAACAGATGTGTCAGCACTAAGCCTGCCATCCGTCCTCTTTCGGGGTCTCTTTACTTCCCATCAGCTCGACGGGCAATGGCAGATAGCGTGAGACAATGTTAAGATAAATTAGCCTGCTGAGATATCGTGTCAGACAAGTTGAATTTGTGAGGAAAGATTTCTTTACGACTACCACAAGTGAGGAAGAAGGGGGAAGGGAAAGACATAGAGGGAGAAAGGGGGGATCAATTTAATCAGCATTGTTAGTTAATGGAGGTGGGTGTTGGAGAAAGACTCTTTAAGATATCTTTGTGTTATCTGGCGAATGGCTATCAGCGAGTTCAAACTTCGATAATTAGAAGTTTTTTTTTGTTGTTTTTATTTTGCCTGATGTGGGATAAATAAATAAAAGCCCGACCCTATTAAGGAAAGAGAAGCAACCTTTTAAGAACCCTTAATTAGATTTAAATAAATTTGCACTAATAAGCGTTAATATAAATTTTCCAATGAAGCATTTAGATTAATATTAATTTCATAATTACTCTATTAAGGCTAATCGATAGAGGGCGTCCTATGCTACTTAATATCAGTATGTTAACAAAAGTATAGGGACACTAATATCGTCGCGGGCATTGCAGTAGATGGATAAATGAAGGTGTTTTGAAGCCTGGATTTCACAATGTGATAATATGTACTCACTCGCCAAAAAATTAGAAACCAGTTGTAGGGTTTTAGGATCATCAGCGACTAAGGCTATATTGCTTCGTGTATATTGTGTTCTTAGGTTGATTTTCTGTTTGCTGTAAAAAACCATGCCATCCTCGCCTGAAACCGACTAACTCAGCCACGTTTTGAAAAAGGCCCATAAATATTTCTCACATCACCGATGGGACTCGAACTCAGGTCTTTTCCACCCAGTGTGAGGGAGGATAGCGAAGGATGGCACTTGGTAGGAACCAACCCAAGAGGTCTTAGAAACCTGATTCAATATCTAGTAGGGACACCTTTTTGCCTGAATTACATACAACGGTATGAGCAGACTGAGTTCAGATGGAGGCCAGAGAAGATGCTGGAAATCAAGGTCATGTTCTCCGAACCATTTTTGCAGGATTCTGGCACGATGCGCTATTGCAATGTCATTCATAAAGTGACCATCACCTTCGGGATCAAAGTGTAACATTGTAGTTCTGATACAAAAGTCAGGTAGTCCGTGGATGACATTTGGCCTTCCACTGTTATCAACGGATCTAGTCCGTACCAACAAAACATTCCTCATACCATGATACCACCTCCAGATGCTTGTGGTGTCTTAACACCACGAGCATCTGGAGGTGGTTGTGGTGTTATTGCAAGAGTTTTCTAATTTTTTGGTTAGCCAGTGTTTTGTCTTACTGTCTATAGCTTTTGGACGAGACTTATAGTTGTACATTGAGAGGGCAATCGATATAAAGGAGTGGACGAGCAACGAGCAAACATTAAATTTTGCTTTTGGTGTACAATCAGAACTCATAATTTGTTCCATCCAGCTTATGTTAAGTTCCTCGACAATTAAGTGGTATAATTATTTTCTTGTAGGAAGAAAGATAGTTGAAGATTAGTTACCTAACCATGTTTCATTAACCTGGTAAGATGTTTTGACACAGTTACTCATGAGCTGGATGTGAGGAACAAATCTTGATATAGTTTATTTGGATTTTAGCAAAACATTTTACTCGATCCCTCATAAGACGTTATTATAGAAGCTGAAACACGTTGGAATCATGGGTAAGATTCTAAGACGAATCGTTAGGATGGCTGAAGGAACAGCTCCCCCTCTGAGAAGTTCGCCCTAGAATCCGTTATGGGTCCACTCTTGTTTCTGATTTTTATAAATGTCATCGATTGTATGAGGGCAAAATTTGAAGATGATATGAAGATTGGGAGAGTGGTTAATGATCAGCAACAAGCAGAACTCCTCATGAGTTGGATGTAGGGAACGATATGGACATAGTTTATTTGGATTTTAGCAAAATAAGCTGGAACACGTCGGAATCATGGGTAAGATTCTAAGAAGGATCGTAGGATGGCTGAAGGAACAGCCAAGTCTGAGGAGTTCGCCCCAGGATCGGTTCTGGGTTGTTTCTGATTTTCATAAATGTCATCGGTGGCGTGAGGTCCAAATTTGAAGATAATGTGAAGATTGGGGGATTGGTTAATGATCAGCAACAAGCAGAACTCCTTCAGGATGACTTGAGCAGGCTTCAGCGATGGTCAGAAAAGGGGTGGGATTATAGAATGGCTGGTTCTGGGTGCTTCTGATATTCATAAATGTCATCGGTCTCATGAAATCAAAATTTGAAGATGATATGAAGATTGGGAGAGTGGTCAATGATTGGCAACAAGCAGAATTCCTTCAGAATGACTTGAACAGGCTTGAGCGATGGTTAGAAAGGGGGCAGCTATGTACCCAAAAGAACTTACCACTTGGCTGAGCTGAATTAAAAACAGAGGAAGAAACGGATTTAGGAATAAGTAGAGGGGACCTGTTTGAGGTTTATAAGGCTCGGAGATGGAACAGTAAAATGAATGAAGGCGAATTTTTCACTTTTATTACTGATTCTAGAGGCCCTGGTGGGTAGCACAGTTGGTAGGCTCGCCGTCCTTCCCACACCACTGGAAAAGATCTCAGTTGAATAATGGGTGGAGTTTTTACCAGCCTTTTTCACAACTGGCTGAGTTAGTCGGTCTCAGGCGAGGTTAGCATGGTTTTCTCTCCCAGAAATTCGGGTTTTTCAACCAGAGAATCGACCTCAGAACAAACTCAGAGGTTGTTTATTTTCTTTTTTTTTATGGAGATTGACTGTTCATTGGAGTGGAGTGCTCTCAAATGAAGTGCTAAGCCTAGTTTCACATTCACGCAATGTCTTATTTCTAAAAAATATAATTAAATCGCCGGTGTGTGCGTGGATAATGAGCAGAAGAGATCATTTTCTATTCGAAAGGAATTACTTGACTTCCGTGAGGATGAAACCGGAAGTTGGTACTTGTGTCTTCCGGTTCGGCTTAATTTCGACGCGTTCAGAACGTTGGCTGTCACTGCAGCGAAGCGTGCGCATGCAGCGAAAGTGTGGCAGTCGAGCAACTGAGCGTAAACGATAATCGGCTCGGCTGTAAAAACGACAACAGCTGTCTCGGGTGCCGTTACTTTTCACAATGCCGTCGCCGCCTGTCGGCCGACACAATATTACGACTGCACTGTTGGGTGGAAGTTAAGGAACATCCACGCCAGATGGCGAATGCGCACCCCAACCCCTTCTCGCAGCCAAATGGCCCCTCTTCCCCTTCTGCCCGATATCGGGCAGTAAACTGAGAAACGGATTAACCCCCAATGACGCAACAGCGCTTCTCTTATCGTGGGGTGGGTTGGTAGCGCACAAGGAAAGGAACGCAACCACCTTTTTCTTTGAACATTTACCAAAAGAAACGATTGCACATTCTGTTGTTTTTAAAAACAGCCGACGTAACATGAGTCTATGTGGAAAGAAGACTCTCTCTCTCTTTCTCTCTCTCTCTCCCTCTCTCTGCTTTATTCTTTATTAATCGCATCTTCTTTCTTTCTGTCTGGGCTCTTTTTTTGTTTCTCTGTCACTCTCCTTTTTATTCCCTCGCCCATTCCTCTGTTTGCTTGTATATCTTTCTCTCCTTATTATTTATCAGTCTCTCCTTCCTTCTCTCTCTGTCTTCGGTTGCACTTTCTCTTTTTCTTCTTTTTCTGCTACATTTTCTCCTATCGTTCTTCTTCTGTTGATGGCTTCTCTCCTTTTCTCTCTCTATCGTTTCTTTCCTTTTCGACCTCATTCTCACTTTCATGCTATGTCTGGCTTTCGTTGTTTCTTGCATTCTCTCTCTCTCTCTCTCTCTCTCTCTCTCTCTCTCTCTCTCACACACACACACACACCTTTATCTTCTTAATTCTTTATCAGTTGCTTCTTCGTTCTCTCTGTCTGGTCCTCTTTCTTTCTTTCACTGTCACTCTCTCCCTTTTTATTCTTTAATCCCCTTCCTCTCTTTCTCTACTTCTTGTCTCCTTCTCTCTCGCTTCATTCTTTATCGGTGTCTCTTTCCTTCTCTTTGTTTCTGTTTCTCCTTCGTTCTTTCTCTTACTTTTTCTCCTTCCATCCTTCCTCTGTTGCTCTTTCCCCTCAATTCTTTCTTTCTCTGTATGTGTCCTCTCTTCAACCCCCCTCTCTTACCTTCTCACATTTTACTTTTGTACCTTTGTTTTTCATTCTCTCTGTCTGATTCTCTTTCCTTTGCTGTCTCTCCCCCCTTTATTATCAACGCTTCTTCCTTCTCTTTCTGTTTCTCTTTTGTTTTTTGTGACTCTTTTCCCCTACTCCTCCCTCTTTCTTTGCTTCTCTTTCTCCATTCTTTATCAGTCTCCTCTTCCTTCTCTCTATTTATGTTTCTCTTTCATTCTTTCTCTACTGCTTTTCCCTTTTATCCTCTCTGTCTCTCTCTCTCATTCTCTGTCACTCTCTTTTTGTCTCTGTTTCTTTCCGTTTCTCGCACTTTATTCCTTCTCTCAGTCGTTTTCTGTGTCTCCCTCTTTTCGCCTTCATTTTATATCTCTTTCGTTCCATCTCTCTCTGTAACTCCTTTCTTTTCTCTCTTACTTTCTCTCCTTTGTTTTTTCTCTACATATGTTTCTCTTTCTTATTTTTTTATCCTCTCTCTTTTTTCCCTTTCGCAATCTCTCTCTCACTTTCACTTTCTCACCTTTTCTTTCTTTTGGTCCATTAATTTTCATTCTTCCTGTCTGATTCTCTTTTCTTCTCCAGTCTTTCGTCCTCTCTCTTCTTGATTTTTTTTCTTTTTTTCTCACAGATTTTCTTTATCTCTAACAGATTTCTTTCTCTCTCTCACAAACAGATTCATTTTTCTCTCTCATAGACTCTCTCTCTCTTTCTTTTCTCATTTCTCTTTCTCATAGACTCTCTCTCTCTCTCTCTACGCTATCTTTCTCTTTCTCTACACTATCTTTCTCTTTCTCATAGACTCTCTCTCTCTCTCTCTCTCTACGCTATCTTTCTCTTTCTCAAACACTTTCTCTCTCTCTACACTATCTTTCTCTTTCTCATAGACTTTCTCTCTCTCTCTCTCTCTCTCTCTCTCTGCACTATTTCTCTCTCATAGACTTTCTTTTTCTCTCTCTTTCTCATAGACTCTCTCTCTCTACTGTCTTTCTCTTTCTCATAGACTTTCTTTTTCTTTTTTTTCTCCCTCTCATAGACTTTCTTTTTCTTCTTTTTTCTCTCTCTCTCATAGACTTTTTCTTTTTTCTCTCTCTCCCATAGACACACACACACTCTCTCTCTCTCTCTCTCTCTCTCTCTCTCTCTCTCTCTCTCTCTCTCTCTCTCTCTCTCTCTCTCGCTCTGTTAGACTGTTTCGCTTTGTCTGCATCCCATTCTTTCACTAATTATTTTTAGTTTCTGTTTTCTCTCTTTCATTGTGTGTATTTTTTAAACTTGATTTCTGTTTGTCCCCCTTTTTTTCAGCACTTCCCTCTCTCTCTGTCTCTCTCTGATTCATTTGTTTGCTTCTTTATTTCTTTCCTTTCTACATGCCTTTCTTCTCTCTTTCTATTTCTGTTTGTCCTGCCCCCCTCTCTCTCTCTCTCCCAATCTCCTTATCTACCAGTCTATCTCATTCTCCCTGAACATGTCAAATCGTGCGATTGAAACGTGATCAATTGTTATGGTAATTGCACAAAAGTTTATTGACCCTTTTTGTACCCTCAGCATCATTAATGGGCTCGGATTCAGAGGGGACATTATATTTGTTCTTCTGAGGGTAAACGAGATTTCCTACGACATGCTTCCGGTTTTAGAAGAAAGTGGACACATTACAAATGGATCCCCAAAGGACAACAGAAACATTTTTGGAAAGCCATGAAACAGAAAACACGAGGCAGTGTGTCACTAAAATGGTGATGGGAGTTTGTTAATTTCGCCACCCACCTGGAAGAGATTCCAAAGATGAGAGATCCCAAAGATTCGGTGACTAAATTTACAACCAATTCATCCAGCCATCTCAATGCATCCCTTGTCCTGGCATCCAAACAAACCAAACTTTGGTAGAGATAACAAAAAGTTTACCAATAATGGACCATAAACGCTCCCTGGATGAAATTCGTGTAATTTCAAACTATTTCAGAAATATTTGGAGATAGAAAAGATATCAACTGATGTAGATCTCAATTAGACATTTTCTTCTGAAGCATATTTCGCGATTTTCATCCCGAAAGGACACTCGCTGTCCATCATTATCTCTTGTATATCTTCACTTCTTTTGTTTTTAAATTGGTACTTTCAAAGATTGTTTTACAAGGATGGTAACTCCTAGCAGCGCCCTCTTGAAAAGAGAGAAAAAGACGCTGTTTCCATTCTGTTTTTCCAGTGAGAACATGCCTTTCGTAACTATGGTCCAGTCTTTGCCTATGTCCAGCGACCGCTGGTTTACACACCCTCCTCCCCCCACCCCCAGCTAATGATGCTTCGACCTGAAGGACTGTATCCTGTCCGTCCATTTGCAGCTAGCGATAGACGAACGTTAAGAGCAAGGTAATTAAGAGAATAGGGCCGGCGAACATCTGTTGATCGCAGAGTCATGTTCACACAGTTAAGTGACTACCAGAATGGTCCCCTCGCAATGACCCACATAAGTTCCCACTAATCAACTATTGCACACACACATCCATAACACACACATGGATTCTGCATTTACTACACCACGTGCCACACGCGCACACACACACACACACACAGACGATCGTACATTGTGACTCATTGAACTAGACATTAATGCAGCTGTTGGACCATAAACCGCTTGCGCAGTGGCTACAGCTGGACGCGAAACGCCAGATGCCTTACATGCGTCTGCTATTGTTCCTACTTTCACGGTTATCGCTGGGGGCACGTGTTGCCCGTAAGGGAGTAGGGAAGGGGAGGTGGGGAGGAAGAGGGAATCTAAGGGGTTGACGCTAGATTTTGAAAATCGACCGATCAGTACAATACCTGTTGTACAATTGACTTAATCTGTCTCTTCTGCGGATTATACAGTGGATTAAAAGTGTCACTTTTAAGGCGTGAGGGATGAGGGATGTTCGAGGAGAGAGAGAGAAAGAGAAGATCTGATTTATTCGGGTAACGCAGCTAAAATCCACCTCGGTGCAAAGCAGAGGACTAGTAGTACTTCTTAATGACGCTAGAGGACGTCTAAATCGCATATTGTTTATCAACCCTAAGCTCAACGAATTAAAACACACTTTCTGACTGAAAGTGACTTTTTATTTTATGGTTTTCGGTCCCTCTATCTTGCTGCCTGTGCCCAGGGCGCAACAAGAGTTGGCTCGCACCTTATTTATCTTCTCCCTGTAATTTTTGCTAAAACAATGACGTAATTGATCAATCCTTATATCTAATAAAACTGTCGTGATTGAGATCTTGCAATTATAATTCATTAATTAAACGAATAAACAATTTTTATTTAATTTTATTGATTTATTATTATTTTATATGTTTTATTAATATAATTAAATAATATTAATCTAAATCTCAACCCCTGAAATTTGAATTTATGACCCCTAATTCTGGAATTGTTTAGAACAATGAGAATTCCACCTTCATTCATTTTACTAATCCCTCTTATAAACCTCAATAAAGTCACCTCTGAGGTGCCTGGCTGCCAAGCTCTGTAGCTCACATAATCGGAGTCTTTCCCTCATACGGTCGTCCTTCTACTAATCTCACCATTCGAGTTGCCCGTCTTTGGACCCTTTCAAGAAGCTCAATGTCTCTTTCCAGATGAGGTATCCATACTTGAACACAGTATTCTAAATGTGGTCTTACAATTTCCTTATGCAGTGGGATTATGACCACCCTATCTATAAAGGATAGCTTTCGATAAATCATCAATAGGACACCATGGACTTTCCTGGCTGCTTGTTTACACTCTTCAGAAAACTTCATATCTGCCCTTATTGTAATTCTCAGATCCCTTTCCTCCTCCACTGCTTTTAATTCAACCCCACCAAGTGTATAATTTATTTATGGGTTGGTATTCCCCAAGTGTAAGACATTTAGCAGCATTAGAACATAGCTGTCACTTCTCTGACCATTTTTGAAGTCTGTTCAAGTCATCCTAAAGGAGCGCTGCTTGGCACTGATCATTAATGACTTTGCCAATCTTTAGATCAACTGCAAATTTTAACATCACGCCTTCTATCCCTTCGTCGATGCCATTTATCGAAATGAAAAACAACAGTGGTCCAAGGACCAATCCTTGAAGGACCTCACTCCTGAAGGTTACATCAATCTGAAGAATATCCATTAATCACAGCCCTCTGCCTTCTGCCGTGCAGCCACCCAGTAATCCATCTTAGAATCTTACCAGCAATCTGAACCTGTTTAAGTTTATACAGTAAAAATAATTTAATAAAAAAACTAGGGGCTCTATCCCCTGCTCGCTTCGCTGCCAACCCCCTTCTTAATGCCAAACTCACTTCTTTGTCTTCGCCAGATCCTAGACTTCGTAAAGGGATCTTCGCATACGGGTTTTCGTTCAATATACTTTGAATGATTTCCAAGACATCAGTCCTTTTCACTTTTTTAGCTCGTTCCATCAATGCTTCTCCATCGTGGAGACGCGTTGATGGAACATTTACTAACTATACAAATAATTAAAATATTTACAAATATACAAACTATATCGGGTTCCTACATCAGCTGACATTAATATACAAAAAAAGTTACAATGGAACATCAGATGATGCCGGCGTGGGCATGTGTTAAGACAGTGAAGCACGTGCACGAGGTTAAAAAAACAATTAATTGCATTTACAATATAAAAATCATGTGTAAATTATTTTTCTAAGTTTGAAACGAAAAAAAAAAAATAAATAAATAAAAATAAAAATATCACCACAGTTAGCTAAATTATATTTAAAAAAGTAAATTATTGTCATTCTTTATATATTACATAAAATTCAGAATAAATAATACATTACAGTGAAAAAAAAAAAAAAAAAAAGGTCGACTCCAATGACCATCTTTTGCTAGCGACTACGGAGCATTTTCTCGCCCGCTCGCGCGTTCTTCCGAAAGGAAAAAGAACACGTGCCGTTGACGTTTGACAGCCCCGAGGAAATGTACACTAGCCGCCTTTCTGTGTATCGTGAAACAATGAAGCATAAAAATGAAAGTTGTGCTCGTGTTGAGTTAAAATGGAAAAGGCTCAGGCAACATACTTAGAAAAGGCACTTCTTTTAGATAAACTAAGAAGACGCCTGAATATTTTAAAGCCATTAAAATATTAATGGCTTTAAAAAAAAAAAAAAACTGACACGACAAATATTTACACTCGAAACGTTTGAAATAATAATTAAAATTAATTATTAAATTTTTAATCATCTACAAAAAATAATTAATAAACGATTGCTCTAGTAACTGCTTTTGTTTGGGAAAACAGCGCCATCTGCTTTATTTACATTCGCGTATAATAATAAAAAAAAAAAAAACATTTATGTCAATTTCAATTTGCTTCTGAACGCCGGCACGCACTTGGCGCGAGTTTTGGCACGTGCCACTGTGACGTAATATGTTCGCGTAAAATGTCTATTTCTGTTTTTTAAAAAAAGAGACCGATCCATTTTGGAGAAGAGGGGTGGGAGAGAATAAATGAAGTGGGTTTCAAATACCGTGGATTTTTTCTTTACTTTTGTTTGGGTTTTTTTCTTTTTTTTTTTATTGGAAAGAAAGAAAAATAGACTAGATGGACAGCAGACTACATTCTTTATCGATTTTGTCTTTAGACGCTAGTGGCCTGACCTATGAGCTACAGTTCACTTCGAAATACTCTTTCAAGTATAGTGCAAACTTGTTCATTCGTAGCACAAACATGTAACGACTCAAATGGATGCCGGTATAAGTTTTTTTTTTTTTCTACCTTCTTTCTTTCTTTCACATTCTCGTATTTGTATTTCGAATCTTATTTGACAAAGCACTTGGGCTTTTTGAAGAGCAATAACAAGCCGAAACTGCCAACCATTACGATAATAAAAGTTCCAAATGTTTTGTTTATATTTACTTTTACAATCTTTTTCGAATAAAATCAGAAATACAGAAGGTATTAAGTCAACAATAAAAAAAAAGTCGATTATTACTCAAAATCAGCCTTTTCGCAAATTTAAAAAATAAATAAATAAATAAAAAATCAATGATTTGATTTTTTGGCACATTGCCAAGGTTGTTTTTTAACTTTTCGTTCAATTCAATAATGCTGCCAACAGATGATTTTTTTTTCTCTGTTAGAAACATGGCTAGAGTTCCTTCAAATCGTATTGATGGGGTATGAAGATTGGTTATAAATGCAATAATTTCATAAACAAGCCACCGCGCTCGAGATAATTCATATTTGCATACATCATTATTGTTTACTTGTAAACATTTGCCATACGTTTGTTCATGGCGGTTGTATTTCCAGCCCGTCCCTCACCTTCCAGTAAATAAAAGAATTTTCTGTCAAGGGATGGAAGGCTTCATCTTTTTTAAATCCAAAACACCAACCTTATTTGTCAGGCTGAATGCCATCAGTAACGAATAAGTATGCTGGAGTTATGCACGGGGACTTTGAGTGAGAGAAAAGAGAGAGAGAGAGAGAAAGAAAAACTGAATTCGAAGCAGTTCTTATAAATAATAAAAAAATAATATGTCAGCACTCCTTATGACAAAACAAAAGGGTTTTGTGTGATGCCCAGCGAAAATAGACACCTGAAGAGAAATTTAAGCAGACAACAAAATAAAGATGAATGATTTATATATTTATATATACAGGTCCTTTTCAAAAGTATGGGGATGTGAGGATTTTAAACGTATAATAACTGATTAAACATTAATTTTATTGGAATGCCTAATGGAAATTAGATATAAGTAAATAAATTAATTAAATTTATAAATAAATCATTATTTTTAAAAAAAATGAATGAGGAAAATAAAGTCCCAGAAGCTTAGAGGCCGCATTCTTGTAGCTATCAGACTCTCAGATCCTAATTTCAGAATAAACAAAGACCAAATGTAAAATGGAAAGCAACATCAGACCGGATTGCATACTCAAGAGCCCGTGCCCAGTTCAATAGAAGCAAATCTGAAGCCATCAATGCCTGCATCGACAAAACAATCAAGATCGGGAAGGCACCATTTAAGGCAAGGCATGGGGAATTCCCTCAACAACTTAATCCGATTGAATGGCTAGACTACATCACAAGATTTAAGCCAAAGTCAGCGTCAGACCTTAAAAGAGCATTCACAACAGTTGTCAGCGAGATGTCCTCGCTTCCACCATCATCACAAAAAGAGATCTTATCCAGGCCATCAATGATATCCCACCAACGTCTTGCACCGGATATGATGGGGTCCCACAATTCATTCTTAAGAGCGTTAGTGTTTTCATCATTGATGCACTCCTAAGTATCTTTAATGGACTCCTCACAACGCAAAGTTTCCCAACAGCCTGGAATCAATATATTGTCCAACCAATCCCCAAAACACAAGGCGCGACCTCAGTTTCACAATTCATGCCAATAATGAAAGCCTCATGTCTCCTCAAAGTCATGGAGAAGTGCCTTCTTTCCATCCTAACCAACGAGGTTCTGCCATATTAATCACCATTCATTCACTATGCCTTGAAACGCAGGTCCACCATTACCAACCTACTGCAAACCACCAACACCATTCTGGGAGCTCTACAATATATGGCTGAGATGGCAATTGTCTATCTGAATATCCAGTCTGCATTCACAGCATAGATATCCAGCCTCTCCTGCAACTTTGTGAGGCGGAATACCAGATAAAAGGCAATATACTGGAATTCTTGAAGTCGCTACTTACGACCAGGGTCCTTCACCTGACTGGGAATAAAAAATCTTTCACAAGGAAAGTTTGTGTAGGTGTTCCCCTGGGCGGAGTTCTTTCAGAGATCCTCTTTACGGCTGCCATACACCCATCCCTGTGCCAGCAAACAGAATTTATCAGTTATGCAGACAACTTGAAGCTCGTCTATTGGATCAACGGGACCACCCGACCTGATTCTGTTTCTGAAACCATTATTAACAGTCTTAAGAATCCGATTACATACTTGACACAGTTTTATCTTAAGAAAAATCCAAACAAATCTGCACAAATGGTGTTCTCGCTCAAATTAAATCCAACACAACTAAACCTGGAAATCCACGGAACCCCCATCACTCCAGTCACCAAGCACAAAGATCTCGGCGTTATCTTCCACCCTAAACTCAGTTTCAAACACCATGTTGCAGACATTCACAACAAAGTCTGCAGATCAAGATGGCTTGACAAACAACACCTCCTTCATGTCACAGAGCCTGAGAACACGCTTCAACACGAAAACCATTGCATTTGATGAGTACTGGCTTCTTCGGTGGGTCTTCTTCAAACATAAACTGCCACCACTCACACATACTTCAGATATCACCCAACTTCTAAATTACAGAAAAGTCTCAAAATGGATATTCACCTTTCGCTTGCTCGTGTCAATTAAAATGATAGTGGATGAAGTGTGCAATTGGAGGATCCCCCCCCCCCCGAAACCTTTAAGAGCCCTCCTCTCTCTCTCTCTCTGCAGTTGGTGGGGTGGAGGCTCAGGATAGGGGAT
This sequence comes from Mastigoproctus giganteus, assembly GCF_048544385.1. Taxonomy (NCBI): domain Eukaryota; kingdom Metazoa; phylum Arthropoda; class Arachnida; order Uropygi; family Thelyphonidae; genus Mastigoproctus; species Mastigoproctus giganteus. The sequence continues at coordinate 14,902,687 of NC_143581.1, forward strand.
AGATTCCTGGATGCTTCACAACGTCCAGGAGATGGATGTGGACTTCAAAAAGTTCATAGAGGACAAATCCTACAGAAGATGCATCATCAGGGAACAGCTTTTGTCTTCAGCCGAGTAACTGCCATCATCTTTAATATATAAGATTTGTATTTTCGATCGATGAACTACCTATAAAGCAACCATTATAAAATACAAGTAAAACAGAAGAGGACCTAAAGGAGAGCCTTGTGGGACACCGTTCACGTAATCCATCAAAATGAATCCGACTGTTACTTTGAATGTAACTCAATGTTTGGTGATGCATCCCTTCAACAGTTAATCCTGAATGAACCAAATCTCTTACTCTGATAATTTAAGCATTTTAGGTGGTTTTTAGGGGATGTTGGACGTCAACATTTCAAAATTTATTTAGACCACTCTGATACCTGTTTTATAAACTGTTTTTATGATCCAATTTAACCTTTCGTTCACGTGACATCCTCTTTGTTTCTTTCTTTCATAAAAGACTTGTTTTTTCTTTACAGATGTGTTTTTACCATCGAGAAGTTTGATAATCAAATCTACATTCGATCATAGAAAAGGAAGTACGCATGCGCAATGGTATATTTTTACACCAGCCTGTAGTGCGTGTAACGCATCAAACCAAGATTTTATGCACGCGGAATATATTTAGCTTTTCCCTTTTTTTTTTTTTTTTTTCCTTAAGGTACTCACACGTCCTGGTTTTCTTCCTCCGATAGCAAGGCTGACTGGCGACCTCCCTCCAAGTAACCTTTTACGATCGCTACTCTCATCCGAAGGTGTTTCTCCATCGCATCACAGCAGACACTTACCCTCATCAGGCATACGGAAATAATGGATTTTTTTTTTCTTTCTCTCTTTCTTTCCCTTCCAAAGAGAAGCGCGCGCCAGATAGCTACCCCATTCACCGGATACTTGTGAACACACCTTTGGATCAGTGGCGCGAAGCATCGAACGCGAGCAACGACTCGCTGAGTTATTTTAAGCAGGCGCTTGAATATTCAAGACCCTTTTTTATTGGTCTGCTCGATCAGGCTTCGATCCGTGCAGAGGATGTGCTTTCAGGAGTTTCGCCTCTCTCGCGCTTTGTTTGAGAACGAAATTTGCTTAATTTTAACATCTTGCAAATCATTACACTCTTGCAGGTAACGTTCATCATCTTGATTAGTTAACAAGATCAGTATTGCGCATGTTCGGTAGAAACTTGGAGCTCTACAGGTAGTTCGGTTCTGATCTGTTTAAAGTAGATGTCTATAAAATCATAGATTTTTTTTTTTTTTTTGAAAGTAGAACGTTTAGGATATAAAGGGCTGTTTATAAAGTAATGTACTTTGAGTTTGGGAAAGACGCGTCACAAAATGGGCCTAAAAGAAAGTACATTGTATCACAGATGTGTTTTCAAAGAACTGAAATTTGGTGCCGTACTTTGCAAACAGCCCTCCCACACAAATATGTTATTTTTCTTTATTGTTTTGTAAATTCCCTTCATATGATGGATGAACGTTTCTTTTCGTATTACAAACCAAATTACATTTCCTGTACATATGAGGGAGGCTCTTATCTTGTAAAGGTATTTTATTTTGGTCGGCCATCTTGAAACAAGATGGCCACCCCTTAAATTATATGCATCATCACCCGTGTAAATTCTTCATTTGTGATACTGGTGATCTTCTCCTTTAGAGATAAAACAGTAAGGGATCATTTTCTGGTCATTCTTTGTAAAAAAGAAACTTGAGAAGTAGAGAGAGAGAAAAGATGAAGTATAAGAAAGACAGATAGCAAGGACAGAAAGACAAAGAGAAGAGAGGTTGTAAGAGGAAAAAGTGACGGATGGAGAGATGACATTATAGGTCATGGAACGAGAAAGGATTGTAAAGACAGAGAGGGCGAGAGCGAGAATGATGGATAGAGGAAAGATTTTAAGAAAAAAAGAAGACAGAAAGTTGTAAGATAAAAGAAAGAGAGAGAAAGAAGAGACTGTAAGACAGAAAACGTGAATGATGAGGAAGAAAGGATGTTGTAAGAGAAAAAAAGATAGAAATTTGTAAAATAAAAGAGAGAGAAGATGAAGTATAAGAAAGACAGATAGCAAGGACAGAAAGACAAAGAGAAGAGAGACTGTAAGAGAAAAAAGTGATGGATGCAGAGATGACATTATAAGTTATGGAACGAGAAAGGAATGTAAAGACAGAGAGAGAGAGAGACGATTGTAAAGACAGAGAGGGAGAATGATGAAAAAGGAAAGATTGCAAGAGAAAGAGAAAGAAGATAGAAAATTATAATATAAAAGAAAGAGAGAAAACAGATTGGAAGACAGAAAACGTGAATGATGAAGAGAGAGAGAAGATTGTAAAGACAGAGGGAGAGTGATGAAAAGGGAAAGATCGCAAGAGAAAGAGAAAGAAGATAGAAAATTATAAGATAAAAGAAAGAGAGAGAACAGATTGGAAGAGAGAAAATGGGAATGATGGAGAGAGAGAGAGAGAGAGAGAGAGAGAGAGAGAGAGAGAGAGAGAGAGAGAGAGAATGATGGATAGAGGAAAGAGTGTAAGAAAAAAAGAAGACAGAAAATTGTAAGAAAGAGAGGAAAAGAAGAGACTGTAAGAGAGAAAACGCGAATGATGAGGAAGAAAGGATGTTTTAAGAGAAAAAAAAGATAAAAATTTGTAAGATAAAAGAGAGAGAGAGAGAAGATTGTAAAGACAGAGAAGAAGAATGATGAAAAAGGAAAGATTGCAAGAGAAAGAGAAACAGAAAGAAGATAAAAAATTATAATATAAAAGAGAGAACAGATTGGAAGACAGAAAACGTGAATGATGGAGAGAGAGAGAAAGGTTGAAAGAGAAAGAAAATAGAAATTGTAAGGTAAAAGAAAGAAAGAAAGAAAGAGAAAAGAAAGAAAGAAAATATGAATGATGGAGAGATAAAAAAAAAGGTTGTAAGGGAAAGAGAAAGAAGACAGAAAATTTAAGGTTAAAAAAGAGAGAAAATTGTAAAGACAAAGAGGGAGAATAACGGAGAGAAGAAAGAGTGTAAGAGAAAGGGAAAGACTGAAATTGGAAGATAAAAAGATAGAAGAGGGAGATGAAGTAAGAGGAAGACTGATAGCAAGGCAAGAGAAACAGAGAGATGACAATAGGAAAAAGTGATGGAGAGAAGACATAAGTGACAGAGCGAGAAAAGATTGTGAAGAAAGAGAGGGTGAATGATGGAAAGAGTGTAAGAGAAAGAAGATAGAGAATTGTAAGATAAAAGAGATAGAGAAGTTGTAAAAAATGACTGACATAGAGAAGGGGGGAAATAAAGAAGATATTCTAAGAGACGGAGAAAGAGAGAAGATTATAAGTAGAAAAAGCAGAGAGATTTGAAGCAAAGAGAAAGGAGGAATGATAGAATTTGGAGCGATTTCAAGAGGAGAGAAAGACAAGTTAGAACATTGTAAGAGGAAAGAAGGAAGGCAGAACATTGTAAGATAAAATTAGAGATAGAAAGAGGGAAACGATTATAAATGAAGAGAGAGAGAGAGAGAAATAATTGCAAATAAAGACTGACAGGGAGTTCGAGTGGAGAAGATTTTGATGGCGAGAAAGAAGAGATTTTAAGATTGTGAAAGATTGAGGAGTGATGATTATGAGAGAATGAGAGAAAAATTCTCAAAGTACAGAATATGAGGATAACAACGACTCGGATAATTGAGACTGGATCCAGTGGGTTGAGAAAGATAAATTGGAGAGAGAGAATGAAAGTAGTGAAGTTGGAATTGAGCAGTTACAAAACTGCATCGACCCACTCGAAATCGAATTGTTTTATGCAATTAATTTGTGTTTACCTTTCTGTGCGCGGAAGGAGACTACTTTAATGGAGGTAATGAGGCGCATATTTGCAAAGAGGCGCATTAATAATTACCGTTACACTCGCGTTCGAATAAAAACAGTTTTGAACGTTCTTCTGCTGAGTGAACGCGCACAATGGCACCCATCTGTTGGAAGGTTATCTCGTGGTGACGTCATCCCATAGCACCTAACAGATGACGCAGTCAATGGCGTGGAACCACCGACAATACTAAGTTGGTGCGCTCCAATGGGCGCGCATAAAACTCTATCTGTCATGCGCACAAACACATCGGGGAGTTCGAATTCCAATATGTAATTAATTTCCAGTAATTAAGAATGCGCGTCGCAACGTTCTTGCCTCTCAGACGACAAAGTAATTAATGCAAATGAGCGCCATTAGTCCAACGAATGGAGTCAGAGATCTGTTGGCACGGTGGAAAGTCCACGAGAAAACCATCTCCATATGCCATTAGTTTATATTAACCCTAATCTTGATGGAATCTTAATGATAGTATACGAAGGGCCGGCGCTACGATAAACACGACATAAACGCCCATTAGAAGCAAAGATTAAGGACACAGCCGAAAAGGTATCTGGCCTTGATAATGCCCGGATTAAAAATAGGCTTCTGGATAAAATGTTGCGTTCGTCCCTAATCTCCGATCTAAATTTATGGACTGAACGTTATCGTGTTCGTGGAGAGCCCCCCCCCCCCCCCACACACAAACATCGCTTTTTATCTGTTTCATTAAAGGTAGATTTAATGTGCCACCAGAGTGCGCTTTTGTGCATCTGTCCAAGGAGAATTTAAAAAAATAGATTTTTCTTCTGATAGCGAAACTGCTTTTCATGAAGTAGGTTTATTCGTCTGCGTAGATGAGTACAATGGCGGAGCAGGTTGGCAGACGATTCCTATAGGAGACCTCAGGGGGATTTCAGGGAATAAAGTGTCCCCCTGAAATTTGTGTGTTCATTTGCATCCTAACGATATTTGATGGGCTGTGTACCTCGTAATAGTGAATTATTCCTCCTCCGAATGAAATTTTTTTATACTCCTATGTAGGAGACACCAAAAGATAATTCAAAGTTTGGTGTACTTAACCATATTCAGATCCTTCACCCGTAAAATTTCAGATAAAATTTCTCGGTTCGTTAGTTCAGGAAGGTGACTTAATTACAATACAAAATTTGGAAATTTTGAAAAAAAACGGAAATTTTGAAAAGGAAAAAAATTGGCAGATTTACCAAAGTTTTGTAATTTTGGAAAAACCGAAATTTAAAAAAAAATCGAAAACGGAAATTTAAAAAAAAAAAATCAAAAACGGAAATTTGAAAAAAAAATCAAAAACGGAAATTTGAAAAAAACACCAAAAACGGAAATTTGAAAAAAAAAAACCGAATACGGAAATTTGAAAACAAAAAAAAATCAAACAGATCGAAAAGGATTTTTTGAAAAAAAATCGAAAACGGGAAAGGAAAAAAAATTGGCAGATTTAGAAAATTTTTGAAATTTTGGAAAAACCGAAACTTGAAAAAAAATCTAAAACAGAAATTTGAAAAAAAAATCAAATAGATCGAAAAGGATTTTTTGAAAAAATTGGCAGATTTAGTAAAGTTTTGAAATTTTGGAAAAACCGAAATTTAAAAAAAAAATCGAAAACGGAAATTTGAAAAAACAAATGGAAAACGAAATTTAAAAAAAAAATCAAAAACGTAAATTTGAAAAAAAAATCCAACAAATCGAAAACGGAAATTTGAAAAAAACAAATGGAAAACGAAATTTTAAAAAAAAATCAAAAACGTAAATTTGAAAAAAAAATCCAACAAATCGAAAAGAATTTTTTGAAAAAAAACCGAAAACGAAAATTTTGAAAAGGAAAAAAATTGGCAGATTTAGCAAATTTTTGAAATGTTGGAAATACCAAAATTTGAAAAAAAAAAAATCTAAAAGGGAAATTTGAAAAAAAAAATAGCGAAAATGGAAATTTGAAAAAAAAATAGCGAAAATGGAAATTTGCAAAAAAAAATCGAAAAGGAAACTTTGAAATGGAAAAAAATTGGCAAATTTAGGAAATTTTGGAAAACCCGAAATTTGAAAATAAAAAATAAAAAAACTTAAATTTTGAAAAAAAAAAAGAAATTTCGGAAAAAAGGAAATTTGAAAAAAAAATAATCCGAAACGGAAATTTGAAAAAAAAATAATCCAAAAAGGAAATTTAAAACGGAAATTTGAAAATAAGTAAGTTAGAAAAAACGGAAATTTGAAAAAGAAATATTTAAAATTTGGGAAAAATGTTAAATTTGAAAAAATTGGCAAAAATATTGTTATCAGTGTTATTTCTCTCATTAGATAAAATATCTGCATTCTGCAAAAACAAACCTGACTGAATACAAGCGAATTTTTTAAAAATAATTTTTTTTTCAGTTACTTCCCAACAAATACTTTGGTAATTGGGTTTGCAGTTTGTTTTTTCTCTGACCGCTCAATGCTGGTGATGGTAGATGGCTCTCTGTCTTCTAACTTCTCCACTAACGCTGGTGTTCCCCAAGGTTCAGCTCTTTCTCCCACTCTTTTCCTCTTGTACATTAATGATCTTCTTCCACTGACCAGAAATCCTATCCATAGTTTTGCTGATGATAGCAGATTACATTCCACCTTCCAGTTTGAGAACCCTTGCTCTCCACAAACAACCACAACTTCCCGAATATCTACCAACAAATTCTTAAATGCCATTTTCTTCATTAAAGAAAAGAAAACTCAATAAACTCAGTCCTGTCTTATTTCTTGCAAACTGCTCCTATGCTCATCTTCGATGACACTCAAATTTCTAGACAAGATCACATATCTCTGTTGGGGATTGCCCTCACTTCTAATCTCTCTTGGCATAAGCACTCCACGAATACCGCCTCTTCTGAATCTGAAAAACTGGATTTCCTCTTCTAAACAGTTACTCACTCTATAAATCTCAAATCAGCCTTACCATGGAAAATTGTTTCCAGATTTGGGACGGTGTCCCATAACCTCTCTCAGGCTTCTGGATTCAATTCCAAAGAGTGCAGTTGGTTTAATTAATGACCCATCTTCTACAAAGTCTGTCCATTCTCTATCTAGACAGAGAGTGGAAGGACTTTGGACTTCGATTATTGACCAGAAATTATTCCAATCGTTAAAAGGCAAGCGTACTCAAACTTCTCCAAAGGATCGTACCAACTGTCATGGATTAGCCTATTCAACCTACATTTTCATCAATTACTTCTTCTCCTCACAGCGTAGCATAATTCAAACAATATTTTGAAAAATTTGAAAATAAAAAAATGTACCAAATTTCAACTAAAATTTTAAAAATTAGAGATTTTTTTTAAAAAATTATTCCTCTTTAAGATAATTTCACCCTACTACATCCTTGCAGGAGACTAATGAAATTTCTTTTATAAAACTTTCAGTGATACCCTCTAGTGGAAAATTCCGAACTAGTATTATGCAAAATCTCTTGATCATCGATTGTTAGAAGATTGCCCTGCCAGGATCCACCTTGCCAAATCGAGATTCAGAACTCTCTACCGTTTGAAAAAATCTCACCATAACCTCATTCATCCTTCCTCTGATGAAGAACAGGATAACCTGAGATTTGCAAAGTGGAACCTATTGTAATCCAGTTCCCTCGACTAGAGATGAAACCCTGCATGCCTCTGAAGACGATGTTGCCTACCCCTCATAGATGTGGTACCAGCTTCAAAACGGATCAGTGATCCACCTACAGCATGTCCCAACCTTCCAGGGCACATAATGTTCTTACTACCAGGGCACTTATTCATCTTGCATACAAATACAAAGACTCCAATGATATCACCAAGAACAGAACAGAAACCCTTACAAAGTTCGAACCTCATTAAATACCAAAATGTTGCCTCTACAGAAACCATCCATCCCATCACAGCTGAGGATATAGAAATAGCAGTCTGTCAGATGTCCTCCAACACTTAAAAAGAACTCCACACCTCTTTCAAAATTGAGTGTGATGCCCAATTCTATACTTGATTCTGCTCTGGCCAACTGTCTTATAAGAAGCTTTATGAAGCAAAGACCCGTGTACCAACTGCTATCTCGTCACCTGAACCAGAAGTTCAATTGAATCATTACTCAGCATGGCCGATAATGTTCTGTTAGGGCAATCTTAACATCCTCCAGCAATCCACCACCGATGCCAGATAAATCTATAGCCATCAAACATCTCTCACCCTCTCCAGCCCAATTTAACTTACTTGCCAAAGGCAACCAGATCGTGAACCACCCAATCCTGTCTTGTCTGAATTCCCTGCCTTGAAAGTGTACTGGAAAAATGTCCATAGTATTCGCAATAATTATTACTTAAAGATTATTTATTTATTAGGTTTCCTCAAGAAGAAATCGGTGGACTCTAGTATCCATTGAACCATTATGATTCTTTGTTGTTCATTAGTCAGACCTACATTGGACAGTACACAATCTAAATCGAAAATCCATACAGATTGAACTTTGAATGCGCTCCTGACTTTTTAATCATAGTGTACTTTTTCTGTTTTCCCTTAATAATTAATGCTTATTTTCTCTCCCCGAATATATAACCACAGTCTACCCACCCCCACCTACTACTGGTCATAAATGTGAAGAGGAATAAATAAAAAGAATAAGCAGAGAAATCTATGTACAGTAGTAGAGAAAAAAATCGGCGCTCTTATTGGCGTAGCACAACAAAAATAAATAAACAAATAGTTGTGATTATTTATTTTTGTTCACTCTATAAATCAAATTTTTCCAAGTGGGTCTATTTTAAGCTGCTTCAGACTCCCCCTCCCCCCCTAATATTTTGAGTTTTTCCATTATTGAGGAGTTATTTCCCTCATCTGTTTTCCAGACATCAACCCAACTGACAATATTTCTAACTCGGTGCACTAGACTTCTCTAAGGAAGTGACGTCATAACCTCGGAAGTGACGTCTTGCCTAAAGATAAAGTATTTCGTTCCCTTTATTGACAAGTACTCCCCTCCCTATATTTAGATTTTTTTCCCCTTTTGTTCTTTTTTTTTTTATCCTTGTATTCATCAAGAGTCTACAATGACAGTTACGTATTGTTAACCGTGGCGTTTCTGCAATGGGGAAAGGGGTGGGTGGGGGGGAGGTGAAAGCGAGTTGTAATCGGGGTTACGGTGTGGCTAACGGTGGCAAATTGAAGGGATACGAGGGACGGGGATGTACGCAACACCGTCACCGGTAACCATGGCAACGCTGTGGCAAATAATAGAAAGCCGGCTTCGGAAGATGCGTTCTCATCTTTTTTCCATCACGTGCACGGCCGTGTTTTTATTCCGCAGCGACCTTCGACCGAAGACATTGACTAGTTTCATCCGCATCTTTCCGCATGTTTAATTTCTAAAGCGAGTTTGTGCTTCGAAGCATCCTTCCCCCACCCCCAACCCCCCTCGTCCCTTTAAATAACCAATCGTGTTACGAAATGGGATGCTGTCGCCGACGAGAGATTCCCTATTACGGGCGGCATGTAAATCTACGGAGATCAGTGAGCCTTGACGGACCTGTAGCGCATTCGCTATTGTTTTCTAATGGCGCGCCTGGCTTCGTGTTTAGTAGGGGCCCATTTTATCGGCACAAAAGAAAGGATGCTCTGGAACAAGGCACAAGAGACACACGTCAGTCCACAACGCCCACTAAAGCATATAATGAGGCGAGTTTTTTCGACCCCCCCACTCTTTGGCAATTTCTCATTCGTCTTGTACTTCGTAATGGTCTGAAGAAAGAAATGCGGGTCGGGCTCTCTTGTTCGTACTCACTTTCAACTGCTCGCACGGCGCCTTCGATATCGACAACAAAGTGGTTGGTGAAGGAGGCACTCTTAAGGCACCCTCCTAATGCTCACAAGGAGTTGCTAAGAAAAACCGAAGGATACAGGGCTGGCCCCTTGATGGTCAATGATTTAGACACTAACCGAGAAGTGAAGGGAAAGAAAGAGAGAGAGAGAGATAAGAAAAAAAAAACATATCGATTAAAAAATGTAGAAGAAAAATAAAGATATTGAGGAACAGAAAGAGAGCAGGCGTGAAATGGAATGGCTGGCTGAGAAGATGACAGGGAAAGAGAGAAAGAGCAACTGAAAGATAGAAAGTGAAATATGAAAGAGAGATAGAAAAAGAAATCGAAAGGAGAAAATAAAGAGGAATAGAAAGGAAATAGAAGGAAAGAAAGAGAACTAGAAAAACAGTAGAAAGAAGGAAAGAGAAATAGAAATAGAGAGCTCGAAACGAAATAGAAAGAAGAAAGAAATAACTAGAAAATAAATGGAAAGGAAGAAGAAAGAAAAACTAGAAAATAAGTGAAAAGAAAGAAGAAAGAAAAAAAATAGAAAAGAAATGGAAAGGAAGTGAAAGAAAGAGAACTGGAAAACAATAGCAAGAAGGAAAGAGAAATAGAAAAAAATATAGCTCGAAAGGAAATAGAAAGAAAGAAGAAAGAACTAGAAAAGAAATAGAAAGAAAGAAGTAGAAAGACAGTACTAGAAAACAGATAAAAAGAAAGAAAGGAAGAGCTGGAAAAGAAATAGAAAAAAAGAAAGGAAGAATTAGAAATATTAAAAAGAAGAAAGGAAGAATTAGAAATATTAAAAAGAAGAAAGAACTAGAAAATAAATAGAAAGAACGAAGAAATAGAAAGAAAGCAGAAAGAACGAAGAGAGAGATAGAATGAAGAAAATAATAGAAGGAAAGAAGAAAAGAGAGCAATATCAAGAAAGAAAGCGAGTGATACCGAAAGGCAAGGGATGTTGAAAGAACAAGAAAAAATGGGAGAGAGAAACGAAAAGAAAAAGAAAAATTAGATAGATTGATAGTGTTTGTTGTCAAGCAGCTCTGGGGTCTTCCCAGCTCCGCAAAGATAGAGTGATAGAGAGGGAGTGAGTGAGAAAAAGAGGAGGAATATGGGTAAGAGAAGCGAAAAAGAAAAGCGACAGAGAGAGAAAACGAAATGAGAGAAAAAAAAGATAGCAGACAAAAGTGAGAAAGAACAGAGAGGAAAAAGAAGAAAAACGAGAAAGAGAGCGCAAGGAAGAAAGAGAGAAAGGGAAAATGAAGCAAGGAAGAGATAGAGCATAAAACACAGAAGAGAGATTTCGTGAGAGAGAGTAAGAGGAAAAGGAAAGGAAAGCGAGAGCCAAAGGAAAGCAAAAGAGAAAGAAAACAAGAGGAAAAGTGGAAGAAAAAACGAAGAGACATAAAGGAGAAAAACACAGAGGGGGGGGAAGAGAAAGACATAAGGAAGAACGAAAGATAAAGAATAACAGAATACGAAATACAGAATGAAAGAGTGAAAACCACAAGAGAGAGAGCAAATGGGCAAAGAGGAAAAAGAAAAAGATATATAGAATGGAAAAGAGAGGGAGAAAGTGAGAAGAGACAGAAGGAAATGAGAGGAGAGTGACGGAAAGTGAGAGAGAGAGAGAGAGAGAGAGAGAGAGAGAGAGATTGAGTTGAGTGGGAGGGAAAGGCAGATAGAGATCTTCGATCATTCTTCTCTCTCTCCTCTGCCTTCTCCTCTTCTCTTCAATTTAATTATGAATTTATCCACTCGTTTTATATCTTTTTCCTTAATCAAATGTTTAACCTACCTCTCTGTCTCTCTTCTGCTTTCAGATCTATTCATCCCCTTCTTTCTTTCTCTCTAGTCACAACTCCATTTTCTTTTGCCTTCTCACCATCTATCCTTCTCTCATCCTTCTCCTCACATCTCACAATTTAATGGGAGCACACTTGAATTTTAGATTTTACGAATTGTCAGAAAGTGCAAGATGGAAGTGGCATTTTTACTTTCATTTCAGTCGCACTTTTTCCTTCATTTCATTAATGAAATGAAACCATCGACAGAACTTAATACATACGCGCACTCATAGTAATATAAAGAGAGAGAGAGAGAGAGAGAGAGAGAGAGAGAGAGAGAGAGAGATGCTGTTTTCTGCATGTCAGAGTTGTTTTGAAAAGCTTCTCCCTGAAAGTGATGGCATCCACAGCAAAGACACGGATGGTTGGCCAAACTAAACGAGAAATTGATTAAGCGTGATGCGATAGTAAACTTTGGACTGAGAGAAGATGAAAGGAAAAATAGAAGAAAACACAAAAAACGAAATGAAGTGCATCGATTTTTTTGCTTACTTGCACCTTATGTAAGCATGGGCAGAGCAAAATCGGCCAAATAACCTTCGGCCTTTGACCTCTCCTCGTGAAAAGGGAATGTCCATTTGGATCAAAGATAAAGAAGAGTGATCTTCATCATCATCATCATCATCATCATCATCATCATCCGTCTTTTATTAATTAGACTGTAGAGCCTGGATGAAAAATCCACACCAGGTAAGTTAGCATCTTGCAGGTCTGCTGCAACCTCAATATCGGGCTAAATAAAGCTGCACTTTATTTTGTGATGTACTGTACTTGGTGGACAGACAGACGAGGAGAGAAAAAAAACAAAAGAAGCAGATGAGAGAGAGTGAGATAAAAAGAGACCAAGTGGGATAAAGAGGGAGACAAAGTGAGATAAAGAGAGAGAGTGAGATAAAGAAAGAGACTGAGATAAAGAGAGAGACTGAGATAAAGAGAGAAAGAATGATATGAATAAAGTGAGAGAAAAATGTCAGAGAAGAGGACAAGGGAAGAGGAAAGTGAGACAGAAAATGAGAAAAGCAGGAGCGAAGTAGGAATAGTGATATAAAGAGAGAAACTGAGAGAATAAAATAGGAAGTGAGAGGGTAAAAAATGAGAAAGAAAAGCAGCTAAACATTTAAGAAAACGAGCATCAGCTAAAGATAGACTGATAATGGAAGAAAAAGGAGAAAGATAATGACAACAGGAGACAGAAGGGAGAAAATGACAAAAAGAAGGAATAGAGAAAAAGGAGAGAATTGACAAAAAGAGTGAAGGAATAGACAAAAATAGGAGAAATGACAAGGAGAGAAAATGACAGAGAGAAAAGGAAAAACAGAGCAGGAGAACAACAAAGAGAAAAATAGAGAAAGGTCGACAAAAAATACAAATATACAAACAGAGAAAAGTGAAAAATAAAAAGAGAAGAGGCCGAAATATTGAAAAGGAGAGAGAGAGAGGGTACAAGAAAGAAGAGAGGAAACGAAAAAGAGAGAGAGGTGGACAAGATAAAAAGGTATATATATGGAAAGAAAGGTAGAAAAAACAAGATATAAAAAGAGAAATAGACCGAAAATATGGAAAAAGGAGCAGAGAGAACGAATAAAAAGTAAAATAGAGAAAGATAGATATGAATAGAGAGAAAAATTAAAATAGATATGAATAGGAAGAAAAGAGAAAGATAGATATAAACAGAGAAAAGGAGATGAAAGGAGAAATATGGACAAAAATAGACACAACAAGAACATTCAAAGAGAAAGAGACAGAGCAAGAAGAGTGAAAGAGAAAGAGACAGAGAGAAAGAGAACAAAATGAGAGAAAGAAATCGATAAAAAATAGAGAGAGAGAGAAAAAGAGAACAACAAAGAGAAAAATAAAACAGAAATAGGAGAAAAAAAGAGAGCGAACAAAGAGAGAGAAAAAGAGAAAGAACTAAGGAAAAGTAGACAAAACGGAAAGAAAAGAGACAGAGAGAAAGAGAGAGAGAGAAAAACATAAACAGAGAAAAAAACAGGAGGTAAAAAGAGAAATAGTTCGAAAATATTGAAAAATGGACGGAGGGATAACCATAAAGTGAAAGAGAGAAAAAGAGAAGGTAAAAATAAACAGGGAAAATGAGAACAATAACAGAATAGGAGATGGAAGTAGAGAGAGAGAGAAAGAGAGACAGAAAATAGAGGCAGAACAATAAGAGACAAGAAGAGAAAGAAGAGATAGAGTAAAAGAGACAGAAATTGACAAAGGAGGACAACAAGAGAGAAAGAGAGATAGACAGAGACAGAAAATTAAAGATTAAAAGAGAAAAAGGTTAAAAATAGAAAAAGGATGAGGAGGAAGAAAGAGAGAGGAAAGGGGAGAAACAACTGGAGTGAAATAGACAGAAAGAGAGAGAGATAGACAGAAAAAAGATGAAGAGGAAAATAGAGAAAATTAGAAAGAGAGAGAGAGAGAGAGAGAGAAAGAAAGATATATGTGCCTACATAGATAGAAGAGAACGATTGAGTGTGCATGTGCGGGTTCGTGGTAAGAGAGAGAGAGAGAGACAAAATCACAAAATATTAAATAAGATTACAAGAGAAAAAGTTGAAAAAAAAAAGAAAAAAGATGAAATGCAAGAAAGACAGAAGAAAGGGGAGAAAAACGAGGAGTGAAATAGACAGAAAGAAAGAGACAAAAAGAGAGAGACAGACAGAAAAAAGATGAAGAGGAAAAGAAGGGAAATAGAGAAAATTAGAATGATAGAGAGAAAGAAAGAGAAAAAAATGAAAGATAGTGTATCTATATAGCTAGAAGAGGGTGAGTGAGTGAGTGTGCATGTATGTTCGTGGTGAGAGAGAGAGAAGGAAAAAAGTGTGTTTTTGCTGACGCGAGATGATGCTGAGATGGCGTTGAAGTGCTCTTCACTCACAGGGTGGACTAATCCCCTCCTCTCATGGCCCCCATAATGGGATAACGTAATAAGCCAGCGAGAATAATCCGCCGCAAATTAAAAATAGAATCGCCTCCAGAACGCGCAATTTCATTCGCCGACCGCATACCCGCAAGTGATTGACGATTTTTTTTCCGCCCGCACTCGGACAGCGACGAACTTCGCCCATTTGAATATTAATGCGGATTTACTTCGCGCAAAGTCAGCTGTTCGTTTCTTCGAGGCGCCACTCGAAGAAACCCCCACCGCACACTCCCCGCGGAACAGCGGCGGGCCAACATGGCCGCACCACCCAAAACCTTCGCCGTTCCGTATTACAATTCGGCGGCGTTATAGATGCCCCGTCGATATTTTTCCGACACTCGACTCCGACAACAGGTAGGGAGGGGGAGGAGAAGGGCCGGAGATGTGGCAGACGAGCATCCTCGTTGCGCCAAACGAAGAGAGCCTGTTGCGTGGTCATTTGGAGCGTAATGGCCCAGAAAAACTTAACGCGCATCTCCACGAGCCATCAACGCACTCGCGGAAAGGCGACAAGAAGCTACCGTTTCTCGTGCGTCGATATCTGCATCGGTGATAATCTTCCGGCTGTTTTTTTTCCTTCATTCTCTCTCTCTCTCTCTCTCTCTCTCTTCTCCAACTGAACGTGCTTAAAGAGTGGACGTGCGGTTGGAGACATATTTGCTGACAAAATATTTCGAAAAACTTAATTGAAATAAAATTAAAAATCCAGAGTACAAGAGGCCACTTTTTTCTTTCTTTCTTTCTTTCTTTTCCTGGTACAGAACGCTGCAAACAAAACAAAACATAAATAACACTCATTAGCGCGTTTATTGAATGCTATGGAAGTGGCTGAAGCGCCCTCTTTAGTTGAATGTTTGTTAAAAATACAGATCTGGCTGTGACTAGACTGTTAAACAGTAAAAGGAAATGAAATATATATATAGATGTGCACGCATGCGCACACATATAGAGAGAGATAGAAGAGGAAGGGATGATGGAGGAAAAGAAGGATAGAGGAGATAGAAGAGAAATCTAACATGAGGGGAGGAAAGTAAAAGAAAGCAGAATTGGAGAGATAGAGAGAGACTGAAGAAAGATAAAAGATATTAGTAGAGAGCGGAAGATAAATATTATAGAGAAGTCAGGGAGTGAGATAGTAAGAGAGATCAAAGGAGAGGAAAAAGGAATATTGAGGGAAAGAGAAAGAAAATATATTGAGTGCAGGAGAAATATCGAGGAAAAAGAATGAAAGTATTAAGAGAAAGTGTGGGGAAAGACAGAAATGAGCAGTGAGGGAGAGAAAGCGAGAAAAAAGGAAGGATGGAAGAGAGGGAGAAAAATATTGAACTGAGAGAGAGAGAGAGAGAGAGAGAGAAATTGTAGTGAAAGAAACAGAGAAAGAAATATTGAATTGAAAGGGAGAGAAAGAAATATTGAGGAAAAAGTACAAGAAGCACTGAGAAGTAAATATTGAGTGAAAAGGGACTAGAGGAGAAAAAAAAAAACAAACTGCGGAGAGAATGAAATATGAATAAACAGAGAAAGAAGGAAGATCAAAGGAAAGAAACAAAGAAACATTGAGACAAAGAAAGAGAAGGGGATTGGCAGAGATAAACAAAGATACATAGACTGGAGAGAGAGGGAGAGGGAGAGATTGAGGGGTAGGGAGGAGAGAGAGAGAGAGAGAGAGAGAGAGAGAGAGAGAGAGAGAGAGAGAGAGAGAGAGAGAGAAGAAGAGTAGAGGGAGAGAAAAGAGAGAAGGAGAGATATATAGAGAGGGATAGAGGGAGAGAAGAGAGTTATATAGAGAAAAACAGAGGGAGAGAAAGAAAATATAGCTAGAAATCGAGAAAGAGAAAGAGAGAGAAGGACAGATCGATGGAGAGAAGGAGAAAAACAGAGAGAGAGAGAGAAGGGGAGAGTGAGGGAGAGAAGGAGAGACAGGAGAGGGAGAGAAGGAGAGACAGGAGAGAGAGAGAAGCAGAGATAGGTCGAGGGAGTGGAGATTGAGAGAAGGAGAAATCGAAAGAGAGAAGCAGAGAGAGAGAGAGTCGAGGGAGTGAAGGAGATAGAGAGAGATCGAGAGAGAGAAGCAGAGAGAGAGAGAGAGAGAGAGAGAGGTCGACGGAGTGAAGGAGATAGAGAAGCAGAGAGAGAGAGAGAGGTCGACGGAGTGAAGGAGATGGAGAGAAGGAGAGATAGAAATATATAGAGAGAAGGATAGGTGGGGAAGAGGAGAGAGAGAGAGAGGAGAGATATATAGAGATAAGGATAGATAGGGGAGAGGAGAAAAACAAGCGGAGATATAGGGAGAGAAGAGAGAGGAGAGAGATAGAAGGAGAGAAGAGAGAAGGAAAGTTATATAGAGAGAGATAGAGGGAGAGAAATAAAAGAGCTGGAGACCGAGAGAGAGAAAGAGAGGAGCGATCGAGGAAGAGAAGGAGTGATAGAGAGAGAGAGAATGATTGAAGGTGCAACAGAGTGCATCACCTCTAGTACATTCATCTCATGCTACTGCAGGAAATTTTCACGTGCTGGAAAAATAGTGAACGATGTGATTCAGTCATGCGCAGTGAGCACTGCAACCTCTACCACGGCATCTCTATCGTCTTGTCTAGGTTTTTGATTTCAACCAATAAAAGAACAGCCAATCTTTTTAAACCTGTCTCAGCTGAATGCATATTATTAAACCTAGAAAACCCATCCGTGCTAGACTTGCACTTTTACTAAAAGGACACCCGAATATTTTTACAGATTGTCCATAAATTTACAAGCGGTTCGAAATCCATCCATCAAAATGAAATGACCACAAAAGAACAAATCAATCTGCTGACGAAGAACAAATCCCGTTTCACTCCCCAACAACCAGGTAATATCCCTAACAACCAGGTAATTAGCAATCCATCTGGACAACAAAAGACAAACAAATCATTGAGGTAGGGAGAAAGCTAGAAGGTCCCTCCGTATATGTAACCCCCCCCCCCACCAAACTATCCACCGACAACGAATACGATTTGACGAAAAATGAGGACTCGTAATTGATGTCCCATTTCTTCTTGGAGACTGACGCATGTCTGAATCAATTTATCATTCTTTCACTTATTTCTAATTGTTTTCTAGTAATTAGAACTGTTCTTCAATTCGAACCTAAATTCATTTATTGTGTCCTTTCATCTAATTACACTGTTCATCTCCTAGCAACAAGACGCGTTATTTTGTTTTCGTCCACCATATCTCTGACTGTTAATTAGTGTTTCATGACTCAACCGCCATCATTGCAAACAGTTGAGGTGTGAAATTGTTTTTTTTTTTTTAATCTCTATTTACACGTCATTTTCTCTCCTGGTAATTATCAGCGCTTTATCCACTTCCTACCAAAGTACCAAGATGGTTTCTAAATGACCAAAGTTCTACGTAATTTTCTTTTCTAGAAGTGTACATAAATCGTATTTTATTTAATTAAAAGACGAATTATGTACATTTTTTACTGCAGGTGTCGCTAGTTACAGTACTCTTAACATTACGTCATTACAAGTATTATGTTTTATATTTAATTTATTTATTATATTTATCCACGTAATAACTCTTGTTTATGTTATATTACATTACATAAATACAAGCAGTTTCATAAATAAAACGCAATAGATTTAATTTAATTAAAGTTCAAATAATAACATGAAAAGTAACGAAATACTGGAATAGAGTGTGTGCGCAATTGGTGTAACAGCCGCATGTATTTTATTTAAATAAAACACGAATGATGTACATTTTTTACTGAAGATGTCGCTAGTTGTACTTGTAACATGACCTAATTAGAAGTATTAGATTTTATATTTCTTTATTATATTTATCAACTTAATAACAGTTATTTATGTAACCGTTATTTCTCTGTTACAAGCAGTTTTATATATAATATGCAATAGATTTAATTTAATTTAAAAAAATCTATTAAAAATTATATGGAAAATAGTGAAATACTGGAATAGGGTGTGTACGCAATTGGAGTAACAGCCACATGTTTAACTGCTTTCAGTGTCCTTTGTTCTTTATTGGTTATATCGTAACACATGATTAATTTAAGTGAATATTTATATGTTATTGGCATAATTAACTGCACCGAAACTCTTTCTCCTTTTGTTAATTGTCAAAAATAAAATCAAATAAAATGATTGTAGTTTAAAAAATGAACGAAGCAATCACATATATAAAAGATAATTAAAACCAAAATAGGGAGTTTAAGTGATTATCGTAAAATCCCATTATTAGGGAGGGAGTACACTTTTGAAACAGCTGCTTTTAAGTCAGCTTTTTATTTGAGTTATTAGTTATATGAACGAGTGATTGTTTTTCGCTAATTAGAAAATCTTTGAGTTAATTTCTAAATTTTACACCATCAGTTTCATAAATAATATGCAATGGATTTAATTAAATTAAAGAACCAATAAACATTATATGAAAAGTAAGGACTAGGGTGTGTACGTAATTGGAGTAACAGCCACATGGTAGAGAAAAGCTGCTTTCAGTCTGTCGTTTGTACTTTGTTCTTGCTATTGGTCATATCGTAACACGTGATTAATTTAAGCGAATATTTATGTCTGTTATTGATATAATTAACTGTAGTAGGGCCCACTCTCTTTTTGTTAATCGTGTCAAAAATAAAATCAAATAAAATGAACGAAAGAATCACATATAATGACATTATCGTAAAATTCCATTCTGAGGGAGGGCTTACAATTTTGGAACAGCTACTTAAAAGTCAGCTTTTTGTGTTATTCAAGTTATTGGTTATTGTGAATTGTTTTTCGCGAATTAGAAACTAAAATTTCTTTGAATTAATTTCTAAATGACCTTTGACATTTCAACGAAATTTTGTTAGCATCTTTCAGACATGCTGTAATTTCGCTTGATGGGAGCCCTTTTTCTAAGTGTGTGGCTGGAAGGAGGATGGATGGATTTTAATGTCAACAGAATTTGTTTCTGGCAGCTGCGAGCTATGTAACAGGCACATCAAGGCCAAACATAACTATACAAAGTAGGCCTTGTCCCTCGGGTAGGCGATTATATCGCCCTCTACCATCCCCTTGGTCCCTTAGCGTCTGAGGTGTAATACCAAGTCTACTGGGATGCTCCAAACCAATTTTTATGTCTCCTAAATTTGCCATTATTTTTCCAAAGCGTTTTTTTTTTCTCAAATCTTAGTCGCAATGCGACGTAGGAAGGCAGGGCAGGCGTATTTAACCTGAGCCTAATATTGAGCAAGAGAACTCGTGCAGTGGCTACGCCCTGGTAGACTACTCAGACATCACGTGATCAGCACTTTTCTGGGATCTTAATTAGCTCGTGCGTTGGTAGAAAATTTAAGACTCGGTAGGACTTTTAACACTTCGTCCACATCTTTCGACTATCAGCAGGTTGTCACGTGACCTAAATTAGGTTGAGTCACACCTGTTGTGAAATGTTATATTAGAATGACCTATATTAGGTCATGTGACATTTTAATGAGAATTACCAAGTAACAGATAACACTGAAAATATTTGAGAGAAAAACAGAGAGAGAGCGACAAAAGCCCAAATAGAAAGAGAGAGAGAGAAAATGAAGAGAAAGAACGAAACGGATATAAAGCGAAAGAGTGAAAGATTGAATCAGAATTCGAGGAAGAGATAAAAAGAGCAAATATAATTACATATAAATAAAGGGGTACATGGAGAACAAAAAAATGGGAAAAGGGAAGACGGAAATAAAGTGAAAAAGGAGAGAGAGAGAGAGAGAGAGAGAGAGAGAAAAACAGAATTACACAATAAAGAAAAAGAGAGTAAGATGAAGAAAAATAAGATGAGACAAGAGAATTAAGGCAGAAGGAGATAAATAAAAATAAACTGAGCGAGAAAAAGAAAATATCTAAAGTAGATGAGAGAGAAAGAAGAATGGATAGTGAGAAACAGAAATATAGAAAGAAACAATAAGACAACCAGAAATAGACAGAGAGAAGGAGACAGCGAGAAGAGACAGAAATAGAGAAAAATAGCTAAAGTGAGAGAGAAAGAGAGAGAGAGAGAGAGAGAGAGAGAGAGAGAGAGAAATAAATAGAGGAAAATATTAAAAATGAACGAGAGAGAGAAAATGAGATAAATCGAAATAGAGGAAAGAAAGACGGAATGGACAGAGAGATAGGCAAATAAAGAGAGAGAGAGAGAGAGAGAGAGAGAGAGAGAGAGAGAGAGAGAGAGAGAGAGAGAGAGAGAGAGAGAGAGAGATCTAAACAGAGAGGAATTGACAGAAAGATAGGCAGATAGAGAAATAGAAAGATAGGCAGGTAGAGAGAGAGAGAGAGGGAGAGAAAAATAAAAATAAACTAATAAATAAGATATAAATAAATAAACTGAGCGAGAAAGAGAAAATACAGAAAATAGCTAAAGTACACGAGAGAGAAAGAAGTCAAAATACAGAGGAGAGAAGAGGAATGCATTGAGAGAAACAGAAAGCTGGGTGGGTAGAGAAATGGAAACAATAAGACACAACCAGGAATAGACAGAGAGAGAGAGAGCGAGAAGAGACAGAATTAGAGAAAAATAGCTAAAGTGATGGAGAGAGAAAGCAATAGAGAAAAATATTAAAAATGAACGAGAAAATAGAGAAAGAGATAAAGGTAAATAGAGCGAAGAGAAAGACGGAATTGACATGGGGGGAAGAGAGAGAGATAGGCAGACAGAGAAAGAGAAATAGAAAGATACGCAGGTAGAGAGAGAGAGAGAGAGAGAGAGACAATAACAGAGAGAAAGAGCAGCGAGAGAGATGTAACGTAAACCAGATTGGGAAAAAGAAGAGAAAGATAAAGTGAGAGGCGAGAGAAAGAAATAGAGAAAAACAGAGTGAGAGAGAAAGTTGGAAGCAAGAGACAAGAGTATAAGTAAAATGAAAGGGAAAGTGAGAAACTGAAAGACAGAAATGAAAGGGGTAGAGAGAGATAAAATAAAAATGAAGTAAATGAGAGAGGGGTAGAGTAAGAGTAGTGACAGAGGAGAGGGAAAGAGAATGAGGAGGTAGGCAGACCGATACAGTTATTATTGCATCATTTCCACCAAAAATGACGCAATAACAATCCGAAAATGACGTAATTGCTTTCGAATTATTGATATGGGTGGACACTACACTTCATTTTCACTCCATTCATTCTTTCTATGCTTTTCATCCCATAAACAGGATGAAGAAAACCGTGCACTCTATAAACCAATTTATTGATCGAACCTATTGATTCTTTAAGAAAAAAACCCGACTTATCTACCCACATACTAAGAACTCCACCCTTTCTTCACCGACAAACAACGGAGGGACCAGAAAAGCGGAAAGAGTTTCGCACACTGCTCTGCGTTCATGTAGTATCGCGCACAAATAATTAATGAGTTTCCGCGTTCATGTAGTAGTCATCGTTGCTTCATAATGAAGACAACCAAAGTCAGTAGACCAGACGAAGATGGGCTTCCTGAATTTAATTAAAATAATTAATGAGAGCGAAGTTGTAATATTGCAGTCAGAGATTGTATTTATCCGTGGCTCAAGTTGCTCGCTTTACCTCACCTACCAGACAGTGAGACGGATTAAAGCAGCATCCCTCTATCCATCTATCTATCTATACAAGCATCAATATTATTGGTTAGCATTTAGCTGACGTACATTTCTCCATTATGATGAGTTAAATCTCTTCCTCCCAACCCAAATGTGTTATCTATACACCCGGGAAATTAATTTGACTGGATAATTAATGAGGCGTCCCATATAATGATGTTTTGTACTGCTAATGATACATTTTTAGGGGGATGCGACACACCAAACAACGTATGCAAATTAACCTTTGTCAAATGACTCCAATGCGCAACCTTTTTTTGTGTGGCCCAAGTGATTTTTAACGATGGAGAGTGACGAAGATAAGAAATTCGTTCTGCTCTCTTTAAAATGTCTTAAGTAGTTAACTAAAAGTGTTTTTATTAGACGACGAAAGATGGTGTTTGTAGCTAGAGGTCAGATACGGAATTTAAAAAAAAAAACCAAAATGGTTCCTTTACTCTTTGCTCAGTTTTTTGGTCAAAACAAGAAAGCAAATTTCTGCCCCTGGAATAGTATCTTTCCTGCATTGCTTCACTGCTATACACAGATGCATCGCTAGTAGTTCAGATTCTCGCATGCAGCAGTCTTTGTAATTACTGTGCCTCCACATTGAGTGTTTAAGACCTGGGTTCGAATCCCCTCGATGACACGATGACCTTTAATGGGTATTTTACACCGTGCGCCAATGGCACTAACAAATTGACTTTAGTATGGCATCCTACGATAATTCCCTGATTGAAATTGCTTTTGATATTCCATCCAAATACTTTTGGTAAAATATTATGTATTAAATGTTCATATAAAATGAATTACTTTTATTTTATTTTTCCTGAAAAATAAATTAATTAAAATTTTATTGTGAAAATTATTTTAATTATTCTAAGGGGCGTTCGTGAGTACTAATGATGGGTATGATCTAGAAATGATAATCAATTATTTAGATTATACTCACCATTCTAGTGGTTCATTCGATTATGCCAAATCATTCGATAACGGAAAAGGACAGATCATTCGATGATGTAATTTGACAAATGATTATGGCAAATAATTCGATAATGGAAAATGACAAATCATTCGATAACGTAAGTTGACAAACGATTATGATAAATCATTCGATAACGGCAAAGGACCAATCATTCGTTGATGTAAATTGACAAATGATTATTAGAAATCATTCGATAAGGGAAATGACAAATCATTTGATAATGTAAATTGATAAATGATTATGACAAATCATTCGATAATGTAAATTGATAAATGATTATGACAATTCATTCGATAATGTAAATTGACAAATGATTGTGACAAATCATTATCGAATGAAATAAATAGTAATTTTGCATTATCGAAAGACATCATTCGATAATATTCGAATATTTCATTGGATAATGGAAAATCATTCGATTATATCATTTGATAATGGAAAATCATTCGATTATATCATTTGATAATGGAAAACTATTCGATTATATTATTGGATAATGGAAAACTATTCGATTATATTATTGGATAATGGAAAATGACAAATCATTCGATACCGTAAATTGACAAACGATTATGATAAATCATTCGATAATGTAATTTGGCAAATGATTATGACAAAGCATTCGATAAAGAAAATGACAAATCATTCGATAACGAAAATTGACAAATGATTATGACGCATAATTCTATAATGGAAAATGGCAAATCGCTCGATGATGAAAAATGACAAATCATTCGATAATGCAAATTGACAGATGATTATAAGAAATCATTGAATAATGTAAATTGGCAAATGATTATGACAATTCGTTCGATAATGGAAAATGACAAATCATTCGATAAAGAAAATGGCAAATCATTCGATAACGTAAATTGACAAACGATTATGACAAATCATTCGATGATGTAATTTGACAAATGATTATGACCAATCATTCTATAATGGAAAATGACAAATCATTAGATAATGCAAATTCACAAATGATTATAAGTAATCATTTGATAATGTAAATTGACAAATGATTATAAGGAATCATTGGATAACGTAAATTGACAAACGATTATAAGGAATCATTCAATAAGGGAAAATGAATCATTCAATAATGTAAATTGATAAATGATTATGATAGTTCATTCGATAATGTAAATTGACAAATCATCGAATGATATAAGTAATAATTTGTCATAATCATTTTTCAATTTCCATTATCGAATGACTTATCATAATCATTTGTTAATTTACATTATCGAATTATTTGTCATTTTTCATTATAGAATGATTTGTCATTTTCCCTTATCGAATGATTTCTCGATAATTCGATTATTTTATTCAATAATGGAAAATCATCCGATTACTTCATTCGATCAATTCAGTCGATTATTTCATTCGATCAATTCAGTCGATTATTTCATTCGATTATGGGAATAATTCGATTATGTCTATCACTAGTACCGAGTACTGGCCTTACGTTGATCACGATTTGAACCTTGTATAATCTCATCCATCCTTTTTGCTCTAATTTTTCTCTTTTTTATTTATAATTGATTTATTTTCATTCTATTTTTTAACGAAATTGAAATATGTAGATTGATCGTGCATTGTTTCTCGAACTTCACCCTTGATGTATGTGGATGGGTAAGCGGTCGACTGTTGATAATTGTTTCAAGGAACGGTTACTCATGAAACTTGACGTTTAGAACTGCTGGAATTAGATTTCGAATGGCCAGGCACGGGATCAAATGTCTACCAGTGACAGTGGTTATAATTAGACCAGTAATGACCAAACTGCTACACTCGCTAGCATTACTCGGTTGTGGATATTGCGCTATACTGACGTCATCCGAACTCGAGAATACCTTCCTTACAAGTCCAGGAGATGTCTGTAAATCGATGAAATGTTTAGGAATGTTTCCCAGCACGCATCGCTCACTTTATGCTTATTCCTATCCGAATGGAATACTTTAACTGTTTTTAAGTTACTTTTCTCCTTTACTGAATTTCTTCTTTGCGCCCTTTTTTTTTTACACTACTTTCCAAAATGTAGGAGACATCTTAGGAGCAGCATTTTAAATTTTTTTAGGTTAACATGCACTTATTTTAAACGAGAGCCCAAGAAAATGCGAATAACTTCGAGTAAAAGAGTGCTAGAGACAAGAAATTTAAAGTTATGATGTCGATATTATACAATAAGTAAGGAATGTTTGTGAATTTCATGTCTCTAATACTCTTTTACTCGAGACGATAAGAAAAGAGAGAGAGGAGAAGACAAGGAAAGAGAATAGCTAGAGAAGGAGAAAGAAATATAGTGAGAAAAAGAAAATATAAAACGAGAGAGATAGTGAGAAGTGAAAGGAAGAGAAAAATAAATCTCTCTTTTCTCTTTTCTAGAAATAAAGAGAAATAACAGAGTGTAAATGAAAAAGTTTAAAACGAGGGAAAGATAAAGTTAGAGAGATGAAGGAAGAGTTGAGTGAAAGAGAGATTCTTTAAATAAGATTCAAAATTCTGCTCTTTTGCAGCTCTCTCTCTTTATAAATCACAGAATTAAACCTCACGATCGTTTAATTTTTCCACTCGTTCTCACTTGGCAATATTAATAGAAAATCATTTCCGGTACGTAATTTATCTTCGTTTAAAAATCCACATAATTCAAAATCTCGCATTTAAAAAAACAAAAAAAAAATATTTCATTCGCATTAATCTGCTTGATAGAACCATCTCTGGCGCCCGCGATCGCCACTAAGTAGCAATGATTACGTTGTTTTCGGATAAACAAATAAACAAGAAATTAATGAAATTAGCCAAATATTTAAACAAGAGGAAAGAAACGCAACTTCTCTAATGAAACAAGAGAGTTTATGCACCTGGCGATGTTCCCAAGTGTTACTTCCTGCGGAGAAATCTATTAATGTTGTCGAGAAGAAAGCGATCAAGATAGGTGGGGGGATCTTCTACATATTTCCTTCCCCCTGCACATCACATTGGAAGAACTCATCTCGGGATTGTACTCCTCTACTTATCTTCCCATCGATTAATATATAATTCATGCTTTTTTTTTTTTGGTCCCAAATACTCTTTGCAAACTATTGAATATTTCTCTGGGCTGCTAACATTTAATTCTTGATTCTCAGTAATCTTCGCTTTCTTTATTTTTTCTCTTCTCTCTCTTTTGCCTCGAGCTTAATATTTGAAAAGAGTTGGATGCGGAAGGATGAAGTTGGATGCTGGAATAAAAAAAATAAAACAAATATTTCCTGCTATCTATTTTGCTTTACCTTTATACAATGGAAAATCAGCAATGTTGGGATGGGGTAGGGTGGGGTGGGGGAGGGAATATTGGGAATAAATTTTTGTACCGGGGAAATAATTCTTTTCGGATGCTGTTTGGTTTCCAAAGACCTCCATCTGTTTGATTAGTTGCGATTGTTTTGGATTAGCATCAGTCAATCGTTTCTTGACCTATCCTATCTATAGATATACGATAAGGTGACAATGAGAGGGTGTAACTGTTGCTCATCATCTGCTTTTATCTCTTTGTGTACAGTGTGTCTCTAATTAAAGTTCTCCTACCTGAAGAATCTTAGGAGAACCTAATAGCATATATATCTGATAATATTTTATGGTGTCGATGTAAAATAAAATCGTATAAAAGAACGTTTAAGTTTCAAAACTCACCACTGAGGGGGGGGGGGGGGAGGACACAAGTGTTTGAGTGCGCATGCATGGCTATCTCAATCTTCGCCCACTTTATCTCCTCTGTCTTTGTTCCTTTTCACTCCCTTTTTGATTCGGTTTTCTCTCTCTTTTTCTCCTCTTTCTTTCTTTCCATTCTTTCTCCTTTTTTTCCCTTTCTCTTATAGTGATATCACGGAGGCACAGAGATTCTATAGATATAGATATCCCTTAGCGAGATAAAAAATACTTTAAGAAACTTACACTGAAATTAGGATTACTAAAAATTATTTATCACTAGATCAACGTTTCGAGAAATCTTCCTCTCTCTTCCTCAAGAATATAGAATTCTTCTTGCCTAATTTTTATTGTTCATTCATCCTTTCTCTCCTCTGTCTATCTTCCTTTGTTTTACTTTCCTTCGTTTTCTATCTTATTTTTCTCTTTTATTCTCGCCAGGATCACTAAAAGTAATTTATCAGCAGTTTAACGTTTCGAGGAATATTTCTATTCTCTTTTTCAAGAAGATACAAATTGTATTATTATTATTATTTTCCATCTACCCTTCTTGTTCACACACTTTCCTCCTACCTTCCATCGTTGTTTCATTTCTTTTATTTTTAATTCTCTTTCTTATCATTCTCTCTTTCATCCTTCCCCTCTTATTCTTTTTTCTTATAGAGGTTTGAGGGAGACCGAGATTCTTTACACGTCCCTTAACCAGATGCAAATACTTTAGGAACCTTACGCTTTAAGCCAGGATGGCTAAAAATAACTTACCTTTCAATGCTACGAGAAATCTTGCCCTCTCTTCCTCAAGAATATAGAATTCTTTTTCTCTCACTTTTATGTTCATTCGTTCTTTCTCTCCTATCTATCTTCGTTTATTTCACATTTTTCTCTCTTATCTTTCTATTAACGAGATGAAACGTGCACTAAGCTAAGATCACTACTTCAACGTTTCGAGAAATATTTCTCATCTCTTCCTCAAGAATATACAAATTCTATTATTTTTTCTGCATTTCCCTTTCTTGTTCACACACAGTTTCCCCCCCTGTCTTCCTTCCCTTCCTTTTAGTTTTCCTCTCTTCCTTATCTTTCTCTTTTATTCTTTCTTTTCTTTTCTCTTAGAGAGGTTTGAGGGAGGCAGAGACTCTGTACACGTCCCTTAAATAGATGAGAATAGTTTAGGAAACTCATGCTGAAGGTAGGATGGCTAAAAACATTTTTCATTAGTTCAACCTTTCGAGAAATCTTCTCCTCTCTTCATCAAGAATATAGAAATCTTTTTCTCTCACTTTTCTCGTTCGTTCTCTCTTATCTTTTTGTTTCGTTCTCTTTTTTTTTTCTTTTTTTCTCTTACAGCTTTGTGAGGGTGGCTAATATATTCTATAGATGTCCATTAACGAGATGAAATATTTCAAGAACAGTGCACTAAGCCACGATCACTAAAAATAATTTATCACTAGTTCAACGTTTCGAGGAATATTTCTCTTCTCTTCCTCAAGAATATACATATTCTGTTATTTTTTTTGCATCTCCCCTTCTTATTTACACATTGTTTCTCCTCTGCCTTCCTTCCTTGTTTCAGTTTCTTTTATTTTTTCTCTCTTTCTTATCTTTCTTTCCTATTCTTTCTTTCTTATAGAGATTTGAGGGAAACAGAGATTCTGTAGACGTCCCTTAATCATGTGTAAATACATTAAGAAACTTACGCTGAAGCTAGAATGACTAAAAATAATTTATCATTAGGTCAACGTTTCGAGAACTTTTTCTCTTGTTTTCTTCAAGTACACAGACGAGAATACATCGTCTTTGTTTACGTTCTTCTAATATCCATCATTTTCTTTCTGATTTTTAAAATCTTTCTTTCAAAATCATGCAAAAATTTTACTTTTACCCATTGCTCGTCCACTCTCGTGCATCGACTGACTGAAAAATGTGCAAATAACAAAAAAAAAAAAAAAAAAAACGCCCACACAACAATACCGATGTATCCCAGCAACAGAAAAGAAATTAACCATAATTTTGTCTGCCCCAAATACAAAAGACTTTAAACAATACGGATGAGTTGAAGGTTGGGAAGTTAGAAGCAACTTTCTGGAGACTTCTCTTCACTCCATCCTTCGAATATCTCAATGGGAGCTTAATACTTGAGGGGAAGCGCAAAGATGACATTGACGGTGTAGCGGGCGTCTTGAGTAACCTGGCGCGCGCCCCGGAGAATTGGCGATATGGCGGCATAACAGCGCGGAGTTCACTAATTCCATCCGCGAAAGTTCGGTGACATCGACCAATATTTCTTTATCACTTTTACGCTTAATTCCACCCACCCACCCACCCGCCCACCCTCAAGTGGGTTCGCGTGTTACGGAACTGAATGCACGCTCCGCTAATTTTGCGCGACATTAGAGCGGAGTGAGGGAACGTGACAAAGTCGATAACAGAGCTCGGTAAACCTGTTACGGCCGACACGGGATGAAAAAGATTTTGCCGCCGTCTTACGTAACTGCGGAGAAATGCAAAACACCTGTTGAAGACGGACGGAGAGCGAAATGTCACTTTCACATTCGCCCCGATCAGGTCACTCACTCCGTAACATTTTTCACGGCCAACAAAGACGCCCCTTGTCTCCGCAACCCCCGGGAGGTGTTCGCTGGATGAGGGAAAGTAATATGTGTCCTTGTTGGACGGACACGGAGCCGTTTATTAGTTGCGGAAACGTCTGTCGGTAATCTTACGGAACAGGCGAATACAAAGTGCGATTTGGTTTCTAAACCCTGACTGTGAGTGCGCGCAGATAGAGCTTCTCTATCAATTGGTTCTGGACTTTTACTTGGATGGTGTTTGTAAGAACGTGGGCAGCATATTCCCCTTCTCTCTGTGTTATTCTTTCCTTCTCTCTCTCTCTCTCTCTCTCTCTCGCTCTTTCCTCTGTTTCACAACCATTGTTTGTCTTTTATTCTTTACTTTCCTCACCTATTTTTTTCTCTCTTTTATATTTATTTTTTTTTGTTCTCTTACTTTATGTTTTGTTCTTTTCTTTCTCGCATTTTGTGCTCTTTCTCTCTCTCTTTCTGTGTATCCTTTTCCTGCTTTCCTTCTCTCCTTTTCCTGCTTTCCTTCTCTCCTTTTCCTTATATTTGTTTATTATTTTCGTTTTCATCATTTCTTCCACTCTTTCTGTCTCTTTCACTCACGTTTTCATTTTCCTTCATTCTCTTGTTCTTTCCCTTTTTATTCTCTTTATTCTTGATCTCTGTTTCACTTTCTCTGTCCCTCTCCATATATTTATGTTCTTTCTCTTCCAATCTCCATTACTTTTTGTTCTCTCTCTCTCTCGCTCTCATTTTCTCTTCGTCTTCTTATCTGTCCGATTTTTATTTTGTTATATCTTTCTTTATGTTTTACTTTTTCATTCTGTTTTGTCATTTTTCTTCTCTCTCTCATTATTTTTCTGTTTTCTCTCTTTCTCCCTGTATTTCTCTTTATTCCCGTTTCTCTGTCTTTTTCATTCTTCCTCTCTTATTTTTTCTCTTTATGGTTTCCTTTCTCCTTATGTTTGTCTTCCTATCTCACTTTCACTTTTGTTTTCCAAGTTTTACTTTTTCATTCTGTCTGTTTCACTTTTCTTCTCTCTGTCTCGTTATTTTCCTGTTTTGTTTCTCTCCTTCTCTTCTGTTTCTCTGTCTGCCTCTCTATCTTTCTTCGTACTTTCTCTCTTAATATTTCATTTTCTCTCTTATGGTCTTCGTTCTCCTTTTCCTTGTCTTTCTATCTGTCTTTCACTTTTAACATTGTTTTGTCTATATATGTATGTTTTACTTTTTCATTCTCTTTCTCATTTCAGTTCCCTCTCTCACTGTCTTTCTGTTCCTGTTTTTTTCTATCCTCCCTATTTATTTCTGTTTCTCCGTCTCTATTGTTTTTCTTTCTTTCTCTTTCTTCTCCCCTTAATTTTCACTCTCTCTATGCTTTTATTTCTCCCCTTTATTTTATTCTCTCTATTTATGTTTTATTTTTCATTCTCTCTTTTCATGTTTTCTTTCTCTTCCCTCTCTTTATTTCTGTTCCTGTTTTTCAGTCTTTTTTTCGTTCTTTCTCTTTCATCCTCCCTCAATTTTTCACTCTCTCTCTCTACTTTTATTTCTCCTCTTTGTTTTTCTTTCTATCTTTCACGTTTTATTTTTTATTCTCTCTCTCTCGTTCTTTTCATATTTTCTTTCTCTTCCCTCTATTTCTTTTTCTGTCTTTTTTTCATTCTTTCTCTTTCTTCCTCCCTTAATTTTTCACTCTCTCTATGCTTTTATTTCTCCCCTTTGTCATTCTATCTTTCACTTATTATTTTATTCTCTCTTTATGTTTTATTTTTCATTCTCTCTCGTTCTTTTCATGTTTTCTTTCTCTCCCCTCTCTGTTTCTGTTTTCCTGTCTTTTTGTCATTCTTTCTCTTTCTTCCTCCCTTAATTTTTCACTCTCTCTTTTCCTCTTTGTCTTTCTTTCTTTCACTTGTTATTTTGTTCTCTCTATTCATGTTTTAATTTTTCATTTCTCTCTCTCTCTCTCTCTCTCCTTTTCCTGTTTTCTTTCACTCCCACACTCTTTATTTCTGTTTCTGTCTCTGTCTTTTTCGTTTTCTTCCTCCCTTAATTTTTCACTCTCTATGCTTTTATTTCTCCTATTTATCATTCAATTTTCATTTTCTTTTCTCACTTTGTTTTATTTTTTCATTCTCTCTCTCTCTCTGTTCACTTGTGCATCTGTACTTACACCACCGCAGAAGACATGCAAAATGGATAGATGGGGTTTCACTTAAGACAATTGTTGCGTGTTATCTTAAGAATCAGTATAAGTGAACCTCACAAGTACCTCTACTTCCATCTATCATATTTCGATGCTTTCTTCAACAGGAAATGATTGACCATTCTTCTTGACCTTGATTTCAAGGTCACATCATGCTTACTCCTGACCTTGAAATCGAATGTAAAATGAGCAATCATGCATCTCAAACACCACCGCCTTCGTTACATTGTCCGTCCCCTTTCGATCTTATTTTCCCTCAACGCGAGCGAACCGCACCGTAGTTTCACCTTTGGCGGAAAGTTATTATTAACCTGGCGTAGGTAGGCGAGTATGTCAGACGCCCTCGCAACCAAATGTCACGCGCAATCGTAAAACTTTTGCGCACACTCAAGCCCAGTAATTGGTTATTTTAAGAAATCGCAGAAAATTTCGTTTGGAAAGCATGAACGGTTGGTGACTCACTTGGTGACGTCATTTCGATTTTATGAATAACAGGAAATACCCTCCAACCCAGGTGAAATTATTCATTTACCAAGAATTGCGAAGAACAAACATCTTTTCAAAGTTCATCAGTCATCCTTCATACAGCGTTTTAAATAAAATAATGTATAATATATAAATAGTAAACAAAAAATAAAAGCAGTTTTTATGACCACGTGATTAAATGATTTCGGTATGTATACGTACCCTTCCCATCATGCTCCCTGGTGGTATCCATCCATTATTACTTTACAGTTGTATTAACCAAAACGTAGTATCATCGTTACGTTTGCCAATAAGTAAACAAAAAGTTTACGCGTCTATACAATACAACCTGTGTGTTACTAGGCAACCACCCACAGAACATATATAGATTATACAATATAACCTGTTTGTTGATAGCCAAAGGCCACAGAAAAATACATACATAGATCATGCAATATAACCTGTATGTTGCTAGGCAACCCACAGAAATATACATACACAGATTATACAATATAACTGGTATGTTGCTAGGCAACGACCAAAGAAACATACATGCATAAATTATACACTAATAACCTGTCTGCTCTTAGGCAACGACACACAGAAATATACATACATAGATTATACAATATAACCTGTCTGTTGCTAGGCAACGACCACAGAAACATACATAAATAGATTATACAAGATAACCGATACGTTGCTAGGCAACGACCAGACCACAGAAATATACATAAATAGATTATACACTATAACCTGTCTGCTGCCAGCCAACGACACACAGGAACATACATTATACAATATAACCTGAATGTCGCTAGGCAACGACCACAGAAACACTGTCTGTAACTAGGCAATGACATACAGAAACGTACATACATAGATTACACAATATAACCTGTATGTTGCTAGGCAACGACACACAGAAACCTTTCATACATGTATATATATTTCATACATACATTTCATACTATATATACGTAATTATACAATATAACCCGTATATTGCTAGGCAACGACCACAGAAGAATACATTCATAGATTATACACCATAAACTGTAACTAGGCAACGACACACAGAAACATACATTCATACCTAGATTTTATAATATAGCCTATATGTTGCTAGGCAAACATACACACACATAGATCATACAATATAATCTGCATGTTGCTAGGTAACGACTCGCTGAAACCTTTCATACATACATTTCATACTATATATACATAATTATACAATATAACCTATCTATTGCTAAGCAACGACCACAGACATATACATACATGGATTATACAATATAACCTGTATATTGCTAGGCAACGACCACAGAAGAATGCATTCATAGATTATACACCATAAACTGTAACTAGGCAACAACACAGAAATATACATAGATTTTACAATATAACCTGTATGTTGCTAGGCAACGACCACAGAAGCATACATAAATAGATTATACACTATAAACTGTCTGTTCCTAGGCAACGACACAGAAACATACATTCATACATATATTTTACAATATAGCCTATATGTTGCTAGACAAACATACATAGATTAGACTATGTATATAAAGTGCTTAGCATCATAATACACAGCCATTTCTGTATAAACAGAAAATTTTTAAGGTGGCATCGTTTTAGGTTATATCTCATATTGTGAATACCTTCACAACGAGTTGTCATGATATTGCACTACTTCGAATAAGTAACGCTTCACCTAAGGAGAAGACTAGTGTTACTTATTCTCAGATAGGTACCACCACCCAGACAGCACTGTTTCAGGGCTATTTGGCCCTTCGTCAGTGAGTGGGTAGGTGGTACCCAAGTGATGCAATGATGGCAAAAACAGTTATGAAGTATAACTCCACAATATGAGAGATGATGCTAAGCACTTTATATACATAGTCTAAATTTGTTTGCAGCTTGAGGCTCTAGCCCTAAATGCGCCTTAGTCTAAATACATCATACACCATCAGGCATCTCTCATATTGTGGAGTTATACTTCATAACTGTTTTTGCCATCATTGCATCACTTGGGTACCTACCCACTCACTGACGAAGGGCCAAATAGCCCTGAAACAGTGCTGCTAGGGGGAGCTTGATGATGTCCGGAGTTTCCGAGAATAGGTAACAACAGCCTTCTCCCCTGGGGAAGCGTTGCCTATTCGAGGAGTTTATGAGTTTTTGAGTGGTGTGAGTTGAAGGAGTTACTGTCCCTTTCATTCTTCTACACTGTTTCTTTTCCTCTTCCACTCCTACTATCACTTTCCCTCTACCTTTTTTGCTTTTCTAAGTCTAATAGGGACAAGTGGATATTCGAGTAGATATTCACATACATACATCAAATAGCCCTGAAACAGTGCTGTCTGGGTGGTGGTACCTATCTGAGAATAAGTAACACTAGTCTTCTCCTTAGGTGAAGCGTTACTTATTCGAAGTAGTGCAATATCATGACAACTCGTTGTGAAGGTATTCACAATATGAGATATAACCTAAAACGATGCCACCTTAAAAATTTTCTGTTTATACAGAAATGGCTGTGTATTATGATGCTAAGCACTTTATATACATAGTCTAAATTTGTTCGCAGCTTGAGGCTCTAGCGCTAAATGCGCCTTAATACATAGATTATGCAATATACCTGTATGTTGCTAGGCAACGACCAGGGAAGCATACATACATACATAGATTATACAATATAACCTCTCTGTTGCTAGGCAACGACCACAGAAACATACAGTACATACATAGATGCGCCTGAGCACTTTATATACAAAATATGTTAGGGAAAATTATTTTTATGGATAACACTTCTTTTTATTAATTATGTTTTAATGAAATTAGATTTTAATAATAATAATAGTAAATAATAATAAGTAAATAAATAATTTAAACATTGATTTTATTAATTAAATCAATGTTTAAATAAATAAATTAATTAATTAATTTAATTAATTTTTGTTTTTTTTTAATAATATTAATGAACGCAACTATATTTTTATATTTAATCCGATATAATTAATTAAATTTATTTCGAGTATATATTGGGATTTAGCGTTCGATTATCAATAATTAGTGGAATTAGTTAAAATTAGGGTTAACTAATTAGGGTTCACCCTAATTTTAATGTGGCAACACCATTAATATATCGATAGTGATATCAAAGTGTACAACGCTTGGATCCACTTTAGAGTTTAATTTCTGGCCATCAGCTGATCCCCCTCCCCTTTTTTCACCACGTGGCCCATTACAGGAAAAGCTTTAGTAATCTGACAGGAAGTGGACAGTAAGGGATTATCGTGTTGCACGTGCACAGACAGCTGTACGACTTCAATAGGGACCATATAGGTCTTCCCAGCGAGTTTCGTGTTTCGTAAGAGTCCCCGGTTTGAGTGCGTGATGTGCACAAATTGTTTTCCACTCTTTCAACCACGCCCTAAAAGTTGGGGGAAGTGTCACGTGACAACGGTAAGGCTTCATAGAGGTAAAGAATTTCAAGAAAAATCCACGTCGATTTATTTATGCCACCCATTTGACCTTTAGCGTTCCACAAGCAACCCTTTCTTGTTCTTAAAGTGTTTTTTTACGATAGAATCCCCCCGACTCCCCCCCTTGTTTTCATTTCTAGGTGGGATTACCGGGATTTTTTTCTTTTCCTAGCAGAATTTGAGCAGCCGAATACTTAATGTCCATATTTTTACGTCAACAAGGAATGCCTACACCCGCGTGCATAATTTCTTCGTCTTGTTTACATAGATTTACCCATAATTCACACTTTAGCCTCGTTACCTGTCATTACCCGAGCAGTTGTTGTTTGCCATGTTTCAGGTGCGCGTCTGTTTATTATTTTTTCTTTTTTTTTTCCTCCCACTTTTACCGGTCTACCTTTAAAACAATAGACCCTCCTCACATGCCCTTCCGTTTGTACGCTAACGCATCGATCGCGTTCCATGCTCGACACTGCGCTCAATTACCTTCTGCCTCAAGGGAAAGCTAGCTGGGTACTGACGCAGCTCTTGAGCCCAAAGGGTACATGTAGTTGTGAGCTGATGTGGTTTTATTGTAAAACTTTACCGCACCTTTTACCCCACGGGGTACGAGGGGGGGGATGATATTTTTACCGAAATACACACCTCCATCCCTTTCTACTCACCCCGGGCGTTCTACGTGATAAATTCTAGCTCCGACCCTTATCTTCCCTAAGAGATGATGAGCATGTGAATGGTTGGAGGTTTATCGAGTCTCAAACAAATTGTGGAATTATAAGTAGGAGGCTGTATTTCTTTCGGGGGGGGTGTCGTGTCTATCAGCCTCTTTTTCGTGTTCACCGAAGAACCCCAATTTAAAATCTCTTACATTTAAGGAGTGTGTAAGTACACTTAGAATTGTACTTATATACAGTTCTTTTAATTTGTTTATGAGAACCAAACGATTATTTGTTTATTAATTCTTCCCTTGATGAAGGTCGCTCATCTAAAAATCGAAACGTTTGTTTAAAATACGGAAGTTGATTTGTTTATGAAAACCAAAAGATTATTTGTTCGTTAAATGTTTCCCTTGATGAAGGTCGCGCATCTAAAAATCGAAACGTTTGTTTAAAATAATGGAAGTGGTACGCGATAGAATTTGGCTGTGCGGTTTAACTGTTTCCATTATAGTGAAGAGTTGGATGGCGTCTTTAATTTTCTTCTGAATAGACGGATATAAGTGAAGAAATATGGCGGTGAATGGATGTCATCTATGTCTGTATCATAAATCACCCGGACAATAAAAGCGACACAATATGCCAGTGTCGCTGAACAAACTTCTTACTAGCTTCGGGATCAAGATGACGTCGGACGCTTCCCGTGATATGCATTCATTGTATTGGGGTTTACCTGCAGCGTTCCACTTATGGTAGTACTTGTCGGCTATTTGCCAAGAATTTCTTGCTTTAAAATGGCTATGAATATGGTACAGTGAGATTTAGAATCACCATAACAACAGCTCCATTGGAGAAAATGAAAAATTGGCGCCATCAATATCCTCTCAATATCCATATACGTAATAGAGAGGTAAAAGAAATCTGAGCATAGTGTGTGTGGGTGAGAGAGAGAGAGAGAGAGAAAGAGAGACCAAAAGAAATAAAAAGAAAAAGAGAGAAACAAAAAGAAAGAATGAATGAAAGAGATTAGATAGAAAGAATGAAATAGATTCAGACAGAAAGAAAAAGAGAGAAAGATTGCAAGTGGTATAGACAGAGACAGTGAGAAAGAACGAGATGAAATAGAAAGAAAGAAAAAGAGAGAAAGATTGAAAGAGGTACACAGTTAGAGAGAAAGAACGAGATGAAACAGAAAGAAAGAAACATTGGAAGAGATTAAACAGAAAGAAAGAAACATTGGAAGAGATGGAACAGAAAGAAAGAAAGAAATATTTGAAGAGATGGAACAGAAAGAAAGAAATATTGAAAGAGATGAAACAGAAAAAAATAAAAATTGGAAATTGAAATAGAAAGAAAGAAAAATTGAGAGAGATGAAATAGAAAGAAAGAAAAAGAGAGAAAGATTGAAAGAGGTACAAAGATAGAGAGAAAGAACGAGATGAAACGAAAAGAAAGAAACATTAGAAGAGATGGAACAGAAAGAAAGAAATATTGGAAGAGATGAAACAGAAAGAAAGGAAAAGAGAGAAAGGTTGAAAGAGGTACAGAGATAGAGAGAAAGAAAGAGATGAAACAGAAAGAAAGAAACATTGGAAGAGATGAAACAGAAAGAAAGAAAGAAATATTGGAAGAGACGAAATAGAAAGAAAGAAAAAGAGTGAAAGACAAAGTGATAGTGACAGAGACAGAGAGAGATAGTGTGAGAAAGAACGAGATGAAATAGAAAGAAAGAAAAATTGGAAGATGAAATAGAAAGAAAGGAAAATTGAGAGAGATGAAATAGAAAAAAAGGAAAAGAGAGAAAGATTGAAAGAGGTACAAAGATAGAGAGAAAGAACGCGATGAAACAGAAAGAAAGAAAGAAATATTGGAAGAGATGAAATATAAAGAAAGAAACGTTGGAAGAGACGAAACAGAAAGAAAGAAAAAGAGAGAAAGATTGAAAGAGGTATGGACAGAAAGAAAGAAAAAGAGAAAGATTGAAAGAGGTATAGGTAGAAAGAAAGAAAAAGTGAGAAAGACTGAAAGAGGTTGCTGTTGTTGTGTTTGTAGAAGAGTTTATTCAGGAGCATCAGCGACTAAGACCATCAGAGACTAAGAAAGAATGAACAGACAGAGAGAAAGATTGAAAGAGATGAAACACAAAGGAAGAAAAAGAGAGAAAAGTTGAAAGAGGTACAATCGGAAAGAAAGAAAAAGATAGAAAGCGGTATAGGCAGAAAGAAAGAAAAGGAGAGAAAGACTGAAAGAGGTTGTTGTCGTTGTGTTTGTAGAAGCGTTTATAGGAGCATCAGCGACTAATGCCATTAGGGGTTGAAACAGAAAGAAAGAAAAATAGCGAAAGGTTGAAAGAGGTACAGACAGAAAGAAAGAAAAAGAGAGAAAGGCTTGTTCTTCTGTTCGTAGAAGTAGAGTTTATAGGAACATCAGCGACTAAGAAAGAATGTACAGACAGGGAGAAAGAAAAAGAGAGAAAGATTGAAAGCGGTATAGGCAGAAAGAAAGAGAGAAAATTTAACAAAAATAGAGAAAGATTGAAAGAGGTGTGTAGAGAGAGAGAGCAAGAAAGAACGAAATGAAACAGAAGGAAAGGAAGAAAAACGAAAAATGGAGAGTTGAAACAGAAAGAAACAAAAAGAGAGAAAACGTTGAAAGAGGTAGAGACAGAGAGAGAGAGAGAGAACGAGATGAAAGAGAAAGAAAAAAGAAAAAGTGAAAGAGTTGAAACAGAAAGAAAGCAAAAGAGAGAAAGATTGAAAGAGTTACGGCCAAAAAGAAAGAAATAGAGACAGCACGAGTGGAAAAAAAAAGAAAGGCAAGTAGAAACGGAGTAAACAGAAAAGCAGGCAGAAAGATACAGATATAAAGAGAAAGACAAATATAGAGAGACATACAGGAATAGGGACAGCAGATAGAAAGAACAGATAGAAAGTGAAGAAGAAATTTTGAAACAGAGAAACAGGCAGAAAGTGTGAAGGGATCGAGAGTGTGAATGAGAGAGAAAACGAGAGAGCGACAGGGGCAGACCGACGGAAAGAAAGACAAGCAGGAGAAAATAAGAGGCATTCACAATAACAGAAAAAAAAGGAAAGAAGAGAGACAGAAAATCGAAAGAGAGAGATATAGATAGGGAATCAGAAAAAGATAGGAACGAGTGAGAGAAAATAAGAGATAGGCGGTTAAGAGGAGAGGAAAAGACAAAGGGATACAGATAAATTGAAAGAGGGAGACAGATGCAGAGGAAAAGGGAATGACAGACAGAGTCTGATGTCTTTCTGACAGAAATGGTATACTTTTGTGTTGACACGTTTAGGCATGTTCAGACGAGTCAGAACGAAGATGTGAAAGTCAGTCAACCTGTAAACGAGACTTTTATAATAATTCTCAATCATTTTAAAGTAATCATTTGAAATTATCCAAGACTAATAAAAATTCTCTTTAAACATATTTGGGGAAACAGTGGATGCTTCTCCATGACAATGTTCCAGCTCAGAAACAGTTAAAACCCGAGTGTTTATATAACATTCGTGATAACGTCTTTGTACCGAGTGCTAGCGTTTGTGTCCGTCTTATTTACACCTCTTTCGAAGATTTATCGATAACCGGAAATGGCTCCCGATAATCCGACGAAAGTCTCGTAACAAAGGTCGGGGAAGTTGGATTTCTGTGCCCGTAACCGAACGCGATATTAGCGACACATTTAATATACTAATTACATCCGGAAACAAGTTCGGTTCGGTGGAAGAAAACAAACCCGGGTCATCTATTGCTAGTTGTTGGGTCTCGTTAGGGATGTATCCACTTACCTCGCTGGAGGAACAGAGTGGATACATGCCACGCTTCATTACACGCCATCTCGTTCAGCCTTACGAACAAGGGTCAGTCGTAGTAAGCGAAGTATCGATTATACGGTTGTCGGAAAGCGACTCTTTGAAAAGGAAACTCGCTTTATTTCCACGAAACGTATCGGCGCCAATATTTTCTTGTAAGGATATTAGATAGAGAAGGAGTTTGACATGTTCAGACTTGTTCGGACTTGTCAGAACGAAGAAGAGGAAGTTTGTCAACCTGTTAACGAGGCTTTTATGATAATTCTCATTAATTTAGACTTTAACGAAAATTCTCTTGTAAGATATTTGGGCAACACGTTGGATGCTTCTCCATGACAATGTTTCAACTCAGAATGTATTTTTTTTTTAGAAAAATAGGTATTAACTTAAGTCTTATCTCACACCATAATTTAAATTAAATTTTTTTATTATTTTTTTAATTATTGTATAGCATATATGAGAGAAAAATTAGAAAAATATAAAAAGGAAAATTTTAAAAAAATTAAGAAAAATTAAATTAATTTTTTAAAATTTAATTTTCAGATATGATTAATCCCAGATTGAAAGCAAACTTTTCCAAAAGAGTTCGAAGCCATCGATGATAGTATTTCCGGATTCGAACCTTTCAAAATTGGTCTGAATATTATTGATAATGTTTCCAGATTCAAATCTGGACTTTTTCAATCCATCGATTGGAAAAGTCCAGATTTCCATCGATTAAGTGTTCCCGGTTCGAACTGCCAAGTCAACCATTAATTATCAGGAGAGTGTTTAATAAGGTTCTCGCCTAATTTTGAGATAGGATTAATTCTGGATTCGAATTCAAACCTTTCCAAATGTTTCCAGAAGCGATGGTGTTTCTCATTCGAACCCGGACCTTTCTAGATGGCTTCGAATCCAATCGATGACGATTGTTGGTGATTCAAATACAAACTTTTCAAGGTTGGCTTTAATCCCACTGATGAGTATGGCTGCTGATTCCGACCAGAACTTTTCTAAAAGGTTGAAGCATATCGATGGACGCATTTCCGGATTCGAACCTAAAATGGGTTTGCGCTTACCATCTGGATTAGAACCTAGACTTTTCTAAACCGTTAGGAATTCCCTCGATGACAATATTCCCGGTTTGAACTGTCAAGTTAGACATTGTCAATAGAAGATTTAGACAGTTCTGAACGTAATTTTGAGAGAGGATTAATCCTGGATTCGAATTCACACCTTTCCGAATACTTCCATTTCGCAGTGATGTTTCCTGATTCAAACCCAGACCTTTCTAAATGAGTTGGAATCTCGTTGATGGCGAGAGTTTGTAATTCGAATCAAAACTTTTCCAAGATTTTTGTAATTCAACTGATGAGGATGGCTACTGATTCTGACCAAAATTTTTCTGAAGGGTTCGAAGTCTATCGATGACATTATTTCCCAGGCTCGATCCGAGGCCGTTCCAGTTCGGAAAAGTCTATATTCAAAACCAGACATTTCCAATTGGTTCCAAGTGGCAAAGTTTACAGATTCTAACCCAGATTATTCTAAATAGGTTCGATTCCATTGATGGCGATGGTTCCACATTCGAATTCAGACTTCGAAAATGGGTTATAATCCCATGAATGAAAACTGTCCGGAAACCGGTTAGATCTCGGGTTAGAACCTATAGTTAAGCAGGTTTAAATTGTAGTTCTAATGCAAGCTCACAAATTCTATACAATCCTTTTCCATTCCTGTCGATTCTAGACCATTCCAGTTCGGAAAA
Organism: Mastigoproctus giganteus; assembly: GCF_048544385.1. Taxonomy (NCBI): domain Eukaryota; kingdom Metazoa; phylum Arthropoda; class Arachnida; order Uropygi; family Thelyphonidae; genus Mastigoproctus; species Mastigoproctus giganteus. The sequence continues at coordinate 14,944,409 of NC_143581.1, forward strand.
GTCTGGATTCAAAATCGAACATTGCCAATTGGTTCCAGTGCCATCAATGGCACCGTTTATAGATCTGAACAGCATTTTTCTAAATAGGTTCGATTGTGTCGATGACAATGGTCCCACATTCGAATTCAGACTTCCCAAACGGGTTTTAATCCCATGAATGATGGTGGTTACTGATTTTAACCCAGGACTCGAAACTGATTAAAAAACTGATTAGAAAACTGGTTAGGTCTTGGGTTCGAACACATAGTTAAGCAGGTTTAAATTGTAGTTCTAATGCAAACTCCCAAATTATATACAATCATTTTCCATTCCTGTCGATCATGGACCATTCCAGTTCTGAAAAGTCTGAAATCAAAATCGATCATTTCCAATTGGTTCCAATCCCATCAATGGCAGCGTTTACAGATTGGAATGCAGATTATTGTTCGGTTCGATTCCATTGATGAAAATGGTCCCACATTCGAATTCAGACTTCCCAAATGGGTTTTAATCCCACGAATGACAATGATTACGGATTTTAGCCCAGGACTTTCGAAACTGGTTAGAAAATGACAAGAAACTGGTTAGGTCTCGGGTTCGAAACCATAGTTAAGCAGGATTTAAATTCTAGTTCCAATGCAAGCGCCCCAATTCTGTACAATCTTTTTCCATTCCTGTCAATGGATTTTCATATCTGCGATGGATCAAATTTCAGCAAATACAGACATATGATGGAGTGGTTTCCAACCGGAAAAGCAAATCCGAACCGAATATGACATGTACAGTTCTTCTGCGGTAATCACATAACCATTATAAATAGGAGACGGGCATCTGGCATGAATGTTCATGTTATCAGTCATCCCAGATGCAAGGATGGAGTTCCCCAGAGATTTATCATTCTAAGGAAACAACTCTCCATCGATCAAGGAGATACGAATATGTAGGTCAAAGAAAATTGAAACAAAACTGAATCCTGCGCTATACAAGACTAATAGATGGAATAAAATCTATTTTTAAAATAAAAAGAAAGATGGTACAAGATGTATCTGCAAAGGATAGTTTCAAAAAAGTTTGTCTTTTCTGTCTTTGATGCATTCCTCTATTAAGAAGTCCACTGGACTGAGTTTAAGTTTCGTTCTTTTTCACTGAGACTATGATGTGCCACTGCATCGTGTTTATGAATGAAATGTGTTCTAAAGGTTGATTTGTCTGTATCGGAAGTTTAAAAATGGGATTTCATTAAAAATAATTAAAATAGCTGGTGCAGTTCTGTCTCCTGTGGTTGTACAATGGACACCCGACCATCCCAGTCATCTGGAATTGCTATGATTTGTCCAAGACAGTGAAGCCCATCTGGTTCACTCTCTCGTTGAAACGAATTTTCCAAAAAATAGATGATAATTATTACATAATAATTAAAACAGCTGATGCATTCCTGTCTCCTGTGGTTGTACTATGGGCCCCCGACCATCCCGGCCATCTGGACTCGCTATGATTTTTCCATTCGATCGAGTTGAATCCCATCTGGTTCACTCTCCCATTAAAACAAGTTTTCCAACAAACAGATGATTGTTACGTAATAATTAAAACAGCTGATGCATTCCCATCTCCTGTGGTTCTACTATGGGCACTTGAGTCTTGTCTGTAAACTTGTTTAAAAAAAAAATTCAAAGATAGAAAGCAGTTAGACTATGATAAAGTGGAAGTGAAAATAGATAGAAGGAGAAAGAAAAGGAAGACAAATTTAGAATATTTTTTTTAAATATCGTTCAGTTTTTGTTCTCCTTTCGCCGATTAGGAGATGTTTCAGTAATATCCCCTTAGGATTACCCGGCCCTAGGTGGGGTTGCTTTAAAGCATTAGACCCCGGGAATTGCTTGAAATAGTGCCAAAAGACAGTTTAAATGAGCAGCGCCATTGTCAGAGTCAGACGAGTACGGCTAAATGATGTATGGCGGCGTTATTATAATCGAGGCGAGCTCGGATCTTGTACGGCATATAAACTAATTGAATTTTCGTGTATGCCGATTGCACTTCGCACTGTTACACACCGTGACCCCATTCGCCGCTCATCGCTTAAATGCCGTGCTACGACGAGGTACATTTGGAAAAAGCAACTCCCCCTCCCCCTCCCCCTTCTTCCGATGGTTGGCTTTAGCATTATGGACACACCATCGCACTAATTAAAGCAATCATCCGGAAAAATGATTCATTGCCCGAATTCCTCCTTTCGTTTTCTCCGAGCGCATAATGGCCGCTCGCTCCGTAATGTACGTCACGTGACAGCGTACGCCGCGTGTACACCCTTTGCCGGAGATGCACGAGCGTGTGCATAAAAGTCGGACAAAATTTCGGCCGCTTTTTCTATGCACGAAATTTGCAGCCGAAAAAAGAAAATAAATGAAAACGAGAGATAAATGGAGAAATGGAGAGAAAGACAAAACGGATAAATTGATGGAAAGGCAACAAATATAGTGGGAGAAAAAAAAAAAAAAAAAGAACGAAGGAGAAAGAGACTGAGAATATATACACTCAACGGTCACCTTATTAGGAACACCAGCCTTTGGGGGAAGAGGAGAGAGAGAGAGAGAGAGAGAGAAAGAATAGAAAAATAGATGGAAAGGCAGCAAAAACAGTAGGGAAAGAAAGAAAACAAGAATGAGACATAGAGAGAGAGATAAAAGAGGGAGTCACCTTATTAGGAACAATAACCTTTGGAGAGAGAGAAAGAGAGCGAATATATACACTAAATGGTCACCTTATTAGGAAACCATCCTTTGGAGAAAGAGGGAGAATATGGAGAGAGAGCGAGAGGAAAAGTGGAGAGAGAGAGAGAGAGAGAGAGAGAGAGAGAGAGAGAGAGAGAGGAGAAAATTGGGGGGGGGGGAGAAGAGAGAGCGAGAAAATGGAGAGAGAGAGTGAAAGGAAAAAATGAAGAGAGAGAGAGAGAGAGAGAGAGAAATAATGGCGACAGAGAGAAAATGAAGAAAGAGTGAAAGGAAAAATGGAGAGAGCGAAAGAGAAAAAAAGGACAAATGGAGAGAGAGAGAGAGAGAGAGAGAGAGAGAGAGAGAGAGAGAGAGAGAGAGAGACAATGACGACAGAGAGAAAATTGAGAGAGTGAAAGGAAAAATGGAGAGACCAAAAGGGAAAAAAAGGACAAATGGAGAGAGAGAGAGAGAGAGAGAGAGAGAGAGAGACAATGACGACAGAGAGAAAATTGAGAGAGTGAAAGGAAAAATGGAGAGACCAAAAGGGAAAAAAAGGACAAATGGAGAGAGAGAGAGAGAGAGAGAGAGAGAGAGAGAGAGAGAGAGAAAGGAAAAAAGGAAAATCGAGAGAGAGAGAGAGAAAGTGACAAATAAATAAAAAAGCGAGAAAAGGGGAAAACGAGAAAGAGACAGATATAAAAGACAGGGAGAAAGAAAGAATCGGATATTAAGGAGATAGATAGATAGATAAAGAGAGCCAAACAGATAAATAGAGAGAGAGAGGAGGAGCGAATGAGAAAGAGAAAACAAGATAAGAAGGAAAGAAGATAGAAAAAGAAAGAGCGGTAGAGAAATAGAGAAAGGTAGAAAGGGCGAAACTGAGTGGTGAGAAATAAACAGAACAGGACTGGGGAATAATTCGCAGAAAGATGTCAGCAAAAGATACATTATTGTGGGCTATAGACAGAGAGAGACAGACAGAGAGAGAGAGAGAGAGAGAGAATGTAAAATCAATAGAGAGAGAGATTGAAAAAGAAACAGAAAGATGGGGACAGAGAATGAAAGTAATATCATAAACGATGCAATTTAGATTACTTCAGCAAGCGCACGTCCGACTTACCCCGTTTCAAAGGCCCAACTGCTGCACAATGCGCCTCCGAACACGTCACACGCCACGTCAACATCGCTAGCCTCGAGCATCACGTCCTCCTGCCGATACAAAACGATGCTCCTCAAGTACACTTCTTTTTTCTTTCCATTACATTTTTGCCGTCGTACGGCCGATGCGATGCTGTTGCTCTTTCCATTCGAGTGCAGCGGCGAGTGTCCCCCCCCTCCCCCCCGATCCACTAACAAATTCTTTTCTGCCGCAAAACTACCTGTTGGTGTCGATGACGTACGCTTAAAACGTGTCTTCTGTTCCGGAGTGCTCCGCACAAAGATACACCTCGTGCATCGTGTGTTTTTCCTTCCGAGTGTATCGCCGATGTCTATCCTCGGCATCGAGCAGCAGCTGTCTCTCGGAGCGACTGTGGCTTCGTAGTGGCTGTCACTCTGATGAAAGAAGTGGTGGAATGTGGCCTACGAGTGGCACACACGACCTTCAATTGAACTTGTCCGTTACATAAACTCTGGGACGAAAAAATCCAGCTCCATCTTCAGATAAGTAAAAATTGCGTCTGAGGGTTGAGCGAGAGTGTTTTTCAAAAATAACACGGACACTCTGATTAAAATTAAACTATTTATTAAAATCGAACGTTTCGAGGATATTTCCACTTTTTCTTCATCAGCTAATTTTCAGGATATCGCAGATATAGTCTGCTGCGCAGCAATGTAAACTATTAAACAATTAAACTATTTATTACAATTGAACGTTTCAATGATATTTTCACTATTCCTTCATCAGCTATTGAACATGTCGCAGTTATAGTCTGCTGCGCAGCAATGTAATCTATTAAATAATTAAACTATTTATTACAATCGAACGTTTCAAGGATATTTTCACTTTTCCTTCATCAGCTAATTTTGAGGATGTCGCAGTTATAGGCACAGAAATGTAAACTATTAAACAATTAAACTGTTTATTACAATCGAACGTTTCAAGGATATTTTCACTTTTCTTTCATCAGCGAATTTTATTTTGAGGATATCAGAGTTGTAGTCTGCTGCACATTCGATATCTTTTCTGAAATGTGGATTTCACGCTTGTGTACAGTATTCAAGGTGTCGCGTGACCGTTGATTTATGCAGTGTGATAATTGCCTCTTTGTCTCTCCTGAAAAATTACCTGCAGGAGTGACAGAATAACTCACCTTGTGCTCTCCTGCACCCTTAGAGAGAGAGAGAGGGGAGGGGGTTATAATGCAGATAAATTTGAGTAATATAGAGAAGAAAGTGGTAGGCGAAGAGACAGGAAAAAAAAACAGATGAATGCAATATAGACAGAGGGGAAAACGAAAAAAAAGTAAGAAAGTGCAAGATAGATATAATATAATCGGAAAGAAAATAAAAAAGGAAGAAAGAAAATAAAAAAGCGAAGAAAGAAAAGCAAGTAGATAAAGACAGAGAGAGAGAAAAATGGAGAGATAAAGATAGGGACAGAAAGAATGAGATAAAGGTAGAGATAGAAAGAGAAAGAGAGAGATGAAACTACAGAAAAGAAGAAAAGATAGAGATAGATCAATATAAAGAAAGAAAAATAGATAGATGGACCGACATAAAAAAAGAAGAAAGAAAAAGACAAGTACAATATAGACAGAGCGAAAAATAGAATAGAAACGCAAGACAGATCAGAAAGAAAAAAAGAGAAGAAAGAAAAGCAAGCTGATAAAAAGAGAGAAAGATAGAGAATGAGAGATAGAAAGAGAGACAGAGAGAAAGAGAGAACAAGAAAGACAGAGAAAGAGGGATAAAACTAGAGGGATGATAAAACGAGATAAATCAATATGAAGAAAGGGAAATGGATAGATAGACGGACATAAAGAAAGAAAGAAAAAAGACAAATACAATATAGACAGAGGGAAAAAGAAGGAAAGAAGGAAAGCGTAAGACAGAACAGAAAGGAAAGAATAAAGTAGATAAAATTAGAGAAAGAGAATGAGAGAAAGACACAGATAGAAAGAGAATGAGAAACAGAGAGACAGAAAGCATATATAGAGAAAGAGAATGAGAGACAGAGGGAGAAAGAAAGAGAGAGAGAACGAGAAAGACAGAGAAAGAGAGATAAAACTAGAGAGAAGATAAAGCTGGATAAAGCAATATAAAGAAAGAGAAATGGATAGCTAGACGGACAAAGAAAGAAGAAAGAAAAAAGAAAAAGACAAATACAATATAGACGGAAGAGAAGAAACCGCAAGATTGATCAGAAAGGAAAGGAAAAAGAGAATAAAGAAAAGCAAGTGGATAAGGAGAGAGAGAGAGAGAGAGAGAGAGAGAGAGAGAGAGAGAGAGAGAGAGAGAGAGAGATTAAACTAGAAGGAAGGTGGAGGCAGATTAATATAAAGAAAGAAAAATGGATCGATAAAGAAAGAACGAAACAAAGAAAAGGACAAATGTAATATAGACAGAAAAGAATGAGAAAGGCGGATTTAATATAGACAGAGGGAAAAGAAGAAAAGAAAAGAAGCGGGAAAGAGACAGAAGAGACAAAGGTAAATATGATATAGAGAGGAAAGAGAAGAAAGAAAGGAGAATAAAGAGAGAGGAGGGGCAGCAGACAGATACACTAATATACACTGCTCGACAAAATTAACGGAACAAAATATTTAATATAGTAGGCATCCTGGAATGCAATTTCCCAGGATCCAATAGCAATCGATCTGATCTACCACCTTACAGAGCTGCACATTATGCTAATTATTGAAGCCTTAAAAACAAGGGTTACGACCACTTCACTTCATTCCCTTGTTTTCTTTCTCACTGGGACAGCCACATCTCCAGGACTCACGATGGCAAGTCATCCTCGTTTAGATGATTCTTCGAGATGTAGGGCCATTGGACGACTTGAAGCCGGGCAGTCGCAGGCGGAGGTGTCTCAATGTGTCACGCTGAGTCATATCCACTATGGACGTAGTTTCAGGAGACAGCAACCATTACAAGAAGATCTGGCCAAGGTCGCTCGAGCGCTACGTCAACCAGAACAGCCCACTATCTGACTGTACCACCAAGATGTAACCCTACGATGTCCTGCCATCAACTATCTGTTGAGGTTGCTGAAGCTACAGGTGAAAACATTTCGTTTGGACACAACGAGGAATGCAGCACCATCCCTCTAACATCAGAGAAACAGACACTTGCAGTGGAGGTGATGGTCTCGTGTTGGGCGGAATAATGATCAACGGGTGCACTCCTCTTCAAATTTTTGATTGGGGTACCTTAACTGCGCAGAGATACCTAGAACAGATCCTTCAACCCTATGTGCCATTTTTTTAGGAGTACCGTTGGCCCAGATTTTCTGTTCATGCACGACAACGTCCCTGCACATCGAGCTGAAGTGGTGGAGGAATATCTTGAAAGTGAAGATATCCATCCACGAGGTACTGAAATTAACAACTTTTGAATATATTGAAATGAACAAGTTTTAAGGATAATGAAATGAACAAGTTTTGTAATCAACATATTACAAGAATATTGAAATGAACATGTTGAACAGTCATCCACACTTGATTGAAATCAACGTTTTAAGAATACTGAAATGAACATATTTTAAGGAAACTGAAATCAACAACTTTTAAAGATATTGAAATGAACAAGTTTTGAGGACACTGAAATCAACGTGTTTTAAAAATACAGAAATGAACATTTCCATGTATGTTTCAAACGCACTGAAATCAACATTTTAAGGATACTGAAATAAATATTTTTCCAAGAACTGAAATCAACAACTTTTGAATATATTGAAATCAACAAGTTTTAAGGATACTGAAATGAACAAGTTTTGATGATACTGAAATCAACATATTTCCAAGGACACTGAAATCAACAACTTTTGAAGATATTGAAATGAACAAGTTTTGAGGATACTGTAAAGAATGTATTGCAACAATACTGAAATCAACTTGTTTTTTAAAGATAATCAATGGAAAAAATATATTTTTTAATTTTCTTAAACTTAAACCGAACAATATGTTTTAAAAACATTTAAATTAGTCCCTTAATGGCAGAAACATCAAATAATCGTAATTTTCATGAATTTCCGCTCCGTTCGCCTTACGGAATAGACGCAACTACCTGTAGAATCTGGCGGCAATTAAAGCGTCCGGGAAAAAATCGTTATCCGCAGTGCATACGATGCAAAATTTTCGCCGACATTCGATAAAGGGGGTGCCTTTTAACAGTCATCCACACTTGACTGCGACACTATTGTTTAATAGAGAACTCGGATCCGATTACGTCAACATAATGCGATGCGAGTCTGGTCGCTTGGCGCTTTGCCCATTGGTAGCCGTACCGCGAGACGGCGCCCAACTCCCAGCTGCTGACAAAGCTCGTGCTTAAACGCCATGCGTTGCTGACAGTGGGAACGAAGAGAGAGAGAGAGAGAGAGAGAGAGAGAGAGAGAGAGAGAGAGAGAGAGAGAGAGAGATGGGGAGGGGGAAGAGAGAACTGTGGTAATTAACGCTATTGTTGACCACATGGGTTTGGCAGAAGAGGAGACGATATTGTAGCTAGCGCGCGTTGGGGAAACGCTGCAGACGCGTGCGTGTGCAATCCGAACGCCGCGTGTATGTGTGTGCGTGCGTGTGTGTGTGTATGTGTGTGTGTATGTATACAGTGCTCGGGATCAACTAGCCAGTGAAGAGACGCTGCGTCTAGTGGCAAGGCAAGGCTACGCAGCGCGAGACAGTAGCCAACGGAGGCTGACCGGGAAGATGCTTTACAAGTTTTCCTGGTCTCCGGCGAGACAAAGGAGGAAGCCATTTGACGATCGAGTATTATGAAGACGCGGCTTCTGCGTGGTCCAACTGCTACGCGAACAAAATTGCCTTCCCTCACGGACTACGGGTCGGCACGCCGCCGCTAATTCCGTATCGTTGTGCGGCCGACGAAAGTGGGTCAAGCGGACCTTCGCGTTCTTCTTCCCTTTTCTCAGAGGAGCACACCACCACCACCTCGGCAGAAGCGGATTACTTCCTCTCGGCATTCCCCCCTTCGGCTCACATAATAATGCCCCGCTCGTTTCTCGTGAAGAAAGCTAAGAATCCCGCTGAGCATAGCAACCGGTGGCCGTACCACGAGCCTTCCAGTCCCACGGAAGCGGAGACAGCCCCTAGTCCGCCACCAGATTCCTCGTGTTTAGCCGTCCATTATGGCAATGGTGAGTTGCATGTTTATTGAATTTTCTCACTAGAAATTACGTGCAGGCTTTATGGCTTTATAAATTAACGTGTACCGGTACGCTCTCGCGCTCTTAGACAACATCCTTCCCTATGTACCATTTATTCGTCCATTTTTAATTAAAACGACAATTTACCTCTAATTTATTCGTGGTACTTCAAATGCAGAAACCCTCTTAAAACATTGTTGTTTTATTAAAAATAAACATTGTACAGGTCTGTTTATAAAGTAGTGGGCATCGTTGCAAAACACGGAAATGGACTCTCATTTCTTTTTTTTTTTTTTTTTTCTGTTTTAGGAGAATTGAAGGAGTTTGATTGTGAATGCTTAAAACGTGTTTTTAATAAAAATGTGATATTAAAATCGGCGTGTTCCTAAATTTATGAAATTAAGACGTTTCCGACACTAATGAAATTATTTTTTGCGAAAAAAAACAGAATGCAAATCAAGCCGTTTTAAGAAAATTCAAATTTATACATTTTCAACAGGAACATCATCCACAGCATTTTGATCCTGTTGAATTTTCAAGAGGCCTTAATAGTTCTTATCAGGATTTTCAACAAGATTCAATTGTTATTAATATTTTAATCAGGACTGAATCGACATTATCGTGATTGATATCAACATGTTTTCAAAAAAGGTCAAAATTGAAATCAACACGTTTTTAAATTGATCAAAATGAACACGTTATTATCGCGACTGAAATCAACACGTTTTCAAAATAGTCAAAAAGTGAAATCAACACGTTTTAAAAATAGTCAAAAATTGAAATCAACACGTTTTCAAAAAGATCAAAATTGAAATCAACACGTTTTAAAAATTATCAAAATCAACCGGTTATTATCAAGATTGAAATGAACACATTTTAAACGCTGTTGAAATTGACATTTTTTGAAAGTCGCTAAAATCAGTATTTTCAACAAATTTGATCTTTTGTTTGTTGAAAATTTAATTATTAATTTCAGCAAATAATTAAATTTTCATTTAAAAACAAAAAACAGCTAAAAATCGATATATTTTTTAACAGTTCCAAAATGAATATCGTTTTAATAACTCTAAATCCGATATTATAAACAAGCCAGAATCAGTTAAAACGAAGTCACTTATTTTTATCAGACTTGTCTGTTGAGCAGTGCTTTTTTTGCACCGGGTACCCTTACCTGACTGTCTTTTTTGCTCCTTTGCATCGTACAACAAGTGCGTTTATAGAAGAGTAAATATATATGGCTAACAAAAACAATAGACGGCTTAGAGGCAATACAAGCCACTTATAAATTGCTCAATATTTTATACATATCCACTTTTTTGTTGTTGTTTTTTGTTTTCTGCACGTGTCTGGCTTCTCGACTCAAAACGCCAATAAGGCTAACATATGAAAATAACGCCAATACCCCTTTTTATCCAAGGTGTAATAAAAAGTAGTCATTTTACTTATTCATTCACACTTTCAGAACGTTCAGATATTCCACCCACCCACCGCGTTCTTCCTACCATTTAACAAGCCCCCGTTTCTGTCCTTTGTTCTATTTCTCTACTTCTTTCTCTCCCTCTGTCCATATTCCCCCTCTCCCCCCCCACACCTCCTCCCACCTCGCTTTGCTACAACCAATCAAAAGGTCTTTAACAGTAGACAGCCGATAACACAAAAGCCGCTAGTTTATTCTCTCCATACCGCACTGCCGGAGACTTGGCGGTAACGCTTTGTCTCTGGCTCGCGGTGCCAGCGGTGTGCGTGCATAGGCCGTCACTTCGATCAACACGTAGCCCACTTGTTGATCTAAGCAAGACTAAGGCTAAAGGCTGAGCAGCCATATTGGGTGACCCTGGAACAACAATAACATACTTCGTTCCGCTGATTTTTTTATTTTTTATTCACGCTAAATATCGGTTCAGTCGGTATTCCCAGAGGAGGCGGTGTTTCTAAAGGGTTGCTATAGGTGGTATTGTTTGCTGAGAACGCTCACTGTCAAGAGAAATGGTACCAAGAATAGTAAACAACCCGCGTTATAAAAACACTTTAAACAGGAATTTAAAATGTTTTTCAATTGTGGTTGACCTGGTATGAACTTACGTATTCTTATTCGTATATTTGGTGGTTGATTCAATATTTTTAAATTATGGATGGTTAATGTTGATTTAAGATTGTTAATATTTTCAAAAATCTTAAGTCTTTGAGGTTATCTTGACTTTTCAAAAATGGTGAAATCGATGTAAGATAATGTTGATTTTTTTTTTTGTAACGACGTTTTTTAAAGCTTCCCTTTTTTAAAGTTCTGATTTAATACTTGTTAGATCAACACAACTTTGTGTGATCAACACAAATTTAAAACCAATACCCTTTTAAAGCAATTTAGAAATCAATATATTCTTACAGAAGTCAGAAATCAATACTTTTTTTAAACAATTCTCAATCAACACCGTTTTAAAACAATTCTGAATCAATATTTTTAAACAATTCTGAATCAATATTTTTGAACAATTCTGAATCAACATTTTTTAAAAACAATTTTGCATCAATATTTGTTTAAAAACAATTCTGAATCAAATATACGTTGTACAACGTACGAATGAATTCAGAATCAATATTTTTGAACAGTCTTCAATCAACATTTTTTATTCAATTCTGAATCAACGTTTTTTTAAGAAACAATTCTGAATCAATGTTTTTTTTAAAACAATTCTGAATCAACGCTTTTTTAAAATAATTCAGAAACTTGTATGTTGTCTGAATCAAATTTGTTTAAAAATTCTGAATCAACATTTTTTTAAAAACAATTCTGAATCAATATTTGTTTATAAACAATTCTAAGTAAACATTTGTTTAAAAAGAATTCTGAATCATTTGTTTAAAAACAATTCTAAATAAACATTTAAAAATAATTCTAAATCATTTATTTAAAAACAATTCTGAATCAATATTTTTAAGATATTCTGAGTGAGCATTTTTAAACAATTCCGAATCAATATTTTTTAAACCAATCTGAATCAACACTTTTTTTAAAAACAATTCTGAATCAACATTTTTTAAACAATTCTGAATCAACATTTTTTAAACAATTTTGACTCAACATTTGTTTAAAAACAATTCCGAGTCAATATTTTTAAACAATCCTGAATCAACATTTTTAAACAATTCTGAATCAATGTTTGTTTTAAAACAATTCTGAATCAACATTTGTTTAAAAACAATTCTGGATCACATTTATTTTCAAAAGCAATTCCGAATCAATATTTTTAAACAGTCCTGAATCAACATTTTTTAAACAATTCTGAATCAACGTTTTTTAAGAAACAATTCTGAATCAACTTTAAAAAAAAAAAACAATTCTGAACCTATGCTTTTTTTAAACAATTCAGAAATCAGCCATTATTTTAAACAATATTAAGATTTTTTTAAAAATATTGATATAGTGATATTTTTAGTACAAAACACTAAAAACCATGCGGAATAAACTTTTCCCAATGATTAAAGCAAGCAATTTTTGAGCCTATTTTCAACCACAGCCTCCTTCTATGGGTCCAAAATTCAGAGACTGATAACCAGACAAAGACTTTGACTTGAATTGATGTTTTGAGATGTCTGTGGAGGGGTTGCTCTCCTCTACATTCTTTCTTTTGTGCTATCACACAAGCAACACATTTAAAAGAGAGATTTCCGTGCGAAGAAGCCACAATATTTCTTCGGATGTTCCACATGATTTGTACGAAATAGAAGCCCACCCAAGGGATGTCTTTGGAGGCAATTGCACAGTTGTTTTGATGGAAGTTTGGAGTAGGCAATATCGCCAAATCTAAGATTTTATTTACAGATTTGGAAAAGTTTTAGCTCGTGTTTTAAATGGGAATTTCGATTCGAATGCTATTGGTACTTGGGAAAATTCTACGCGTGTCGACCATTAATAATATGTCTACGTTTCGGGGGCTCGGATATATATATTTTTTGTTTTATTTTTTAAAATTAAAGTTGCTCTTCTCGGAATTTACCAACCGGGATAATTTCGAGGAATGCTAAAACCTCCAGACATTTAAATTATTCATGTATGCAAAAGGAGCACTATGATATATATATATATATGACAGCGTACCTTCTCCAACACTCAGATTTCTAATCTGCATAAAAATTTTCAGAGTTCCATGCACAAAGTTGGATAAACATTTCAAGAGAAAATGCGAACTTATATGTGAGTGCGTTATTTGTGTGAGGTGGGGGGAGTGCTTGTTTCTTTTGAGTTTTGTATACTTTTCCGTGACTGCTCGTGTTTGCCTTCATCAGTTACCGAATTCTACCTCCGCTTGAAACTTCTGAGTTGAAAATTAGGAGATTTCTATCATTTTGTGAATTCACCCGGCCTTCTAAGCGAATTCTGAGTTTCACTTTAAGAAATGTATTAAAAAGCTAAGAATAAATATCTAATCGTAAAAAAAAACAAGTCGTGACACGGTATAACATGTCACTGTTTACTCTCTCTGATTTGTCTACCTAATGCAGGATTTCAGCAAATAAGGTGTAACATTTTTTAATTCAATAGCTGTACATATTCAATTTAACGTAATAATAATAATAATAATCATATACAATACAATAACAATATAAAATGCTCTTCTTAGAGGCTATTGTATTAAAGAAGTGCATCTTGTCTGGGATACGCATTTGTTTTCAAAAATAACTTTAATGTTGCGTCATAAAAATAAATCAAAATGCGATAAATTTGGTGAAAAAGCCATAGAAAATGAGAATGGCAAACACGCAGTTAACGAGTTGGACGTCATTAAAAATTAAATGCAGATGAAACAAGATGGAAATCAAAATGTTTACAACAATGGGGAAATCAACATGTTTACAACAATGGGGAAAACAATGGGGAAATCAACATGTTTACGACAATGGGGAAATCAGCATGTTTACAACAATAGGGAAATCAACATGTTTACATCAATGAAGAAATCGATATGTTTAAGTTATTTTGGAAATCAGAATATTTACAACAATGTGGAAATAAATGCACAACAATGAGGAATCGACATGTGTACATTTACAACAATGGGAAATCGACATGTGTACATTTACAACAATGGGAAATCGACATGTGTACATTTACAACAATGGGGAATCGACAAGTGTACATCAATGGAGAAATCAGTATGTTTAGACAATATGGAAATCTGGATGTTTACAATAATGTGGAAATCAGTATGCTTACAACAATATGGAAATCAGGAGGTTTAGAACAATGTGGAAATTGGCATATTTATAACAATGGGGAAATCAACATGTTTGCATCAATGGAGAAATCAATATGTTTATCAATTTGGAAATCAGGAAATAAGGAAACAATCAGGAAACAATGTGGAAATAAGTACATTTACAACACTGGGGAATCGATATGTTTACGTCAATGGAGAAATCAGTATGTTTAAGGTTGTAAAAATTTGGATGTTTACAACATTGTGGAAATCAGGATGTTTAAGACAATGTGGAAATCAGAATATTTATAACAATGGAGAAATCAGGATGTTACATCAATGGAGAAATCAGGATGTTACATCAATGGAGAAATCAGGATGTTTAAGACAATGTGGAAATCAGAATATTTATAACAATGGAGAAATCAGGATGTTACATCAATGGAGAAATCAGGATGTTTATATCAATGGATAAATCAGGATATTTACAACAATACGGAAATCAGGATGCTTGCAACAATTTGGAAATCAGAATATTTATAACAATGGGGAATCAACATGTTTGCATCAATGGATAAATCAGGATGTTTACATATGGAGAAATCAATATGTTTATCAATTTGGAAATCAGGATGTTAAAAACAATGTGGAAATAAGTACATTTACAACACTGGGGAATCGACATATTTACGTCAGTGGAGAAATCAGTATGTTTAAGACATGTGAAAATTTGGATGTTTACAACAATGTGGAAATCAGGATGTTTAAGACAATGTGGAAATCAGTATATTTATAACAATGGAGAAATCAAGATGTTTACATCAATGGAGAAATCAGGATGTTTACATCAATGGAGAAATCAGGATATTTACAGCAATACAGAAATCAGGACCTTTACAATAATACGGAAATCAGGATGCTTGCAAAAATGTGAAATCAGAATATTTATAACAATGAAGAAATCAAGATGTTTACATCAATGGAGAAATCAGGATGTTTACATCAATGGAGAGATCAGGATATTTACAACAATACAGAAATCAGGACGTTCACAATAATACTGAAATCAGGATGCTTACAAAAACGTGGAAATCAAAATATTTATAACAATGGAGAAATCAAGATATTTACATCAATGGATAAATCAGGATGTTACATCAATGGAGAAATCAGGATATTTACAACAATACGGAAATTAGGATATTTACAACAATACGGAAATCAGGATGCTTGCAACAATTTAGAAATCAGAATATTTATAACAATGGAGAATCAACGTGTTTACATCAATGGAGAAATCAGGATGTTTACATCAATGGAAATCTCTGGATGTTTACAACGACTTGGAAATTTTCATGTTATCAGTGTGGAAATTGGAACGTTTTTTAAATTAAATTTCCAAATCTACACTCTCTGATAAAACTTAAACCAATGAACATGTTCTTAAAAATATTGAAATTTCTGAACATCTTTCAAATTAACAACAAATATTTTTCTTTCGTGGTTGGTGACTCCATGACATCTTCAAAGAAGCGTTGCATATCTTTCAAACAAAGTTTATATCTCTACAAAGTAGAGGCTATTTCATAAAGCGACTCTTAGTCCATTGTGTTTTTGTGTATAATCTCAGTAATTGGTGGTTAGCGTTGCACATTCGTGGAGAAACTATTGGAATTTCTATTAAGGTTTGGAGAGGAATCGAAGACCTCATTACGTAGAACGCTGATGACTTGTGCTGAGTGCAGGACGAATTCTGCATTAAGAAAAGGAAAATAGAAAAGCTTTTAGAAATGTTTATGCAAATCAATATAATTTCGATAAAAAAATCAACATTATTTAAATGTGAAATGAACATATTTTAATTGGAAAATCAACATGTTTTAAATACTGAAAATCAACATGCTTTTCAACGAATGTGAAAATCAACATGATTTTCAGCAAATATGAAAATCAACACGATTTTAAAGGAATATGAATCAGTGGAGTACTTAGCACGCTTAAGTCTGTAGAACTACCTGGAGAATAATTTTGTGATGAGAGATTACCAGGAAATGTTTCTCAATAATTATTTGTCCAGTTTTCATGGGAGTTTGAATTAAACGCGCCATGAAATTTCAAATTAATATAATGTTCTTCACGCTGGAGATCCTTACATGACTGTTACGGAATATTCCATTATTATCAGGTATGGCTGTACATCTTTCTTAATAACCAATTTCTCTCTCTTCCAATAGAGCAACACGTCAGTCAGTTTTCTCTAATGGCTTATCCGCTAGGGGACGCTCACAGCAGTACTTGGACCGCTTCGATTAATGATTTATGTGTTCTGTGAAGTGCACATGTGATTAAGGGTGTGATCACGGAACTCCCCCACCTCCCCCACTTCAAGGTTATCCAAGGTGATCTTGGACCACGTGAGTAACATGTCCTGTCTGATTGGCAGATGAGCAATGATCGATACTCCTTATTTGGTTCACGTCTTTTTGATTGATTAAGTCCGTCATGTCTGCAGGGTGTTGGTGTGTCGCAATTGACAGTATGGGTCTGTGAAGATATAGTGATAGAACGATTCTGTCTCCTGTGATTGATTGAGTTGTTTATCGATTTGATTCGCTCACTTATTAGACCGTGTTGACCGATTCATATAATTTGTTCGACCATCCACCAATTAACAGAACATTTCCTGCATTGGGATTGAACCTGGGTTGTTTGGGATTAATGTCAATACAAACCTAGTCAATGAGGCATTAGCAGGTTGTCTATGTAAATTGCGTGTTATAGCTTTTTAGGGTAATAAGTACTATCAACAGAAGCTGCCATGCTTCTCTATCAGGGCAACACTGGCCTTGCACCATCACAAAAAGGTTTACTTTTGTAAACTGCCTTTATTGTAAGGATTAATAATAATAAAAATTGTGATGTAATATGCTATGGTTAACAATATAAACATGTTACATTACGTCACAGTTGAATTCGGATTCGACCTGATTGATGTTAATATGCAGTTTTTGATATTGTCCTGTAAAGAGTCAAAATTTAAAGAAACCAACGTCATCTTAGAGTTGAAATAAATGGCGTTTTTAAACTGCAGTCGACACGTTTAATTTTAAAATCAACGTTATTTTAAAACTAAATGTTTAACGGTATAGAAATCAGCACGATTTAGTGATGGAGAAATCAATATCTTAACCAACATGATTTAGAAATGAAGAAATCACCAAATCTTAACCAACATGATTTAGAAATGGAGAAATCGACATCTTAACCAACATGATTTAGAAATGGAGAAATCAACATGATTTGAAATAAATGAACATGAGAAATTAACCAACATGATTTAGAAATTGAGAAATCAACATGATTTGAAATAAATCAACATGATTTGAAAGAAATCAACATTAGCAATTAACCAACATGATTTAGAAATGGAGAAATCACCAAATCTTAACCAACATGATTTAGAAATGGAGAAATCGACATCTTAACCAACATGATTTAGAAATGGAGAAATCAACATGATTTGAAATAAATCAACATGAGAAATTAACCAACATGATTTAGAAATGGAGAAATCAACATGATTTAGAAATGGAGAAATCAACATGATTTGAAATAAATCAACATGATTTGAAAGAAATCAACATTAGCAATTAACCAACATGATTTAGAAATGGAGAAATCACCAAATCTTAACCAACATGATTTAGAAATGGAGAAATCGACATCTTAACCAACATGATTTAGAAATGGAGAAATCAACATGATTTGAAATAAATCAACATGAGAAATTAACCAACATGATTTAGAAATGGAGAAATCAACATGATTTGAAATAAATCAACATGATTTGAAAGAAATCAACATTAGCAATTAACCAACATGATTTAGAAATGGAGAAATCACCAAATCTTAACCAACATGATTTAGAAATGGAGAAATCGACATCTTAACCAACATGATTTAGAAATGGAGAAATCAACATGATTTGAAATAAATCAACATGAGAAATTAACCAACATGATTTAGAAATGGAGAAATCAACATGATTTAGAAATGGAGAAATCAACATGATTTGAAATAAATCAACATGATTTGAAAGAAATCAACATTAGCAATTAACCAACATGATTTAGAAATGGAGAAATCACCAAATCTTAACCAACATGATTTAGAAATGGAGAAATCGACATCTTAACCAACATGATTTAAAAATGGAGAAATCAACATCTTAACCAACATGATTTAGAAATGAAGAAATCAACATCGTAACCAACATGATTTAGAAAGGAAGAATTCAACATCTTAACCAACATGATTTAGAAATGGAGAAATCGACATCTTAACCAACATGATTTAGAAATGGAGAAATCAACGTCTTAACCAACATGATTTAGAAATGGAGAAATCAATATTTAACCAATATGATTTAGAAATGGAGAAATCAACATCTTAACTAACATGATTTAGAAATTGAGAAATAAACATGGTTTTCACAAAATAGCAATCAACATGTTTTTATATAAAAATGGTAATCAATATGGTTTTTTTAATAAAAATGGGAATCAACATGCTTTCTTAAAAATGAAACTTTTACATGTTTTTTTAATAACGGAATTAACATATTTTTAAAAATGTTAATCAACATGTTTTAACACATTTAAACACTTCTTTAACACTGTTTTAACACGTTTTAACACTTCTTCTTCTTTTATGCTTGTGATAACGTTGAAGCACAATATTTACAGGAATAGATAAATCTTTGAGATTTGCATCATGAGAGCATTCACTTAAGTCCATAGTTATACAGTAATTAAATGATAGCAGTTAGTTTTATTCTGCCATTTTCCATAAATTTAAGATTAGCAATTTTCCTTGAAAGTTTCCTTCAAATTATTTAATAGGAGTCGTCCTCCTAGTAGGAGGGCAGTCAGGGAATGTGTACTCCTAGGAATTTTGAACTGCGCCATGTTTACCGATTCCGTGTTTTTAATGGGAAACTAGATTACACGAAGTTGCAAAAGTTACCTTCAGCTAGCAAGCTTCACGTGCCAACATTGCTAAGATTTTCGGGGGATGCTCGTAGCAGCTACGCATAACCATTAGATAAATTGAAGCAATGCACGCAACTTCATTTATTTCAACGTTTAAAATTGCGGTTATTTTTGCAGTCATCGGAAATGGAGTGAAAGAGAGAGGGAAGAGGGGCAAATAGATAGATATAGAGGGAGAGAGGAGGGAAAGAAAGAGAAGGAATTAAAGTGAAATGAAGAAATAGAGAAGTAAATAAAATGAAATAGAGAGAGAGAAGTAAGGAGAGAGAGAGAGAGAAGGAAAAGTAAAGAAAGTGAAATGGAAAGAGCGACTAGAAACACAAATGGGAAAAGGGACGAAAAGGAAAAGAGAAGTCATGAAGATATATATATATATATATATATATATATATATATAGAGAGAGAGAGAGAGAGAGAGAGAGAGGGAATTAAAGTGAAATGAAGAAAGAGAAGTGCAGAAATTAAATGGAGAGAGAAATAGAGAGTGAGGGGGAAAGTAAAGAAAGTGAAATTGTAGATCGACTGGAATGATAAATAGAAAAAGGGTCGAAAAGGAAATGAAAATTCATAAACAGACATAAGGGAAGGATAGAGAGAGAGAGAGAGAGAGAGACAAATGAAAGAAAAGGAAATGGCAGAAAATTAATGCAATATAAGCAGAGAAAGAGAGAGAGAAGAGTAAATAGCGAAAGAAGTACAGAAAAAAAGAGTGAAGGGATACAGAGAGCCTGGGTAGTTTAGGCGTTCTGTATGTGAAGATAGTGACGCATTTTATTTTCCTACAAGATTTGTCATATTTGTTATGTATAAGAAATATTGTGATCATAAATAATTTATAGACGGCTCCTTATGCCTTCACTTGGTTTTGTTCATTTCCCCTGAAGCGCGTGCTTCACTGTATAGCTCACCAACCTTGCAGAGTAGCCGCCTGTGTGATATTTCTGTAGGAAAAATTTCCGAAATTTGTTGAGGATCTGCAGCTTCCATTTCAAATCTCTTGCAGGTATTTTGCCTCCGTTAGCCCCTGAATATGTAATGCGCACTAATCTCCATTCGGAAATGTTAATCTCGCTACCAGCACGTGTTGCAGTGAATTTAGATCAAGGTTTCCACCTGCCCACAGCATCATCTAGAGAAATATGTGCAAAGCCCATGGTGTTAGCGACTTCATTACGACGGCATCTCTGGGGAATGTGATCTATGACGGTATGCAGCTTTCCGTAACGTAGCATCGGAGTTCATATCTGCCGGCGATGAACTTTATGATACCCCCTGCTGGGTTGCCTGTTTTGTCCATTTTCTCTTCTTCTTCTTCTTCTTCTTTCACAGCTGTGATGCCACATCTAAGTTGATATGCGGGGACAGAACTAAGAGAACGTTCAATTTTATTCGTTTCTCTAATTTAGTACATAACACAATATTCATATCTTCCAATAACATCACCGTTTTTCTTGGCGATAACATTAATGGTTTTTGATTCATTCTCTTAGAGTAATCAGTAGCTTTGGTAAATATTTAGAGTCTAAATTATCTAAAATACTTTAGATTCAAGATTTCCAGCGTAGAATCGAAAAGAAAATTTTCAATCGCAATTCGGAAGAAGAAATATGATTTGCAATCAGAATTTTACAATTCTGACTTTAAAACAAAAGTAAGAAGCATAATTTAGAATCTAGATTTTGAAATTTCGAATCGAAAACAAAATATGGAATCAAAAACAAATGTTAGACTCACATTTAAATTCTCATGGAATTAAAGTTAGAGTCATAATTTCAATTTATTATTATTATTGTTGTTGTTGCTCTTATATTATTTCTCCCTGATTGGGAGGATCCACTCCGTGACGGGCACTGCTACCAAGTACACAGGGTGGTTGTAATGTCTGGTGTTACTATTGGTCGAGGAAATCTCTGATTATCCTACAGGTTTTCAGGATTGCGACTTTCTGGAGTTCCTTGTAGGTGTTCTCTGGGAGACCTATTGCTGCTATGTAGAGTCTTTGGTACCATACCGGTGGTTGACACGATGATTGGGATGGTTGATACTTCTTGCATATGGCACATCCCCTTGACTTCATGTCTCA
The DNA here is from genome assembly GCF_048544385.1 of Mastigoproctus giganteus. Classification (NCBI taxonomy): domain Eukaryota; kingdom Metazoa; phylum Arthropoda; class Arachnida; order Uropygi; family Thelyphonidae; genus Mastigoproctus; species Mastigoproctus giganteus. Next base: position 14,965,753 of record NC_143581.1, read on the forward strand.
GATTCATGTACTTCCTAATTTTTTCCTCATGGGTTTTCTGTGCATTGCTAGTGTTGGGCACCGCTATGTCAATCAGGTAGGAGCCTTTTCCATCTTGTCCACAAGGGTTATGTCCGATTGTGCGGGACGCTCTTATTCGTTATTATGGCGCGGTCCCAGTACAGCTTGTGGGTTTGGGTCTTTAGTACTGCATGGGATTCGTACTTGTAGTATGGTACACTTTCTTTGGTCAACTGGTATTTCCTCGCTAGGTTCTGGTGTATTATCCTGGCTATCTGGTCGTGTTTATGAGTGTACTCAGTCTGGGTGATCACCTTACACCCCGGGCTGATGTGTTCGATCGTTTCTGAGGCCAGGTGGCATCATCGACATGTGTCATCTGACATTCCGGGCTCCTTTGCGATGTATTTTCTATAGTTTCTGTTGTTGATTACCTGTTCTTGGATGGCCAGCATGAATCCTTCAGTCTCGGGGAAGAGCGTCCCGCTTGTGAGCATTGGAAGAAATGGTGTCGATGTGATCTTGATGGAGGTCATTGTACTGTCTGCCATGGAGTGTCTTCTTTGCCCATCTTTTTATCTTCGTTTCTTGTACCGTTTGGGCGGGAGGGGTTTCCTCGCTTAGGTTGAGTGGGGTATACTACGTATCTATCTTCCTTATGGCCTGGTGAAGTGGTGCTGTGTTCTTCTCGAAGTAATCTTTCAGGTTAACTATCGCTGTTTTCTGTTGTTCTGTCAGGTCTATCAGGCCCCTTCCTCTCTCTTTTCGAGGTATTGTTATTCTCTCCACTGCTGACTTCGGGTGGTGTTGGCGACTCTTGGTCATCATTGTCCTTGTCTTTCGTATGATATCTTCTAGCTCGGTGTTAGTCCAATCTATGACCCCGAAGGTGTATGCTAGTAAAATAAATAAAATTTTCTGTTTATACTCCGGGACGACCAAATGGTCAGAGGAGTTCACAAGATAGACAGAATACAAGAAACAGCACCGTATTTTAACAGTCAGGGGCTTGAACCCCGGTAAATCAAGGCACGTGTACTTATGCACCCGCGCGCCTGACCACTCGGCTACGGCGGCCATCATGTACTGGAGCTGCATAGGTGTTTATGGCTTTAACTGTGTTCCCTCCGTTTAATTTTGCTTTCAGCAGGTTTCTGAGTCTCATGATATTTTTCGGTCAGGCACTTCTTGATTTCCTTGTGTTCTAACTGCTGAGTCTGCATCATCCCTAGGTATTTGTAGGTCTCTCCTTCTGTCATAGCTTCGATCTCTTTACCACTCAGCAGCTGGTAGTTTCGGCCAACTAATTTTCCCTGGTGCAGTGTGTGGGTCTTGCATTTTTCTACACCAAATTCCATCCTGATGTCCTTGCTGAATTCTTTGGCGATCCGGAGTAGTTTCTGGAGTTGCTTCTCGGTTGCCGCGTAGAGCTTTATGTCATCCATGTACATCAGGTGGGTGAGGGTGTACAGGTTCTTTCTTCCTTCTTTGAGGTTATATCCATACTTGCTGCCGTTGAGCATGGTGGATAGTGGGTTAAGTGCTAGACAGAACCACAGTGGGCTCAGAGCATCTCCCTGAAAGATTCCTCTTCTAAAGGGGATTGACCTGGTTGTGACATTCTCGACCTTAATGGTGGTACTCCATTTCGCCATTGTTTCTCCTAGGAAGTTTGTCACTATCTGATTGACCTTGTAGATCTTCAGGGTCTCAATTAGCCAGCTATGAGGTACAGAGTCGAAGGCCTTGCGGTAATCGATGTAGGCCGTGTATAGGTTGCGGTGCTTCTTGAAGGCTTGATCCATAACTGCGGCATCTATGGTTAATTGCTCCTTGCATCCTTTTCTCCTCCGCTTGCATCCTTTCTGCTGTTTGGCCCTTATGTTCTGACTCTCTAAGTGGTCTGATATCTTCTTAGTTATGCAGCTGGTCAGGATCTTGTACATCGTTGGGAGGCATGTGATTGCCCTGTATTTCGCTGGGTTTCTTGTATCTTCATCTTTAGGCTTCACATATGTGACTCCTTCAGTGAGAAACTTCGGGATTGTCTCTGTGTTGCTTATCATTCGAGCGAACTGCTCTGCTAGGTGTTTGTGTGTGCAGGTGAGCTTCTTGTACCAGTAGTTGTGGATGTTTTCAATTCCCGGGGTTCACCAGTTGTGGGTATTCTTGATCGACTGTTTTACTTCTTCTTCTCAAATCTCACACTCTCTCATCTCTTGTATGTCCTTCGTTTTGTTCCGTTCTACTTCTATCCAGGGGGCTCTGCTGTTATGTCTTACTTCACTGCTCCAGATATTTCCCCAGAACTCTTCGATCGTGTTCAGCCAGTTTCCTGTAGAAGGCTCTTTGGTCCTCATCGAAGATTCGGTTGTTTATTTTCCTCTGGAAGCTCTCTTTGTATCGGTGTAGTCTTTTGCTGAGTGCGAGGAGGTTCTGCTTCAGTGTGTCCAAGTATTCTCCTATTCTCTGATTTCTGGTCTCATGTTTGCTGTGGACACTGTCTCTCTTGATTATGCTCTTCATCTTCAATCAAAAACAACATTTAGAATGACAATTTCACAATTCAGAATAAGAAAGATGATTTTGAATTATAATTTCACAATTCTGACTCAAAAACAAAATTTGATATCTAAATTTCACAATTTAGAATTGTAAACAAAATGTAGACTCTAAATTTTACAATTTAGAATCAAAAATAAAATTTAGTATCTAAACTTTACAATTTAGAGTCAAAATTGTAATTTAGAATTTAGATTTTGAAATTTGAAATCGAAAACAAAATTTAGAATCAAAAACAAAGTTTGACTCAAAATTTCAATTTATAATCAGAAATTTTCAGTCTCAAAATTCAAAAATTGTAATAATAATAATTATTATAATTATGATTATTAAATCAATTTATTATCAATGTACGCCCCTGTAGAATTTCAACTGGAAGGCTGATGTTACACTCTATTTATAAATATAAATAATAATAATTGTATTTATATATAATTATTATTATTACTATTAGTTTTAGAATAGCTTTAGAATGCTACTATATACAACTTGCCAGCTCTCTTCAGATGAATGCATTATTCATAAAAAGTATAGGGTGCACTTTACCAGGATCGATCTGCTATAGTTGGTATCCTCACAAAATTTATTATGGTAAATTTTCAGCCTTAGAGTGTTGTTGAGGAAGAATCCTTTCAGTCCCTTAATGTTATTTAGGATACTACGAAAAGGCAGGCGTGGATTTTTCGACTTTAGTTCCTTCCCATCCAATACCCTTATGTGATTTTAAAAACCATGACATTCCTTGCTAAGATGAGCTACATCCAGAGGGTGGTGTTCAAATAGGTTAACAGAACTCAGATATTTGTTTGTGTTGGAGTCGAATACCATATCATGGAAGTTTTCATTGGTATTGGGTAATGCATCTTGTATGTATGGAGTTGCGAATTTCTAGTCCTCAAGAGCTCCTCTCTCTCAACTTATATTTTAGAGTTGATCTTGCCAATTGCCTTTGCAAAGTGGGGTTGGATCGTTAATATATCGTCCCACCTAGGTCTGTGTGGAAATTTAATCCTTAAAGACCGATCCACAATTTGTGTTAGGTTGCCGATTAATCTCTGGAGATTTGGGTATGATCTTTAGAAATGATGAACGATGATATGTAGTTAAATTGGCGTTGGAGGAACAGCTCCAATGCCTCAGTGAATAACAAAACTAATAACACACTTCTTGGGGCACACCACTGTTAATATTGAAAACTGCATTTGGTAGTTTTGGTTTAAGAATTAGTTTTCTGTTTCAGCATATTGCAGGGTAATCCACAGAATCTACTGAGTAATCCACAGAAACAGGATTCCAGTATTTGCATAAGCACTGTGGTCTCGTATTGTCAGAGGCTGCTTCACATCCAGAAAGATTATGTCAATCTCTGATTTTTCACTGAGGATCATTTTGAATTCTAAAAAGAGTTTATAGTGGATTGGCGATGGTGGATTGTCCAGGTATAATCGAATGAATGAGCAAGTCTATGGCAAAGACAACTTTCTAAAAGTGGTGGTAATAAGATCTTCCCAAAGGGCTTTAATAATCTTTACCCTATTGAAATGGATCTAAAGTCACTCGGACTTTTCGATTGTCTGACTTTAGGGACAGGAGGTCGCGTAACACCAACTCCAGATGCTTGGAATATTCCCATTTTTCAAGTATTCTTCATATAAATGCAGCAACGCGTCTACTATGAAGAGACTAGTTACTTTTCATCCTGCAAGCAACAAATCGGCCATGAGAGCAACTAATTCAGCCACGTGGATAGCAGTGTTCCCCTCCCTCCCAGGAAACTCGAGTTTTTCGTCCAGCAAAACAGTCAAATCGACCAGACAACACACCTAATTTTCTGGAAATGGGCAGATGAGTTTCGTTTGGTAGAGTGCACTTCATTTTAAGTGTCTGAATTCTCGGGTTCTTCACAATGAAAGGTTTACTACCCCTGGAATGCTATTTCCCTACTTTGCTCGTAACCCCAGAGGGCTCATTTCTACTGAGATATATTACTACTGTATCAATACCCTTATTCCTATATTTAATTATTCTAACGTAGGCCCCCCACTGCCTTAGATGCCTGCATCTGTGAATTATTTGTGATCAGTGTTTTGTATCCTTTCTCTGTGAGGCTTTATGTATTCTTCCCTGAATCGTTGTTTCTTTATTAGGAAGATCGTGAGAGATCCATAGTGGAGCACCCGTCCTCCAACCTCTTTGATTTCTATATTTTGTAATCCTCTTTTTGGTATTTGGCGATTCTCTTCCAGTATCTTTGGTTAATTTTTAGAGGTGGAGGATTTTACAAGAATATTTTTGACAAATTCAACCGCCAGAAGATTGGTTTTACAAAATCTTTAAATGTGTTACTGTTCTCTTCATAAATGTATTCTTTAATCCCATATAGATTACTCATGTCATAATTGCAATCCACTCATTCCATGCCCTCATGGTTAATATCGCATATGAGGGTGTCTAAAACTTCTCGATCTAGTAAGGGGTTAGCAATGTCAGCCTGGTTATCCACGAGGTCGTTTTCCTGTCTATCCTCTGATAATTGCATATATCTTCTGCTTTTGCAATGGCAAAAAGATTCATGGCATCATTGGTACTGTAGACGTTTCACCCAACATAATCTGACCATGGGCCAACCATGTACGCTGCCTAGATGAGCCACAATGCAGCCCAATTAACAACCTTTAATATTTGGGCTTCATATCTTAAATGGTGACATGACATCTAGATTGGTTATTCAATACAGCAGCTGACAAATATCCTGATGGAAGAATGGTAAAATCTGCAGCTAGATTCCCTCAGATACCCAATGGAATCCATGCCATGAGGTGCCAGGACTCTAATTTCAGCAAGAGCTGAAATATTTGGTGTGAGAATAAGGTATCTTGAATTCGTCTCATCATTGGTTCTTTAAGATGTGCCTTACCAATCTGGTGAATTATTTATAGAAGGCTGTTTTTTAAGCTGGAAGGAGTTGGAGTTACTGGTGGGATCCTATACTGGATCGCAGGCTAGTAAAAGATAGGACAAAGAGAGTTGTCATAAATTATATCTTCCGTAGAGGACCAGTGAAAAAGTTGGGTCCCTCAGTGCTAAAGGATCCTGCTATTTCTAAGCTTCATAAATGATATTGGCGAAAGTATCCAGTGGATGCTGTTAAAGGTTCCTGATGATTTGAAGGTAAGAAGATTGGCTAACAATTCGAGCCAGGCCACGATATATTTCGAAATATAAGGTTATGCATTTGGAGAACAAAAATCCTGGAATCATGTATAAAAGCTAGAGGGAAAAAGAGCTAAAAATGGGTCAAGACAAAAGACTCAGATGTCAGGATTCAGTCTCAAATGACATTTTCCATGAGCTGTAAATAGGCAGTATGTGTTGATGAATATAAACATCGATGCACATATGAAAGCCTTAGAAGTCTGCAAAGTTTGACAACTAGATATGTAAGGGGCCCCTGGCTAGCACAGTTGGTAGAATAGCCGCACTCCCCACACCGGGTGGAAAAGACTTGAGTTCGAGTCTCGTCGATGACTTAAAGAATTGTTATGGGCCTTTTTCACAACGTGGTTGAGTTAGTCGGTCTGAGGTGAGGGATGCATGGCTTTTTCTCCCAGGAACTCAGCTTTTTAGTCCAGACGTGACTGACAAAATTGCAAGCTTCCAAGCATCCATGGATTTAATCCCTTGGTTAACTAACTCTCTACTGATCTTGATTTTCGCTTTTATTTTCATAGAGTTGATGTCAGATTTTTCTGAATTACCATATTTTTCGGTCTATAAGACGCACTACGATTTTGAAAGGAAATATGAATAATCACATATTTTTAACTAGTAAAAGAAGGAATGAAACACTATATACCACTTGACATCTAGTTTTATAGTAATGGCTAAACAGGAATTTTCTCTCCATAATTCCAGGTTGGTCCGGAGTGCCCATCGAGACTTTGTGTTGAAAATTATGTTCTAAAAATGATAAATAGCATTGATTGACGAAAACAAATTTTGAAAAGGTTGTGTACTTCAATAATAAAGAATCTTTAGGTTGTGTAACCAGCAATTCTATACCCTTTGTTTTCAGTAAAATTGTGCGTCCTATGGTCCGAAAATTACGGTACATATATTTGTCACTGCCATATCTTAAAATCAGCAATGCAAAAATAGAGAGGATTTATTGCTCAAAATATATAAATAACAAAATATTTTATAACAATCAAAATAAAACAATAGTATTAAATATTCAAATAAAGTAGCGTGGACTTGAACTAACATTTCACTGGATTGCTTGGAGAAGAGGGTGGATTGAAAACTATTCTTGCGCACCACCATTTTAATGATTTAAAAATCTTCCTTTCGAGATGGAGTTAGGCCTGATCAGACTTTCTCAGGATGATTGAAATAGTCTAAATTATGCAAGACAGAGCAGAGCATTGATGGATGAAACTCAAATTCAACCGATCTCTCCCAGATAGAAAAAAGAATCCTTGTCTACTCTTCTGTTCTAAGAGATGAGCTGAAGAAATTTGTAAGAAAATAAGACCTGCAAAATCTCGAATACAAAAATGGATGTCATCCATTTTTTTTTCTTTCTTACCCTTGTGAAAATGTTTGGGTGCGCGCTTCTATCAGAACAGCCTTGAAGATGACTGATCTCGTGCGCATCTGCAGTTCCATATTTTGTCTCGAGGATGCTTCAGTGGATTAATGATAATTTTCATAATTCTTTCGGGGGTCGAGTAAAACCGTATCGAGAACCAGATCCAGTCCACGAGTCGCACTCCGAGCACCTCTGGTCAAAAGTACACCCTGTAGAATATCATAATTCTTCTCTCTTTCTCTCACAGTGTCTTCCTATCTTCTTTTTCCTTCATCTTACTTCGGGAAACTCGCCCTATCCCTCCTCTCTTTCTGTTACAACAGTCATTTCTCCTTTTCTCTCTCTCTTCTTGTAGCACTCTCCATTTTTCTTTCTTTTACTTTTCCTCTGTTTCAACTTCGTTCTTTTTTCCTCCCAACCTTGTTACTTACTTCACCGTTTCGCTCTCTCTGTTTTTCCTCATTCCTCCTTTCTGCTACTTTCATTTCTCCCCATGATCTGTCTTTCCTCCTTCACTCTCTCTCTGTTCTGTTTTATTTTATTTTTCCTCTTTTCATTCTTTCGTTCTCTTTCTGCCTTTCACTCTCTTTCTCTTCTTTTTTTTCGTTTCACTTTTCCTTTCGCATTCTATCTCTCTTTTCTCTCTTTCTTACCTCTCTTCTCCCTCTCTTTTATCTTAATTTCACCCTTTTTCGTTCTGCTTCTCCCAAAATCTTTTCCCTTCTCTCTTTTTTTTCCCATTATTCATTTCCTTATCTATCATTCTCTATTCTTTATCTCTCTTTCTTACATCTCTTCTTCCTCTATCTCTTTCTTTCTTCTTCCTTTCTCTCTCTCTCTCTTTCTCTCGTCTTCCCATTTCTTCTCTTAATTTCACCCTTTTTCCTTCTGATTTTCCCAAAAACTTTTCTTTTCTGTCTTTTTTTTTTCGTTATTTATTCATTTCTTTATCCATTTTTCTCTATCCTCCATCTCTCTCTTCTCTTCTTCCTCCCTTACCTCTCTCTCTCTCTCTCTCTCTCTCTCTCTCTCTCTCTCTCTCTCTCTCTCTCTCTCTCTCTCTCTTGCTCTCTTCTCTCTGTCTTATCTTCATTTCACCTTTTCGTTTTGCTTTTCTCAAAATATATTCCTTTTTCTCTTTGTTTCATTATTTATTCATTCCTTTATCCATATTTCTCCATTCTCCATCTCTCTCTCTTTCTTACCTCTCTGCTTCCTCTCTCTCCATTATTCCTCTTCTTCCTCTCTTACCTCTCTCTCTCTCTCTCTCTCTCTCTCTCTCTCTCTCTACATTATCCTTCTTCTTCCTTTCTCTCTTTCTTGCTCTCTTCTCTTAATTTCATCCTTTTTCGTTCTGTTTCCCCGAAAATCTTTTCATTTCTCTCTTTTTTTTTTCATTATTTATTCATTTCTTTATCCATCTTTCTCAATTTTCTATCTCTCTCTCTCTTTCTTTTTCTCTGTATCTATTCGTTTCATTCTTTCTCTCCTTCATTATTTTCTTCTCTCTCTCTCTCTCTCTCTCTCTCTCTCTCTCTCTCTCTCTCTCTCTCTCTCTCTCTTTCTTTCTCCTCGTTCATTCTTTCTTTCTCTCCCTTCTCTCTCACTTTTAGTGTGTTTTACTCATTGATTCCTTCTACTCAGGGGTCGGCAACCCTAAGCACGCGAAGCCATTTTCGCTGTCACGCGTTTCTCTGACACATGAAAATCCGAAATAGGTATTTATGTACACAGATATGGTTAATGAAAAAAAAAGTGTTACAGAACTAGCAGGGGGATCACGCACGAGCCACTTTTGTTTTAATCCAAACAACGCCACCCAAATGAGCAAAGTGGGCTGTAATAAAAATACCGAAACGCTATCTAAAAACGAAGCAACAAGTACAAACAACACTCTCAAAATACACTTTGATTTCAACGGATTCTTTTGCGTTCCATGATTTCCTTTGGCCATTGATGAGATTAGAATCCCGAATTATCCATGTAGATGGAGAATAATCAGATTCTCTCCTAATACCATCCTGCTGACCATCTAAATACCATCCTAATGGTCTCTCTTAATAACCATCCTAATGTTTTCCATCTCAAATGCCAGCACTCATTGGGTGCTACCGATTTTCAGATCTCATCCCCATAGAGTATGGCTGGATATAAAAATCTTAGAATGTATTCCTGGTGTATGCCAGTTCTCAAACGTCCAACAGTTGTTCTTTCATTTGCCACCTTAGATTATATATCTTGAGATGCAGCCCTTCTCTGTATCTGTGAACTCTAGCTTTGGATCAAAGGTTTCGCAGTTTTCTTCCATGAATACAGTATATTACTAGAGCTGATTTATCTGGTTGGATTTGAAGGCCGAATTATCCTTTCTGCAAGGAGCTGGGGCTTGGCCACCCTGTTAATGCCAGTCCCAGTTTGATGCCATACACGTTGCACAGTATGTCAATTCTTTTAGAAACAAGTGATAGAAGTAGTGTGAAGAGGATTCCAGAGAGACGTCACCTCATGGGACCTCCACATTGATTTAACAGGTGTAGACTTCATTCTGCATCTGTAGATGCAGAGTCCTTTCAGTTAAGAGGGCAGTTAGAGAGCTTTAACTATGAAAAATAGCTAAGATTTAGCTTTAAAAAATAAATTTAATGTTCATTTATTCTTTCTTCCTCTGGTGTCCATATATTTGGGGAATAATCTAAAATAGGTATTTCAGGATACTTCATCTACCTATAATCCCAGAATACAAATTTCTAAATTTAGAAATATTATAGGATATTAGGGCAATTTTATTGTATACTATAAAAAGGATAGAATAAAATAGGCAAGTACTTCTAGGTAAACAGAATTTTTAATTATTTTTATATAATTAAAATTTTATATATCATATATATAATAAAATTTAAATTTTAAATCCTTTAAAAGTGTGAGAGATTTAATCTGAAGAAACAGCTTTTAAATACCCTAACTATACTAGAATCCATAGAAAAAGTTGATAGTGGTTACTTTATTTTTAAATTAATTATTTAAAATATCATACGAGCCCATATCATCTTAAATATTCTATAATTTAAAAAAATATATATTTCTAAATTTCTACTTTTAAAAAATTTATATTGAGCCCATAGCATCTTAACTATTCAGTAATTAAAAAACTATTTATTGTTCTATGTCATATTGTGACGTATTATTTAATTAATTTTTAAGCTATTTGAACTTAATTTTTTAATGTTTAATCTTAAATATAATAATTCTGATTCTGATAATTAAAAGCACACAAATATTTGTTTGGCAGTGTAGAAAAGTCAAATTGTATTTGAAAAGGGATTTATCGATTTTTTATATCAAACTATATCAATATAAAAATAAATTTAATATTGCAAAGAATTTTTACATATTAAAGTATTTTTTTAGAAATTAAATTATTGGTTCATAATTAATTTTTTAGTGATTTCAGTTTAATTTTAGTTTTGAATTTTAATGTTATGTTAAAATTATAAAATAAAATAAAAATAAAAATGAAAGCAATACTAATTCTGCTGATATAAAACATGAAAAGTATCTATAAATAAAAACTGAATTTACAAATTAAAATGTTGGTTTTTAATTAAATATTCTAACGTTTTAATTATAATTATTTTTAATATCAGTTTAATATATATATAAGAAATCTATAGATTCCTTTTTAAATAGAAAATACATCTATTATTAAATGTATTTTCTTAAATATTAAATAGAAAATACGACATTAAATGGAAAGTACACCAAATACACAAAGCTATAAATAAAACTGTATTTAAAAAGATATTTATTGATATATCTTATCAAAATATTAATATAAAAAGAAAATTTCATATTGCAAAAAAATTTTTATATTTAAATAATTTTATATTTTTAAATTTTAATGTTTAGTTATAAATGAAATTATTATAATTCTGATGATAAAAAATGAAAAGTTCTATTTTTAAACAAAATATTAGTTTCAAATAGAAATTAATTTACATATAAGAGCTGTATTTAAGTATATATTCCAATGCTTTTGAATATAAGTTTATTACATGCATGAAAGAGAATTCCTTTTAAATAAAAATTACAGTTGCAATTTAAAATTATATTTAAAAAGATATTTATTGATATATTACATGAAAATATATGAAAATATTAATATAGAAAAGTTGATTTCATATTAAGGTAATTTTTTATTAAATTAATTTTATATATATTAAATTATTGTGGCATAATTTATTTTTAGTGATGTTAGTTTAAATTTAGTTTAATGTTAATTGTAATTTTAAAATTTAACATTAAACTTCTAAGTAATTTAGAATCTAAAATTTTTAAAAAATTTAAATTTCTAAATTATTAGATTTCTATTATTTTTATTTTCTCTAAGTTATTAGAGATCTAAATTTTTTTTAAAATTTTAATTTTTAAATTATTAGATTTCTATTTTTAGAAATCTAAAAAGAATAACTTCTAAATAAAAGAATTGCATTATGATAATGGAAAACATGCAAAGCTTTATTTATAAGCATGAAAATAACTTTAAAAATAAAACAAATTAACACATTAAATTCTAATGTTTTAAGTATAATAAAGAGGTATATTAAAACTATTTTTAATAAAAGTTTTTCCTACAAATTATTTATAGGAAGGACAAAAGTTTTTTACACAAATTATTTATAGAAAGGACAAAAGTTTTTCTAAATTAATTTCATATTAAATTAATGTGTAAAATTTTTACCTATTAAGGTTTTTAGATATTAAATTAATTTTATATATATTAAATTATTGTGACAATTTATTTTTTGATGACGTTAGTTTAAATTTAGCATTTAATTTTAATTTTCAAATTAAACATTAAACTTCAAAGTAATTTATAATCTAAAGTTTAAAAAAATTTAAAATTTCTATATTATTAGATTTAGATTTTTAGAAATCCAAAAATAATAACTTCTAAATAAAATAATTGTATTCTTATAAAAAAAACATGCAAAGCTTTATTTATAAAGATAAAAATAATTTTAAAAATAAAACAAATTCACACATTAAATTCACATTAAATTCAAATGTTTGAAGTATGTATATTCTAATGTTTTAAGTATAATAACTATTATTAATAAAGGTTTTTTTATACAAATCATTTATAGAAAGAACTTAAAAGTTGTTCTAAATTAATTTCATATTGCATAAAATTTTATTTAGTAAATTAAGTTTATATTAAATTAATTTTATACCATCAAAATTAATAATTTTATATTTATAATTTAAATTATTATATTTTATCATCAAATTTGTATATTACTTTATATTTAAAACAGAACGAGTGTTTTTAAATGTAAATTTAATTTTGATATCACTTTTAAAAGAGAAATTATTCAAAATATACATTTGTTTCTATTTATTTTCTTAACATTATGACTTTTTGGATGTTTTTAGAAAAATTAATTAGGGAAAAAGCTTTTGAAAGCAAACGAAATTATAGAGAAAAAAATCCTAATTGACAAAATTAACAAATGATTAGGAATATTTACAAGATCGATGGATATGTACCCAGTGGAGATATGTGTTGACAAGAACCGTTATAATTGGCTGCTAAAGTTCTCCACTCACGAGATGTATGGTAACTAGGCAACCAGACAGGTTTGTTTGTTATTCTCAATGAAAGCAGAATAATCACTCAGCTTTTTCTCTAATCATATAGTAAAAAAAGAATAAGTTTTCTCATCTTTAAAGAGAAAGAGGGATAAATACATAATAAATGTTGGACAAATACTCGTGAGCCATAAAGAACGTGAAAGAACCTTTGTTATTTCCAGCTTTATATAACAGGATTGTAGTATATCGAGTTTAATTTTCTGCAAGCACGGCAAAAGGAATTACTAATAAACATCTCCCGAGTCGAAAAGAGAAACATTTGGCTGAAGAAAACGTGTTTTCGATTATTTCCAACCATCCGCAGAATTGCTAGGATTGGAGGAAGACAAAGTGTAATCAAAGAGTTTAAAACTCATTTCTTTCGCGAGAACGAAAGTGACTGGAGAACCAATGAAAGCAAAATTATGTTGGATTAACTGGAAAAAAAAAGAGAATTTTCTTCTATCAGTGATGCTGTGGATACTTTGTTTAGTCAAAGACAGAAATGAGGTTCGAAGAGAGAGAAAGAGCGGAAAAATGAGTTTAGTGGAAGTGTCCGATGTGATAAAGGAAACAAACTTTGCAGGCGACGAATTGTCTTTAAAAGGCACTGCACTGTAATTATTTGTAATCCAAAAGAAAAAAAAAAACAACCAATCGTTGTTTGAAGAGTTCATTCTCGAATACAGAGCGCCCGGTATTCACCTTGTCTGCCATCATCAGTTTTCTTGTTCTCCCTTGTCCAATTATATAAGGAAATCATTGTTAGGTACTGCGTTGATGGAGTCCATGACCATAAAGTGATTTCCAGAGTTTTCCAACGCTGAATTATTTTAGGAAAAGAATTTGAAGAAAATAAACGTTATTAGTTCACAAGTACATACCTAATACTTCTGGGCGGGTAGTATACACAAACCATGCTCGTAGTCTTTCCTAAAGGGGGTCTTGTTTGGACACAAATCGGAGGCAATAACATCGAAAACAATATAAAAATAGAATTAAGAGACTTGGGAGTCTATAAAAGAAATATTTTTATCAAGTGGGTGTGCTCACCTTCAAAGTACTCTTCCTCTGACTTTAAAAGCAAATCCCGACATCACTGCCATGTTTGGCAACATTAGTGTACCTTATTATTTTGAATTCCTTTCATGTACTATTGAAAGAAGTTCTACAAGATAATTATCTCATTCCTCCGAAGGTCTTCAATTGATTCAGAATTGAAATCCTTTCCAGGAGTTTCCATATGATCATATCAATGTGTATCATCTCTGCTGATATCCTGAATGAGGCTTCCAAAGGTCCCGATAATCATCACCACTTCGAAACTATGCAGCTCTTAGAGGTTGAGATGTGCTGATACCCTCTAGGGCTGATGGGAATGTATAGGTGTGGAAAACTCAAACTATAATCTAAATGAATATCCTGGATCCTGGATCAGAGGCAATGAAGTCATGTATGTCAAAATGCAAATGAAGCATCTTTCCATAATTATCTGTGCCCTCGTGTGTAGTACAGTTGGTAGGATTGCCCTCCTCCTCGCACTGGGTGGAAAAGTCCTGAGTTCGAGTCCCGTCGATACTTTTATGGGCCTTTTTCACAACGTTAGTCGGTCTCAGGCAAGAGTAGCGTTGTTTTTTCTCCCGGAAACTCGGGTTTTCTTCCAGCAAACAGAAAATCGACCTCAAAACACACGCAATTTACAGACAATATACACGGATCCACATGGCCTTAGTCGCCAATGCTCCTAAAACCCTACTACAACAACAAAAATAATTATCCGTGTGTATATTATTGGACTGTCAACATAAAGAAAAATCTTCTACGCAATCATTCTTCCATTCCCTTCTTATTTACTACGAACTACACTTGGAGAGGTCCTTTAATCTACTTTGCAACCAAAACAAACCGAGAAGAGTTCTAACACACGCCACCATTACATTTACACGTAGACACCTGTAGACTCTTGAAGATAGGCTTGTGCAGACGAAAATAAAGCAATGATCGTCTGACCGGCCCATCCAATGATTAGATTATATTTCTTCGTGTGCATGCATGCTTAATACAAACACTAAGGAAGAAACAGTGCCCCTGTTAGAAACCATTCCATTGTGGAGGGATATAATTAAAGCAAATCAAAGAATCAGATTAGAAAATCCTCTGCTATTCGTTCAATTAAAAGGAATGCTTCGTGTGTGGGTGGAGCGGTAGACCATTCCTCCACCCACACAGAAATTGTGTACGAGATCTAAGTGACACACGAAGTACGGTAAAGGTTAATGGTCACAAAGGATGCGCGGATGATGATTGGAAACATTTAAGAACATCCCAGTGTTTACCTCACGATAACTACTCCAGAAATTCGTCATTTTTCTGGATGCTGCGCATGAAATGGAAAGAAAACACACGATACTCAAAGTTCGTCTGCTTGTGTTCTTCGTCTGCAATTTATTTCCTCAAACTCACCTTCCAGCATTGAGATAAACATTTTTCGTGAACCCTGGTGCTGTGTGATTAACAACTACCTCGCGCAGCGTTTGGGCAAGGCATACTTAAAACTCCAAGTGCTACTTTACATGCTTGGAAAGCGCAGAATGAAAGAAAAAAAAAAACAGTCATTTATAAAACCGAGTGAGTTTCCTCATAAGATGCACAAAGCGGTCTTGGTGAACTCACGCAAACCAACAATCAAGAGAATTAAGCTTACTCGATGTTTTAATACGTGAAGACCGAATCTACTTCCACGTGGAAAACCGGATGTTATAAAAATCTTGTTGCCTACACCTTCCCCAACTGTGTAATGAATGAAAGAAAGACGAGGCCTTTGCTTATCAAACATCCCGTATTTAGAGTTGGAGTAATGAGAGGATTATCACCCACGTAAAGTATAATTTTAGGGAGGGATGGCTAATGAGTGTTACTTGGTGTTGTAATTCTTGGGGGTGGTTATTACGTCTGAATAATTCGTGTATGTGTCTTAGTTTTTATTGTAGTTGGGTTTTAGGAGCATTAGTTACCAAAGCTCCATGTCTGTAAATTGCCTGTGTTTTGAGGTCTGTTTTCTGGATGAAAAACCCAATTTTCCGTGAGACAAATCCATGCTCCCTTCGCCTGAAACCGACTAACCCAATCCTTCTCTCATCGACCGGACTCGAACTCAGGTGTTTTTCACCCGGTGTGAGGAGGACAGCAATTCTACAAACTGTTGGATGAAGTGGAATGATATCCACTTCATCCAACAGGTGCTCAAGATGAGCAATAATCCAATTTTCATTAACTGTGGGGAGCAGTTGAGACAGCATGGACCTGCATCCCTGTAGCACTCTTTCGACACCTCTTTGAATCCATCCTACGATAAATCCAGGCTGTTCTGGATATTAAAGGTCTGTTCTGAAGGGCGACTAATCCTGGCTGTTCTGGATACATTGCGATTAAGTAGATGTATTTAACAAAATTGTCAGTCAGCATACTTTCTCATCCCTTTAAACCTATTGCAATGTATGGGAAAAAGTCATCTTTCCAACTATTGAACTGTTGGAAACATGACTGTTCAGTTAAAATTATCGACCTTTGAATCAATTATCATTGCTTGGTAATGAAATCTTCCTGTATTTTGTGATTTCGGGTTCGCCAGTAATTCCTGCACATAAATAAACATCAAAATGGCAGCTTCCAGGGTCACATGGCCCCAAATCATGTCCGTATACAAACAAGTTGAACCACCCCCCTCCTCTTCATATCCATGAATTTCTGAATGAACTTTTCAAATTGGTGAGAGAGGGACGAGAGGTCTAAGTTCAAAATATGGAATATCAACAAAGTCCATATTTTATTGGCATACTACTTGACGAATTTACGAAGTTACTATTGAATTATCTTCTACTTTGTGTTTAATGTATTTACCACCATCTTCTATCATAGAGTAAGCGATAAATTTTAATTATATTTATCTACACTCAGTGATCACCGAATTTTGATCACGCAATCCATAATGGACAGCTTTGTACTCTAGAGCAGTGGTAATTTGCATCTGCAATGCAAGTCAAAGTGATAACTAGCAGTTATAGGACTAGTAATGATATCACGCAGTTTCAAAAGGATATGATGTTGGGAGCTCGTACGTTGTACTGTCAAGAACTAGAACCCCATGGACAATGTTTCCCTGGTGAGGTCTACCAGCACCTCACCTGAAGATCCGTTTCCATGAGTTCTTTCAAAATGTCTTCACCAAGGAAGTTGGCGTCCTGCTTTCTGACTTATTATCCTAAAGATAAAACAAAAGATCAAAGAAACAGTGAATCCCAACAAATCCCTAGGATTATTTACTGTTAGTTACAAAGGAACGGGATGCAAACATCACTCATCCATACCGTCCAAGAATTTCACTATTTCTCCTTTTAATTTATTCAACCCATACACTTCCACAACAACAACAGATGGAAGAGAGTTCCAACAATCAACCACCTGCTGGCTGAAGGCAAACTTCCGCACATCTATCCTACAACCATCCTTCCTCAACTTGAATTTATAACCACTCATGTGTGTGGTCTCAGCAAGTGGAAGAATTCCATTAACATTCAGCTTACTCAATCCAATCGAGGCTTTAAACACCTCAATCAGATCTCCAAGCAGGTGCCTAGTCTGGAAACACTGCAATTTGCAGAACTGAAGCCTTTCTAGGTAAGAGCACCCTTTGTTTCCTTCACCAGTCTGGTTGCTCTTCTCTGCACCCGTAAAGCTTTTGACTCTGTTCCACATGAAAGATTGCTGTAAAAATTGGAGTTGGTTTGGTGGAAAAAGACAGTGGTTATTAATGGGCGGTGTTCTTTTGAGACTAATGTTATTAATGGAGTCTCTCAGGGTTCAGTACTGAGTCCATTACTGTTTTAGGTTGGTTAGTTCGTTTTTGTAGGAGATTTAGGTCATATTGTGCAGTATGTTTGTAAATTGCGTATGTTCTGTGCTTGATTTGCTATTTGCTGGACGATAAACCCGTCTCAGGGATTGAAACCCATGCTGTCGTCGACAGAGATGGACAAACTCAGCCACGTTGTGAAAGAGACCCATAAAAATTACTCGCGTCATCGACGAGACTCAAACTCAAACTCAGGTCTTTTCCACCCGGTGTGGGGAGGATGGTGATTATACTAATTGTGCTACCCACGAGGTCAAGGTCAAAGAACAATTAAAATCAGTACTATTTAGAGGGATGCAACTCCATTCTGAAAGACACTGTCTGTCATGCATAACGTAATTATGGTATAACTCAGTTCTTTTCCAGTCTCCACACTGGCTGGAAAAGATCTCAGTTCGAATCCAGTCAATTTTTCTTGGTCTTTTTTTTTTCCCAAGTTGAGTTAGTCGGTCTCAGGCGCGGTAGCACCGTGTTTTCTCTTGGAAACTCGAGTTTTTCGTCCAGCAAACAGTCAAAGCGACCACAGAAAACACGCAATATAAAGACATATTATATACAGCGCAATGTGACCTAAGTTGCTGATGCATTTAAAACCATACAACAACAATATCTAAAGTCCAGATTGGAAGATTCGCCCTGTTGCTCTCGCCTTTTTGAGGTTCTATAATCATAATCCACTCTGATCATTGATCACAGCAGCTGACTGTTGTCCTCGTACATTAACTCAGGACCACAGACTTTGGCTGGAGCTACCTAAGTGAACTAACCTTCTTCATGTCATGTGTCACTTACGTAGACTGAGCATTATGGCGACTTATTTGTCTATTCTGGACTTCTTGAAATATCGATCTGACTTATGTGGACTGGGCACTTCTCCGACTCATTAATGAGTTCTGGACTTTATCAAATCTCGAATGGACTAACGTGGACTGAGCACTTTGGTGACTTCTTTCTCAATGTCGAACTGGATCTTCTTTCTACGCCTGTATTGACATATGTAGGAGAACTTCATGACCCTCATAACTGAGGACAATAAAATAGATCTTGCACTCATCATGTGTACGTTAGACAGTAGTCCTTGAAAAAGACAGAAGTCCATATATTGCTCTACCAAAATATAAGAGAAGGTACTTTGATAATATATTAGTCCATATTAGGGACAATGACAGCGCCAGTCTTAGGCCATATTGCACCGCATATAATGTCTATGAATTGCATTCATTCTGTGGTCAATTTGTTGCTTGCTGAATGAGAAACCCGATTTTCCGAGAGAAAAAGCCATGTCTTTCTCCTCTGAAACAGACTAACTCAGCCACGTTGTGAGAAACGCCACACAAATTCCTCTTGATATTGAGGGGTTTCGAACTCAGGTCTTTTCCACCCGGTGTGGGAAGGACGGTGATTATACTAACTGTGCTACCCACGAGGGCGTATTTTTGCTGAATGCCAGAGAAGATTATTAAACTGTGGGTGAATATAGGTAGAGACAGAGCAGTATATGGTTCCAGATGATTTTCTTATTCAAATACGGAGGGAGTTTCCAGGTTTATAATCCATATTCCTCCAAAATAATACCCAGGTCCTATATAGAATGGCCACCTTATTAGAGAGCAGTACCCAACGCGAGTACGCACACTTTTTTTCTCCTAAGAATAGTATAAATTCGTCGTGCCATGGTCCCAATGAGATGTTGAAAGCAGGAACAGGGGTGCTGGTTCATGCGGGCTCAATTTCGTCGCACAGTTGTTGCAAATTGGATGGCTGCGGATCTCTACTCAGTAGACTGAATTCACTGCCATGATTCTGTAACCAGTTCTGTATAATTTTCGCCTTGACATGATGCATCATCCATTTCACCGGTACCACCATCCTGCATCGTTTATATCTAACATGATTAGTCCATGGACTTGAGTGTTCTGGTCTGCTCATCAGCGAGAAATAGAAGCATCAGGATTCTTCAGGTTAGGCGAGAGGAACCTGGTTCGGTTGTTAACTGCGATAATCCATTCATGACAAGGAACGATGAGTTTTGCATTCTGAAATGCTTCTTTGGTAACCAGTTACGCTGAGTCGTTATTTCATTGACTGTATTCTTTCTGCACAAGTCCTGTCCGTCCCCTTTGGCCTCTCTCATAAACAATCTGTTTCCGACCTTGGAAACACCATTTGACGAATGTTATTGAATTAATCTCGAAACACCGCACGTAAAAACTCAAATGGATTTGCAGTTTCGGAGGTACTCGTACCATTGTGTCTAGTACATGCCACTTTCACAGTCACTTTCAGTTTTTTTCTTGCCTATTCATTGCATACATACAAGTATTTGGACTCATGAGCAACACAATCGTTTCCAATCCTCCAATGTCCAACCAGCGTGTTGTTGCCACCACAGCAGTCGCTGTGAACAATGATCAGTGGTGAGGAGAGGGTTCAACACCACTCTTTGTACATTTTTTATACTACGAGCTATGCGGCATAGTCCATTATGGATGGGGTGGTCATAATTCAATGATCACTGCTGATTGTATATCGCGTGACACGATCACGGATGCCATTAGTGAAGGAGCACTCCATTTCACGAAAAGGTAGGTGAGCCAATAAAGTGACCACTCATAAAAATCCTTTGCTGAAATCTCGTATGAAGTACACACCTACCACTGTGGAAAAAAAAGCGGTGGAGGCCATCTTTATTTAGAAGAGAGTTGAATGAGACTCAGAAAGTTTAAAGTGCCATAAATGAGATAAAAAAAATCCTAGTCCACAAAGTGCTTGTGAACGTGGCTGTACAACACCCTTTTTCTTTGCGCTGGTGTTACTGTCAGGGTTCTTTGCGATGTCTCATTCCACTTTCTTCTTTCCCCTTCTTTGTCCATCACTTCGTCTTTCCAAAGGAGTGCAAAAGCGAAAGGCCAAATAGCTACACCGATCATACCATAAATAACTACCAGTTTAATTACAGAAGGCTCGTCAGCCTGTTCGCATTCTTCCCCGCCAAGTGACAATCCCGCTGTGATAAATCGTGCAACCCAACGCTGTACTTCCAAAGAAATCCCTGTTTTCCGGTTTTCATTCTTTTTTTTTTAATGCTCCTACAACGATGTCATCGTTTCGTACTGTTCCATTATTTCTACTCCTCCCTTTGATTGCCACTTTTTCCCAACTGCAACGATCATTACGGGACTCGTTAGTCAGGGCCCGGCAACGCATCATTCGTTCGTTCTTTCTTTTTTAATTAAAAAAATGAAATCGCTTCGTTGGTCGACAAGTGAGAAATTATCGATGCGAAAATTGGGTTATTTTGGATCGAAAAACGTTCGTTCTGGGAAGCCCGTTTTTAATGTTTAGTGTTTAAGAGGGCAGACAACAAAGAAATGTCCCTCCTCTTCTACCCCTTTTATAGTGGTGTTGTTTAATTTTAGATTTCTCAATCTCTTCATGTTATTGATGACGCTAAGCCTAATGACTCAACAGTTTTTTCACACTAGTAGCTGTTACAAAACTGTTACCCCCTACTCTGGGCTCTTCTTTTAACTGTTCGCATTCCCATTCTAAATTTTTTTTTTCTTCTTATTTGCTTATATAGATGTTTTTTTTTTTTTTCATATAATGACTATGCTTTTGATATATATCTGGATAAAAATTATGGGACGTGAATAATTCTTTGTTAATAGCAAAATAGGGCAGCCAAAGAAACGCTCCCCGGGTCCCTTCTACACTTTTATAGTGGTGTTGTTTAAGCAATAATGGGGAAAAGGAGTGATCTAACGGACTTCGAACGTGGCGTGGTAGTAGGTTCAAGACGTACTGAACAAAGTGTCTCTGAAACGGCAGTTCTCCTGAACTTTTCATGCACCACAGTTTCAAGGGTGTATCGAGAATGGTGCAACGAACGGAAAACATCCTCTCAACGGCACTTCTGTGGAAGAAAATTGCTTGTTGATGAGAGAGGTCAGAGGAGAATGGCTAGAATTGTGCAAGCAAACAGACGGGCCACATGTTGCACATCACGTCAGAATACAACCTTGGTGAGGAGAACAAAATATCACAACGGACCACTAGTCGCACTTTATCGCGATTGGGCTAAAACAGCCTATGGCCACATCGCGTACCTTTGTTATCAATGAAGAACAAGAGAGCACGCTTCCTGTGGACACAGCAACACCAGCACTGGACTATCGAGTATTGGAAAACAGTTACTTGGTCTGATGAGTCGAAGTTCCTGGTGCATCATGTTCATGGAAGGCTCAGAATTTGGCGAAAACAACATGAATCCATGGACTCGTCATGTCTGACGACTACTATGCAAGATGGTGGGGGCGATGTTATGGTGTGCGGAATGTTTTCTTGGCACACGTTGGGTCCATTGATACCCGTAGATTCACGTCTAAATGCCACATCGTACCTACACATCGTTGCTGACCAAGTGCATCCGTTCATGTTGACAGTTTATCCTCAGTCAGATGGTTACTTCCAGCAGGATAATGCGCCAGTGTACAAAGCTCGAATCACTATGGAATGGTTCCAGGAACATGACAATGACTTTTCTTTGCTGCAGTGGCCCGCTGAGTTCCCTGGATTTCAATCCTATTGAACATCTTTGGTATGAGCTGGAAAGGGCTGTTCGCTGCAGGACTACACCTCCGTCGAATCTCAAAGAACTGCGTGGCACACTCATGTCTGCATGGTACTCCATTCCTGCACAACGTTTTCTGCATCTTGTTCAATCCATGCCTAGACGAATTCAGGCTGTTTTGAAGGCTCAACACCCTGCTAGGTAGGTGTACCTAATAAAGTGGCAGCACAGTGTATATATCTGAATGAAAATGAGTGGACATGAATAAATTCCTTTGTAAAGAGTAAAATAGGGCAGGCAACAAAGAAATGCCTCCCTTTATCCCTTTTATAGTGTTGATTAATTTTCATATTTCTCGATCTCTTCATATTATTGATGATGCTAAGCCTAATGACTAAAAAGTTTGTAATGCCAGCAGCTGTTCCAAAATTGTAATCTCCCCCTACTCTTCGGATCTTCTTTTAACTGTTTGCGTTCCCCCTTTCAATTTTATTATTTTATTTTTTTTTAATATTTTGACTAGTTATTTTTTTCATAATATGGCTATCTTTGTTTACGAACATATACATCTGAATAAAAATGAGTGGACATTAATAGATTTCTTTATAAAGGGTAAAAAAGGGCAGACCACGAAAAAATGCCTCCCCTTCTACCCCCTTTATAGTGGAGTTGTTTAATTTTAGATTTCTCAGCCTCTTCACGTATTGATGATACTAAGCCTAATGACTGGACATTTTTCAAGCTAGCAGCTGTTCGAAAACTGTCACCCCCTACTCTGAGGTTCTTCTTTTAACTGTTTGCATTCCCTCTTTTAATTTTTTTATGGTATTTTGCTTATGTAGATGTCTTTCATATAATGGCTATGTTTTTGTTTTACCAAAGCTGAATAAAAATTATGGGACATTAATAAATTTCTATGTAAAGAAAATAGGGCAGACATCCCCCCAACTTCTACCCCTTTTATAGTGCTGTTGTTTAATTTTATATTTCTCAATCTCACGTTAATGATGACGCTAAGCCTAATGACAACAGTTTTTCACGCTAGCAGCTGTTCCAAAACTGTCACCCCCTACTGTGTGGCTCTTCTTTTAACTGTTTGCTTTGCATTTCCTTCCCTTTAATTTTTTTCCTTATTTTACTCATGTAGATGCTTTTCTCATATAATGGCTGTTTTTGTTTACGAACGTATATATCTGAATAAAAATTATGGGACGTGAATTCTTTATAAAGGGTAAAATACTTACAGGGGCTTTCAGGCTAGCAGCCATTCCAAGGACTTTCAGGGGTTTTCTGGTTAGCAGCCGTATAAAAATAATGAGAAAAGTAATTTTTATTATAAATAGTTGTACTTGGAGATCTCTAAAAATGTCTTGTTGTTCTAAGCTTCCACTTCACGGATAAAGACTGCAGTAAGTCAAAATCAATAGATCATTATAGCAAGTTTATATTTTAATCGACTAAATTGATGTCCGTTGGAATTCCTTTAATCTTACTTCCTGAATTTGGAGCTTGACGAACGAATAATTACGTAGGAGAAAAATCGTTAAACATTCCAACACTAGGATGATGTTTATTATGCTTGCCACTCTGTGGGATACCAGAACCTAGTAGAAAGATCGGGATCGTGGTGGAGATTAGTGATCTTTGTGAAGATTAGTGATTCGTCCTAGAAGGATTAGTTTGCATAATACGGGAGGGATTACCAAGGCGGATAGTAAAGTGGAAGAGATTAATAGTCATATGCTATCCTTCAAGTCCGTTTAATATATCAATCAATCATCTACCAAATGAGTGCTGCTGGTTTTCATTGATGTGAGAAGCTAAGATGTTACCAAGGGATACACCAGAAACCAGATAAGTACATGCGTCGTGATAGATTGGCTAAATTAGTGACCAAAGGATTCTTAAAATCATAATAGGATTTTAGTTTAGGTGTACAAAAAGGCAGCATAGAGAGGTAGATGTTGATAGATAGCCGACAAGGTAATTAAGGCTATAAGACAGTATTACATTTATGTATAAAGTGTGGGTTGTACTTCTGCTGTATGGTTTCTTGTTTACGGGATGAAAACCTTCGCTTGCTGTCTAAAGAAATTATATAAAAAGTTCGTTTTATCCAGAGGGGTTTCGACACCAAGATGTTCTCCACGCAGTGTGAAATAAAAGGAATTCTACCATCTTCAGAACCTGGATAGAAAATTGGAAGCTAAATGCTGCTGTTTTTGTTGTAGTGGGGTTTTAGGAGCATCAGGGACAAAGGGCATGTTGCTTCGTGTATATTGTCTGTAAATTGCGTGTATTCTGAAGTTGAGTTTCTGTTTACTGGACGAAAATCCCGAGTTTCCGGGAGAAAAAACCATTGTACCCTCGCCTAAGACCGACTAACTCAGCCATATTGTGAAAAAGGGCCATAAAAATTCGTCCCGTGATCGATGGCACTCGAACTGAAGTCTTTTCCACGTGGTATGGGGAGAACGATGAGTCTACCAACTGTGTTACCCACGAGGGTTTTGAAGGTAGTGATGTACGGTTGGTTACAAAATTGGTATAACTCTCTTATACTTCTCACGTGTTTTGCTAATTACTGAAAATGCTTTCATTCAGCTTTGAAATTTTTATTTCTTTTTGTGATATTTAAATAATAAAAATAAAATAAAACAAATCAAAAATTAACTGAGTAAAAAAAAATCAAACGAATCAGTAAATCAAAATATTTAAAAAAATAAAATAAACATATTAACATTAAAGAAATAATTGCAGATGTTTTTAGACAGGAATAAATTTGGTAAAAAAAATGTTTTGCACCCTCCCAACCCAAGTAATCCTTATAAGCTTACCTGGAATGGGGGGGAGAACTCAGATTAAGAACAATGTAATTGCCGATTACACAAGCTTACAGTAATTTGGAGGTTAGGCTAATTATATATGCATTTAATAATTCGCGTAATTGTCTTCACCATGTCTGTCTGTTCGTTCGTCCACATGCAATAACTCGACTCCTACTAAACGGATTTTCATAAAATTTTATATTTGTGCCTTTTAGGGAGATTTGTTGAACCATTCCAAATTTCATAGAAATCTGGTCAATAGAAATTCGACAATTATTATTTATTTTCTTTATACATATCACAGAGGCTATTTATATTAGATGAAGCACTGTATATTATGTTTGTTGCCCTACGCTTATCGTTGGAATGAAAGCAATATGGTGGATGCGCAAAAGCGCTGACGAACACCGGTCACCGATTTTTTAATACAATCGCGAACAAAACGCTAAGGAACGCCATTCTTTGTACTGCTTTACTTCGTACAGAACAATCCAAGAAAAACGGTGTTTATGTATCTGTTTAGGAGTTCTGTAGTGGCATGTGTCAACACGAGAATACATAAATATATATAACACAAATCGTGGTAACTTTGTTGTTAAAGAGCGAAGAAAACAGAAAATTCGTTTTTAAAAATGGCGCCTTGTGTGAATTGTGGGATGAAACTTAGCAACCAAGATAATCCATAAAAATCAAGATGTTCAAAATTCATTTCTTGCATTCTCAAAGATTTTAGAGAAAATTTTCGTGCCGTCAGCGAGAAAGAGATAGAACGATTTCACCGAGGTATAAAGGGAACAGAAAGAAGAAATTTATGTCCTGCCTGCAGGGATATGTAGAACGTAAACATGATGGCAGATTACTGCTGATCTTTGATAAGGAGATCTGGGCTCTTTCATGCCAGATCATTTGACATGAAAGAATAAACCACAAAATATTCATTTCAGACCAAAGGACTTGCATTGCATTCTAAGAAATATGCTTATTTGCATAAACCTTCGTTTAGTTCATTAACTTTAGTTCCATTTTGTCCTTTATATAAGTTATACTCGTATAATGAATATTATATATTAATAATAATGCAACTTTCAACAGTAGCTAAGTTTTCTTTGCATGCCATATAGATATTCAATATACACTGTCCATTCAAAACATTATGACTCCACAGCCCTCGTGTTTTAGCAACCAGACGTTCCTCCCACCTGTTGGCACACATCTCGCGGTGAGAACCAGTAAATGTGGACTGTTCCCTTAGGCAGGAGTGTCGAGAACCACCACGCGGGCCTTGGTGAAAACGCCTAACTGGTCCAGAGAGCTTTACCAAGTAGAGGACTCGGACTCCAATTACGACCCCTATGCAATCTCCTGGGCAGCTTACCTGCCCAGGAGATTGCATAGGGGTCGAAATTGGTCAATCCACGGTACAACCCAACCAACTTTCTATAAAAACTATAGCGCGAATTGCAAAAGGAACATCAGAAGATACACTTACCCAGCCAGCATCCATTAATGATCTCTACTTTTGGTCTCTGGAAATATGAGCAATCGCAACCTATGAGGGCCAAGTACATCAACAAGATAGGAAGTTTGCTACAATCATAGATAATTCAGCCAATGTGGCTGATGAGTTGAATAGGTACTTTACATTAATCATCACAATAGAAAGTCCCTTTTGAGCAGGGGGGATATTGTACTGGTGTAGCTGACCACTGTAGGTTAAGTTATATTGATATTGCAGGTGAGAACCTAACAGATAAACTACTTAAGCTTAATGTGGCTAAAGTCGGTTCCGATTGTATTTACCCGCTCTTATGAAGGAGCCTGAGATGGAGTGAGTCAAACCATATGATTAATCATGAGATCAATAAATTCTTTTGGACTGTAGAAGTGCTCGCCAGTCCGCAAGGGACGAGGGAGGAGTTTAAGGTCGAGATGGGTAATTATAGACCGATCAGTTTGATCTCGGTGGTGAAGGAATATCTTGCATGACCAACCTGATACGAGAAAGCTAATGATAGATGATTTTGTGTAATATATTTTAGCAGTTTTATTCAATAGGTTAATGAGCAATAATTATCCTTTATTTGCCTATTATGTTTAATTTTCTAAACGAGAACGATCTTCAAGTCAAGTTAGATACAGGAATTTTATTCTGCTTCTGTTAATATCCTTGTACACTGTGCATATTATGTGAATTCTAAGAAGGCTGTTTTCTTAAAAAAAACCATCAAATTGTTAATACTATTTTAATCACGATTCTCTGTGTTTCCGTCGTTGCTCTGATCTCTCTTTCCAGAGCTGGACGTTTGTTTACATTATTTTGCCCTAGTGGGGAGCAGCACATTTGGTAGAATCGCTCTCCTTTCTACCCGTGTGGAAAAGACCTGAGCTCGAATCCCACCTATGACCCAAGGAATTTTTAAGAATCTTTTTCACAACTTGGCCGAGTTAGTCGGTATCGGTCAAGGGTAGCGTGGTTTTTTTCTCCTGGAATCTCGGGTTTTATGTCCAGCAAATAGCAAATCGACCTTAACACACGCAATTTTGAGACGTCTTATATATTGCGGCCCTCGTGGGCAGCACAGTTGGTACAATCGCCTTCCTTCCCATACCAGGTGGAAAAGACCTGAGTTCGAGTCCCGTCGATGACGTAAGGAAATTTTATGGATCTTTTTCACAACTTGGCTGTTAGTTGATCTCAGGTGAGGGTAGTATGGCTTTTTTTTCTCCCAGAAACTTGGGTTTTTCGTTCAGCAAATAGAAAATAGACCAGATAGCGCATGTAAATTACAGACACTATATAAGGAGCAATATGGCCTTAGTTTCTGATGCTCCTATAAACCTTATTACAACGTATACGGTACAATATGGCCTAAGGGGCTGATGCGCCTTAACACCCAACAACAAGCACACTACTTTTCTTTTCTAATAAGATTTGTTCCTAGCTACACCAAGCGAGGGTGCTTTCTGTAACAGTGCCATTAATCAGACATCGGGAAGGAAAAAACTTTAGCATACTTTTTGTTTATTAATTTTTTTTTCTTGAAGCTATATTTCACACGAGTTGGCATCATTGTGTTTTTTTTTTATTTTCCCTTTATCAGCAAACGCGGAAGAGTTTCATTAGATTTTTCTCCTTTCTGAAAAATACCGATACGACATTAGGAAAATGTACCTGGACGATATTTTTTCTCCTTACCTGTCTCTGAAAGACATTACAGTTATTTGAAAAAGCTGAAAAAGTTTATTTTTGAAAAGAAGACATTGAAATAGCATTTTAGCACTCCGATACTTAGAAGTGTTGATTCTTTATCAAGTTTCTTTCTCCCGATGACTCTACTGATGTGTGAGTAGCAAACGTGCGTAGGGTATCAGAACTCTGTGGTCGAGATTATATGTTCACAAAAGGCACCTTTCAACTACCTGTATCATCATCATCACCTCTGGCACAGAGCCAACGATACGCGCATACACGTAGCTAAACTTGAAAATTTCCCTGGAGGGAAGAGCTGTCGTTAGCGACTCCACCACCGATTCAAAAGCATGAAACTTTGGCACATATCACATAACACATAGGCCTCACCCTTAGGCGTACCTTGGCGCTTGTTCCGTTGTTTATTTATAATTTTTTTCTTGCAAGCAAGCCCCAGTCGACTGGCGTGCATCCCTACCTTCTATACACTTCACCAACCTACAATTTACAAAATGAGTCCGTTGTAGGAAAGCAACTATCTGTCTGTCTTTCTCTCCCACTTCTTCCTTAACCGCGCGCGCACAGAAACGCACCCCCCCCTCCACACACACACACACACACATGCACAACCAGTACAATTGAATACGTTTAGAACACCTACACAGCATACCTGTTTCGTTAAAGCGCACATGACGACTGCCAAAAATCAATAAAGAAGCTATCTACAGGTTGCATTAGTGAAGGTGTAGGGTCTAAGAAAACTTTATCACTCTTCCTGTTGGTCCTGGCGTTTTTATACCACCCGTTACGGCCACTATTACCAGCGGTATTGAAAGGAAGAGATATTTCCTACAGCTCCCCCTGCTGGCTGTTCTTTTCTAAGACATAAAAAGGCAGCTTTTAGTACTGGCCAGTAGCTATCTAGTAGTTGGAAGATGTTGTAATGTGACTTTAAGCCCAGACAGAAGGAAGAGGCTTCTATTTATACATCTATATGGCCTTGCAATCTCCAGAAATCTTACTCGGTCTTTACTGCCCTTGTTTAGCAGTTAAGAGTTGCTTTTTTTCTTTTTTTTATTATACTTTCACTTTTGGCTGCAGTACCGATTCCATCTCAGAAACATAACGACTTTTATATGAAATAAAATAGGAGCTGGGAATGGAAAAATTCCTTACTAGTTATATGGCAATATTTTTTATTTAACAAACGATAAAGCCATTTTGAATAATAAATTATAAAGCCATTAGTCCAAAATGTCTAAGAAAGAGAGAGAGAGAGAGATGCATCTACATAAAAATACAATCATTGATAAAGAAATCTCCATAGATGTTAATATCAGACACCACATTATGCTGAACTTCAGACATGCGTAGAAGATTCCTGCATTTTTAACCTCTTTGTTTTAAAAGTCATTACAGAATTCACGCGAGTTTTTTTTTTTTTCTTAAACGCTCATTAGGACTAGGTATCTCGAAATATCTGACTCAGCTGAAAATAATATAAAAATTCCTGAAGAGCAAAGCAGATGCAAATATAACTGTACAGTAAAAATATCACAAATGAATTAGTAATATTTGCAGAGTTTCTCTCTCTTTATTTGCTGATTTATATTTTCCTTAGTAATAATTTATACTTAATTCTGACGACCGCACATCAGATCATGGTTGGGCAGAAAAGGGGAAGTCATTGGAATCAACTCCAGTAATACGAGATCTGTTGACTGTTTGGGCCTACACTTGAGAACTTTGATCCTCTCTATGAAGTTGTAAATCTCCGCAAACACGAGAAGGTATTTACTGTCATTTATTCCATTCCATCTATCTTTCTTTCTTTGGTTCAATCTGTCTTTTGAAGTCCATTATTACAGAAGTACAGCTTTGCTTTCCAATCTACCATAAAAAAGAGCAAAGAGGATGACGAAATAGGAGACCACACAAAACCAGAGCAAACAATCGATTCTGGTAGAAAACGACATTCTCCACTTCCCAGCAAGCCCCTCTGTGTACGGTCCAAACAAACCAATCCATCACATCGTGATGACTTTGTCGATTCCTTTTAGATCAGGTCAGCTGCAGGGGCCATAAGTGTTCTCCGATATTTTAAACCCCCACTCTGAGCGATCTTTAAAATGTCTCCTCTTTCCAAGCAATTCTAAAAGAAAGAGAATCGAATTCAAGAATTAAAACAAAGCGAATTAAGTGAAAACATTGCTTAAATTCAAATGAGTGAGTTTTGTATACATCCCCGGAGAAAATCAATCATTTCAGTTATTCGATTAAAAGTGCGCAGTTTTAATTATTATTGGTCATATTTATCAAAAACTTAATCGGTAGTAGACTTCTAGGTGGCGCTGAGGTAGCTCCATAACTGCAAATCAAACATTTCACTTACTGGATTAAAGACACGTATTTTAAACAATTATTAGTAATATTTATGAAAAATGTAATTAGTACAAAATTTGTAGATGGCGCTGATGCAAGTCCATAAC
Organism: Mastigoproctus giganteus; assembly: GCF_048544385.1. Lineage (NCBI taxonomy): Eukaryota > Metazoa > Arthropoda > Arachnida > Uropygi > Thelyphonidae > Mastigoproctus > Mastigoproctus giganteus. The sequence continues at coordinate 14,996,529 of NC_143581.1, forward strand.
TGAAATTTAAAATATTCAGTTATTATATGAAAGATAAGTATTTTAGTTGCTATTTTAATATTTATTTAAAATGCCATTGGCACAAAATGTCTAGGTGGCGCTGAGGCAACTCCATAACTGCTTAGTTTTTAAAAAAATACGTATTTTAAATTATTTTTGAAAATATTTATCGAAACCATAATTGGCTAAAATGCCTAGATAGTGCAGGGGCATCTTCATAAAATTTCTAGGTGGCGCTCAGGCAGCTCCATAGCTGCAAATCAAACACTTCACTTATTAAATTTAAGGTGCATATTTTTAATTATTGTCATTAATATTTATCGAAAACGTAATCAGTACAAAATTGCTAGATGGCGCTGATGTAAATCCGTAACTTTCAGTTATTAGATAAAACAATAGATACGTATTTTTAATTATTTTTGGAAATATTTATCGAAAATAAAGTTGGCATGAACGCGTAGGTAGCGCAGAGGCATCTTCATAAAATTCCTAAGTGGCCCTGAGGCAGCTCCATAACTGCAAATCAAACATTTCACTTATTAGATGATTAAAGACGCATATTTTTAATTATTTTTATTTATTAAGTACAAATTAATCAGTACAAATGGTTAGATGGCGCTGATGTAAATCCATAACTTTCAGCTATTAGATTAAAAAAAAAATACTTATTTTTAATTATTTTTGGAAATATTTATCGGAAACTTAATTGGCAAAAATACCTAGGTGGCGATGAGGCAGCTCCATAATTGCAAATCAAACATTTCACTTATTAGATTAAAGATGCATATTTTTAATTATTGTTATTTATTAAGTACAAATTAATTAGTACAATATTGTTAGATGGCGCTGATGTAAATCCATAACTTTCAGTTATTAAATAAAAAAATACTTATTTTTAATTATTTTTGGAAATATTTATCGAAAACTTTGCCTATTATCGAATAGGCAAAAAATGCCTAGGTGGCGCTGAGGCAACTTCATAACCAATCAAACTTATTATATTAAAAATACGGAATTTTAATTATTATCATTAATATTTATCAAAAACAAAATTTCTAGATGGCGCTGATGTAAATCCATAAGAAACACTTGCAGTTATTTTCATTTTTATGCTTATTTCTGATTATTTTCGGTAATTCAGTAGTTGAAAATTTCTAGGTGGCGCTTTGGTAGCTTCCCAACTGCAATTGACGCTGATGCAAATCCATAACTTTCAGCTATTAAATAAAAAAAATACTTATTTTTAATTATTTTTGGAAATATTTATCGAAAATGTAATTGGCAAAAATGTCTAGGTGGCGAAGAGGCATTTTCATAACCAATCAAACTTATTATATTAAAAATACGGAATTTTAATTATTATCATTAAGATTTATCAAAAGCGTAATCGGTACAAAATTTCTAGATGGCGCTGATGTAAATCCATAAGAAACACTTGCAGTTATTTTCATTTTTATGCTTATTTCTGATTATTTTGTAATATTTAAAAATTTCTAGGTGGCGCTTTGGTAGCTCCCCAACTGCAATTGACGCTGATGCAAATCAGCTATTAAATAAAAAAATACTTATTTTTAATTATTTTTGGAAATATTTATCGAAAACGTAATTGGCAAAAATGTCTAGGTGGCGAAGAGGCATTTTCATAACCAATCAAACTTATTATATTAAAAATACCGGAATTTTAATTATTATCATTAATATTTATCAAAAGCCTGATCGGTACAAAATTTCTAGATGGCGCTGATGTAAATCCATAAGAAACACTTGCAGTTATTTTCATTTTTATGCTTATTTCTGATTGTTTTCGGTAATATTTAAAAATTTCTAGGTGGCGCTTTGGTAGCTCCCCAACTGCAATTGACGTAATTGTATACTAAAGATAGATGAATATTTTGGATAATTCTTTAAGTGGATTTTAATTATGTACGCGAAAAACTACGAAGGGAATTTATTTACGAAATTGAGTTAAGTGTTTAAAACTTAGGATAATTCCCAAGGAAACAAAGAAGAAAAGAAAAAAAAAAAAACGAGTTTTTATGCAACAAGTTACGTTGTTAATTGACTAAGTGGACCGGATGAAAATAACGAAGTATATCTTCCTTCTGGCAAGTAAAAATGTACAAAGAATGTTTGCAATTACTGGCGGCAACACCCATTGGAAGAGAAAGAGAGAGAGAGGGAGAGATTCTCTCTCTCTTCTACAAATTACGCTATTTTGCTCACAGTTGTCAGTGGCAAATAAGATGAAAGGTTTGATAAAGGCCAGATCTAAGGCTGTGAGAAAATCAACATTAATTATTCATCCAGCACACATTCAGCAGGAAAATCAGAGCCACCAAAAACTTACAGCTTTTCTTATCGATTCTCCTTAGACGCATTAGGAGAACGCTTTCCTTGAACTCCCTCTTGTTTTGCATCCCCCCACGTTTCTCTTTCCTTCAGTAGCGATTCATACATCGCTTCCTTCCCCCTCCCACGACTGCTCAGCCCGGCCAGTTTGCTTAGAGATGAATGCTATCCTGTAAGCTAATGGATGTACGTGCAGCATTTTCTAGTGCTGTGGTTTAAAGAATTGAAAGATCGACTCACCATTGATCAGCACCTTCCTCCCTCTGTTTCCCAGACTCGACGTTGATTACCACTCTCTTACCTCGGTTTCATACGGGTTTTCTCTCAGTAAGTTAATGCACCGCCTCCATTTTGATAATTGTGAAATATATCAGAAAGCCTGTTGATTATAATCCAAGACTGGTGAAGTTATAAATTATCGTATTTTCATAATTTAATTTCTTACAGTGGATATGGTTAACCAATGGTTCGAAGGTCAGGAACCCGTCAGCGAAGCTTCTATTCGGGTCCGCGAAAGGATTTCGTAATAAGCAAAAAAATAATAATAAATAAACAAACAAATGAAAAAGAACGGGATGAACATGGAGACTTAGAAACTTATTACCAGAAATATAAATAAGAGTATACAGAGACAGATATGCCCAGTTGGCCACGTGACTGTCTGTGTGGGCACCCTGTGTATATATACAGAGGGTGCCCACATGAACCCTTTAAAACTTGGAATAAATATTACTTCCGATTGGGGAGTGCACCCAGTTGTTCCATACTATAAAGCAACTGAAAAAGTTTATATTAAAACAGATTCTTTTTTATTTCTGTTCCAGATGACTATTAGTAAATGAGCAACCCCCAAACTTAGCAAATCAAAATGATGACACGCTAGCAGAAGGCACAGTGTGTATCATGATTCAATGACAACTACTTACAGATGTTGTAGAATCGCTGTTCATTTTTCTAGTAAGATGGTGCTCCATTTGAGATAGGAGGTTACCTTGATGCAACATTTGCAGGTCCCCGGATCGGTAGAAGGGATTCCAGTCACTGGATCGGTAGAGGAGGTTTCAGTCGTTTGGTCTCCTTGCTTTCCTGACTCCACTTGACTACTTACTGTGGGGATATGTCAAGAACATTATGTACCAAAGAAGGTACACACGTCACAGTCTATGCGGATGTTCACGTGAATGCTGTTGCAACAACAGACTAAGGCACGCTCGAGCGAAGCTGGAATGAGTTCGAGTATCGCCTGGATACTCTATGGATGGCAATAATTCATATCGAAGTAGACTAATGATGAAAATGAGTGAACATAAATTGTTGGATATATTTTTATAATAAAGCAAACTCTATAAAATACTTCCTAATTCCTTATTTACAGTGATTCAAGGTTGTAATGGTTTCATTGAGTACCCTGTATACATATCTAATTCTCAAACAACGTTATGCGAACAATTTGTGCATGGTAACCACTTCTGTAATCAAACCACTATAAATAGGCATAATTCCCCATCAGATGAATAATTATTTTGTGTGACTACAACTTTTACATTAGCTCTAACTTTTGTTTCACGCTTCGAGTCTTGGTCTGGTTTACCACGACCACGCATATTTTCAATTATTCAGTGACTTGAGAACCATCACGCCTGATATGCGAATTTTCTAATAAAGAGAATCTGCCTTCTCTCTCTCTCTCTCACACACAGAGTAATCCTATACATCTGAATTTCCCCAGGTCGTGGAAAAATGCACTCGAAAATTTCATGACCGAATGTTTGGACACTAGGGGGAAGTTACTGTCAATGTCATCGGTTCATCGAAGTCAGATGACCCGAAGCAGAAGAGCCAATTACACTTTAAAAGTTTGGGAAAATGCCTTGAAAATATTCTCGCAGGTCTCAATGTACAAAGTGGCCGATGGTGGTATCTCTAGAGGTCAAAATCTACAGCAGTAACTTCTCTAGCTAAGCCTCGGAGTAACTTCATTGCTCCAAGGCTTAACTGTAAAATTTCAGGGATCCAAGATCAATCATTACTATTATATTTAGATAATTTTAATCTCCAAAATAATTGATGAATTAATTGATTTGATTATGGGCGCAATTAAACCAAATCGGAGCCACTGTGACTCAATGGATTCACGCTTATCTATCGGTACTCGCTTTTAGTTAGAGGAGGCAGTGACTTGTATAGTGTAGCCACTTTGGTTGCCATGGATACAGAACTGTTTAGGTTTTTTAACGAGTCTTCTATAAATAGATAGGAAAGGTTTATGCGCGTCCAGCACCTACACCAACTGTCTCCATTCATTTGTGGTAGTTGTTATGGAAACTGTACTGTCAGGTCCAAATAGGATGCTGTTAACCGCAGGTGTATATCTGTCCTTTCTACAAGCATCCTTGTTTCTATACTACAAGGCGTGTCCATAGAAATTCTCTAATTCAGCATCCAAGCTTATACAGACGTATTCATTGTGTGGTTTCTTAGTGGGTGTGGCTTTGTGATATGTGCTGTCTTAGTGGAAATTGTTGGTAGTGTCTCCATAGACATCTACTGTAGTATTCAGCAGTTAACTATCGTAATATCAGCTGTCATTTTAACCTTCACTATCACGCGCACGTTCAAAGATGCAAACATGTAGATGGCATTGGAACCCACAGGGTTATTCTGTATATTAGTTGGATTAACGCCAATTCTCTATTTGCATTTACTCGACATCAGAACACAGGATAAATATTAGCTCCAGAAAATCCTCTTCTCTTTCCTTCATCTAATGTATATTCCTATATTCTTTATTATATTAAATTAATAGAGTGAATATAATAGAGTATAATATATGATTCTGAAGGAAATAATTGCGCTGATTCCGAAAATCACCATAAAAAGTCTCTATCATCTACATCGAAAGTTGGACCAACAGTAATGTTAAAATAAAAGGATATACATGTAAAATCTAGTTTGTAATACAAGTGCAAAAAATATTATAAGTTCTCTATAACTTATTTAACTTCAGAAAAAATGTTATAAATCATTGCGAAATAGTTAAATTTCAATAATATATAATCATCGGGCCTGTAATTGTCCTTAGTTTGCTACTAAGGGAATTTCTCTCGTATTCCTGCTCACAAGGAACTAGCAGTAACCCCCATCATTCCAGGACTCCAGCAACCTTAGTTCCGCTTTTCCATCATAGAAATATTTTGATGAATCCGCTGTTCATCACTCACATCTCCCAGATTTTCGGGAGGGAAATTGGAGATGGGAATAAAGAAAATGAATTTTCAACGACATTCGACAGCCCACGTTTGTAGTATTCGAGTAAATTAGACACCAACATTTCATAGTTTTCTTCTTTCCTAGTACCCAAAAAACCATATATCGCCAAGCTGCTAATTCAACCTCCTTTAGCTGGGTTTCAAACACTGTCTTTCAGGAGTTTCCTAATTTGGGATCCAACGAAAATTCATTCCTTAAGTTTGGCATATGTTAAATCAGGAAACCCTTCTCAAGTATGCAAATCCGTTAGCTTCTTTATCTAGTCCCTTCATGAAATTTTTCATCAATCCAAGTTTGATGTGCAGGGGTGGAAGGAGAACCTTGTTTGATTGCACTAAAGGAATGTATTTTACATTACATTGTCCTGGTATGAACTCCTCCGGTATGCCCCAAATTTGCACAACATAATGTTCTTCTGTCTCACGGCTGTCCCACAAACAGAAAAAAACAACAATATTTTGTGCCCCCCCTGCAAACCAACAAGCAAACCAATAACCTTAAGATCATTGCATATATTCCAACCATAATTCTGGTATTTTACAGCATGTACAAAATCTTGTTCGCTAATAATTACACCAATACTCTATTTTGATAAATTTAAAAAATTTCATATTAGAATTCCATATATGTAATAAATACTATATTACAATAAGATAGTTTTATAATTTTATTTTTTTTTCAGGATCGTATTATTATTTTAAATCATGTTGCCAGTATGTTCATTTAAAAAAATTAAGAATTTAAAATATTTTAAATAATTTTAAAGCATTATTAAAATTTGCTTCAATAGTAATCCCTGTCAAGGTCGCTTCTCTGTAGCACAAAGGTGTAGTGCAGAGAAACAGCCAAATAGGGGTAGAGCATAAATTGTTGAAAATAAAGTACTAAAATTACATTATTTAAAATATTTATCAATTTATATTATATTTTTTAAGGAGAATGGGTATTTTAAATGTTATTGTTGACTTATTTTGACTCTGACAACATTAAATGCAAATTGTAAATAAATAAGGGTAAAAAAATAAGGGTGAAAATGCTTAACTTATACATAAAAAAATAGTTTTCCTCCAAATTCATTCTTTTCGTGATTTTGAAGTCTTTTTATCGATAAACAAGGATTAGAGTAGGGGGAGGGACAAAAAAAAAGGTCCATTTAAATCTTATTTGATCATGATTACCGAAGCTTTCGTCTAGAAACAAAATTATCCATCTGCATACCCTCTCACATTTTGTAAGTGCCATTACTTCTTATTTTACTAGACGTTTGCTAATAACTGGAGTTTTTCTTATGTTTACTTGCCTCCAGAGAAAACTTGCTTGATTCCATAATCCCTTCCACAAGGCTGCTTCTCTGCAGTACATTCCAGCTTTACAGAGAAGCGCCCTTGCGAGGAGGGGGGGTCTAGCTTTAATTGTGATAAAGTACACGTCTTACAGCTGTCAGGTTTAAAGCTTGACCTATTATACCGGCGGTAATAACTCTCAAGCAGTAGCTAGGTAGTCATTTATCTCTGTTATCTGGGGACTTTAAGGCAAACAAAAGCGGGATTTCCTCAAGGACTTTGTACTGACATAAGTGTCAATAATTCCCACAGGGTGTCTCTACGATTCTTCGACCGTCACCTTCGATGGAAGCACCAGGGATTACGGCTACCTAGGGAGAGCGGGGGGCAGTGATGTCGTCGATCGCTGTGTTCAACGAGCGCACCTAAGTGGCCATTCGACGAAAGAGCCGTGGATCGTCTTTGACGACGAATACAGCGACAATTCTTCCGACTCTTCGGGATCATCCTCTTCTTCGTGTATCGCGAACGACGCATCGCTCGTCAACGACAGTGGGAGCTTGACGCCGGAGAGTTTCAAAGGTCATCAGACGGACACCAACAGTTCGGACGAGGGCAGTGCAACCGTCGGCTACACGTACGAAACGTTTTTAATTACGGACGGTCGAGCTAGACGTCGGAAAGATCCTTCGGCTCCCAGGAGGGAGCGATCTCGATATACGTGCTCCGAATGCGGCAAGCAGTATGCAACCTCTTCCAACCTCTCGCGACACAAGCAGACCCACCGAAGTCCAGATTCGCAGCTCGCTAAGAAGTGTCCGACTTGCGGGAAGGTGTACGTCAGTATGCCGGCTCTGTCTATGCATGTGCTGACACACAGCCTCAGTCACAAGTGTACAGTGTGCGGGAAGGCTTTCTCCCGACCGTGGCTGCTGCAAGGTCACATGAGGTCACACACCGGGGAAAAGCCGTTCGGTTGTGCTCACTGCGGTAAGGCATTCGCCGATCGCTCAAATCTCCGGGCACACATGCAAACACACTCGGCCTTTAAACACTTTCGCTGTCACAGATGCAATAAAACTTTCGCGTTGAAGTCTTATCTAAATAAACACTACGAATCTTCCTGCTTCAAAGAAACGTGTGACCCGGCGGTTGATAAAGAAGATTTCATCGAAAATATCGAATAAATCAACTCCTATTTCCCCGACAAGCACTTTGTTGAACTCTCCAAAGTAGTGGTGGTGAGATGCGGAGGTATATTGTGATTCAGCAAGACTGCAGTTATCGTGTTATCTCTAGTCTTCTACACCTGTAAAATACAACTTGAAAAGTGTAGTGATGACCTTTAAGAGATTTATCTCTCATGTATAATTCCATTAGTTTTTTTTTTTTTTATTTTTTAGACAATGAAAGGTGATAAATATATCCTTATGCTCTATTGCTAGGGTAGATATCGTTTTAGGCATCAACTTGCATAGCTCTAGAGAAATCAGTCTGTGGAGCCCTGATGAAGATCTTGATAGAAGTTATGTAGAAAATGTTTAAATTCAAGCTTGGCTCCATCTATGACCTTTAAGAGACAAGAACGGAATCAGAGCTGTGGTTAAAAATTGTTACATAAAATTCATTCACTTTGTAAATCCTTTGTTGGGAGGTTTATGCTCAAAAGTGATGGGTAATCTTCAAGAGTTTTTCATTAAAAACAATAAAGTAAATTGAAAATTGCATTTCTAATCTCAAAAGGGAGGATTCTTAAGCTCTAAACTGTAATATCATAACCCCAGTTTAACTTAAAACTTTTACTCCTTGGCATTTTAATTATAATTAAAAATTTATTAATAAAAATTGTAAAGTAAACATTCATAAACATTCTAATTTCGATTTTAATGGACATTATATTTTTGATTCTGATAAAAATTGCATTTTCGATTCGGATTTAGATTGCATTTTCGATTCTCACCAAAACTGTTTGAAGTTTTCCCTTAAATTTGTAAAATTTTTAAAATTTCGATTTTTCCTTTAATTTGTAATTCAAATTTTTAATTTTACAATTTTTCCATAAAACTTTTAACTTAAATTTTCATGAAAATTGAATTAGAGTCGAAATTTTAAATTTAATTCATTAAATTTAAAATTTCGATTCTAATCAACAATTGTATTTTCGATTCTGATCAATATTGCATTTTTGATTCTTATCAGAAATTGTTTCAAATTTTCCCTTAAATTTGTAACTTCAATTTTTCAATTTACAATTTTTTCCTCTTAAAATTGAAAATTTTAAGTCTCGAATTTCTCATAAAGAAATTGTTCATTCTTGAATTTTTCATAAAAGCTTTAAATTTAATTTATTAAATTTAAAATTTCGATTTCAATCAACATTGTATTTTTGATTCTGAACCAGACTGCATTTTTGATTCTTATCAAAAATTATTTCTAAGTTTTTCAATTTACAATCTTTTCCTTAAAATTTTAACTTTGAAGTTTTCATAAAAGTTTTAAACTTAATTTATTAAATTTAAAATTTCTATTCTAATCAACATTGTATTTTTGACTCTTATCAAAACAGTTTCTAATTTGCAATTTCAATTTTTCAGTTTACAATTTTTCCCTTAAAATTTTAAATTCAATTTTCATGAATTTTGTTTTATTAAATTTCGAATTCCGATTATAGTCAACTAGAATTTTGATAAGAATCGAAAATTGCATTTTCGATTTTTATCAAAACAGTGTCTAAGATTTCCCTTAAATTTGTAATTTCAATTTTTCAATTTACAATTTTTCTGTTAAAATTAAAATTTTTTAAAGTCTTGAATTTCTCATAAAGAAATTGTTCGTTCTTGAATTTTGCATAAAAGCTTTAAATTTAATTTATTAAATCTAAAATTTCGATACTAATCAACAATTGTATTTTCGATTCTTATCAAAACAATTTCTAATTTGCAATTTCAATTTTTCAGTTTACAATTTTTCCCTTAAAATTTTAAATTCAATTTTTCATGAAATTTATTTTATTAAATTTCGAATTTCGATTCTAGTCAACATTGCATTTTCGATTCTTATCAAAACAGCGTCTAAGATTTCCCTTAAATTTGTAATTTCAATTTTTCAATTTACAATTTTTCCCTAAACATTTTAACAAAATGCAGATTTCCATTTCTTCTTATTCTTTCATAAAAATGAAATTTAAAAAAAATCTTTCATTTTTTAAAATACAAAAACGAATTATTTTGTAAATAATAAAATCATATTGATCAATCCATCAATGGCAAAAAACCAAAATCTCTTCCCCTTTTTGACGAAATAAATTTCGAATAAAGAAAACCAATAATTTCTATTAACAGTTCACTTTAACTTGGAAAAACAATTCTTCAAATTTTCTTCTAGATTACTCATAATTAACCATGCAGCCATCTTTAAGAGTTCAATAACATTCTCTGTACATTTTAATAAACTTTTACTCATTTGAAAGCAATAATCAGCTTTATACTTCAAAAGCGATTGAACGATGGTGATTTATTTGTGGTATTTTAAATATGTGTATTTATTTCCTGATTTATTCAAACGTGTACGTTAAGATGGGTGGTATATTTTGCCCCCATACATGAAGCACAGCTCAAACATTGTATTTGCAAAATATACCTTTGTTTTAAAATAATATTATATATTTCTTTATTTACTTAATGTTGTCCATTTTTTTGTTAAGACTTTTATTTACATTTTCTTTCGAATTTTATAGACTTTTAATATAAATCATGCGTAGTTGTATATAAATAAATATATATCTATATATACTGTATATTCTGGAGATTGAAAAGGAAAAGTTTTGGTATTAAAACGACATAAAAATTAATCTTTGATTTGTTGATCTTCGATCTCAGTGCCATGCTATGTCCCATGTAATGGTTTTCTTTTCGAAAAGCAATGTCACGCATTTTGGTGTATTTGTAATACGTCTTTCTTGTACCACAAACCCATTTATTATAACAAGAACCCGTTTTTGTGTTCAGTTCTTTTGGTGCCCAAGAACATCTACCTTTTTGGAGCACACAATTTGCTGTGTTTTCAATGAATACTTAAAAGTGGTGGATGGAAAAATACTCACAAAACAATGGCATCGAAGGATTCGAGTTTCTTTTGTATTTATTGGTGGAAATAATTTCTTTAAGTGTTGAAATTATGAAAAAACTTCGCATATTCTTTATAATCTTCAATGTCTTTTTTGCTCCAAAGATGCAATAATCACAATAAACTCATCTGGCATTCGCCAAGCAATAATGAGAAGCTAATGACACAGAGGTCATCAATTTCTCGTAATTTCACTTCAGTTCTTTTCCAAAGAAATGGAACCATAAAGTCCCCTTCCACTTCTGTTGATTATGTAGCTTCCCTCAAGCGAACGATAATTAGAGTACGATAAGCCAACTTTTCGCAAGACCAGCAAACCATGATGTTGGCTTCCGAACATAACGACTTCTGGTGTGATTTTTAGCCCCACGTGTTGCCAGCGCCAGAGAAAGCAGGCGTCTGTCACAAACATGTCGTGAACCATGCTATGATTGCAATAAAATAGAGAGCCAGTGTTGTAGCAACTAGACCCATGCATTTCAATATTTAATGGGCCCTTATTGTACTTAGGTGATTAATATATGAGCAAATGGCCAGCAGTTATGCTTTTGTGAATCGGAAATGCTTTTACACTGGTAAATAGGTTTGCTTTAGAGGTCAGAATAATGCAAGATTTGTCGATGGTTTGCGCAAAATGATCCATGTCACATAATGCTTCAACTAATGAGGGTTTAGGTCCAAATTATTTCAACCTGGAGGAGATCTTATATTTTATCTACGTGCCTATACTTTATTTGATATAATATTGATAAAAGAAGAATTCAGAATCAAAAGGTAGATCACTTAATCATTATCGATAATCGTGTAAGTTTTTCGTGAGCTGGAGCTGTTTAAATTAGAAATTTGGTGCTAGAAGATCAGATGGATTAATGAGGGACTGTACAACTGGATGATTTGAAAAAGTCTTCATTGATGAAACTCGTTCTTTTCACTCCAGAGGAACCCATATTTCTGTAGCAATAACACCCAGCTATGTAAATAGGATATTTATAGCAATAGAAGTGTATCTGAAGCAATAATTTATAGTGGATGAGGGAATATTTATACCCTGAAGAAGGATAATGCTATCCTGTTGGTACTGTATTCAATCCGGGATAGTTTCCATGATTAAATGATCGTGGAAAATATTTCAACTATATAATAGGTATTATAAGATTAATAGAGACTATATATATTTAAAAATATATGCCTATATGTTTACAGAGCTTGCTCTAATGCATCCTGTAAGGTGTGATGGAGTATAATGGGTTAATTTCGACTGGGAACTCCATACTTTTATTGAATACATCGATTCACGATGTTGCAAAGGATTTTTTTGATGGATATGGATTAAGAAAGGGAATTGAATTTATATTTGTTTGCTTTTTATCTTGGAATATTGGAATATCAAAAGCAATTTTATGGTATGGTCAATGAAACGAACCCAGTCTCTGATGCACTCGATAACCTTATGTAATTCTAATGATTCTTAGATGATTTAATTTATGTTTATTAAATTATTTATTGGGTGGGTTAAAAATAATCAAAAACTCTGATTGTACTGAAGGATAGTTTCTTCAGAAGTGGCTCCTTGAGCTCGCTTTGTATTCATCTTTAAATTCAAGAGAAATCTATAAGTCTGTTTACGAATTTACAGAAACTCAAAAAAGGCTTGCAAAAAAAAAACGTTCAGAGAGACAGCTAATATAAAACTAGGAGATGAATGTCCTCTGACTCACTCGAGACAATTACCCACCCCACCCGACCCCCCAGTAGGATGTAATTACAATGTATCGACCATTTTGTCGTATCTACCATACACCAAACCTATCATTACCTTTGGCCAAGACAGCTGTGTTTATTTTACAAATTTAACGATGTTAGATATTTTTTACTCCGAGGTCATTTGCTGTCTTGATGTCTTCAAAGGGGGGGGGGGGTGCGATGGGTGTATTCGGGGGATATTGATGACTTCTAATACACAGAACAGTGCATCGAGACAGGTCCTAGAATATATGTACGTAAAAGGCGTTCCTAATACTTTTTGAAAGTGGTGTAAATACTTAATGATCAATGAAGGCAAATTTTCAATGCAAACAGGATCTGAGGTAATAATTAACTTCCTGAGAACGTAAGAAATCTTTTAAAGTCCATATTAAGATTATACTATAAGATGATGTCATGACCACCTTCAGGTTTAATCATTTTCAGATATTTTTTCTTCTCTTTGGAGTGTGTCCCATTTTGTTTATTTAAAAAAAAAAAAGAAAACGTCCAATAATTGATGGAATAATTCTTTGTGTATTGCCAATAACAGAATCCCTTTAAATACCAATCTTCTGTGTTAATGCAGGGTTATCCATTTATAATACAACTCAGTGAGGTGCGGTGTGTAACGTGTATTTTTCCTCATAATTTTGGAACATTACCTTGCATCAAACCCCTTAATAAATATCCAGAGAGAATCCACTTTTATTCAAACTGGGTTGCATTTTAATTTGGATAACCGCGTACATTTAAAAAAAAATGATTGTTATAAGTCAAAGCAGCTTGTATTGTAGATCATTGGTGTTAATAACTTCGAAAGATTTTTAAATCAAAGTATTTAGCTGAAGCAATAGTCAATACTTTTCTTGAGGTCAAAGTATGCTCCACAGTATGCGCAAATGCAATAATCTCACAAAGAAATAACTTTAAATTGTTTTGAAGTATGCAGCTTTTATGAAATATCTTTTTTGCTATTGATAAACTGTACTAGTCAAAGTATATTTTAACTCTTGCATCCTTTGCTAGATTAAAAAAGAAAGAAAGAGCAACTGGCCAAGCCCATATTTTATATTTGCATAACAGCAAGAACTTTTACTATAACATTTCGTAATTGGATGTAAGCCTCGACATGTGTTCCTACACTTTTGTTCACTTAGTGTATATAAAATATTCACTCCAATATGTCTCATTTAGTTCTCTATTTTATTTATTTTTATATAACAACTTTACTTTTAATATTCGCAACGAATTAACTGATTTGATTTAAAAAAAAAAAAATCAACCGGAACCGGAAGTCCAAAGATTATTTTAATTCCTCTTAACTTATGCACTATAAGTATTCGAACTATGCTTAATACCGAAAAAATACGATCGCAACGCCATCAAGTGATAAAAAGATGCAACAGATTGTTATTTAGAGTTAAAAAAAAAAAAACAGTAGTTCCAACACTCGCCATCGATGGTGCTGTTGTCAACCACCACTGGCTGGATTGTTTCTTTATATTGGACGAACTGTTATGATCCAGTAATTAATAAAAATGTATATTCGCGTAGAAAAGAGTGAAGAAAAAAGAAAAAAAAGGTCTAATATTAATTTAAAATATTTATTATAGATTTAATAATATTTATATATATTTATAAATTCTACAGATTTGTCTCTTAGCAATGTCCTTTAGAAACCTCTGTATTATGATCTACTGTATTTACATAAAATGTATCATAAATGCGTAGTCATTGCCAATTTGTAAATTAGTTGGACTCTGTCTTGTAGGAAGATAGATAAAAAGTGAGAGGCATTCGCTTTTCATAGTGTATGTATGTATTAGAACAGGGTCATGTGACCACAACATGGCCGCATTGTTCTTATACACCAGAATCAGGCATATATAAATAGAGCAATAAAGTAGATTATTTTTAAATTCCAGACTTGGATTTCTTTGGTTTGGTCTCTTTTATGATTACACTAAAAAAACAATCCATCTCACCAGCCATCTATTGGCACAAATCAATTGAAATACACTGCTCGACAAAATTAACAGAACACGTAGAAAACGTGGTTCTCTGATGAGTCCTTTTAGCCTACAAATAGTTTCATCTGGAGACGAATTCCATACCATCCCTTCAACATCAGAGAAAGGGAGCGCTCGTGGGTAGGATCACTGCCTTCCCCACACTGGTTGGAAAAGACCCGAGTTCGAATGCTGTCCAAGACGAGAGGAATTTTTATGGGTCTTTTTCACAACTTGGCCAAGTTAGTCGGTCTCAGGCGAGGGTGTCATGGTTTTCTTCAGGAAACAGAAAATCGACCTCGTAGTACACGATATACAAGGAGTAACGTGGCCTTAGTCACTGATGCTTCTAAAAACCTAACAACAAACACGACAGAGAAATAGACCCTTAAGTGGGGGCAGTGTTCTTGTGTGAAGGCAGAATAATGATCAACGGCTACCCTTCTCCATGTTTTTGAGAGATACCATAACTGCGCACAGGTACCAAGACAGATCTTCGAATCTGCTACTTTTGAGGGGTCCGGTTGGCACAGATTTTCTTTTCATGCACGTCAGTGCCACTATACATAGAGCTCAAGTGGTGAAGGAATATCTTTAAACTGAAGATATCCAACGACTGCCGTGGTCAGCACGATCATGAGACTTAAATCCGATTGAGCTCAGGTCTGTGCTGGTAGAATAATGGGATTTGTTGCCACAGAATCTTATAGACACCCTTATATCGAGCATGGTTCAGCGCTGTCAGTCCTGTTTAGCCGTTGGACGGAATCACACGCCTTGCTGATGTCATGTGACCATATTTTGGAGAATCTTATATCGACTTCTTTTTGGTAATTCTTATATAACCCCTTATAAATGTCCCTTATACCTGCCCTAAGCTTCTCGGTGTCTCCTCATTTCTTCGCTATTCTATGGTACACCACCAAAACAAACTTTGTCCCGCTTCATCGCAATCTGCACGAGTTGAACCACGTGTTCTGTAAATTTTTCCGGGTAGTGTATATAATTATTTATTAATTTTAAATCCAAGGAACATGATGTGCACTTTTGCCATTAAGATACACTTTTGCCACAACTTCTTGTATACAGGAGTTGTTCCTCAGAGTCTAAAGAACTCATTGATTACACCATTCTACCCGAAGAAGACACGAGGCTAATGATCCCAATCTAGGGCAGATGTTTCTGAACCATCAATGCTCCACTCTGTATAAAGATCGAAAAACAATCCATAAATTATACATCAGTAGCTACCAGAATGGACAACACTCAATGCTTGTTAGAAAACATAAAAAAGAACATTTTATTTCTCAATAAAATGCAATATACACTCATAGACCAAAATATTATGATTACTTACCTAACATCGTATTTGGCAGCCTTTTTCGGTGATAAACGCTTGCACTCAGCGTGGTAACGACTCAAAGAGACTGCGAAGGATGTCTTTGGGTATCCTGGACTGGTTGCACAGAACATCGTCCCGGAGTTCGGCAAAGGGCGAGACGCTGGCATGGACTGGCGAATTCAGCCTTCTACCGTTCAACGGGATTGATATCGTTGCCCAAAAGAGCGAAATATGTAGACCTTGAACCATTCCTCTACAATGCGGACCTTGTGACCCTGGGCATTATCTTGTCGAAAGAGTCTGATGCCATCTAGATGCAACAGTACCATATAGGGCAAAACTTGGTCCGAAACAACGCCGAATCTGGTGGTGAAGGTATGTTCAATGGGGATGAGGGAAGTCAATAATATCATTGAAAACATTCCCCCAAATCATGATACCACCACCGTCTGTTTTCGTTCAATGGTACACTCGTAAATAAATTTTTCCCTTAATTTAATGAGAAGTGGATTTGGCTCTCTCTCTATCTAGATAGACATTTGACCTCACCTCTCACCAAACCAAGAGAGTCAAACCATCTCTGCCGGTTTTGATGGAGTACTGTTTAAAAACAAGGAAATGTCATTCTGATCAAAAAATGTGGCAGTGATGAAAGTCCCTCCAGCACATACTTTCTTCCACCTTCTTCAAGACAATTACATGAATCTGATAGTACCATCGCGTCCATCACACTAATAGCTGTAAAAATCATTGTAAGTTTTACAGAATGTACAAATTAAATTAATAACTTGGTAATTAGGTCCTGTATTCATTTCAATACTTTTTTTGGAATGATTCCAGGACAAGGATTGCCAAATAGATCAACTACACCTGCGATTATACCATAGACTGATACCAATGGTATCAATCTATGGTCTAATCGCAGGTATAATCACTGAGTGATCACAGCATCTACAAGGATGACATAAATTTATTAATGCTGTCAATTACCTTTACCAATACTTGATTAATAACCGCTAAGTGGCTAATGTCCAAAAGATTCAACATCCTCAATTAAAAGTATTTCAAAACTTAAAAAATGTTGAACATTCTTCGCAATTGAATTTCTATAATTAGGCCATAGTCGAAATAAGTTTTCAGTCATGGTCTACTTCCAGAAATTTGGTTTTATTCAGCTTCTATGAATCCCAGACAACCATTTGGGATTCATAGTACTTGAATCCTAACTATATGAATCCCGTTTATGCACATACTGGCCAAAAAATGCTAACCTTTATTCAGTATCGAATCGGGCCCCCTTTGTTTCAAATAACAGAAGAGTGCTGCGTGGCATGGGTTCGATAAGGTGTTTTAGAGAGGTTTGGTCCAATTGTAACCATTCTTCTAGCAAAATATCGCGCACCTGCGACAAAGTTGAAGGAAGAAGATTTCGTTGCTCAATGACTCTCTCCAGCATACACCCACACATTCTCAATAGGATTGAGATCAGGTGAACATGCGGCCAGGAAGGAGGGTGGAAATCCGTGTCATATTTTCTGAACCATTCTTGCAGGATTCTGGCACGCTGTTGCATTGTCATCCATAAAGTGGCCATCACCTTCTGGATAAATGGGTGCAGCCGATCTGATACAAAATTCAGGTACTTGGTGGATGACATTCGACCTGCCACCACTATTAACAGCGGTCGAGCAACCAGCCAAATGTCACATATGGGATAGCCACGTGTGGTAGAAGCCCGTGGTGAGGTCGTGTGACTCGTCTCCCAAAACAGCAACGATGCAGCACAGTGACCCAGCTAACCACGGTTTGGAGACTGCTTTCTTGTCATACCCTGGATCCTCTGATCACCAATAATCAAGGTTGGATGGGAACATCTACCTTCCAGCGACACCGACCAAGTATACTCCTTCATGATGAAATTTTGTCCAGACAACTGTTGTGTCTGTGAAAAAGACAACATACTATGCCACCAAGGTCAGGCAGGTTGCTAACTGGTTTCAGGAAAATGATGAATTCTTCATCCTCCCATGGCCAATCAACTGAGCGATCTCAACCAATTGAGCACCCTACTGGAAAAGGACATTCGATTGCTATGATTATCTGAAAATGTGCGGGCATTACTGGACACATTGTGCAACACATAGGTAGCACTTTGACAGAACACCCTGCAACACCTTGTGGAGTCCATGCCAAGATGTGTATGGACTGTATTAACTGCAAAAGATGGCAGCAAGAGGTATCCGGGGATACATGGGCTCAAAACTCTAGAAGAAGTCAATGATTCATTCACAAATAATAATTAGGACTGATAATGCTGGTCTTTAGACCAATCTCCCAAAAGGTAATGTCATCCTATTAGGAAAATCCGCTTCCCAATGAATCTTAGGTGTTCCTCAGCAACCAAAGAATCTGACAGATCTAAAGGTCGCTGTTGAATAGGACTGTAATAACTTCGTTAATGGATACCTGTGATTATTAAATGGAATCCGTGCCACGCAGGATTGCTGTTGTCATTGCTGGCGATGGTTGATCACGAGCTATTAGGTAAGGTCTCTGATATTTTGGGAGTGAAGTGGTAGCGATCTTCAAAGGTCCAGGACTGATTTTTTATTTCAAAACTTCACCCAGTCTTTAATTAATCTTTCGGCAAATTTTTATGAGTCCATTCGTGTAACTATAAACGGTTGGATGCAGATGTTGTCTGTAATCTCATCAGAACAAGTAGATTGGAGGAGGAGAAACCAAGACTCTTGACCTCCCATAACTCCTTATCCGAGGTAGGATTAGGAGTTTTGAGGGCTTCGCAAGGAACATCACAAAGACCAATTATTCAGCAGAGTTAGCAAAGATTATCCTCAAATACTTTAAGGACCTTCAGCATCCCTGAAACGGTATACCAATGAAAGAAGATATAAAATCCGTTTTCTGCATAAGCTGCTATATAAGCGTACAAAAGGACGGACCGACGGATAAGACGTTTTATAAGCGTACAGATGGACGGACCGACGGATGGAGAGGACTACTGTTGGAAAAAGTACCTATAAAAGAAATTCCCAATAATCTTTATCCGACTGATTATTTTCCCAATAAAACTTCATCTATTCGAACAATGAAATGGCCATTTTAAAAGATGCGCATCATTTTAATATGTTACTACTGCATGGCCACACATTTCTCCATTGCCTCTCTGATCCAATCTATTTGGCTGTGTTTGCTGCGGGCAAAATGAAGGGATATTGGGCAACACACGCGCCTAACCACCCTCCCCTTTTGTTATTAAGGAGTTTTATTGGGTCGCAATATCCAAACAAAATCCTCACTTAATAAGAAGTGTTTTTTTCGATCAGCGAAGGCCCTCCATCGGTCTTGATGTGGATTCTACATTTCTCCAATGCATCCGAGCGTGGAATGATGATATTAAAGAGGGATTTTTGAGGACATGTGTAATTATTTGAACTTTGGGAATGCTTAAAGTGGAATTAGGTTTTTCCCCGAAGAAATAAACTGTTATGATCCAATAATACGAAATAGAAAATTTCGAATTTCAAATAAAATTGGCAGTAATTATCAGACTGCACCAAAATGAGAATATCAAAAGCCTTCTTGTAGTTCACAAATTGCTGCAGGGATGTAAAATGTAAATTATTATTATTTCAAAAGTGCCATCTAACGGTCTTCTTCAGAAACAACCGGATGTGCGCGTTGTAATTCTGGTGCTTTGAAATGTCTTTGTTAAACTGCATCGACGAGTGTAATTGGTGAGGAAGATAATCAATCGGATAAAGATTATTGGGACTTTAATTTTTTGTAGATTCTCTATCCGTCGATCCGTCCTTCTGTACGCTTATTAACGATGAAACGGATTTTATATCTTCTCGGTTTTAGATGTAATTGGTGAGGATGGTCTGTTGTGTAACGTGATGCATCTTGGGGACATCGGAAAACATCGAACCATCTGATGCGGATTAAGTTTTTTTTTTTTTTAAGAAGTTTGGATAATGTTGGTTAAGAAAAAATTTACGCTGTCTTTTTGTGCACATCCAGCCACGAAATATTTAAGGCGATCTCATATCAGTTTGATGGTTGCAGACTTTTTTGGCTGCTAGTTCATTTTTAGCTCGCTTCACAAACTGCATGGGGTCAGTTATAGTACCGGAATTGCTCACATTTTGAACAAATGTGACATGCGCAGTAATCAGATTAAAACGCAGATTAACTGCATGTGGGGCTACGTAGATCTGTTTATACCAGAAAAATAAATAAACAAAAATTGACTGCACCCCTTTCCCGAAAGCTGGAAATAACAAAGCAATGGATACATGCACACACATCTTTCTGTCTCTCTGTTCACTTTTGTTTTCCTTCTCTCTCTCTCTCTCTTGGTTTCTCTTTTAGTCTCTCAGTCTTGGCTTCTCTTTTAGTCTTTCTCTCTTCGAGCTTTCTCTTACTTTCTCTCTCATTCTTTCAGCTCGCTCTCTCTCAATCTCTCTCTCTCATCTTTCGCTCGCTCCATATTTCATTCTTATTCTCTCTTTCTGTCTTACTATTGTTTCCAACTGTTTGTCTCTCTCTTTCGTTCACTCACTATTTCTCAATTTCTTTCTCCTCTCTCACTTTCTTTCTCACATTCAGTCTCTCTCTCTCTCTCATCTCTTTCTCTCTTCCATTCTCTCTGTCTCTCTATCATTTACTCTTGTCTCCCACCTTTTGCGCTCTCGTTCTGTCTCACTGTCCATGTTTCATTCTCCTGTCTTTCTCCTCTTCCAGTTTTCCCTCTTTTTCTCCATCTATTTTCCCTCTTTTTCTCCTTCTATTTTCCCTCTCTTTCTCTCTCTCTCTCTCTCTCGCTGAGTTTCTTTTCGTCTCATTTTCTCTTTCTATCTCAGTTTCTCTTCGTCCCCCTCCTTTTTGCTCTGTCTGTCTCTCTTTGTATGTTTCATTCTCCTTCGGTATCTTCTCCTTCTTCCTTTCTGTTGTTTCTAGCACTTTCTTTCTGTGCCCCTTTTCTTTCTCTCAATGTTCCATTCCCCATGGAGTCCTGTCTTTCTATCTTCCGAATGCCTCGCTGTTTGTCTCCTTTTTTTTTTTCTGTGCCAGCCTCTGTGTGCTATTCACTCTGTCTGTCTCACTCTTTCCCTCTCATTCTCTCTCTCTCTCTGAGTTTCTCTTCGTCTCATTCTCCCTTTCTCTCTCAGTTTCCCTTTGTCTCCCTCTCTTTTGCTCTGTCTGCCTGTCTGTCTCTCTCTCTCTCTCTCTCTCTCTCTCTCTCTCTCTCTCTGTATGTTTCAATCTTCTTCAGTGGCCTCTCCTTCTTCCTTTCTGTTGCATCTAGCTGTTTCTTTCTCTTCCTCCTTTCGCTCTCTCCCTATGTTTCATTCTCCGCCGTATACACTCTCTCTCTCTCTCTCCAATGTATCCTGCCTGTCTCTCTCTTTTTTCTGAGTCTGTCTCTGTGTGTTTCACTCTATTCGTCTGTCTCTCTCACTCTTTCTCTTCCATTCTCTCTCTCTCTCTCTCTCTCTCTCTCTCTCTCTCTCTCTCTCTCTCTCTCTTCACTCTCTCTTTCACTCTCTCTTCCCATCCCTTTCTCTCATTTACTATTGTCTCCCTTTCGCTCTCCCGTTCTCTCTCTTTTTCACTCTCCATATTTCATTCTCCTGTCTTTCTGTCTTTCCAATGTTTCCAACTGCATCCCCCCCCCCTCTCTCTCTCTCTATGTTTCATTCTCTTTCGGCCGGTGTGTCCTCTGTCTTTCTGTCTTTTTGTTTGTTAGCTGTTTGTTTCTGTCCTACTTTTTCTTTCTCCTTGAGTTTCTCTATCTGTCTGGCTGTCTGTGTGATTCACTCTGTCTAGCTCACTGCTTTTCTCTCATTCGCTCATCCTCTCATTCTATCCCTCATTTTCTCTCTCTCTCTCTCTCTGAGTTTCTTTTCGTCTCATTCTTACTTTCTCTCTCAGTTTCTCTTCCTCTCCCTCTCTTTTGCTCTGTCTGTCTGTCTGTCTCTCTCCCTCTGTATGTTTCATTCTCCTTCACAGTCTTTTCTTCTTCCTTTCTCTTGTTTCTATCTCTCTCTTTCTCTTCCTCTTTCATCCTTTCTCTCTATGTTTCATTGTCTATCGCGCCGTCTCTGTCTTTTCAATGTATCTAGCTGTTTGTTTGTCTCCTTTTTTTTCTGAGTCTGCCTCTGTGTGTGTGTGTGTGATTCACTCTGTCTGTCTGTCTCACTCTTTCTATCATTCTCTCATCCTCTCATTCTATCTCTCTCTCTCTTTCAGTTTCTCTTCACTCATTTTCTCTGTCTCTCTCTGAGTTTCTTTTCGTCTCATTCTCCCTTTCTCTCTCAGTTTCTCTTCGTATCCCTCTCTTTTGCTCTGTCTATCTATCTGCCTCCCTCTGTATGTTTCATTCTTCTTTAGTGTCTTTTCCTTCTTCCTTTCTCTTGTTTCTATCTCTTTCTTTCTCTTCCTCTTTCGTCGTTTCTCTCTCTCTCTCTCTCTCTCTCTCTCTCTCTCTCTCTCTCTCTCTCTTTCACTCTCTCTTTCACTCTCTCTTCCCATCCCTTTCTCTCATTTACTATTGTCTCCCTTTCGCTCTCCCGTTCTCTCTCTTTTTCACTCTCCATATTTCATTCTCCTGTCTTCCTGTCTTTCCAATGTTTCCAACTGCATCCCCCCCCCCTCTCTCTCTATGTTTCATTCTCTTTCGGCCGGTGTGTCCTCTGTCTTTCTGTCTTTTTGTTTGTTAGCTGTTTGTTTCTGTCCTACTTTTTCTTTCTCCTTGAGTTTCTCTATCTGTCTGGCTGTCTGTGTGATTCACTCTGTCTAGCTCACTGCTTTTCTCTCATTCGCTCATCCTCTCATTCTATCCCTCATTTTCTCTCTCTCTCTCTCTCTGAGTTTCTTTTCGTCTCATTCTTACTTTCTCTCTCAGTTTCTCTTCCTCTCCCTCTCTTTTGCTCTGTCTGTCTGTCTGTCTCTCTCCCTCTGTATGTTTCATTCTCCTTCACAGTCTTTTCTTCTTCCTTTCTCTTGTTTCTATCTCTCTCTTTCTCTTCCTCTTTCATCCTTTCTCTCTATGTTTCATTGTCTATCGCGCCGTCTCTGTCTTTTCAATGTATCTAGCTGTTTGTTTGTCTCCTTTTTTTTCTGAGTCTGCCTCTGTGTGTGTGTGTGTGTGATTCACTCTGTCTGTCTGTCTCACTCTTTCTATCATTCTCTCATCCTCTCATTCTATCTCTCTCTCTCTTTCAGTTTCTCTTCACTCATTTTCTCTGTCTCTCTCTGAGTTTCTTTTCGTCTCATTCTCCCTTTCTCTCTCAGTTTCTCTTCGTATCCCTCTCTTTTGCTCTGTCTATCTATCTGCCTCCCTCTGTATGTTTCATTCTTCTTTAGTGTCTTTTCCTTCTTCCTTTCTCTTGTTTCTATCTCTTTCTTTCTCTTCCTCTTTCGTCGTTTCTCTCTCTCTCTCTCTCTTTCTATGTTTCATTCTCTATCGCCACCCACTCTGTCTTTAGCTGTTTGTCTTCTTTTTTTTCTGAGTCTGCCTCTGTGTTTCACACTCTCTCTCTCTCTCTCTCTCTCTCTCTCTCTCTCTCTCTCTCTCTCTCTCTCTCTCTCTCTCTCAACACGAATACCTTAGAGTATCTTAACAGGTTTCTCACATAGATCAAGTATAGATTGAAGCTTCCACCTTCGACTTTCTCAAACTGTGCAGCCTGTAAATTGGAGTTGATGGAACAAATCACTTCGGAACTTGGTTCAAAGGTAAGTGTGGCCTATTTTTGTTTTCTAAAATATCCTTAACGGTTGTGCATGCGCGTGTGATTAAATGTTATTATCTCTACTTGCATGCATTGTGTGCTTTGTACATCGCTAACCTTTTATTTGAAAAGCAAAGTGGGAGAGTCGCTGCAAAATTTAGGAACTTAATTAGCTGCCCTCCTTAAATCTTCACTTTATAATCATTCTGACAGTCTTAATTACGAGATGTAAGCCTTGCTAAAGGCAACAATTGCCCTCCCAGGTGATCTATCCTTCTATTTCCTGCTAACTAATAGGAACTTTAGGAAGCTGAATATGACGTTCAGGATTGCAGGAGATACAGAATATCGCGTAATTAGATTCCTCCTTTGGTTCCACCCTTGTGATGTTCCTGGCGGTTCACTTTCTGCCATTTATTGCCAAGATTATGACAACAACGTTAGACAGAGAACGTTCGCTTTCCAAGTGAACTGGTGGAGAAATATAAACTAATTTACATATCGCTATCAAAATCGCCATTATAATTAGTGTTCCCCCCACATTTCATTCTCGACTATCCAGATTTTCGAGCTTTGAGTATCAAAGAGAATATCTCGCGCTAAACTTAGAATAAATATCGATAAACGACAATGTCATGCTCTTCAAATATCCAATTAAATACACCGATACATACTCGATAACATTTCACCATCTTTTATAAATAACAGCCTCGAATTTGAGAAAAATTTTAATACATAATTCATCTCATAATGTGCACTTTAATCTGTAATTTGCTCTGCTTTTAAGTGTAAATATGCGGTTTCAAGCTTTTGTTGACATAAAGCGACATCTATGAAGCAAATCAACTTTCTAAAACCGCGATTAATAATTAGAAATACAAGTAGCGACACCTAAGAAGAAAGCGTAATTGTTGAAAATTAATCGAAATTAAATAATGTATAGTTATTAATTCATCTAAGGGGGAAAATAATTAAAAATAAAGGAAAATATTACTTTTATTTTAAAAATATATCAGTGTAGTTGAGTATATGAATATACACTGCCCTACCATTAATATCTGGATGGGGAAAGAGGTCCTGTTTCCCCATCCATGAAGTGATCACCTCAACAAATTCTAGACGACGATTAACATGGTTAAGGAGCGCGAATCTTGGACTGTAGAGCAGTGGAAAACAGTCCTAGGGACAGACGAATCGAGGTTTGCACTCTACCAGTCTGATGGCCGTTCCGAATGCCAGGGAACAGTTCCTTCTTGATTGTATCCTCCCAACAATGAAGTTTGGTGGAGGAAGTGTCATGGTATGCGGCTCCTTTCATGGTTTGGCTTGGGCCCATTAGTCGTTATCGACAAAACCATGAATACTATGCAATACCAGGACAGCCTGTACAATGTACTTCCAACATTATAGCCATACTTCGGGGAAGGCCCATAGCTGTGTCAGCAAGACAATGCGCCATGTGTTGTAACAGAGTGGTTTGAGGACATGGGTGCGGAAAAGTTGGATTGGCCAGCCCAGAATGCTGATCTGAACCTTATCGAGCATCAGTTACGCGTACGTCGAGATCGTCCAAAGAACAAGGCCGAACTGGTGGCTGCGTTAAAGGCCGAGTGGAGGAATATATCACCTGATATTTATAATAAGCTGGTTGAGAGTATGCCGCGAAGATTGAAGGCCGTCATAAAAGCAAAAGGTTTCAGCACAAAATACGAGGGGTTTCCGAAAAGTAAGATAACACATTTTTTCCTCTCGATGATGTTTAATAATACGAAGTTGAAATTACACGCCAAGAAATAAGTGAACATGTACTTCTCCACAGTCTCCAGTTTTATTGATGCATTGTCCCAACGATGGATCAGTTTATCAATACCAGTACTGAAGAAGTCCGTGCCCACACGCAGTAACCAAAATCGCACCGCCTGATGAACTTCCTCATCCGTGGTGAAATGCTTTTCTGAGAGGTGTTTTTTTCAGAAAGCCGAACAAATGGAAGTCTGAAGGCACTAAGTCTTGGCTGTAGGAGAGATGTGACAGAGTTTCCCAACGATTACGGCCAACCACTTACGGGTGGTTTGAGCAGTATGTGGAGTTGCGTTGTCGTGCAACAAAATCACATGCCGCTTATCAGGAGTCCCGGTCGTTTGCATCGAACGTTAGCTTTCAGTTTTTCCAACGTTGCACAGTAAAGCTGTGCATTGTTTGTTCCTTCTTTTGGCAAGAACTCCACCAACAGAACGCCTTGGCGATCCCAGAACACTGTGGCCATGAATTTTCAGACACTGGGTACAGTTTTGAATTTTTTGCGCACAAGAGATTGTGGATGTTTCCAGGTCATGGAGTCTTGTTTGCTATCCATGGTACAGTGATGAACCCACGTTTCGTCTGCTGTGACTATGCGAGCAAGAAAACCCTCTCCTCCGTCGCTGTATCGCAACAAGTTCTCCAGACACATCCCCATGCATTTTGCTTTGTCCTCCTCTGAAAATTGTCGGGGCACCCAGCGGCAGCACACCTTTAGAAAGTCAAGGACATCGTGGACAGTCGGCTTACTCACGTTCACTATTTGTGCAATATCACGCAGTTTCACTCGCCTGTTTTCAAGAACGATGTCCTTAATGCGCGAAATGTTGTCTTCTGTCTTGCTGGATGAAGGCCTGCCACCTGCCAGCCCAATGTCGATCTTCAATGTCAACACGGCCCGCTTTAAATTCGTTGCACCAAAAACACAACTGCTTCTTTGTCATCACCTTTTATCCATCCACAGCAACCAGTTCAAGGTGAAGACCCTTTTGCTTGCAAAAAGCAAATAACTTCACCTGTTTTGGACCACACTCGCAGGGTAGCCGCTATTTTGCAAATGGAGTCTGCTGTGAGGCAACAGTACGACAACACTGCACTGGCGGTCTTTTTGAACGTTATTAACGGGTCTATCTGTCCACCGCGTTTCATCTCATTCCCTTTCACCATTATTAAGGGAAAAAAATGTGTTACCTTACTTTTCGGAAACCCCTCGTATTAAATTACACAATAAAAGCTCTTTTTTTGTCTAAAGGCAGGTGTCCGGATATTAATCGTAGGGCAGTGTACACTGAGTGGACAGAAATCATGGGTACCTACCAAGTAAAGGGTAGGCCCACATTTCGCCCCGGATAAGGGCAGTCACACTCCGAGGCGTTGAGTCCACTAGTTCAAGAAAGCGTTCCATAGGTGTTTCCATCCATACTTGCTGCATCACTGTCCATAATTCCGTCGCATTCCTGGGTGGAGAATCCAAAGCTCGAACGGACCTTTCCACACCATCCCAAAGATGCTCCACAGAGTTCGTGTCAGATGAACTAGAAGGCCATTCCATGGTGGTAAAATCTGCGTAATGCTCATTGAGCCATGTTCTAGTCGCCACGGCCCTGTGGGGAGGCGCATTGTCCTATTGGAAGAGTCCATTGCCCTGTAGGTGCACGATGATCATGAAGGGATTCAGATGGCATGCAAGAATGGACACGTAACCCGCACCGTTCAGAGATGCGTATAAACGTACCAGAGGTCCCAACGTGTGCAAGTTGAACACACGCCCCAGACCATTACCGACCGTCCACCTGCCTGAAGTTCCTTGTTGACACGACGGGTGCAAAACTTGCGGTTTTCGCCAGATGCGCACCCTCCTCCTCTGGAAAAAACTGGAATCTGGACTCATCGGACCCGTCTCCAATCATCCAAGGTCCAGTGCTGATGTCCTTTCGCCCAGTTGAGACATAGAGTTCTGTGTCGTGGTGTTAGCAATGAGACTCTGGTCGGTCCCATAACCTATTGTGGTTAATGATCGCCCGATAGTGTTGGTGGAGACGTTTCTGGCACCAGATTTGTACCGCTGTCCCTCTCCGGTTGGCTGAAACAATGCGAGACAGACGGCCACGTTCATCCACCACCTTTCTCTGCCCACAATGGGATATTATTCCGGAAATGGCGTATTCCCGATACACTCATGATACTGTCGAACGGGGGTAGTGCAATTTCTGTACCACCTCCGCGATAGAGTGACCCATGCATCGGGCACTAACTATCATCCCTCTTTCAAAGTCGATTAACTCACGACGTTTATCCATACTGACATCGAGTTACCGTCTACATGAATGCAGTGAACGTGCCAAGCGGTGGGTTCGTCCACTAGCTAGAGAGGGTGACAGCGTCGCGTTGCCAGGAACCAGGTGTCCCATGAATTCTGTCCTTTCAGTGTACATCATTAATAAATAACAAACAAACTTGCTGTAATTACGATTAATAATAGAAATACTAGTAGCGACACCTATGAAGAAACCGTAAGTGTTGAAAATTAATCCAATATAAAAAATGCATCTACTGGTAAAAATAATAAAAATATTCTTAAAAATAAGGTATTTTGATTTAAAATACATAATTAAAATATTTTGATTTAAAATACATAAATATATCAGTGTAATTTAATATATATGAATAATATACATCATTAATAAAAAAACAAACCAACTTGCTACTATTACGAGGAATCTAAATAGTGTTAGCGACATCTATGGAGAAACAATAACTGTTGAAAATTAATTAACTATAAAAAAATGTATTTAGTGACATCTAGTGGTAAAAATAATAAAGCTCCCAAAAATAAGACAAAATATTATTTTTATTCTAAAAAATATAAATATACGAGTGTAATTAAATATTTATGAATAATATATGCCATTAATAAATAAAATTTACACATATATATACAGAAAGAAATAATGACAAAAAATGAACATTTTTATTTATTTTTAATCTTTTAAAAAGATTAAAAATAAAATCTTTTTAATTATTTAAATCTGAACAAAATATGTTTAAAAATCTGTTAATTGTATTAAATTTTGAATAAATTTAAATGTCATAATAAAAGAAAATTCCCTATTTATATTGTGGGCCACGTATGTCAGAGAAGATTACAAATATGTTGCCATCTTGGGTTGCCCACAGTTGGCAGGATCGTCGTCCTTCCCACACTGGTTGGAAAAGACTTGAGTTCGAGTCTTGTAGATGATTGAGAAATTTTTATGGGGATTTTTCACAACATGACTGAGTTAGTCGGTTTGAGGCAAGGGCAGCACGCTGTTTTCTCCCGGGAAACTTATTTTTCATCCAGCAATCTAAAAATCTATATCAGACCAAATGGAGCAATATGAACTTAGTCGCTGATGCTATTAAAACCCTACAACAACAAATACCTTGCTATAATTGGAATATTTCCTTTTCCAGCTTAAGATGAAAGAAATACAAGTTAAACAGTTTTTTGTAACATTAAAAGTACAATTTTCCATCGATTATCGTTTTAATTAAAAATGGAACCAGCCAACTGTTTGTGGATAATTTTGACCGAAGAAATAAATAGTAAACATTAAACTCGATGCAGCGATCACTATCTGTTGCAGAACAGAAAAGTTAGCACTCGCTGAAATTCAATCCCCTATTATAGCTGACGCGTGAGAACTTAATTATAGAAGTTAATCCTTTACAAAAGGGAAAGCGCTTTGTACAGCAAACACTGTAATTAAAGGAACTGTTAAAATATTCAATATTTCATCTGGAAGATTGCGGTATCTCTAGTGAGACGTAGAGGGCATCCACTCGCACAAGCATACATTACGAGATGACCTTTAAGTTTCTATAAATGAAACTCTCCCGAATATAGGCAGGCATGCCCTACAGCTCTCTCAGCGTGAAAATAATGAGAAATATCACACGAATTCGTTGCTATGGAGTCCAAAGGGAAATTTATAGGAAATTCTGTTTCCTCAAGAGACCGCAAATTTCCATTGGATGTATAAATTGTAAAATTGATTTTATAGAGATAATAGTGTATAGGACATCTGTACAAGAGGGAAAGAGAAAGAGTTGGAAGTTGCACCAAGGAAGTGAGATCATGAGAGAACAAAGTGGTGTTTGTGGACATTCTGAGAGCGAAAAAATAGAAAATTAAGTCATCCCATAATGTATGCTTGTGCTAGTTTAAAATAGCTGGATGAAAATTTAGCAGGATTTAATTCGCGATTTAGTACGAAACAGATGTTTTGCTGTCTCTCATAATAAAACAAATTGATAATACACAATCTAGAAAGCATATCTGACAATGTTTTCTAATAAACCCTGATATATTCATCCCAAAAAACTGGAGATGACAACGTCTTCAAAGATTTGAATTCTCCTAAATAAACTCCTTCCTCAACGTCTGCTACATCCAACTCCAACTTTTGTTCTTAATGTTCTTTCATGAGATGCTGTGGTTCTGGCAAATATTGCCAGTTCTATCGATTTTTTTTTCACCACTGCTGGGTGGTTTGACGTAAAGAGAAAGAGGGATTTTCTCAGCATCAGAGTAACTAAGAAATCGTTAAATTCTGTCGAGAACTAAGAAGGCGAAAAGTTTAAAGTATATACTTAAGACACTTTAATATATTTTGTTGTTAGCGTTGTTAGTTTATTGCGAATTTTACTCTTAGCCCCATCTACAGACTTCGTTCACAATTACAGTGTATGCACAGTGCATCTAAAAAGAAATTTATTTTTTATGCACGCGGCTCTTAACGGCATGTATTCCTGTATGACAAAGCGATTTGACCTTCCACCGAGGTCATTAGCTTTTGTTGTTTGCATTTCATGTGTGTGTGTGATTCGCAAACATGCAAACTTCCTATACATCATCCCACCCTCCCATTTAACTCCAAACACGCTATTCAGAGATATGAATCAGTTTCCTCCTCGCAATCTAGGAAGAGGATGGTCTTCTATTGGCATTTATGTGATTATAAAAGGAGCAATTTTAAATCGTATTATTCTTTTTTAAATCAACAATACTGTAGCGCCACCAAGCGAGCTCACATAGAAGTAATAAATAGCTTAACTCTTCTTTTTTTTTACCCCTTTGGAGTACGTTCTCTGGAAAATGGCAAAAAAGTAAAATGAAGCCCAATTACCTCGCCGTAAGATGGACTTCTGGCTGTTTTCTATTTATATTCTCCACGAAGCCTGAAGTACTAACTATGTTCTCTCTCCCGGACAATCCCCTTGCCACCTGTAGCGTGATGGCAGCCCTTGCATTTACAACGGGAAACTATCGGCCTTTTGACGTTGTATCACAGCAGGGAGGGTAAGCAATTCGTGCGTGACCCAGTACGAGGTACTTTCTCCGCTAAGTGGAGACCAATGAATACAAGATTGGCATGTCCAGGACTCAATAATTCAACATCATGTTTTAGCAAAGTGTTCAGATGTTTCGTTGCTAGGCAACCAAGAGTTTTAAATGGGAGAAGTAAACATCTTTCGCAGGTATATGTACGCTCAATGTTTCATCACAGTTTATAATCACTTTGTATTACAGTTACTTCGAGTACGGTTAGAGGGCGCTGCCGACGTCCGTAACCTTTTAGACAGCGTGCAGTATCTATTTCTCGAATGTATTGTGGAAATTTTGCCACATCTGATGAAAAAGGTTTTTTATTCGTTCCCAAACTGCATTTGGGAGTTCGTACAATGGCGATTCAATTTTGGACGTTATTTGTTATGTAAGATGTGATAGACGATGATATTAACCTCATGGCCTTATTTTCCTCGCAGGAAAATCGAAAACAATCAATCAATTCTCCAATAAACAGAATTCGTTATTAATATTATTATTAATTCTGATTACTGGAAAATTAATATTGGTGAGCTGCACCGATGGCTTGAAACCCGGCTGAGAATATTGGATTAAATTCAAACCATATAAATTTGTTATCAGAAGAGAATTTCTTACCATAATAAACTGGAAAGAATAATGATTTCAAAAAAAACAACAACTGGAGACTATGTTGATTGAGAATAGTATTGGCAAAGATAAATAATTGACAACGGATATCATAAATATATGAAATGGGATGATTTGAGAGAAATGTAGAAAGCCATCTCATGTTTTGGTGGAGAGAGCGGATATATTTTTAATGGCAGCACTTTGGCAGGTGTTTAGAAGCAGGGAGTCAATGTTTTCCTCTGAAACTTAGAAAATGACAAACGTCTTGGAGTTATCCGTTTCCAATAAACAACTTATACGACAGATGTCGCCTACAGAAAGCAATCAATGGCCTCTCTTCCACCCCATCTCTTTGCAGCTGGTAGGACCGTTCACAAGCTGTTTTTGGAGCGTCTCTTGTCACGTGTTGCTTATGATGGTCTAAAGTATCGGTCGATATTTCTCTATTTAACTTTACTTCGATTTTAGGAAATAAAATATAAAACAAAAATGGAGGAACGAATGAAAGAAATATAGGATTGGGAAGTCTGTTCTCTCTCTCTCTCTCTCTCTCTCGCTCGCTCTCTAATGATTTGGAATTAGGACAACACCACCAGAGGTCTTCTGATTTTTCATCTATTTATTTTCTTTGCTTCCATCGAAGTACTCTTGGAAATTTCTTCATACTCGACAATTGGTCCATATTCAGAGCGTCATTATTCGACCCCCAAATGCTTTTCTTTAATGTCCCCTTATTCTTATGGTTTCATTTATTACAATAACCCCATAAAAACTATTATTAAAGAAGGATCCTGGGTTGTTCGTTTTGAAAGTTATTGTCCAAACTGTGGCCTATAATTACGAGCTTACTCCATCCAAGGCTGGTTCGATGTCTCGCTCGATACCAATAAAAGTGATTGTGTGGTGGTACCGTTACATTCTGTAAAATTTCTTCCATACGCTACCACCATCGTATTCTTTTATAGATGATTGTCTTTTTATCCACCTCGGAGATTCTTCTCCTACACTCCACAATCATTTAGTAAGCTTTATTGTTTTCCCAGATTCCTAACATGATTATCTTGACGACATAAAGGTTGTTAGCTGAAGAAATTCAATCACTCCACGTGATCCTTCGCAGAGGATTTGGGCAACTTTTCACTGTAAAAGAAAATGGAATTTGAAGGGGGATCTTACAAAGTGAAGGTGTTTTTGGAGTGCGCGAGGTCTTTTAATTTTCACAATTGTTTTCTTTATTTCAGAATGCTGGAAGGAAGGCTATTTTCTGTAAAATAACACCATTAAATGGTTATCAAATAATTAGATTAAAAAAAAAGATTGGTTTTATAATTTACATTGAAAGGTAGTTAACTTTCGATGTATGAAAGTTATTAATCCGTCAGCAATACGTTGAGATTGATATAAAAGGGCTGTTCATAAAGTAGTGGAACAGTATTGTTGTATTAGGGTTTTAGGTGCATCGGTGACTAAGGACATATTGCTTCGCGTATATTGTCTGTAAACTGAGGTCGATTTTTTGATTGCTAGAAGAAAAATCCGAGTTTCCAGGATAGAAAACCATACTACCTTTTCCCGAGACTGACTAACTCATCCACTTTGTTAAAAAGACCCATAAAAATTCCTCACGTCATCGACAAGACTCGAACTCAGGTCTTTTTCACCGAGTGTGGGGAGGACGGCCATTCTACCAACTGTGCCATCCACACGGGCAGTGCCTTATGAGGGGATAGCTTTGTAGATTCCCATTCTTTCTGGATATGTGTGCTGCAGGTGTTCACAACAATACAATCATAAAATAGTTTATATCAAATATTGAATAATTTATTATTTATTTTTTTTTTTTTTTTGTAAAATTCGTGTTTCCACTTTGGTGTCCTCGGGCGCGTATAGTATAAACCTTAATTTAGAAACAGCGTTAAGCGAGATAGCGTTAAACGAATATTACACGTATACTCTTTTTCATTGACCTTAGATATTATTAATTGGTAATATTTTCAATTGTATGATTACTAAATAAGTCATAATTAAATTTATTTCTCTAAATTTTAAATTTCCAGTTTTTTCAAAGCTGTTCAATGGTGGTTGCAATGCTTTTACCAATACACGGATTTCATTCAGTAAAGAAAAACATTTTTAATAGCAAGTACTTTTAATAGTTGATTTTTAAATAGTATACGGTGCCATAAGAAAACGGCCAGTGCAAGGTCAAATGTCATCAAGGGAGAGCCTGAGTTTGGTATCAGATCTACTGCACGTTTCATTAGATGGTGATGACCACTTTGTAGATGACAATGCAACAGCTCATTGTGCCAGAATCATATAAGAATGGTTTGCAGAATATGACACGGATATCCACCATCTTCCCTTGTCCCCACATTCACGTGGTCTCAATCCATCTTATTGAGAATGTTCTGGAGAGAACTATTCCTCAACGAATTCCTATTCCTTCAACGTTGTCGCAACTATGCTTTTGGAAGAATGGTTACAATTACACCAAAAAAGCACTAAAACACCTTATGGAATCCATGAGGTGCAGCACACTTGCTGTTATTCGAAACAAAAGGGCTCTTGTGGGTAGAATCACCATCCTTCCCACACCAAGTGAAAAAGACTTGAGTTCGAGTCCCGTCGATGACGTGAGGAATTTTTATGGGCCTTTTTCACAACGTTGCTCGGTTATTCGGTCTGAAGCATGGTTTTTTCTCCCAGTTCGAATCGATACTGAAGAAAGCTTCTTTTTTTATTTTGGCCACTTGGTGTATTAAATAATACACCAAGTGGCCAAAATAAAATTACGCTTCTAAAAAGGAATGAAAGAAAATTAGGGCGACGTTAATTAACCGAAAAAAACGACGTTATATGAAACTACGTTAAGTGAAAAAACATTCTCATATATGCAATGTTATAAATGGAATTGCGCTCTTAGACCACTGACTGGAATTATTTTAAAAAAATAAACTTCTATGGTTGGAGCAAATCGACCACCTGAAAGTGAAATGTGGGATATCGTGTCGCTGCCTGAACTCCAATAGAGAGGGACAACTCTGTGCACGCACATGAAAGCCTACACAATGTTAGGGATCTTAACCGCCTTGTGGCTTTTACCAAAGATATTCTCACAGGTTATTCTCTCTCTCTCAAATTACAACCTTAGCTGACTCCAAACTATCCTGTTTCCAACACAACTCTATTCTTTTCGAACAAAACTTTTCAAAAAATACACAAAAGAAGTTGCTACTTGACAACTTCTGTACACCCCTTGCTACTGCACACAATACCCACTCCCTCTTCTTGAAAGATGGTGTCATTTGAGCTGCTCACAAAGAAGCAATTTTACGACTCCCTTTTTTCTCTAATCCTTTCGTTCAAAAATATGCGTATGGATATATTTAGTCCCAGTACTACCTTTTGCTTTGAAACTTGATCCATCGACTATCCTTTTAAAATATCACCCCAACCTTAATCCAGATTAAGTCCTTAAATCGATGCATTGAAAAATTACTCAGTTATTTAAGACACTTAACTGTTTTTGAAATTTTCACTATAATTTATTTGTGGTATGGGAAACGGGTTTTTTGATGGTCGGAATTCTGTTTTAGTAAAAGTAAAGTTTTCTTCTGGAGAAACTTTGTTTACAATCGTTCAGTTAGAGTCGCGTTCAACAACAGCTGAACAGGAATTTGATTTAATGTATAAATGGATTTAGAAAATATGAAAATACGTCATGTGCGAATTAATGTGGATTGATCACTGAACTGAGAACCCTCGTGGGTAAAACAATTGGTAGTAACGCCGTCCTCCCCACACAGGGTGGTAAAGAGCTGAGTTGGAGTCCCTTCGATGACGTGAGGAATTTTTGTGGGCTTTTTAAAAACGTGGCCGAGTTATTCGCTCTCAGGAGAGTTAGCATGGCATTTCGGGTTTTTCATCCAATAAGATAGAAAATTGACCTCATAACGTATGCAATTTAAAGGCAATATACACCTTAGTTGCTGATGCTCCTCAAAACCCTACAACAACAACAACAACAACTGAATTGATTGCACACTATTGATCGTTAAATTATGTTGTCGTATTGTGGTTTTTCATTGGAGTGACAAAACCAGTTGAGGAAGTATCGCTCAGTTATGCTATTGTTGCCAAACGGTTGTCAGAGCTCAAATGAGGATGGAAGTCCGTTGAGGACATTTTAACAATCTTACAGGAGCATTTAGGAATATCCAAAGTTTGTGGAAGATGGGTTCTCGCAGTGGAGTCATCAGAAGAAAATTTAAAACTAATCCAGATAGATTTTTATACCATTAGATGGCTATGAACTATGGCCTACGTTTTTGTGGTCCTGAATCCAAATTAGAAAGGGTGCGGTAGAAGCAGAAGGAATCTCCAACCCCCGAAAAATTTCCAACCCAACCATCAGCTGGAAAAGCATTGGCCTCAATTTTCTGAACACAAGAGTACAGTTCAGATGCAGTCCCAAGTGACTATTATTTGTTGAGAAACCTCAAATGTTATTCGTGGTTCTCAGTGGGACCAATGGAAGCCCGGTCCGATGTCCAACCTGATGAATTTTTCTTTGAAAAGTTGAACTCATAGCACTTTAAAAAATGTCTTTAATACTCCAATCTCATGATTTTAACCACCCATTATGGGGGAAGGGGGTGGTTACGAAATGAATTATCAAAAGTAGTTTGCACAGGAAGGATTTCACCCCTCGATATCTCCCGTTAATTGGTGGTCTTCTTTCCTAAAAAAAGCAACCCAAGTGGGTGGTGAATATCGGATATTGTCGACAAACAGCTCGCTATCTGCTTAGCGTTCCGTATCTTCTATCTGCTGCCAGCCAACGCCGACAAACGTAAGTGCACATTAACGTAGCACATTATGAAGCCGTCTGGTTATGTTACCGACAGGAGCGGTCTAACCAACCGTGTAACATGGAAATGCTCGTTGACCAACTCCCTTAATTAATCAAAGCCGACTACTCCAGTTCTGTTGTCTTCTGCAATCATAATGCAACCGTTACGGCCGTCTGTCGAAATGTAATGTGCGCAGTGTTCATATTATATGCAAATACGCGTGAAAATAGCATATTCTCCCCCCCCTCCAAAGAACCACCTACGCTTCCCTAACAACTCACCACTCTACTCCACTCACTGACCGGAAAGGAGAATCCCTCTCCTCCTCTCCCCCCCTTTCTCTTAATTCACTAATCCACCCGCCTTTGGCATATCTTTTGAACTCTTCCCTCCCGCTTTGTCCTCCTCCCCCTCTACAAAATCCCCCCATTTCCCTAACCGTGTGTCAGATCTTCTAGGCGAAGGAGTGACCGCCCTTTGTAACGAGTCATAGCATCCCTCATGGCTCTCCTTTGTCAATTTCTCATTAGCGGTAACCATAGTAACGCCTATAACGTTACCGAAGTCTTTCGGTGGAGTAATCCCAGCCGACATTTCTCCCTCAGCTTTGTACCCCGTAATGTTTCCACTTACATTAGGACCCTATAAAAGTGGCGTTCACTTCATTTTAATTGTGGGCTCCATAAGCTCCCACAGGTTAAATCTAATTGGTGGCGCCAAATCCCTTGAGTTAAATCTTCTACTTGGTTGTCTGCCTCCAGAAAGCTGTCAATAATGAGGGGGGGGAGAAGGGAATGCATCATCTTTTCTTAATCTATTGTCCATCGGTTGCAAATGTGGTACCTATAGGTCCTTAGGGACCTGGATCCGTTACGTTTGCTATCGAAGAAACTTGAGACGATTCTTGCAAGTTGGCTCAGCAGAGGTCGGTTGGACAAAATTGATGTGCCAATCGTTGAATACAAATTGGTAGCAGTCAGCAGTTTGAATTATTTGAAAAAGATCTAAAGGGAAGAGTCAAATCAACGTAAATAAGGCACTATGAATGATCAAACTAAAAGTTCAAAACGGATAATAGATCAAGTCAGTTATATATGACAAGATTAAATTTGTTGAACGATGGTAAATAAATCAAGGAGCTAAGTAAAATACGAGAAAAAAATCAAGTGAAAATCAAAAAACAAATAAAGTGACTATCACAAATCAAAAATAATAATAACATAAATCTAGTGAGCAATGAATAAAATAACATTAAGCAAAAATGAAATGACTAACTATTCTAAATATTAAAATAAATCAAGCGACTACATATGATAGATAACATAATGTGCCAAGATATATAACAACATAAATCAAGTGTACAAATATCACGTATAATAAGACTAATAAATAAAAATCAAATAAATCAAGTGTACAAATATCACGTATAATAAGACTAATAAATAAAAATCAAATAACTATTTTACAGCATAAATATAATAAATCAAGTGACTCTCCACATCAAATAATGTGTCAATTATCACACATCTAATTGACTAATTTCAAATAATAAAAAATCAAGCGGCTTACTACTTAAAACAAAATAAATCAAGTGACTAACTATCCAAAATAATAAAATGCATCAAGCAACTGACTATCAAAAATAATAAAATATATCAAGTGACTGACTATCCAGAATAATAAATTGGGACAGTTAAGTGACTAACTATCTCAAATTTGACTGATTCATTGATTGTAAATAATTAAAAAAATCATTCAAAATAATAAAAAACGTAAAGTAACTAACTGTCCTAAATTGACTATCTATTCTAAATAGTAAAATAAGTAAGATAGATAACACAAAGTGCCCAGATATATAACAACATAAATCAAGTGTAAAAATATCATGTATAATAATGTGAAACAAAAGACTAAGACTAATAAATAAAAATCAAATAACTATTTTATAGCATAAATATAATAAATCAAGTCACTATCCACGTCAAATAATAAAATACAACAAGTGTATTTTATCTGATTAACTAATTTCAAATATTAAAAAATCAAGCGGCTTACTACTTAAAAAAAATAAAATAAATCAAGTGACTAACTATCCAAAATAATAAAATGCATGAAGCAACTGACTAACCAGAATAATAAATTGGG
The DNA here is from genome assembly GCF_048544385.1 of Mastigoproctus giganteus. NCBI lineage: Eukaryota > Metazoa > Arthropoda > Arachnida > Uropygi > Thelyphonidae > Mastigoproctus > Mastigoproctus giganteus. Next base: position 15,035,197 of record NC_143581.1, read on the forward strand.
ACAGTCAAGTGACTAACTATCTCAAATCTGACTGATTACCTGATTCTAAATAATAAAATGAATCATTCAAAATAATAAAATACCTCAAGTGACTAAATGTCCCAAATCTAATTGACTAAGTGATTGTAAATAATTAAAAAATCACTCAAAACAATAAAATATGTAAAGTGAATAACTATCCTAAATATAACTGACTGACTATTATAAATAGTAAAATAAATCAAGCGACTACATATGATAGATAACATAAATAACGTGCCAAAATATATAACAATATAAATCAAGTGAAAAAATTAATATTATAAGTGATTGTAAATAATAAAATAAATCAAGCTAACTATACAAAATAATAAAGTAAATCAAATCGCTCAATCCCAAATAATAAAGTAAATCAAATCAGTCCATCCCAAACAATAAAGTAAATCAAATCAGTCCATCCCAAATAATAAAATACATCAAACTGACTCTCCATTTGAAATAGCAAAATAAATTCAACTCGAATAATAAATTACGTCGATTATAATAAATATCAAAAATTTAATTTCAAATAATAAAATAAATCAAGTGAATATCCATCCCAAATAATAAAATACATGAACTGTCCATCACAAATAATAAAATATATCAAGTGAACAACTATCCCTAATAATAAAATACATCAAGGGACTAATAACCTATGGCAAATACTATAAATCAGGTTTCATCAAGTTAAATCAAATTTTTCAGTAATCTGTCTATCAAGTGGGACTGACTGACTATCACGAATCATAAAAAAATTCAAAGAGCCTAAGTGTAATAAATAACAGAAAATCAATTAAGCATGAAAGATAGAAATAGCGAGTGAATAATTATAATAAAATAAATGTAATAAAACTATAATATATAATAATAAAATAAAATAAATCAAATGATGAAGTAGCTCTAAATAAGGTTAGGGCTCTAAAGAATACGTTAGTGATTATCAGAAAAATAATCACTAAAACAAATGGAACATAAAAACGAATAAATCAAATGATTTGACTACAAAATTAAGCACTATATCAAATATGCTTCAGAAATCTTAATAAATCAGGGACATATATTACATATGTGTTGTATAGTGGATAAATAAATAAGAGAACGCACAAGGAAATTATGCTTATTCAAGTTTTGTTGTACTGGGAGTTAGAGGTATAAATCAAATGATTAAAGTAACTGAAAAGGAATAATATTAACAAGTGCAACTGCTAAGTAATAAAGCAAATAATAAATCGGGATGACGCTGCTAAAGATAGAGAATAAATCAAATAATAGAGCCATTCAGTAGTAGAGTGTACATGAAAAACTGAATGAGTAAATTTGAAGGGAATAAGACAAAGGATGTAGAAATAAAATGAAAAGTAAATAAATAATAAAACAAAGCCATTGACAGAAAGCAATAAGGTCTATTCTGTCAATAATGAACTGAGTATAATACACGAAATAAATCAAGATATTCCTTTAAAACTAGTTTGAAAAATCGTAAATAAATCAAATATGTTAACTACTAGAATGTGTAAACATACATTATCAACAAAGATTTCACTGTTTATACTATACGAAATAAAATCAAATAAATCAAAATACCCATTTAACTTTTGTTTGAAAAAGTCCTGCATAAATCAAATCGCTGAAACTAAATATATTTAAATGCATATATCAGAAATCACTCAACTGTTTCTATAATTTATGAAATAAATCAAATAAATCATGATGTTCTTTTAATATTACCGGTAATTTGAAAACTCTCAAATAAATGAGTTCAATTAGGAATCTTTAAATTAGGTATATTATCAATAGTCAGTTCACATTGTCTATAATCAACGAAATAAATCAAATACATGAAATTTTTCGATTAAAATTAGGTCGAAAAATGAATCAAATGAAATTAAATAACTTTAAATGGTGTGTATTATCAGCAGTCAATTGACTTTGTCTGTAATTTAAAAAATAAATAAGTCAAATTGTTCATTTAGAATTATTTATAAAAGCCGTCAATAAATCAAATAAATTAAATTATAAATGTTTAAATGGAGCATATTGTCAATAGTCAATTGGCAGTGTCTATAATCTATGAATGAAATCGAATAAATCAAGATGGCCCTTAAAATTTGTTGTAATACTCATGAATCAATCAAATAAGTCAAAGTGAAAGGTTTAAACGGGGTATATTATGAATAGTCAATTGACTGTGTCTATAATCTATAAAATAAACAAAATAAATCAAGAGATGTTTAAAATTAGTGTGAAAATTCATCAATAAATCAAAAAAGTTAAAATTAAAGGTTTAAATTGGGTATATTACTTGCATTCAATTGGCTGTATCTATAATCTACAAAATAAATCAAATTATTAAAACGAAATGGGTTTCACTGTTGTGTATTATTATAATGAATCAATTGGTTGTCTTTGATCTACGAAATAAACAAAATAAATCAAGATGTACGTTTAAAATCAGTGTGTGAAAAATCATCAATAAATCAAACAAGCTAAACTGAAAGGTTTAAATGGGGTATATTACCAACATTCAATTGGCTGTGTCTATAATGTACGAAATAAATCAAATAAATGAAGACGTTCGGTTAAAGTTAGTTTGAAAAATCGCGATAAATCAAATTAGAGAAACTAATAGGTTTCAGTGTTGTGTATCATAAGAAATAAATTGATTATCTATAATGTACGAAATAAATCAATATGTTGGTGTGCAAACCGCAGGAAAAATCGTGAATAAATCAATTAAGTTATAATAAAAGTTTTAAACTGGGTATATTATCAATAATCAATTGACAGTGTTTATAGTCTACGAAATAAATCAAGACGTTCGTTTAATTAATTTCGAAAAATTGCGAATAAATCAAATTAGGGAAACTAAATAGGTTACACTATTGTGTATTATTATTATAAGGAATCAATTGATTGTGTCTATAATCTATGAAATAAACAAAATAAACCAAGATCTGTTTAAAATCAGTGTGAAAAGTCATCAATAAATCAAAAAAGCTAAACTAAAAGGTTTAAATGGGGTTTATTACCAACATTCAATTGGCTGTGTCTACGATGTACGAAATAAATCAAATAAATGAAGACGTTCGGTTAAAGTTAGCTTGAAAATTCGCGAATAAATCAAATTAGGGAAACTAATAGGTTTCGGTGTTGTGTATCATAAGGAATCAATTGATTGTGTATAATGTACGAAATAAATCAATATGTTGTGTACAAATAGTAGGAAAAATCGTGAATAAATCAAAACCGTTACACTAAAAGGTTTCAACGGGCTATATTATCAATAATCGATTGACTGTCTATAGTCTAAAATAAATCAAATAAATCAAGGCGTTCGTTTAATTAGGTTTGAAAAATCGCAAATAAATCAAATTAGGGAAACTAAATAGGTTTGGGTGTTGCGTATTATAAGAAATCAATTGACTATGTCTATAATGTACGGAATAAATCAATACGATGGTGTGCAAATAGCTGAAAAATTGCTAATAAATCAAATAAGTTAAAAAGGTTTAGAAATATTAAAGTGGTGTACATTTTGAAGTAAAGCGGCTTTTCGCGGGCATCGAGACAACAGGGCGGCGAATATGAAAGTCCGTTATTTGTTTATAAAAAGTTGTTTGAGCGGGGAGGGCGTAATGGGCCTCCAACTAATTGTGTTTTGCGCAAAAAAGTGCGGCTTTTTATGCCGCACGAAGTTAATTCGGCGGCAATATGGAACTCGTAAAGGGAGCTATCCCGTGATGCACCCGGCGGAGAGAAAAAGAAGAGTAAAGTGTAAGATAATTGAACGAGGGAATAGAAAAAAAGATATTCGTCCAAATTAACCGAAAGATGCGCGCCAAGTTTGCTAATTTGGAAAGGGGCCACGAAGAATTAAGAAGATGAATATATGAGTAACAGGTGGGGTGTTTACTCTCACATGTAATGGCGCGTCGGGGAGATGTCTCGCGCTCACAAGTTTGCGATAAAAATTAATTTTGGCGCGCTTAAGATTGCATTTACGAACATCTTTCATCAGCGAAAATGGTCATTAAGCGAGCCGGAGGAGAGGAAGTGAACTGGGAAAACGTGAATTACGAATGTGTAAGGTTTCCATCCACCTACGACGATTTCAATTATGTCCTTATTTCATTTGCTTCTCTGTGTGTGTGTGTCTCTCTCTCTCTCTCTCCTTTTTCTTTCTCTTTACCTCTTCCATCTGTCAGTACTTCGCACTCTCCCTTATACTTTCCTTGTTCAGTCTTTTCTCTTTCTTTCCTTTCTTCTGTGTTTTACCACTTCCGGCCCCTTCTTTCTATCATCTGTCTTTCTTTATGTGTATTTCTCTCTCTTCCTGTCTCTCATTTCTCTCTACATTTTCTGTTCCACATCTCTCAACTCGTTCTCCCTCTCTTTCGAAAGATTGCGAATTTTTTCTCTTTCTTTTTCCTTCTCTATCACTCGTTCCCTCCTTTCTCTTTGTATCTTTATGTATTCTATCTACTTTCTGTTTCTGGGACCTCGTTTTCTCTCCCAATTCACTCTTTCCTTCTATCAGTCTCTCCTTTTATCTCTCACGCTTTCTCTTCGTTTCTTCTCGTTCCTTTCTGCTATATCTTCTTTCGCTCTATACATGTATTTGTCTTTTTCTCTGTCCCTCATTTTTTTCTCCCTCTCTGTCTGTCTGGCGCTCTACTTCCTCTTTTCTTGCACCTTTCTCTTTGTCTGTATTTCCTTTCTATTATTCTCTCTCTCGCTTTTCTCTCTTCCACTCTTCTTTCTGTCACGTTTTCCCTTTCTCTCATTTTCTTTCTATCACGTTCTCTCTTTCTTTCTCGCTTTCTTTCTATCATGTTCTCTCTCTGCTTGCTGTCTCCATCTTTTTCTCTGCTTTCTTTCTGTTTCCCGGTTCATACTCTCCGTTTTTCTCTCTATCATTGCTTCCCTCATTCTCTCTATTATTGTTTCTCCCTTTCCCTGTCTCTCTTTTTTCTTTCTATGATTATTTCATTTTTATCTTTCTCCCCATCACTGTTTCTCTGTCTCTGTCATTGCTTCTCACTCTCTGTTTCTATCATTGTTTCTCTCTCTCTCTCTCTCTCTCTCTCTCTCTCTCTCTCTCTCTTGCCCTTTCTCTCTATCCGTTTCTATCTCTCACTATTTCTCTGTGTCATTTTGTTTATCTCCCGCTCTTCTTCTTACTCTTTCTCTATATATTCTATCTCGCTTCTTCCTTTCCCTCTCTGTCTTTCTCTCTGTATCATTATTTCTGTCTCTCTCTCTCTCTCTCTCTGTCTTTCTCTATCATTGTTTTTCGGTCTCTCTCTTTCTCTCCTTGTTTCTCTACCTCCTTCTCTCTTTTCACTCTCGTTTTTTTCCTTTTCTTACTGATTCTCTCATTCTTCCCCCTTTCTTTCTCTCTCTATCATTGTTTTCCCTATCGTTCTTTCTTTCTCTCTGTCTTTCTTTTACTCTTTTTCTCTAGCCTGCTCTCCTTATCATTATTTTTTTCTGTCTCTTTCTCTTCCTCTATTATTGTTATTCTCTCTCTCTCTGTCATTGGTTCTCTTTCTCGCTCTTTCTGTCTTGCTCTTACTTTTTCTATCTTTTCTCCTTCTTTCTCTCCCTACTCCGTTCCCCCCTCTCTTTATGTTTCTCTCTCTCTTATTCTGATTCACTGGAAGAGTTGGAACATGCGCAGTTCATCAGAGAGGGGTGGGTTACTTTTGACCGCCAGTGTGGGTGGGCATCGAATTGGTGCGTTTCGAGAACGCCGATTACGAAGTGTTTCCGATATCGACATTCGTCTGATTGAGAAAGGGATGCGTCTGACGTTGTTTCCGTTCACAATTACGGGGCGTCCTATTTCGAGCGGGCGTAATAAATAGCCGGTTGGTGGCGATGGCCTCGCCAGAGAGGACCCCTTACGAACGCAAATGGCGAAGTCACTCCATAATTCGTTCGTTTAATCCGACTTCATTTCTGCGCCGCAAATTTCTTAAACGATTTCGATTTTCGATAAGGCCGTTTCGGAATTCCTTTGTGCCTCCGAGTGGCGGAGGTTGTGCGTGTGATCGGCGAAATTGAATACACAAACGCCCCAATTAAAGCGGGGCAACGGGGGGGGGACAAACAACGGAGAAATGTCTTTGTTCTTCGTTGTCTCATTCGCAAACACGCGCAGCAAACTAATTGAGGTTTTTCCACTTCAACTCCTTCGCGATCTCAAAGTGCAAACAACAACAACAACAACAACAACATCCCCTGGCGAGAACAACCCTCCCTAAAGGGACAAACACACAGATAACCCTTTATTGATGACTCATTGTGGAAGACGCAGCAAAAGACAGACAGAGAGAGAGAGAGAGAGAGAAACATATACAAAGGACCGAGCACAGAAAATGGAGGAAATGGTAAACGAACAACAAGATGGAAAGAAAGAGAGAGAGTGATGCAATACAGAGGAAAGATACACAATGGTTGAAAGAAAGAGAAGAAATAATGAGAGAGAAAGCAGACAGTGCGAAATAAACAAAGCGAGGGGAAGAAGGAAAGAAAGATAAAAAAATAGAAAAATAAAGAAAAAGAGAAAAGAGAGACGGAAAGGAGAGAGAAAAGGGATGAAATCAAAGGGGATGAAGAAAAAAAAGAGGGAATGTGAGAGAGAGAAAAAGATAAGGAAAGAATGGAGCGAGAGATAAAGAAGCGGAGAGAAAGAAAGAAAGAATGAAAGAGATAAAGAAAGAGAGGATAAAGACGAGATAGAAGGAAAGAAAGAAAGACAGGGAAAAGATGAAAGAGCAAGAAAAAAAAGACAGAAGAATACGGAAGGGACGAAGAATCGAGAGAGAGAAGGAAAGACGTATAGGGAGAGAGAGAGAGGAGGGACAGACAGAAGGAAAGATAGGAAGAGAATGAAGAAGCGACATTAAGGAGAGAAAGAAAGATAAGGGAAGAAGGGAGCGAAAGAGGACGAAGGAGAGGGAAAGAAAGAGAATATGAAGGAGATAAAGAAGGAGAGAGTGGATGAAGGAAAGAGAGAAAGAGAGAAAAGAGGGAGGATAAAGACGAAATGGAAGGAAAGAAAGACATGCACACTTTAATAATGGGTGAAAGAGCGAGAGAGAAAGAAAGAAAGAAATATAGGGAAAGGAAGAACGAAGGATCGAGAGAGCAATGAAAGAGACAAAAGGTAGGAAGAGAGAATAAAGGCAAGAAAGAACGGTAGGAAAAGAATAAAGGAGCGACAGGGAACAAGAGAGTGAATAAAAGAGAAAGAAAGAAAGGAGAAAGAAAGAAATAAAGAAAGAGAATAAAGGCGAGATAGAAAGAAATATAGGTAAAGGATAAGGAGAGAGATAAAGAAAGAATGAAAGAGAAGGGAAGGTAGAAGGAAGGAGAGACAAAGAGAAAAAGAGAGAGAGAGAGCAGGAGAAAGAGAGGGGATAAAGAGAAAGAGTAGAATAGGAGAAAATTAAAGGCGGAAAGAGAAATGGAGAGAGTGAGGTAGTAAAGAAAGAAAGAATGAAAGAGAGATAGAAAATAGAAGAAATGGAGGGAGCGAAGAAAGAAAAAGAAAAATATGGAAGATAGCAAAAAGGACTAAGTGCGAATAAGAAAGTAACATAAAAAATAGAAAGTTGGGGAGAGAGAGAGAGAGAGAGAGAGAGAGAGAGAGAGAGAGAGATGGGGCAAATGGAGTGTGGATAAAAGAAAATGAGAGGAAAGAGAGAAAGTGTCGGTGAGAAAAGGGTTATTTATGTGAAGTTAGAGTGATTCGTGCAGTTATGGGGAAAGTATCCAAACTCCATCTCTCTCTCTTTCGCTCTCTCCGTTCTTCGTGGTGTCTGTCTATTCCGGTCCCCGAGGCTTCCTGAGGAGCTCGCGCCTGATGCGAGCAAGAATGCAGTTGCTGCGTCTCCGATATGAAATCACATCAGTTGAGACGCAGTAACCCCTAAGGTCAAAGGATGCATCATACGGTGATAGAATTGGCGAGAAATTCGCTTACACTGCCCCGGGTGGAGGCACGAGGTGTACGGTGAGGGCCGGCAAGAAGCCACCAATCACTTGTGTCTGCAGATGAGATTCGCTTCCATCTTCCAAATGCGTTTCGGGCGGGGTAATGGACAGTGGGGTTAAGTGGCAGTTCGGTATCTGCTTAGCGCCACCGCTCTCCCGAGCGCCGAAATATCGGACGACAGACGACCGTAATCGTATTACGGACGACTTAAAACATTAAAAGAATCGCGATTTTAAATCGGAAAAGCTTTCGCTGAAATACACTTTGGCCAACAGATCGATCGGACGTTTTGATAATCCCACTCTTTGCTCAGGAACCTCGAAAGGGCTAAATTCGATTTATTCTGAACAATAATTCAAATAAATTATTTTCAGAATAAATGAAAAACATATTTCTGATTTATTGTAAGAATCCGTTTGATTTATTCTAAGAATAAATCAAACGAATTCAACGGTTTCTTAAATCAAGTACCCTCTACCCATATTATGCAATTCTATAAATCAAATTCTGAATTTTAAAAATACTAAGAGATGGAGAAGTCACTTGGCAAGGAATTATATATACAATCCTCCAATGAACATTCAAGAATCCAATCTTCACATGATTATGGAACCTGAAAAGGATGAAATTTGATTTATTAAAAAATTATAAAAACACATAAAAAACTATAAAAATTATTTTTTAATAAATAAAAACATCTCTTGGATTTAAGAATTGATTGATCTACTTATAGAATAAATCAATATACATATTATTTGATTTATTCAATGGTTTCTTAAATCAGTTATACATTGTACAGATTATTTTTGTAATTCTAAAAATACTGAGCTGGAAAATGTTAGGGAAGAATTACATACACTAACCTGCCAAAAATGATAAACCGCAGAAAATATCATAATTTCAAATTCCACTCTTCACAGTGTAATCTGGAAAAGGTGAAATTTGATTTATTCTAAATAATAATTCAAATTATTTTCAGAATAGATTAAAATATCTTTATTTTATTGTAAGAATTCGTTTGATTTTTTGTTAGAATTCATTTGAGTTATTCTAAGTACGTTTAAGAATCCAGCCTTTACAGTGGAATCTGAAAAGGATGAAAATTGATTTATTCTAAAAAAATATTTTTTGAATAAATAAAAACATTTTTAATTTGCTCTAATAATTGATTATGATTTATTTTTAGAATAAATTAAATATGCATAATTTGATTTACTCGGTGAGTTCAGAAATCAATTATACAATTGTATAATATAAAAATACTGAGCTGGAAAACGTTACTTAGCAAAGAATCATATATACTAACCTGCCAAAAATGCAGAACCACAAATACTACCATAATTTCAGATTGCACTCTTTACAGTGGAATCTGAAAAGAGTGGAATTTGATTTATTCTATACAATAATTCAAATTATTTTCAGAATAAATAAATACATACCTTTGGTTTTTTGTACGAATTCATTTAATTTATTTTTAGAATAAATCGAAAATACATATTTTTTGATTTATTCAATGGTTTCTTAAATCAAGTATATATCCTCTACGCACATTATACAATTTTTAAGTAATTTTCTGAATTTTAAAAATACTAAGAGATGGAGAAGTTACTTAGCAAGGAATCATATATACAAACCTGTCCAAAAAATGTGCAACTATAGATGGGTGAAATTTGATTTATTCTAAAATATATATATAAAAATTATTTTTTTAAATAAATAAAAAACATATTTGATTTGTTTTAATAATTATTATGATTCATTTTAAGGATAAATCAAAAAATATATTTTTTGATTTACTCAATGGTTTCATAAATCAATTGTACATCCTCAGCACAAATTATACAATTGCATAATTTTTTTGCAATTCTAAAAATAATGAGGTGAAAAAAGTTACTTAGCAAAGAATTATATATACGTATCTGCTAAAAAATGCAGAAGCACAGAAATTTCCATAATTCAGTGCGCATCCTTTCAAAACCCCCACTCTTTACAGGGGATTCTGAAAGTGGTTAATTTGACTTATTCTGAAAATAATTCAAATTATTTTTAGAATAAATAAAAAAGGTATCATCGATTTATTCTGAGAATTAGTTTCAGTTATTTTTAAGATAACTCAAAAAAAATTGTTTGATTTATTCAATCGTTTCTTCAATTAATGTTGACTTCGAACAATTTCTATGAGAGTGGCTCTGAAAATAATTTTTTAAAACTTATTTTATAAAATTAAATTCATAAAATTTTTAAAATATTTAAAAAGTGGTTTAAATGCCATCCGACAAAATTTATTCTGAATCATGCGATTTCCATTTTCATTTCGATCATGGATATTCCAATACCAAAATGTTGTGAATTGACTGCTATACTCAATGGCCAAAAAATTAGAAACCTTCTGTAATTGGCATCAACAGATAAACGTACGGGTTATCTGTTGACGATGTCACCCAAAGAGTTCCACCAATGAGTGGAAGACGAAAGGAGAATGCAACTCTAAAAAGGAAAAACAGTAAATGACTGAAAACTTCAATTCAAGAAAAGAAAAATCCACTTCCCAACCGAACTGTACGGTGGGAGTTGAAGAATCTGGGTTTTAGTAATTGTGTGCCTGTATCAAAGACACTTCTTTCTGTAAAAGATCGAATGAATCGATTGGAGTGGTGCCGTCTTCAGAATGGACTGTGGAATTATGGAAAAGGATCTTGTGTTCTAACGAGTTTAGACATACAATTTTAGCACCAATGGCAGGGTAAGGTATGGTGTGGCATGATCCTCACATGAAGCCATGCATCCAGACTGTCTCGTGTCGAACACTCAAGCGGCTGGAGGTGGTATCAAAGTCTGGGGTATGTTCTCTTGGGTTCGCTCATACTCTTAGAAGACCGTGTTACTTCCAATGAATATGGTGCTATTTTCCATTTTCAACCGGAATTCAATGAATTCTTTCAAGACGACAACACAAAAATTCAAAATGATAAACTGTATTTGATTGATTTCAGGAACATTCCCAAGATTTCCAATATCTGTCCTGGCTGCTTAATTCTTCAGATCTAAATCCAACTGGGGGATGTCTGGATATGTTGGAAAGTCGCAATCCTGTGCCGATGACAATACAGCAGCTGACAAATATCCTGATAGAAAGATGGCCAAATCTTATCCTGATAGACAGACGACCAAACCTTATCCTGATAGAAAGACGGTCAAATTTTATCATCATAGAAAGATGATCAAACCTAATCCTCATAGATGGTCAAATCTTATCGTGATAGAAAGATGATCAAATCCTATTCTGATAGAAAGATGGGCAAATTTTATCTTAATAGAAAGATGGTTAAATCTCATCCTGGTAGAAACACCGTGAAATCTTATCCTGGTAGAAACACCGTGAAATCTTATCCTGGTAGAAAGACGATCGAATCTTATCCTAATAGAAAGATGATCAAATCTTATCTTGATAGAAAGATGGTCAAATCTGGATCTAGACTCACTCAGACACTAATGGAATCCATGCCACAACGTGTACTTGCTGAATGTCGGAAAAAGTGGCCCTACTAAATATTAAACAACAGTTTCTAATTTCTTGGCCAGTGAGAGTATTTCTTAAATATTTCTAAAATGTCTCCAACTGCAAGACGAACTTCATTCAGGGCAATGGGCGATGCTTTTCGTTTTGTTACCCCAATCCATTCACTACTTACCACGCACAGCAACAGTGGATATCTGAGGGCACTCACAATCAGGGTTTTCAACTCCCATTATTACGATTTCACCATTTCCTTTGGCGTATTCAGTGTTTATATAACGATACTTATTTTTAGGATTCAAAGAGGTTTTTTCTTCCCACGAACAAAGTTGGGAGGATAAAGTAACCACTTGGAATTTCGAAAAGGAAAGGAGGTAACGCCTGAATCTGAAAGAAAAAAAAAGAATTAAAAAATTTTGATAACGTGTGCCACGATAATATGCGTATTCATGTTAGTCCACGAAATACTAATGAGTTCTGGCTACAATCTTCTCTGTGCCAGTGTAGCTCAGCCACTCAACAGGCTACGAAAGAAAGATGCTTCCAGTCTGTAGACACGCACGCTGCTCTTAATGCTACCCACTGGAGAAATAGAGGCCTTTAGCGCCTCATTAAGTCTGGCAGCTGATGCACTAGAGAACACTAATGACTGCCAGTTTTCTTAATTGTAAATAATAAGTCTACCTAAGTAGGCGATTTATCGCTTTCTCTTAAGAACTTGGTAAAATCGCGTGTTTTAGCATCCTCAGGCAGGTGGGATTACACAAGAAAAACAGTAAGACTAATGGACTGCTCACTTTAAATTTCCAGATTTATCAGAATTAAATAGAAGACTTAGCGAGATAGGGCGAAATGTCATCTGGAGAAAGCTAAGCTAATTCTTCTTATGACTGTTTTGCTTTGCTTAATTCACTTCGTAGTGTGATGTTCACAAGCTGCATCCATTCACGTGACATGTTAACCCTCCCCAGTTTATCTGAGAATCCATTTTCTTCCTTACACTTCCCATTAGTTTAAATTATAAGAAAGCCAATCTCTAGGGACAATAGTACGTTGTTATAGGAAAATAGTTCCACTTCCCACAGACAGAGGGCGCTCAGAGTCTAAGAGAAACACAGAGACAAATATACAAACGAATTGTATGAATTTATATACATTGTTTACTAATTAAATAATTCCCCTCCAAAAAGAAACATGAGAAGCAGATGGAGCCACTAATATATATATATATATTAGTGGCTCCATCTGCTGGCATAATTAGGAAACCTATTAAAAATGGTTCACGTGACATGTTGCTCCCCCCCAGCTTATCTGAGAATGCATTTTCTTCTTTACACTTCCCATTAGTTTAAATTATAAGAAAGCCAATCTCTAGGGACAATAGTACATTGTTATAGGGAAATAGTCCCACTGCCTACAGACAGAGGGCGCTCAGAGTCTCCAAGAGAAACTAAGAGACAAATATACAAACAAATTGTATGAATTTTTATACATTGTTTACTAATTAAATAATCCCCCTCCAAAAAGAAACATGAGAAGCAGATGGCGCCAGTAATATATATATATATTAGTGGCTCCATCTGCTGGCATAATTAGGACACCTGTTAATGTGACATGTAACCCCCTCTTCAGTTTATCTGAGAATACATTTTCTTTTCCATTAGTTTAAATTATAAGAAATCCAATCTCTAAAGACAATAGTACTTGTCATTAGAGGTAAATAGTTCAGCTACCCATAGACAGAGGGCGCTCAGAATCTCCAAAAGAGACAAATATGCAAACAAGTTGTATTAAGTTACAGACATCGTTTGGCAATATTAAAAATTCCTCTCCACCATTCCCTCCAAAAACACAAAAAGAAATACTTTTTGTTCTATATTTAAATTTATATAGCGTATATGCCACTATATATTAGTGGCTCCATCTGCTGGCATAATTAGGAATATACAGTATATAGGCTACTATATATTAGTGGCTCCATCTGCTGGCATAATTAGGAATATACAGTATATATATATGCTACTATATATTAGTGGCTCCATCTTCTGGAATAATTAGGAATATATATGTTGGTGGCGCCATCTGCTGGCTAAATTAGTAAACCCTATTAACTAATGAAAATTTAAAAAGTACAATTAGGAAATCTTGTTTTTGATTGTAGGTTGGTGCAAATCTGTTAGAGGCGTGCGCAAGAAACAGTCAAATACTGATACCAAAAGCGTTTATTATTATTATTTTTTTATCTGTGAAAATTCACCTTATCTTTTGACTCTCCGCGTAAATCTTATAGAAATAAAAGCTATCTTCGCAGAGGATGATTAAATGAATTTTTAGCCAATCGATATTCAAACACCAGTGTTGTCCACATAGGACTCTTACACGCATACATTAAGGGAGAATCTGTTTGCCGTGGTAACCAAGTCGAACGCTAACTAAATCCTTCCAAGTTTACTGACGTCTGCAAACAGTTGGAGAACTGAGACGCGTTCATCATCAAACCGCTTTCATTGCCAACCCTGACAGTAGCAATTTCAGTAAACAAATAGTCCCTCGTTAAAATCCTGCTCTATTGAAGATAACGGAAAATCTTCATCCAATAATAAAAATCCAATATTTAATTTCCAAACGGTTGGATTAAAGATATTTCCTTCTTACCCAACCAATTCTTGATGAAGGACCTTGAAAGGTGAAACTAGTCTTTAGCGATGTCCTCAAAGTATTTGATGGACATTCAATATTGTTGTTGGCTTCCACGAAATGAAACCAGCATTTCTTTTAATCACCAAGGAGTGTGGACATGAGCGGTTGGTCCTCCCCCCTACATGAACAGTTCCCCGCGCACATCGAAGATTTAATATTCAATCCGGGTGATAGGTCTAATCATAGAAATGCGCAGGAAGTGATGTAGTATGGAATACACAATTAGGGGCGCCATATTTAGATATAATAATGCACGAGTCCCTAAGCAAACATAAAAGGTAGCCGATCTTTTATTCAGTGGCGCGAAGAGATCTTCAGTGGAATGTGTGATCAGTTTTATTTGAGGTCTCATTAGAATCTCTATTACCACGATGAGGTTGACATTTTAGTGTCTCCAAAAATAGCTCCCTCGTGACACCAGTACGTCACATCGAAGCAAAAGATGCCTTTAATGAGGCGAACATTTTTGCGCGCGCTTTAGCAGAGAGAACGCCGGATAAAGTTGTCTGTGCGTCTGTGTGTGTCCCACTTCCCCATTAAGCTTGACCTACAAGTGCGAGTCGATGAAAAATCAAAGAATGCGTCGCCGCCAGATTTTCTACGACGATCTTTTGTTCGACCTACCACTCTTCCATGGACGCATTCATAAATTTGTACACAATGCATGATTTATTCAACCATCCCTTTTGTAGTGCGCTACAGGGAATAGACAATTAACAAACTCGTCTCTAATGGCTTCGTTTCATGGTACGTTGGAATAGATTATGACATTCAATCCAGCATCGGGTTCTCGTTAATCGAAGCACAACATGTTGCATACTAATATATCTCTGCCCCTCCCCCTCCCCGCAACCACTCGACGTCACTAGCATAGCTTCCGCGCCCAGACAGTCCCTACCCCTTTCCCCACTCTACCTGGAGGCCAAACTCGGAAATGCGAGAGAAGGTAAAATTGTGCTATAAATATTTATAAGGGTCTCCACCACCAGTATATGTAGCATCCGCCAAAGATAAGGGTATTTAAGGTTACCTCGCTCAGCGTTCTAAACAAAGCGAGCTGAATACGGATGCAGTCACGGCTGTTGATAAGTTCGCAGACAGTGATTTGTTTAGAGGAGATAGCTTTAATATAGCGACCATCATGGCGTTCTCAGGAAAGAGGTTTGTGCAAAGAGATGATATGGTTTGCGAGAAACTCGAGCTGATTGGAGCTCTCAGTTACCTCGCCAGAAATGTTTACCATCAAGAAATAGAATTGAGTCGCAAAGGTTTTAAGTTGAAATTTACGTTGGAAATATTTCGCTATTTCTCCACGATGTGGCGCACTGGCTGAAAAAAAGCTCCTTAAGAAAAATTAATAAAAGAAGAAATAAAATACAAGATTATCTTTAATCCAAAATAATTATCAAAATAAAGCGCTCACTGTGATGGAAAACTGCATTTTATATACGAAATCTACATTAAAAAACGTGTGATGTAAGAGTGACGTGAAATTGACGTAAGTATGACGTAACAATGACAAAACGTGCAATAATACATTACGAAATCTAACCTAAATCACAACCTGCAGCTCGTGAAATACACACAAAGAAAGAACGTGAGTGCACGTGCAGTGACGTAACAATTAACAATGCACGCTTGAAAAATACAACAATCGAATATTGCGTTTGATCAGATAATAATAATAATAAGCAACGGAAGCGTCTGCAGTGACGTAATAATTAACAATGCACGCTTTAAATATACAACAATCGAATACTGCGGTTGATAAGATAATACAAAACGTAAACATTTTCATTGACGTAATAATTAGCAATGAACGCTTGAAATATGCAACAATGGAATACTGCGTTTGATCAGATAATACACAACGTAAGCGTCTGCAGTGACGTAACAATTAATAATGTACGCTTGAAATATACAACACTGAAATACGCATTTGATCAGATAATAATACACAACGGAAGCATGTGCAGTGGCGTAACAATTGACAATGTACGCTTTAATTATACAACAATTGAATACTGCGTTTGATCAGATAATACACAACTTAAGTGTCTGCAGTGATGTAACAATTAACAATGCACGCTTGAAATAAACAACAATCGAAACTGCGTTTGATACGATAACAATACACAACCTAAGAGTCTGCAGTGACATAACAATTAACAATGCAAGTTTGAATTAAACAACAATGTAATACTGCGTTTGATCAGATAATAATACACAACGTAAGCGTCTGCAGTGACGTAACAATTAACAATGTACGCTTGAAATATACAATGGAATACTGCGTTTCTTCAGATAATAGTACGTAACGTAAGTCTGCAGTGATGTAACAATCAACAATGTACGCTTTAAATATACAACAATGGAATCCTGCGTTTGATCAGATAATAATACACAACGTAAGCGTCTGCAGTGACGTAACAATTAACAATGCGCGCTTGAAATATACAATGGAATACTGCGTTTCATCAGATAATAGTACGTAACGTAAGTGTCTGCAGTGACGTAACAATCAACAATGTACGCTTTAAATATACAACACTGTAACACTGCGTTTCATCAGATAATAGTACGTAACGTAAGAGTCTGCAGTGACGCAACAATTAACAATGCGTGCATTGTTAATTGTTACGTCAATTAAAAATGCACGCTTTAAATATGCAAAAATGGAATTCTGCGTTTGATCAGATAATACACAACTTAAGCACCTGCAGTGACGTAA
Source organism: Mastigoproctus giganteus (assembly GCF_048544385.1). Classification (NCBI taxonomy): domain Eukaryota; kingdom Metazoa; phylum Arthropoda; class Arachnida; order Uropygi; family Thelyphonidae; genus Mastigoproctus; species Mastigoproctus giganteus. The sequence goes on from NC_143581.1 coordinate 15,052,168, forward strand.
CAATTAACAATGCACGCTTGAAATATACAATGGAATACTGCGTTTCTTCAGATAATAGTACGTAACGTAAGAGTCTGCAGTGACGTAACAATTAACAATGCACGCTTAAAATATACAACAATAAAATACTATACTGCGTTTTATCAGATAATAATACAGAACGTATTATCATCTGATAAAACGCAGTATTCAGATAATAATACAGAAGTGTCTGCAGTGACGTAACAATTAACAATGCACGCTTTAAATATGCAACAATGGAATTCTGCGTTTGATCAGATAATAATACGCAACGTAAGCGTCTGCAGTGACGTAACAATTAACAACGTACGCTTGATATATACAACAATCGAATACTGCTTATAATCAAATAATAATACTGAATAAGCGTCTTGAAAGACGTAACAATGAATACGGCACGAAACGCATAATACATCAACAATGTATTTGATCACGTGATGGAATGAAATGTACACAAAGCGCAAATGATCCACGTTTGTAAAAGGATTTTTTCTTTTGGTAAAATGTAGGCCATTAACGAAAATAAAATCCATTTCTCTTCGGTTACGACGCATGCGTAAAATGTTTACGCATACGAGATATTTACGTTTATAGGGTCATTCTGTAGCGGGCCTTTAAGTGTAACAAACATCTTAGTCTCCCGAGCAGTCTTCAGACGACATAAAATTCTCTATCTAACTAGAACTTCCTCAAAAAAAAGTTGCCTCGCTAAAATGTATCTTTGCATAAAGAGATGGGTTCTTATGGAGACGCGCTATGTGGTCCACGTGCAGTTAAACCATAACGACCACGGCTCAGTGTCAGCAGCGTTCTATAGACCACGATTATGACGATGTTCGGATAAAGAGGTAAAAGTTCCTTTTATGGTTATGAGGTTTTCTATTTAATTCTATTGTCTCTATTATCAACTGCCTATTTTTAATGGGCGTTAAAGCAGTATTAAAGTGGGGAACGTGTACCGAATACATAAGGGGTTATCAACGCTAGTAATCAAAGGGAGTTACTAAAATTTGTTGAAGGGGAGGGTAAACTTATGATGGGACGTAATTACCATAACCATCTCTGTGTCTTGAACTTCTCTAATAAATTTAGTTCGCGATGTGGGCCGTTAGAGGGAGCCTCGTTCAGTTGACATTGGTAGAGCCTCTTGCCTTTCCTTACCCTTCGGTTGCTTGTCAGTGCGTTGGTGGGGATTGGCCGGGGGGTGGGGGGTGAAGAAACTTGGGCGACGCTGCGTCTCGGCTAACATGACGTACAGTAGAGAAGTGAATAGGCTGGATGGAAGAGGCAGGCTTGTCAACGTGAACCCACACAAACAGATAGAATGTGTGCGATAGAGTACAGACCACCCTGCTTATCATTCCACCAGAGACAGCTGTTGCATCAAGCATAAATAATGCACGCTGGGACGAGAGTAGTACTGATAAAAATGGTGCCTACAGCGCATCACAATGAGTTGATTTGTCCTGGTTGACTGTCACAAATTGAATCTGAATGACTGAGAAGCAGTCACATTTATGGAGATTGCGACTTATTTGAATAAGAAAAGCGCCAGCGACTTCTTCAGGATCCAGCTAAGTGGCGAGATGAAAGCACTTAGGAGAGGGACGGGGGTAGGGCAAGGAAGGGACGGGGAGGATTGCCAGTTGACATTTCCCCTTCACAGATAAGGCTAATGCTGAAGAATGACTCCCGCGCTGGTTTCAGGGAAAAGTAGGGGACATTTCAGACTGTGCGTGCTGTCCCCTTTCAGCATTCTACAGAGTCACAGTTGCAGGTTTCAATAAGTCTCTTTTTCTAATTTCTGGCTCTTTTATTTCATAGCTATCTTGAGGGCCGGATACTGTTTAATTTTATTCGGTTGCAAAATCTTCCCAACTTTGATTTCTATTTAAACTTTCGCTAGAAGTCTCTTAATGGCTGATATTTGCATAAATTTTCAATGAATATTTCCATTTTCCAGTCCAAAACATTTTCCGGGCCATTTTTATTCAAATACTCATCGCGTATTCTTTGCTAGCTCAAATCACTCCATGGCTCAATTGCTATTTAAATATCTTGTGGGCCTGCATCTTTAAATTTTCATCCAGTGTTCCTTTGCCAATAAAAATCATCTTGAGGGCCGATTTATACTTAAATATTTATCCAAATATCAAGACGGATAGTTCTTTTCGTACATGAATCCAAAGAAAAGAAGTGAACCAGACATGCCCCTTACCTTTGCAACGCCCTTTACCCTTGTAAGATCTTTCTAACCACCAAGAAACATTGATAGACTTTTGTAAATTGTGGTATACTAATCTCGTAGAAGAGTTTATGGGCAAAAACTACAGCAACTAAGAGAAGATAAGGCTCCAGGAGTAGATGGTATACATTCTGTTACCCTCGTGGGTAACAAAGTGGGAAAAATTGCCGCCCTTCCCACACCGGGTGGAAAAGACGCAAGGAATTTTATTGGATCTTTTTCACATGGCTGAGTTAATCAGTCTGGAAGGAGAGTATCATGGCTTTTTCTCTCGGAAACTTGGATTTTTCGGGAGAGGAACACACCCAATTTACAGATATAAGGACTCTTACAGTCCTTTTCCTCATTTATAATTCTTCATGTAACTTATGCATGCAAGTTCCTTTAAGCTGGCTAGGCTGTGCTACAAACTCTGAACCTAGGCTCCTTGGCTGGAAAAATTTTCTCCAACTGCTTTCTTGGACTCAAACAGTCTTTCTTTGCTCCAAAAACTTTCAATTATTTCTACTGTTAACTTTGTAACTCTTTCTGTAACTTATTGCGCATACTGTGGATACTTGGCTAATCATGACGGGGGTCAAGTCCTAAGACTACAAGCGCAGTTTCTTACTGGTATTAATCTTCAGAATTCCATCATGCAATGTTGTCTTCAATGTCCGATCAAAACCAATTGATAGCTTCCCATCCAAAACCTCTTTTACCACTTGTTTCTCTCTCTCCTGCCTTTCCACTCTTGCCTTCACTTCTCTGCCCACTTGTTGGGGGTGGCATAGTTGGTATAATCACCGTCTTCCCCACACCAGGGTGGAAAAGACTTAAGTTCGAATTCCGTTAATGATGCGTTGAATTTTTATGAGTCTTTTCACACTGAGATAGTCTATGGGGAAGTTAGTTGTTTTTTTCTTTGAGGAAAATCTGGTTTTTCATCCAGAAAAGAGCAAATGGACCAGACGCAATTTAATATGGCCTAAGATTTGTTGATGCGCCTAAAACCTCTACAACCCAGATTAAATACCAATAGACGTGCTACGATAAGAACCATTATGTGAATCCAAATCATCTATAATGACAAAAAGACTGGAATCAGTCTATTTAGATACGATTAAGTTACCTGTTACCATCATGGCATGAATCGTTCCATATAAGGTAATGTAAAATTCAATGATATAAGTTTTTGTAAGCAAATGAGCATCGTAGGATTAGGTCCATTAATACGTTAAGTACCTTCATTCAAAAATACTAAGCTATCTGTGGAAACTCAATGCATTTTGTCCACATCATGATTCTCTCAATCACGAAGGATATTGCATCTATGCCATTAGACTCACCACACATCAACGATAAGCTCTGTTGGAAATATTCAAATAATTTTTCCCATTTTCCGAATTGCCTGTTCAAAATCCCTTAAATAAACGTCTGAGAGAAACGCCAACTGTTTCAATGGCGAAGTAGTTAGGTTAGAATATGCAAGAGGAATCGATATGGCAAAGATGAAATTGCGGGAGTGTTCTGTCGCTACACTCATTGCATTGAAATACCTGTTGCCGATCTTATCTTTCTTCGTACTATTAAGCAAACAGAAAAACGGTATGATTGAAAAGCATTGAAATCGGATCCTAAGGCTCTTTGGGAGTTCGCTGGCAAATTGGTGGTCCCATGCCCACAGGTGGTATGTATAAACTTAAAATCAATCCGAAAATAAAATTTGAGCCTAGAAAACAGGTCATGAGGCGTCGGTAGACCTTGTCTGTAAGGTGTGCGTGTATTCAATCCGTTTATTGGAATTTATAAAAAGGGTTATCAAAATCATTTTGATGATTTTTTTTATAAATCCTAAACAGATTACATTGAAATGAAGATTACATTTGGATTCAGATTTAAATCTAGTGTACATCATATTACATTTCGATTTAAACTGGATATAGATTATGTATGGAAAAGATTAGATTTATTTATAGATTTCGATTAGAAAAGATTTTGAAGATTTAGATTATATATGATTTTAAAAATTTCAGTTAAATATGATTTAAATCATTTGATTATAGAAGATCAAAATTTTGATTTTGATTATACAAGATCTAAATTTGGCTTTTGACTATAAAAGATCTAATTTAGATTTAGATTTCCTAAGATTTAGTTAAGATTAGATTTCATTTGGTTAAATTAGATCGGATTACGTTAGATTGGATTTGAATAATTGGATATGATTAGATTGGATTTGAATAATTGGATTTGATTAGATTGGATTTGAATACTTAGATTTGATTGAATTGAATTTGAATAATTAGATTTGCTTAAATTAGATCAGATTAGATTACATTTGATTAGACTGGATTTGAATAATTAGATTTCATTAGATTGGATTTGAATGATTAGATTTTATTAAATTGGATTTGATTAGATTGGATTTGAATAATTAGATTTGATTAAATTGTATCATTTATATTACATCGGATTAGATTTTAGATTGGATTTGAATAATTAGATTTGATTAGATTGGATTTGAATACTTAGATTTGATTGGATTGTATTTGAATAATTAGATTTGATTAGACCGGATCTGAATAATTATATTTGATTAAATTAGATCAGATTAGATTACATTTGATTAGACTGGATTTGAATAATTAGATTTGATTAAATTGGATCATTTATATTACATCGGATTAGATTTTAGATTGGATTTGAATAATTAGATTTCATTAGATTGGATTTGAATAATTAGATTTTATTAAATTGGATTTGAAGAATTTGATTTGATTAGACTGGATTTGAATAATTAGATTTAATTAAATTGGGTCATTTATATTACATCGGATTATATTTTATATTGGATTTGAATAATTAGATTTGATTAGATTGGATTTGTAGAATTAGATTTGATTAGACTGGATTTGAATAATTAGATTTTATTAAATTGGATTTGAAGAATTTGATTTGATTAGATTGGATTTGAATAATTAGATTTAATTAAATTCGATCATTTATATTACATCGGATTATGTTTTATATTGGATTTGAATAATTAGATTTGGTTATATTAGATCATATTATAGTAGATTTCATTAAATTACATAGAATTAGATTAGATTTAATGATATTAGATGTGATTAAATGAAATCAAATGTGATTAAATATGTAATTAATACCTAACCTTAAATCAAATGTAATTTAACGAAATTACACTTGATTTAAGGTTAGATGTAGATTACATTAGATTATATTATACTTGATTTAATCAAATTATATTTTATTTTTCTACATTTGATTTATTTTATTCTTCAAATTCGATTTGATTTCGTTTCAATTTAGATTTAGATTATAAGTTTTAAATTTAGAATTGATTGATTTTAATTGATTAAATATATTTTATTACGTTTGATTTAAAAAATCAAATTCCACTTGATTTGATGAGTAATCAAATCAAATTTGATCTGCTGAAAAAGTATTGGAACAAAAAGAGTCACCTTAGCGTTAGTACAACGTGGCCGAGTTATTCGGTCTCCAAGGTTGGACTGCATGATTTTATCTCCTGGAAATTACTATTTTCTGTCCAGAAAATACATGAGCGAACCGAAGAGTGCACGCAATTACAAACACAATGTACTGACACCGCGTAGCCTTAGTTTCTTTGTCACTCAACATACGCCCATTTCTTTGTACGTGATCCAGTTGAAAGGGAAAGTCGGAAAGATGACTGCCATTATATTTAATACGCGGATAATGAAAGATACAATGTAAAACAAGGCTAAATGACCAGCATTTCTTTCTTGATTACCTCATCTTAGCGCTAATTTCCTTCATTCGCTTTCTCCTATCCCCTCCTGTTTCCGAGAATGCAGCCGACCCTTCCAAAAGGCATTTCTCTCCTTGCCAGGAGAGGTTGGTCACTATAAGTGTTATTAATAATCTCTCTGTGGGCTTAACGCGGGGAAGTTTAAGCAGCAAATGGTCCATGTCTGCATCGGCGAACTGATTCCACCACGCCCTGAAATAATTATCCCAGACCATGAAAGCGATGGTCCCACTGAGCCTTTAAATCCATCAGGCCAGTCTCGCCATACTTTATTTTAGCATCATGCCATGGGGTGTGTAAGGAGGGGACGATAGGGGGTTCTCTTTCATCGTATAAGTCCCTCCAGGGACATCTAGTTCACACTAAAATTTATTTGTGGTTGTTGCCAAAGCCTTGTTGTATAAAGTTCATATGCATGAGGGAATCATAGACCTCGTATTCCCATACTTCGGGTCTGTTTCCTCTGGAAATTATGACCGGAATAAAGAGTCATGTGACTGGAAGCTTATCACAGTTTAAGGAAACGTCTCGTGCAGAAGATGTCCCACGTGCAGGCCGAGTGTTACACACAAGAATTCCTCATCGCGAGTCCCTAATGTACTTCGGTCTATGGAACATCCAACACGTTGTCAACTTATTTTCCCTGCCTACCTTTGCCAGGGGTATTCTCTCTTCTCGTGCATAACCCACATCGATCTTCGCAGGGGAGAAGCTTTTAGTTAGTGGGTACATGAATTTCCACTTCAGTCGCTCTGTTTTTACCAGCTGCACATTCGTATAAAATTTACTGCCAACGCAGGTCTACTAAAACATTCGGTTGAAAAATATTCCGACTGTTTATATCAGGTTTTCCCCCCTTTTTTGCCCTGTTTTTTTGTCCCTCGTACGTAATGCATTCTATGGCCCTTACATGGACTTTGGTAGGCAATAAATTTAGAAGAATCATTGAAAAAAATATCACTAGAAAGGTTGGAGTAATCTTTACCTACATGTTTACAAAACGGGAGAATTTCTGAGCAGGATAACTGATTTTTTTGAGAGTTGTGTAGAAGATGGATTCACCTGTGATTATTATTGATGGATTCGGGACACAGAGGAAGAGATTTTCTCACTTACTGTCCACAATAACTCTATTTGACGATTTTCAAACGGCAACGCGCATGTTATGTAATGTTTGTTTTTAATCAGAGGTATCGCCCGATTTTCAATTCCACAACTGGTCATAGGGCCCTCTTGGAGATGACTTCTGTTTGAGTCTTGTTGATGAAGGGAGGAATATTTATAGGCCTTTTACACAACGTGGCCTAGTTAGTCGGTCTCAGCAAAGGTAGCAAGATTCCCTTCCAGAAATTTGGGTTTTTGATCTAACGAACAGAAAATCGACCTCAGAACAAGCAACTTACAGAAAATATATCCACAACAAGATGGCCTTAGTCGCTGTTCCTCCTGAAACCCAACAACAACTGGTGATAGAATTGGTTAAAGAATTCTCCAAATTTCAGAATCTTTGGATAAGTAGTGTTCCACTTAATAGAGAAACATTAGCTCCCTCTAACGGCGCAGCTTGCTGTGGCTGAAGTTTATTGATTTAAAAGTAATTTTGGTGTGTGCTGAGGCCACATTGGATATAAAAAGAAGCTGCCACTTTGTACTGAAAATAGCGGAACGATTCTTAATGAAATGACTTAGAGCTCTATTAAGATTTCTTTCTCCGAGATGCTACAACAATAATTTAATTACCACACCTCACTGAAATGACTGTAAATCCGGCAACACCATCATCTTATTGAAAATATTAACGCAAATGTTTTTAAAAATTCTCTTCTTCCATTAACGCTTCATTCTCTCCAATAGTTTTGTTAATGCTAAGTATGCTGAAGATTTCTAAGCTGTTTACTGGAACCTAGCAACAGATATCATTATCCTAACACAGAAAACATCTCTTTGTTAGCTTCTCTCTCCAACGTAGCTCATTCCACCTAAAGTACAAAAGAATATACGTAATTACTTCACTCTTTGCCTTAATCTGGGGTTGTTTAATTTACCTCCAAGATGCTCCATCCTTTCTATACCGGCGAGGTTTTTTTCTTTTTCCACTACAAATGGAAATACATTCCCATGAGTAATACAGTTTGAAAGCAAACTTGCCTGGAAGAAGAAACAAAAGAAAATGCTTTACTTAAAGCTGTGAGTCGGTCACATTATCCAGGTAAGCAACGGCAAGCAACGCATGACCTCAAAATGTTTTTCTGTGGCGTCACGAAATGGGAAGCTAAGGTCATTAATATCAGTGCTCTCTGGCGTAAAAAGACCTGACATCTCGCCGTTTAACTATAACCTACCACAACAATCAATCATAGCAGTTCGCCCTGTGAGCGAGGATATTGTAGGAAGCTAGATGGCAACCCTGGAACATAATACAAATTGTCATATTCACGTGGCATTGTAGTATACTTTTCTTTCGTTTACCGGCAATTTGGTGGTTTGAAATTAAAACAGGACAAAAGATTAATTTGAAAATGTAGAAGAAATGTGTAAAATCCACCTATTTTTAACTATTAAAATGAAAAAGGAGGAATTTTTCAGATATAAACCTGAATAAATCAAATTATTTGATTTATTCATCGGATAAATCAATAAGGTGAACATGTAAAATCATAATAAATATTATTAATAAATCAGAGAATTAAAGCGAACAGTGTAATAAATCAAGAAGGTAAATAAATATTAATGGTATCAGATAAATAAATCGATTTTTTTGATTTATTCATTAAAATAAACTTGACTATTTTTATATGCAGATAGATTCGGATCTAACCGCATATTTCGTTCATATCTGAAAATAAATGTATGAAAATAAATTCTAATAAAAATAAAAAATAAATCAAATAACCTATCTTTATTGATCAAAGTTATTCTGGTTTATTAAAAAACATAGCTCTGTTAATAAATTCTCAGTTTTTTGACAAAATAAATCAAATAACCCATCTTTATCGATCAAAGGGATTCTGGTTTAAAAACAAAAAACATCTGGTTAAACTGCTCTTATCAAAATATCCTATCTTCTCTTCAATTACTTATTGATAATAAATCAAGAAGTTAAATAAAGATTAATAAACCATCAAATATAAATAAATAAATAAATTAATTAATAAATAAATAAATCTATTTGTTTCATTTATTCATCAAAATAAATTTCACTACTTTTATAAATGCAAATAGACTCATTTAGTTTGATTCATATCTGAAAATAAATTTATCAAAGTAAATTCTCAGTGTTTTCATAAAATAAATCAAATAATCTATCTTTATCGATAAAAATGATTCCGTTTTTTTTTTAATATTGCTGTTAATTCATTCTTATCAAAATATCTTCTCCCTTCTTATCTTCTTGATAATAAATCAAGACTATAAATAGAGATCAATAAACTATCAGATAAATAAATCCATTTGTTTGATTTATTCACCAATATTCTCAGTGTTTTGCCAAAATAAATCATATAATTTATCTTTATTGATCAAAATGATTCTGTTTTATATTTAATCTGGTTCTATTAATATGTTCTTATCAAAATATTTTCTATTTTCTTCTTTTATCTTCTTGATGATAAATCAAGAAGAATAAGACAAGAGATTTATTGATCGAAATATCCTGGTTTTTAAAAAAACTAGCTGTTAATCTGTTCTCGATAAATCTTATCTTCTCTTCGCTTGTCTTTTTCATATCAAATCAAGAAGATAAATAAATCTATTTGTTTGATTTATTCATCAAAATAAATTTGACTAGTTTTATACACGCAAATCGATTCGTTTAGTTTTATTCATATCTAAAAATAAATTTATGAAAAGTAAATTCTGTGTTTTGAGAAAAAAAAATCAAGTAATCTATCTTTATTGATCAAAATGATTTGATTCTTTCTTCTTTTTTTTTAATCTAGCTGTTAATCTGTTCTTATCAAAATATCTTATCTTATATTCTTGGTAATAAATCAAGAAGATAAATGAAGATTAATAAACCATCAGAAAATAAATCTATTTGTTTCATTTATTCATAAAAATAAATTTGACTATTTTTATAAATGCAAATAGATTCGCTTATTTTTTTTTTTTTTTTTTGACATATCGGAAAATAAATTTATCAAAATAAATTTTCAGAGTTTTGATAAAAATAAATCAAATCATGTTTTTTATTGATTACAATGATTTTGGATATTTAAAAAAATCTAACTCTCTTAACCTGCTCTTATTAAAATTTATTAATATTAAATGTCATTGTTGTGTTGAAATAAATCAACGTCATCTGTTTATATTTATTTATTACAATACATTTTATTATTATTTTTAAAAAACTAAACAAATAAAATAATTTCAATTAATAATCTCTCTGTGGGCTTAACGCAGGGAAGTTTAAGCAGCAAATGGTTTTATTTATTTCAATAAAACAATTGAAATAAATCAATTAATTTTTTTTATTTTCAAATTACAATCACAAAAAACACCAATGAACGCAAATATCGTGTAAAGTAGTATACTCACTGGCCAAAATATTAGAAACCTTTATTTGATATATAGTAGGCCACGTTTTACCGAATTATAGCCAGTATTCATCTTGACAATGATTCCATTGGATGTCTGAGAGAGTCTAGCAGGTTTGACCATTCTTCCATCATCATATTTCTCAGTTGCTGTACTATAATCAGAAGAAATCTGCAAAGCCATACTGCCATCTCTAACACAGACATTCTCAATTAGAGTCGGGTCTTGAGAATTTGGTGGCCAGGGTAGATATTGGTTTTCCTCGAACCATTCAGATGCAACTTTTGCACGGTGGATAGTTGAGTTGTCGTCTTAAAGAATCCATCGTGATGTTGGTAAAAACGAAGAACTGGGTGAAGCTGGTCCCATACGACAGAAAGACATTCATTGGAGTTAGCATGACCTTCTATCCGTATGGGTTGACTCAATCCGTACGAGTAGAACATATACCCCATACTAGGATATCACCTCCACCCACTTGAATGATGAACACGAGCTAGTCCAAGGGTTTTTAACCATTTTTCTGAGAGCAGACCCCTTCTGAAAATCCAAATATTCCACGCAACCTAAATATATTTAAAAATCATAATAATTAATTACAAATTAAATTTTAAAAATTGATGGAAAAAATTAATAATTGAATTCTAAACATTGTCAGAACCTTTGGGTTAGTAGGTCTCAGGAAAGGATTGAATTATTCAATTGGAATTGTCTTAAGTACCAAGGCTACTAAGTCTATGAGGTTTCAATATATTGCGTATGTGTGTGTGTGTGTGTGTGTGTGTGTGTGTGTGTGTGTGTGTGTGTATTCTTCAGTCTCTCTGCTGTTTTGCTAGAAGGAAAATCCGATGCAAATTTCTCATGAGACTGACTAACTCGGCCACAGTGTGAAAAAAGCTCATTACAATTCCTCGCGTGATTCGAACTCAGATCTTTTCCACCCAGTGTGGGAGGATATCGGTTAAAACCACCGCGCTATCACGAGGGTGTTGTATTTTTTGAAACTACTGAAAATATTTGCACTAATACCAGTTTTCCAATTAAAGGAGTCTTGGATCATGGGAGCAATGAATTTAGTAAGAAAGATACAGGAGATCTTAATTAACAAAGAAGAAGACGTGTCCAGAGATTGAGGATGGGTGTTTGAAAAAGTTATAAGTTTACACGATCAGTTCATTTGACTCTTTTAGAAGAAACAGAATGAAGACACTTTGAATTCAGCGAAAATTAATTGTCAACGACTTTTCTGGCCTCTATTATGTTTGATGAAGTCTTTAAAAAGTTACAAAAGACGCACTTAGGGACTTGTCCTGGGACAAATCTTGAGAGTCATCATCGATAAAACGTTCAGTTATCTTGACCATACCAAGTATTTAAAAGACTAAGTAAAAAGGCGAGCTTCCAAAGCCAATTTGCAACTACCAGACAATTTGTCAGAACTTGAAACTGTCCATTGTATTCTTGGATGCAAACTGTTCTGCCCTCTACCAGCAGTTCGCCAAAACATGATTGGTGGTGGCGCCACTCCGCGAAGTAAATGATCAGCCTGTGTATATACATTAAAACCTATTGTAGATTCACCACATATATAAATATGAGGATACATATCCACAAGAACAACGTGAACACCAAATATTTGTAAAATAAAACATGGGAAATCTGCACCAAGATCCATTGTACTCAGTGGCATAAAAGGGCGGAAAATGGAACACAGAGCATCACTCTATCCCAGGACCTCCGTCAACATCAACAACATCTGCTAGCATCCTTCAAGACAAAAGAATTGCAGTCCGAAAACCCACAGAAGCCTTAAATATTAATTATTGGAGCGTACAAAGAATCTTCAAAGAGCATTAAAAATGTCACGTATTTGCTCTCATTGGACCTCTGAATAAGAAATGTTCAGCGAGCATCTCTGGTCACCTCTAAAACAGCTACCAAACTTAGAAAAATATATTTTTTAAAATTACAGGTCCTGAGGATATGGTTAAAACATTTGGGGATGATTCCACTTCTTATTTCATGGTTAAGAAGGAGGCAGCAAAATTAAAACCAGGGAAGGAGAGACTGGAAGATGACGCACGCTGTGGAAGGTCTGCAACGTCCCATCACTCCAGAAGTTGTTGAGAGCATGCGTGATCTGTGATAAGTGGCAGTTCCGTGCATTGTCAGTTTGGCATATCATCTGAACGCGTGTACCACATAATAATAGAGGTTTTCGTTATGAAAAAGGTGTCAGTACAATGGTTCTCACAGCAGATATAAAACGCACATGAGTTGTCATGTCAGGTGAATATTTGCATTGATTTCACTGTGCATCCCATGAGAGCATGATCCCTGTCCATGCTCTCATGGGAGGCATAGTTGGTAGAATCGCAGCCCTCCCCAAACTGGGTGAAAAAAGACCTGAGTTCAAGTCCCATCGATGACGGGAGGACTTTTTATGAGTCTTTTTCAAAACATGGCCGAGTTAATCGGTCTAAGGCAAGGAAGCATGATTTCTTCTCTGAGAAAGTTTGGTTTTTCGTCCAGCAAACAGAAAATCTACCACAGAACACACTCCTTTGTATACACAGAGAAAAATGGCTTTAGTCGATAATGCTCCTAAAACCCAACGACAACAACTGGTGCTCTTGAATTTATATCCATGATCCCTGTCCATGCCCTCGTGGGAAGCACAGTTGGTAGAATTGCTGCCCACCCCAAACTGGGTGAAAAAAGACCTGAGTTCAAGTCCCATCGATGACGGGAGGACTCTTTATGGGTCTTTTTCCGAATATGGCCGAGTTAATCGGTCTAGGCAAGGGACATGACTTTTTTTTTTCCCAGAATGTTGGGTTTTTCGTCCAGCAAACAGAAAACTGACCACGGAACATACGCCATTTACAGACAATATATAAGGAGTAGTATGGTCTTAGTTACTGATGCTCCTAAAATCCTAAAACAACACCAATCCTGGTCCATCGATCGATTTCGACAATTTGCATTAATCATTTTGCAAACTCTTTAAAACGTATCCCTTAATTTTTGGGCTATCAGTGTTTTCTAAGTGAACCGAACATTAATTTATCAGTCTCTCTCGATAAACCAAGGTTCTATTATAATGAGAAAATCACCTTTTTTTGTAAATTTAAAATTAATTGGTTCTAAAAATACTTTTCATTAACTTTAGATAGAGAGAGAGAGAAAAAAAAAGAGAGTTTTTCATCCATTTCAAATTTCCAACTATGAATCGAAAAGATCATACAAAAGTAGAAAGTCGATATGTTTTAGGTTAAAAATATTAAACGCGTGTCGGAATTGTACCATTTTAAAATGGGCAAAAATTAATTTCACTTTCTGTCTAATGTTCGTTCGTTTTATTCTTGAATTAATGGAACACGTACGAGTTGCATAATTAGCATTAAAAGTTAAAGAAATGGGTCCTGATGGGGCGCCTAACCCTTAGATATGACATCGGAAAGTACATCAAAAGCGATACCTTCAAAGAAAGAATTAATAGCTGTGAGTGTACAGTACTTGCAGGGCTTCTAGCCATGCACATTAACCGCTTCATTTATTTTGCTAATAGAAAGTTTGCGCAGAAATTAAAACAGGCAAAGCTGAACTAATTGTGCTTTTAAGGAATTTTTACTCACAAATCGGAAGAAAAGTCGATTAAGTAATTTTATTATTAGTACGAGTTAATCTTAGAAATTTTTAAGTGAATCCAAGAGAAGAATGCAAGACGCCAATATGGAGTAAAATACTTTAATCAAAGATTAGAAAACTCCACCTTTATTGTTGTGGCTAAAACTAAAATTACATTTTTATTTTCTGATTACATTTACGCTTTTCAAACAACCGATACTCTTTAAATGGGTCTTCTTCCTCTTTTGGGGTTTTTTTTCTTCCCCCTCGAAAACTGCAGTTGAATTCTTCGATTAATACACGAAAAAGCTAAAGGATTCAAACTTCATTATCCGCGCATCTACTAATTACAATCCATCGGGAGATTTTCCACCGTACATGTCACGTGGGCGCTGAAGAGAGTCTCTATGAAATTACAAATTCTCGATGTTAATAAATTAGATACCTCATCTGTTTTTTCCCCCCCTCTAGGTCTTCTGGGAACAAAAAGCTCCAATCAATAGTTAGTTGGAAGACACTAGACCTCATTTCTCCAACGCAGCCCAATTTGGAGGAAAAGAAACATCCCCACAAATGTAATTAAAAAGGCGACGCTCGCTAGATTAACTAATGGACGTGTGTGTGTGTGTGTGTGGCCAGAAGCTGTTCGTACCGAATATAGAAATTAACAGGCCGTACACAAGACTCAAAAGATGGAAGAGATAGGGCCGGCACAAAGACAGATCGTGACACAATAGGAGAGCTGGTGTGGGTACCGAAAACCAACAAAAAATTTGGAAAGAAGAAGAAAAAAAGATATTAAACGATCGAAAAAGAGGAAAGTGGTGAAGACATAGCCATGAAATAATTACGATAATGAGTGTAACTGGTTGGTGCATGAAAAGAAACATCAGAAGGATTTTTGTTTAAATATTATCCCAATTAATAGAAAGGACCTGGGATGAAAATTCTGATAAAACTGCCCTTTTGGGTGGCACAGTTGGTAGAATTGCCGTCCTCTGCACACCGAGTTGAAATAACCTCAGTTCGACTCCTGGAGGAATTTTTATGGGACTTTTTCACAACGTGGCCCAGTTAGTCGGCTCGGGTTTTTCGTCCAGAAAACAGAAAATCGACCTTAGAACACACGCATATAGGCAATATACACAGAGCAATATGGCCTTGGTCCTGATGCTCCTTAAAACTCTATTTCAACAACTCTAGATGCAGACCAAGAAAATCCCAGTGGAGAACCACTGACTGTCTAACCCAAGGTTTGACATGATTTTTCAGCATAAATCTTCTGCCTTCCAAATCAAAGCTTCTGCTCCAACTCAACAGAGAAACCGCCAGTGCTGTTAATAGTTCCCTTTACCATTGTTCTGTAGATAGTTCCTCAAAGATGAAACACAGATGGGATTTCAGTTTGAAATTATTGTATACGTGTTTAAGGTAGTTGGAGAGTAGGTTGGATATAATTGAAATAAATATCCAGGAAACTCAGAATGCAGCTTTCATCAACAATGCAATATAATGATAGGTAATACAAAGTCTGTGATTGGTTTTCTTGGGGCATACAAGGAGATGAATACAAGCGAACAGAGACAAAACTTGTTTAACCCAAATACATGAGGTGGTACAAAAAAGATTCATATTCACCCAGAGGTAGTTGTGATAGATGGTTGAAACAAACAAACAACATAGCCACCAGACAAAATGGCCAACTTTTTCCACATCTATCTACTCTTCCGTAGCCCAATTTTGTAGGTCTTCAAACTGCTCAAGACTTCAAACCACGATTCGGCAACAGAAATCACCTCATCATCAGCAACAACGCATTTTCCACAATGAAAGGACTTCAGGGTCGGACAGAGCAAGAAATCCAAACATATAAGGTAAGGGAACAAGTAGAATGCGGTAACGCGTCAGAAGTCTCTGAAGCCATCTAGCAGACATCTTACTCAAATGTATCCATTGATGGATGATGTTCTCTACAGACCCTACAGTGATTTAGAACTCTGCACCGAGTTCTTTAAAGCTAATACGGCGATCTACCAGGATTAACACCTCAGTTTTTGCAACGCTCTCTTCCGTTACAGCAATTGCTGTGAGTCCTGAGATTTCTGAGCTTCTTCCACATTTCAATTGTTTATCCAAAGTGTGCAACGACACCTAGTCAGTCTTCCTAAAACATCTTATAGAAGTTGAAAGATTCGATGGTGTCAGAATACTTTTGGAAATATAACGCACATTCATAACAGCTATGAACTCTAAACATACCAAGCATAGACGTTGTGAACGTATACTACATTACCAAAAATATTCGGACACTTCAACTAGAAGAAACGGCTGTTGGAGATTAAAATCTTCGCATTAGAAATACTTCATGGCTACGTCTTGAGTCAGAATAAAGTTTATGGGTGTGAGAGTAGCCACAAGAGTGAGCTAAGTTGGAACCGAAGCCAGAATTCATCATGGCGGATAGCGATAACAGTCACTGTGGTAGAAAGAGCGGTGAGCAGTCTCTTCGTTCCACTTGGCCAAAGCCCATTCTCATGAGATTCTAGACAAATATGAAAGATCACCTCTCAGGCAGGCACTTCCTTCGTGCGAAACGATAGAATGTTGGGGGACACTGGGAACCACCTTGACTCCCTAAATCTGTCAGTCGGAAATTAAAAGCCTCTAAAGCTCCGATTTGAAAGTTAATTTAAGAGCTCGCGAGGACAGTAAACGTGTCTCTTCGGATTCATTCTTTCACCAGATTATTTTATTTCATTCGCTATCGACACCGGTAGAGATGCAAGCGGCGAGGCACAAGTCGCCTCGCATTGTATGGACGATAATTAGTGTCTGGAGAGAGATCATTCAGCAAGGCGACTATCGGATGTCATTTGCATGCCGGGAAGGTCCCAATCATTGTAATACATTCTCGTGGCGCGATTAAAGACGATCAGCGCTCTGTGCTTTATGGTCTCTGACGATAGCAGCTTTTGTCATAATTCACATCTAAACAACGCTCCCTTCTTCCTCCGAGGGCTTTTTCTTGGCTCGTGCGAAGGGACAGATAACTTGCAGATCGAGCAGTTATGGGACTGCTTTTTTTCTGTCCGTAGTAGGTGGCGCTCTTGGTCTTTTCTTCTTTCGGTTGGAATTTTTAAAAATATGCCTCATCTATTTCCTATTGGAATGCACTTTGGAGGATCGCACTTGGGACAGTGCACTAATTATGCGGGGAAGAGGATGGAAGATCGTTAATGGCTGTGCCTAATTAGCACTTTTGTTCATATTTACACTACCCTAACGAAAGTATGAGAACAGTCGCATTTATTTCTGTACAATGAAAGATAAAGATATTGGTGAAAATGGTTACAATCCACACTTCCGGTTGGAATTCGAAGTGTATAAGGACTCCTCAGGTTTGAACTTGCAACCATGGTTTCCACCAAGAATAAAGGCATTTTGAACCTTACTAATACATAAATTTTATCACAACAAACTGGATTTTTCATCCAGCAAAAACACCATATAATTCACCCAGTTTATAAAAACGATATGCAATAACTTACCAAAAGGCAGACATTCCTTTGATTGCACGGAATATCACCTTAATAGACCAACGACACTATCGGCGTTGGTCTATTAAGGTGATAAAGGTCAGCGACCATTCATTTTGGATTGCTTTGGGTGTTGATGTTGTGTGGTAATGTCTTTACGTGCTATTGCCCAGGAATTCTCAAGATAAACTTAGTCCTAAAACCCATTCTTTTCTTATTTCTTACAAAAATATTCTTCTGCTCCTGACTCCTTTGGATGACACTCATTTCTAGACAAGATCACCCTTCTTCATTGGAGATTACCCTGACTTCTAATCTCTCTTGGCATAAGGACATCACCAATATTGCTTCCTTTCCATCTAAAAAACTGTGTTCTCTCTTTCGCTATTGATCTGTACAAATCGCAAATCCACCTCACAACGGAATATTGTTCCCACATTGGGGTGTCGCCCCCAAAAGCACTCTCAGGCTTCTGGACTCCGTTCAAAAGACAGAAGTCAGATTAATCAATATAGATACTTCCATGGGCACCATTCTGCATTAGCATCTGTAATTCCATCATTCCTTTCAAGTCCCAAAACGTGCTGCACCCATCCAGCATCCCACTGCCCAATTCCAAAATCACAAAACCAACTATTCCCTTTCTCATTTATCCCTTCTGTTCTCAGGAAACTCAGCTACTTCTCACTTTTCGCCCTGTTCCACAAAATTATCGATTCTTTGAGTTACAAAAGTCTCCAGTTAGAAGAACCTCCAGCCTATATTTAATACCAAATAATACAATTTTAATCTTCATAAAATAAATTTTCTTCTTTTCCTCAAATCATAGAAGTCAATAAAGAAAAAAATCTACCTGCACATCTCCTCTCGTTCGTGGTAAATGGGTTTCCTATATAAGAACTGGAGCTCAATGTGTGTGTGTGCGCGCGTGTGTCCTCATTCCTCCAAGGCACTGCAGTGGGGTCCTGCTAAGCATCTCGCTGATTCATATCGTAGCCTAAAGAGGAAATTAATTCCAAGGCTTCGCAGTAAAAGACGACACTATCGGCGTTAGAATCTTGAGCAAGCGATGACGGTCGTCGCCTTAATAACCCGCCAATGGGTCGTAGACTGACCTTCGGGCCGGATTATATCTCGGAGCTCGCCAAGGTATCGTCACAGATCGCCGTAAATTCTCAGCGGCGCTGCTAAAATCGGCTCGTGTTCACCGCTGGAGGCATTCTCGGATGATGCGGAGGGATAAAGGATGGATGACACTCTCACCTGGCATTCGTCACCACCTAAACACTTTTATGGGGATGGGCCCCCTCCCCCCAACTCGAACTAGTATGCGAAGCTTAGGGTAATGAGAAGAGAAGGCGATAACATATTAAAAACAAATCACCGGCATCCTTATCAGAGTCACGGCTATCCGGCTACGAAGATGCCATTTGGGGTTATGGTGAGGGCCCCCCTTAACTGTCTGCTTCGGGTCCCTTAACTGGTCATTAGATATTATGAAACATCATAATTATCACTGCGAGGCTTAGCTAAGCCTCGTGCTCCTGTCGGTCATTTTAGCTCGTTAATTATATCCAACGCCTCCTAGCGATGAGCCGATAAATTTCGCGCCAGTAATGTCTTCTGTCCATTTTGCTTCATCGTTCTATCATTTACTATCTCTCTCTCTCTTGGCGTATTCCTCATTATGCCGAACATCAAACTGATTTTTAAGTCTGCTCATCAGTTTTATTAGTTCCATCTCTTCTCCTTTTGCCATAATCGAATGAAATAATCGAAATAATCATTCGAATGATTTTTTCATAATCTAATGAATCATTCGAATGATTTTCCCCCATAATCTAACGAATCATTCTAATGGTTTTTCATAATCTTACGAATCATTCGCATGATTTTTCATAATATAATGAATCATTCGCATGATTTTCCATAATCGAATGAATCATTCGAAATGATTTTTTTCATAATCAAATGAACCATTCGAATGATTTTTTCATTACTAATGAATCATTCTAATGATTTTTTTTTCATAATCTTACGAATCATTCGAATGAATTTTCATAATCGATTGAATCATTCTGATAATATAATTCAAATAATCAAAAAAATTGTTCGTAATTAAAATCATTCCATTAATATTGAATGATTCTAATTGAATATTTAATTATAATTCGATTAATAGTATAATCGATTACAGCATTCCAATGGTGTAATCTATTATATAATCGAATGATTTGTCATAATCAAAAGAATCATTCGAATAATATCAGTTTAATCGAAATCAAACAATTTGCTATAACTAATTAAAATTATATTATAACTAATAAAATGCTAAATATGTAACTCAATATTCATTCAGTATTGAATTATATTGATTGAATAATTCAATATTCATTGAATCATTCGAATGATATGACTTTAATCGAAATAAGCAAACAATTCACTATAATTGAAATAATCGAATGATTTTCTGTAATCGGAATAATTAATTATTTCCTCTGATTCACCACCTTGATTCAACATGATTCATCACAAGTAGTTATGAAATATTAATCGCTACATTACGAACATCATTCGAAATATAATTCGATTACGTTATTGATATAATTCGATTAATGGCATAATCGATTATACCACTCGAATGATATAATCGGATGATTTGTCATAATGGAATGATTGATTTTCCATAATCAAATGAATCGTTCTATTGATTATATACTCTTGATTATGCCATCATTAGTAGTTAAGAAAATTAATCGCTTGATAGAACATCATTCGACATATAATTCGATCATATTCCATTAATGGTATAAAATCGATTATACACCATTAGAATGATATAATCGGATGATTTGTTATAATAGAATGAGTTTCCATAATCGAATGAATCATTTGAATGATATGGGTATAATCGAAATTAGCAAAAAAATTACTATAAGGGAATGATTTGCTATAATTGGAATAATTGATTATGTTCTCTTCATTATTCCATTATTAATAGTTAAGAAATATTGATTATTCGATTGTGGAACATCATTCGAAAGAAAATTCGATTATATTATTCGAATGACAGAATGGCATGATTTGTCATAACAGAATGATTTTCCATAATCGAATGATATGAGTGAAATCGATTGAATCATTGGAATGATATCAGTATAATCGAAATGGTGGAATGATCATTAGAATGATATGAGTATAATCGAATGAATCATTAGAATGGTATGAATATAATCGAAATGGTGGAATGATTATTAGAATGATATGATCGAAATGGTGGAATGATTATTAGTATGATATGAATATAATCGAAATGGTGGAATCAATCATTGGAATAATATGAGTACATTAGAATATGAGTATAATCGAAATGGTTGAACGATCATTAGAATATGAGTGTAATTGAAGTGTTGGAATGATCATTAGAATGATATGAGTATAGTTGAATGAATCATTCGAATGATATGAATATAATCGAAATGGTGGAATGATCATTAGAATGATATGAGTATGGTTGAATGAATCATTCGAATGATATGAATATAATCGAAATGGTGGAATGATCATTAGAATGATATGAGTATGGTTGAATGAATCATTCGAATGATATGAGTATAATCGAAATGGTGGAATGATCATTAGAATGATATGAGTATGGTTGAATGAATCATTCGAATGATATGAGTATAATCGAAATGGTGGAATGGTCATTAGAATGGTATGAGTATAATCGAAATATTTGAACGATCACTAGAATGATATGAGTATAATTGAATGAATCATTCGAATGATATGAGTATAATCGAAATGGTGGAATGATCGTGATTATTAGAATGATCGTGATTATTAGAATGATTAGTGATTATTACAATGATCGAATGATGATTATTAGAATGAGTAAAATCGAAATGGTGGAATGAATCATTCGAATGATATGAGTATAATCGAAATGGTGGAATGATCGTTAGAATGGTATGAGTATAATCGAAATGGTGGAATGATCGTGATTATTAGAATGATCGTGATTATTAGAATGATTAGTGATTATTACAATGATCGAATGATGATTATTAGAATGAGTAAAATCGAAATGGTGGAATGAATCATTCGAATGATATGAGTATAATCGAAATGGTGGAATGATCGTTAGAATGGTATGAGTATAATCGAAATGGCTGAACGATCACTAGAATGATATGAGTATAATTGAATGAATCATTCGAATGATATGAGTATTATCGAAATGGTGGAATAATCGTGATTATTAGAATGATCGTGATTATTAGAATGATTAGTGATTATTACAATGATCGAATGATGAATATTAGAATCAGTATAATCGAAATGGTGGAATGATCATTAGAATGGTATGAGTATAACCGAAATGGTTGAACGATCATTAGAATGATATAAATATAATTGAATGAATCATTCGAATGATATGAGTATAATCGAAATGGTGGAATGATCATTAGAATGATATGAGTATGATCGAAATGGTGGAATGATCGTGATTATTAGAATGATCGTGATTATTAGAATGATTAGTGATTATTACAATGATCGAATGATGATTATTAGAATGAGTAAAATCGAAATGGTGGAATGAATCATTCGAATGATATGAGTATAATCGAAATGGTGGAATGATCGTTAGAATGGTATGAGTATAATCGAAATGGTGGAATGATCGTGATTATTAGAATGATCGTGATTATTAGAATGATTAGTGATTATTACAATGATCGAATGATGATTATTAGAATGAGTAAAATCGAAATGGTGGAATGAATCATTCGAATGATATGAGTATAATCGAAATGGTGGAATGATCGTTAGAATGGTATGAGTATAATCGAAATGGCTGAACGATCACTAGAATGATATGAGTATAATTGAATGAATCATTCGAATGATATGAGTATTATCGAAATGGTGGAATAATCGTGATTATTAGAATGATCGTGATTATTAGAATGATTAGTGATTATTACAATGATCGAATGATGAATATTAGAATCAGTATAATCGAAATGGTGGAATGATCATTAGAATGGTATGAGTATAACCGAAATGGTTGAACGATCATTAGAATGATATAAATATAATTGAATGAATCATTCGAATGATATGAGTATAATCGAAATGGTGGAATGATCATTAGAATGATATGAGTATGATCGAAATGGTGGAATGATCGTGATTATTAGAATGATTAGTGATTATTACAATGATCGAATGATGATTATTGGAATGAGTAAAATCGAAATTGTGGAATGATTATTAGAATGGTATGAGTATAATCTCAATAACCGAAAAACTGAATGAGATTGCTATAATCGAAATAATGATTATGACCTTTGGATTATGGGGATTCCTCTTAGGAAGTATGTATTGAAGCGTTTCTCAGTAAAATCCCTAATCTATTTTGGTATGGTATGAGTGTTTATTCAAGATTGTAAACCACACAATGCACTTGTTCAAACTTATTAGGAGTCAACACTTATCTGCAAGATTCTAAATTTGAATTTGAATTTCAACACCCAACGAAAAGCTCTCAATGGTCGCGAGGAACCATTGAGATCTTTCTCTGCTTTTTAGCAAAAGAGAAAACGTCCTCATTTTGTAAATACCACGAACATAATATGTCCCAGTCCACCGGAGTAAAATCTAAGTGACTTCTTCAGGTATTTACAGCTTCTTGTACCAAAACTCGCATACTTTTCAGTATTCCACGAATTACTGAAAAATATTTCTTAAAAATCTTATTCAATCAAGTTGGTTAATCAATGGATGAATCCTCCCCTGTGTTAACTCAAACATGTCCCAAAATACAAAAAAAAACCGTATCATCCAAGAAAAAAAATCATCAAATTTTTTTGTTCGATATTTCCCGCGCATCAACGTACGAAAATACGAACGGGGTCACGTTTTCCGTCACGAAATTAGCGGCGACACGTTTCCACCGCCGAAACAGGTAAACAGGGATGCCGCTCTATGACTCCCCGAAGGTCACAAAATATATTTAATCGTAACGAAGTTCAAGCTAGCGAACAGGTTACGCACGCGGCATTACAACCGCCCATTTATCTCTCTGTTCGCCTGTTGCCGACAGACCCCGTCACTGCCAGCCGCACCCTATTACCTTCAGGAAATTAGCAGGGCCCCGCACCGGCTAATTGCCAGCGTTATCGGAAGCCCCGCAAAATGTCCAGGTTTTTGGACGTTCGCGCTCTACGCGAACATCCCCCCCCCAACCCGCCCCACCAGCTTCTGTTGTTGTAGCAGCTTTAATAACGGACGCTTCCGTCTCGACTTTCGCTATCTGTAAATTACGACGAAGAGGTCAAAGGGCGAAATGTCACTGCTACTGTATTGTGCAATGACGGCCTAATGGAGTTATTTGTGGAACTCCTCCCCCCCCTTCGTCCCCTCGTGTGTGTGTGTGTGTGTGTGTGTGTGTGTGTGTGTGTGTGTGTGTGTGTGTGTGTGTGTGTGCGTGCGTGCGTGTCTGGGGGAAAGGAGGGGAGGGGGAGGCCAACTTTTTATGTTTAGGAAATGGTTCTGGTGGAGTGTACAATGGATGATCGGGTGGTCTGGCTTCTAATCAAAATGAAACAAAAAGTAAAAAAAAAAAGTCATCGCCGATAATTTCAGTTTATTTGTTGGAGTCACAGGCGAGACAACCCAGGCGCAACCCTTCAACGCCCTACTCCTGCTGACAATAACCAGTAATTATTCCTGGGCGGGCTCTGTTGTGAGTAATTAATAATGTTTCGAAATAAAGATTTTTTTATTTATTTTTTATTATTATTTTTTTTTTTGGAGCATTAAGAACGCTGATATTAAACAGTGCGAGTGTCGCTGATAAAATTTCTACACTTTCACTCATTCTCAGCTCTTTTTTGACTGCGAATACACTGCCTTGCCAAAATATTGGATGCACACCCAGTTGGAAATTGGCACTGTACAAAGGAAATGCGAAGGCTTAACTCTGTCAAAATACAGACCACGATGGAGTGCGCCATAACAGCTTACTCACGTGACCACTTGTCTCCTTTGCGTCTGCGTATTGGTTTTTTAGGTTTCAGGTCTTAAAATGCACTGAATCCCAAAAGGAAAGAAATGATCAAAAAAAAATCAAGATCTAATAAAGATGAAAAGAAGATCAAAATATGAGTGGGTCTATGCATGGTTACTGCACAAACATCATTTCTACCACCCAGGCAGTAGAAATGCATTGTTTAATTATATCTCATATTGTGAATACCTTCACAACGAGTGGCCGAGGTATTGCACTGGTTTGAATAAGTAATGCTTCACCAGTGCAAAGCCAAGAAATTACCTTGGCTAAAATCACAAAGTTTAAACCACGCACACCATCAAACATCTCTCATTTGTTGAGTTATACTTCGTAACTGAGTTGTCGCTATTGCAACAACAGGGTACCTGCCTTTCCACCGATGAGAAGCCAATAAGCTTCGAAACGGTGGCTTCTGGATGGTGGTATCCGTCGAGAAAAAGTTACATTAGTCTTCTGCATTGGTGAAGCGTTACTTATTCAAAACAGTGCAATACCTCAGCTACTCGTTGTGAAGGTATCCACAATATGAGATATAATCAAACTATGCTTTCATACTATCTTTGTAGTAGAAATGACGTTTGCGCTGCATAAACCAACTCCTTCATACTCTTAGAAATTTAGCCAAGAAATATTTTTAAGGTCAAAATAAATCAAGATCCAATAAAGATGAAAAGAAGATCAAAATAGACCAAGATCTAACAAAGATCAAAAGAAATCAAGACCATGATTAATCATGATTAAAGATCAAAAGAATATAAAAAAAAAAAAAACAAGATCTAATAAATATGAAAAGAAGAACAAAATAAATCAAGATCTAATAAGGATGAAAAGAAGATCAATATAAATCAATATCTAATAAAGATGAAAATAAGATCAAAATAGATCAACATCTAATGAAGATGAAAAGAAGATAAAAATAAATCAAAATCAAAAGAAGATGAAGATTTAATAAAGATCTTTATTAAATGCGGAAGACCAGCATACATCAGCACGAAGTTAGACCCCCTTCTGGCAGCGATCCAATTGGCATTAATTCAAAATGGCGACTGATATCCCCTATGTGGCCTTCCATTATGCCCCACAGATGTTCAATAGGAGAAAAACCAGGGGACCTAGCAGGCTAAGAAAACAGCAGACATTGTAAACAAACTGACAACAGATTTGTCTTTAATAGCAACAGGTTGACAACATTTGTTGTCAATCTATTGTTATTAGGAACAATCCGTTGAGTCCTCCAATTTTTTAGACGTCTTCTCAAATACGTAACGCAACTGCTATCCGTCCGTCCGTCAGTTGGTCCGCATACAACAACTCGACTGAAAGCAGACGATTTTCAGGAAATTTAAAAATTTTTGTCTTTTGGAAAGATTTATAGAGCTGTTTCAGATGCCTTAAAATCCAACCAATAGCAATTCGGAATTTTTTGCTTATTATTTTTTTCCCCCTCAAAATTTGTCTTATATCTTATAAGGTTAATTATCGTATGATTAACCAGGAAGCTTTTAAAACAAATTACGATTCTATAGGCCACCCCCTACACCTCTCCCTCATCTAGAAATCAATGAGGTACACTACCCCGAAAATTTTCGAAAATTTTTTAAACAATTACTGATTTTTTGAACGCGATTTTTTGTACATCCCTCGACAACTCTTAACTCAGCAAACAAAATCCCTTCGGGTCCACACAGATGGCTTTTAACATAAATGGTATCATTCTGTAGCGACCTCCACACTTTAGGGGTAGACTAAGTCCCCACCTCCCCCATCAACGAATGCATTTATAGTAATGGAAAGAAAGAAGAAGAAAAAAAAAAAAAATCATCCCAGAAGACGTTGCGATCGAGCAAGCTCGGTTCTTTTAATCCCATTAAAAGATGTGTGACGGCACACCAGCTATAATTAGCATCGCAATTTCCGTTAATTGTACTTCCGTTTAATCCCCCCCCCAGTCGTCTGTCGCCCGGGTAATTATCGCGAACGTGACATTAAAGGCGTTCATTAAGGAAAACTTCCTGCTGAGGGTGTGTGTGATCGGAAATATACTTCGTGTTGGTTACCCCTCGGTGTGTGTGTGTGTGTGTCTGTGTGTGTGTGTGTGTGTGCTGTCTGTTTGAGCATCTTCCCATCTCTAGTGAGGAACACCCACTTTGAAACGCAAGCGTTCATTAACCGAAAGCGGAAGTAAGAAACAACCCCATCAAATAATCCAAATGGGTGGATCAACAACTTCCATAGTCCAATTTGGTCATCTCTGCATTCAGTGGATTTGTTTTTTTTTTTTTTTTTTTTTTTATCGTTTGATTAGCTTACCCACCAGAGAAATTAAACTGAACGGTCTATAGTTACTCATTTCATTCATTTTGTTTAAAAAAAAAAAAAAAAAATCTCATCTAAAGTACTGACTAAACTAGTCTTGCCGTGCCTACTATGGCCTTTCAAGTCTTCTCACACATCTGCACGTGCTAATGACAAAAAAAGCATATTTTATTTTTTTTTTCAGATTTAATCACCATGAGGGTGTCTCAGAGAAATGGGCGTGGTCAGCTCAGAAGTCACGCGATGAGTACAAAGGGGATGTCAGAGCCGATCCTTAACAAGGTGAGAGCGTGCCTTTAGAAATATCTTTGGGCGGGTGAAGTGGTGTCTGGTTGTGTGGGAAAAGGTTCATAATTATAGGGTAACATAGGATCGATAACTAGAATTTTAATAAATATTAATTGGGAAAGGTTTACGAATACCTTTGATTAGATAGTGTAGTTGTGTGATACGCGACATCAACGAGCAGACGAAGTGAAACAATCCTAGCAAACAGTCGTCTGTTCTGTACTAAAGTGCTGTGGGATG
Organism: Mastigoproctus giganteus; assembly: GCF_048544385.1. Classification (NCBI taxonomy): domain Eukaryota; kingdom Metazoa; phylum Arthropoda; class Arachnida; order Uropygi; family Thelyphonidae; genus Mastigoproctus; species Mastigoproctus giganteus. The sequence continues at coordinate 15,079,860 of NC_143581.1, forward strand.
GCCTGAACCCGTTATTCAATGCGTGGGTATGTGTACAGCTATCACGTATTGTTATACGTAAGCATCATGAGAAGAGGCTTCACTTTAAACGAGGTATCATTGTTGGTGTTAAATGGGGACGTGCACGAATCTACCTCTGACACAATGCGTCTAGTGAATTGTTCCTCATCTACCGTCGTGTGAGTTACTGGGAGTGCAAGACAAAGGACAAAAGAACCAGCACAAAACCTGTGGTATGAAACCAATAGTGGTTGAACAGGATCAGATACAACCAACTGATCGCAGGATACAATCTGGGACAGTCATCCACCTGTTGACTGCAGGACACAGACATCTACATCTCACAACTACCATAAATACCGCGATTTTCATACTTGTAGATTGGCAAGCACCAAAGTAACTATGACCGTGAGGCTTCAGTATATTGTGACTTGGGACTGACTAACTCAGCCACGTTGTAAAAAATGACACGCTGCCCATATCCAACTATACAAATGGGGAATTATCTTTCTATTAAGATAGGAGTAAATGCCAATATTACGATATCCCTAAGAGAGACAATACGTTAATTACACCAACGTTTCGAAGATAATTATACAACATCTTCATCAGAGTATTTATTAGCTATTCAGAGGCATAAATGAAAGAAATAGTATTTTGGACTGTGGTTGATTACTCGGAACCACCTTTCCTTCATCATCTAGATTCGTATGACTTTCTGATAAAGGTAAGATTCTTTCTTTCTATCTTCACGAAAGAAAAATTTATTTAAAGAACAAACACGTGCCACCTAATCTCTCCCCCTCCCCCCTTACATGCTTCCATTTCAAACCAACCCCATATCACTGCTCAGTCGTTGTTTAAACAAGTTTTTTTTTTTTTTTTACCCCTACACGGGTCTCTATTCATGGTTTTACAAACCACTTTAAACTCTATCGGTGTTTCCGGCCCTGAGTTTGCCTATTATTAAATCTCGGGGTTTTGCGGTACGAACTTTTCTTTATCTCCCCCAAGCTTATGATAGCGAGTTGCCTGCCAGTAATCAATTCATTACCCTAGCCTGCAGCATGAGCCAGTATAGAAAGGAGAAGGAGAGCAGGAGGAGGGAGGAAGGGAGGGAGGGCTTGGCCATTTCAACCACAGCCAAAGCCGTCTCACAAGCGCAACCATGCACGTCCTATTGAATTCAGAACAGCTAAAAGGGAAGCGACCAACCCGGAATTGGATTTCTCCTTTTTTTTTTTTTTTTTTGCCACAGAGAATATGCCGAGTTATGAAAAAAGCTAATGCATTTTTGGCAGAGAAGTATTGGGTGTATCGCGCGGATGACCTTACTCAAAAAAAAAAAAAAAAAAAAAGGTCAAAAAAAGTTAAAAAGAAAAAAGCCGGCCCTTACGTAGGTATTTCATCAGTATTCGTTAAATTAGCAAACGAAAAAATCGATAGCCTATGTACATTTCACGCAAAGCGCGCGCGCGTGTGTATTTCACTCTTATCTGTTGTAGCGTTTCTTACGCAAGCGCACGTAAGCAATAAATAAATTCTAATTCGTCGCCGTGCACATTTCTGCACGTGGTTGCCATAGCAACCATGCTGATATGTGAACAAACTTCGCGAGTCTTTGTTTACTTACTTACTGTGACGTGCTAAAGCGCGCGCGAATTTCCACCAGACGAGTTTTAATTCGTCGTGCGTTCGACGATAACCAATCGCGAAGCTTCCAAACGAAGAAATTAACATTTTTGTTGTTTTTCTCGTAGAAAATCCGCTAGAGGGTGTTACTAGAACGATTTAAAAAAAAAAACAAAAAAAAACATAAATAAATGAAAGAGATAATAATATTAAAATAATTATTGGAAATGAAGAAAGGCTAAAATTTATAATTAAGATAATTAATTGGATTAATTAATAAAAATTGAGATAAAAGTAGCTAGATATGCAGTTTTAAATTGAATCAGAAGGATTCAGCGCCGTCTAGTGGAGAAGTAAGTAAACATTTTAGTTGGTTTTTTTTCGTATTATATCCAATAGATGGTGGATAAAATGCACTAAAGCAATTTAAAAATATATATAAATAAATGAAAGAGATAATATTAAAAAAAATAAAAGCCTTGAAAATAATTATCATAAATCAAGAAAAAAAATTTATAATTTTATTAATTAATTTCATTAATTAGTTTTTAAAAATATTCAGAGAAACTTCTTAAAATGTTAAATAACTGCAGATCAAATGCAACAGAGGGATTCTGCGCCACCTAGTGGAGAAATAAGTAAGCATTTTAGTTTGTTTTTTTTTCGTATAAAATCCAATAGGAAGTGGATAAAATCACTAAAGCGATTTAAAAAATATATAAATAAATCAAAGAGATAATATTAAAAATAATGTCTTGAAAATAATTATCATAAATCAAGAAACAAATTTATAACTAAGATAATTAATTTCATTAATTATTTTTAAAAAATATTGAGATAATATCTTCTTAAAATGTTAAATAACTAGAGATAGAATACAACAGAGGGATTCTGCGCCACCTAGTGGAGAATTAAGTAAGCATTTTAGTTGTTTTTTTCGTATAAAATCCAATAGATGGTGCATAAAATCCACTAAAGCGATTTAAAAAAATATATAAATAAATCAAAGAGATAATATTAAAAATAATAAAAGCCTTAAAAATAATTATCATAAATCAAGAAACAAAATTTATAACTAAGATAATTAATTTCATTAATTAAAATTAAAAAATAATTAATAACTGGAGATAAAATGCAACAGAGGGATTCTGCGCCATCTAGTGGAGACTGCTGTTTATTAATCGGTTTTTCATATAAAATCCAATTGAGAGCGAATAAAATGCACTAAAGCGATTTTAAAAATATAAATAAATCAAAGAGATAATAAAAGTTAATAATAGATAATATAGATAATAAATAATAAAAGTAATAAATAGATAATAAATAATAAAAGTAATAAATAGATAATAAATAATTAAAGTAATATAAAATAATAAATAGATAATAACAGTTAATAAGAGATAATAATAAAAATTAAAAATAATAAAAGGCTTGAAAATAATTACCCTAAATCAAGAAACAAAATTTATAACTAATAATTTCACTAATTATTTTAAAAAATATTGAGATAAACTTCTTTAAAAGTTAAAATAACTACAAATACTGTAATGTTTTGGAATACAACAGAGGGATTGTGCGCCATCTAGTGGAGAAGGAAGTAAATGTATTATCATTAGTTCATTTTTCTTAAAAATCCGCTAGGTATTGTTTAGTGCAGTGCAGTGATTAAAAAAATTATAAAATAAACGAAAATAAAAATAATTTAAAATTAAAATTTAAAGCTTTAAAATAATTATCAGAGATGATTAACACAAAATATATGCCTTGGTAATTAATTGGATTAATTAATATTGAGACAAAAAAATTTTAAAATGTTAAAATAAATAGGAAATGCACCATCTAGTGGAGAAGGGAGTAAACTTTTTTTTGTGGTGTTCTTTCCTTTTCTGATTGCTTATCTAAAAAAAACATAATATTATTTAATTTTCTAGGAATGTTTATATCTATGATAAGAAGGGTGAGGACACAGAATTTTGAGAAGACACGAGCGCCATCTGTCTGAATCATGTTTAATATAAAAAAGCCGATAATTCCTGGTATATATACAACACATTTGCTGGTGACACCCGCCATCGGCATGTTGCTTAGTAACAGTCCCTCTCTTTCTCTCTCTCTCTCTTGGTGATAAACACGATGCAAGAAGACACGTGCGAAAAACGCCACCTGGCGCATGTTAAATCACTTCACGGAGTTGGAGTGAATTTCAAATGTCCACAAGCTTGCAGTGATTACTCGGTTTTGTACGAAATCAGTAGATATATTTTGTAGTGGGGGGAACCTGGGGGAAGTCTCTCCCCTTCATCTGGTCATTGTCTCCTCTCCCTCAATCTATCCTTTATGATTATTCCTCACATTAATATTGATTTTTCATTAACTGCATACAAGACTTAGCATGTGCTTTTTTTTGTATTTTTTTTTTATCCAGGCGTATCCCCCCCGCCCCCCTTTTGTTTAAGGGATCTCGGCCTCTTCGGCAAACGCTGCTTTTAAATGATCAGAAGAGGATGATGATGGGGATTCTAAGAGGATGGAAAATATGGAGAAGTGAGAAAAAAAAATAATCCTAGCTCTAATATTGTGGAGACAAAATATGTTAAATTATGCTAAAGACAGAAGAGATTAGAATAGTAAGAAAAAAATGAAAAATTCTGGTTTTTTGGGGGGGAAGGGGGGGAGATCCCCTGACAAAAGGAGTAAAACATCTTTGTTTACGCGTATAATGTTCAGGAATATGAAAATAAACAAACACGACTGAATAAAAAGTGTTAAAGTTTGGTTCTCGCGTATTCTCGTTGCTGACGTGGTTCCGCGAGATGTTTATTATTTCGTTGCGTGTAGGTCGGCAATCAGTTTATACGATAGGGACGCTGCGTTTACATTATGTACGAGTCGTATTACGTTGTGGCCAGTGCCGTTTCGGGGGCCCTTTAGTAGATTCGTTTCGGCTGCCCGCAAGGGCCATCTGTTGAGTCGCATTCCTGCGATGTGCATGTTTCATTTATGCGTTTTACCGCGGCAGACGCCATAACGCGGATGATGTTTGCATGAGGAAGAACAATCGTAAGTGTTATTGTTGGCCAAATGACGGGACTATGCTTACGGCGCCGACGTATTTTGGCCGGCTAAGCACCCCATGTGGTAAAACGCATTATGTTCGATGCCGGTCTCGAGAGTAAATGGATTTTTTGGCTATTTGCCCGTCGAAATTTGCACCCCCCTCTTTGGGGAAAGAACAAACGAATAAACGTTTAGATACACACACGAGGGGGTCGTTAAGATAATCAAAATCATATTTGCATTACCCTTTCCGCATCGATTGGGCTTCGGCTTTGCTTTATGGGAGAGAGAGAGGATGGTAGGTGGCGCTGGTGGTGCTGTATGACCTTTAGAAATTTATGATGTTTAATACTTCTGCTGGAATAACAAGTAATGAAAATCTCTCTTTCTCTTCCAAATGGTTTCTCCTGATGGATTTGGTAAAAATCAAGAGTTCTCTCTTTCATTGAGTTCATTGATCGCGGTGTGGCAGGATAGAATCAATATCTTCTTTTGGAAATATACGATCGTTTGGTTCTCTTGAAAGATCAATGCCACCAACAGAGGTCATTGAGATTTGAACTTGCTAAGAACGTGGTATTTCGTCACTCTATCGATGGTTTTTGGTTCCTGGTCCACGTTTCAATATTGTCATTTTTTTTAAGAAACTCTTCTCCTTGGTCTTCAGAGATTACCAACATAACGATATATACATCTCCACCTTCTTCGACTTCTTTAAAGTGAAGGAGTTCCACAGGCTGGTCAAGGTCATTGGGAATGGATATTGGCTGGTTCATCCACCTATTTGGACTGGGTGGGATGAAAGATGTTGAATTGATGATGCTAGTTGTGATAATTGACCGTGGAAATGTGTGTAGGAGAGGGAGGTAGAAGAAGCTAGATGTCAGTGTGAGGGGGAGTGGAGTGAGTTAGTGAAAGGTGGGCCGATGATTAAGAAAAACATAATTCGAAGGGGGCAAAAGAAGCCTTGTTTTTTTTTTTTTTTTAATGTGGAAGAAACGATGTTGTCTTCTACGTGCGGAAAAGACCTCGGTTCCAATTCCGACTCAATGCAAAGGACTTTTATTGGCTTTTTGAAGACTGCAGTAAATTCGATCTTTTCTGTGGAGATTTTTTGTTGCTCAAACTCGGCTTGGCGTTTATTCTGGAAATTGACAAAACACGATGTAGTGACACCTCATAGGCTTAGTTACCTTGGCCCTTTTTCAAACAGTCTAAATTAGCGCTTCTTCACTTGAATTTTCCTCAGCTGTTTCTGGAAAGTTGCCCTTCTGAAATGCCATTTAAAGTTCTTCCATTAAAAAAAAAAAGTAAATATTCCATAAATATGGACCTTCTGAATTCTCATGTAGCGTTGATAGACTGGTTCTCAAACTTCTCAACCCTCTACCCATCTGTCTTACTTAGAGAACTAATACTTCTACCGTAACCTTTCTCATGGGCATGATATTTTTTGATTGCGAACTTTGTGGCTAAGATAGAAAGATAAAGAGAAAGAGAATGAAAGCAATAAAGAGAGAGAGAGAGAGAGAGAGAGAAGGAATATATAAAGAGCAATAAAGAAAGAAAGAAAATAGAAAGAGCGAGAGAGAAAGTAAAAGGAAAACATAAGAAAGAAATAAAAAGGAAAACATAAGAAAGAAAGAAAGAAAATAGAAGGAGCGAAAGAATAAAAAAATAAAGAATCAGAAAGAAAGAAAGAAAATAAAAAGAGCAAGAGAAAAAGAAAGAATAAAATAAAAAGAATAAGACAGAAACAAAATATAAAGAGAGGGAGAAAGAAAGAATAAAGAAAATAGAAAGAGTAAGAAAGAAAAAATAGATAGAGCGAGAGAGAGAGGGAAAAGAAAGAAACAATACATAGAGCCAGAAACAAAGAAAAATAGAAAGAGCAAGAGAAAGAAAGAAAGAAAATATAAAGAATAAGAAAGAAGCAAAAATAGAAAGAGCGATAAAGAAAGAAAGAAGAAAATAGAAAGAATACGAAAGAAACAACATATAAAAGAGAGAAAGAAAGAAACTATAACGAGCTAGAAACAAAGGAAATAGAAAAAGCGATAAAGAAAGAAAGAAGAAAATAGAAAAAATACGAAAGGAACAAATATAAAGAGGGAGAGAAGGAAAGACGAAAAGAGAATGAATAAGAAAGAAAGAAAATAGAAAGATCGATAGAAAGAAAGAAACAAAATAGAAAGATCGAGAGAAAGAAAGAAAGTATAAACAATAAGAAAGAAAGAAAGAAAATATAAAGAGCCAGAAACAAAGAAAAATAGAAAGAGCGATAAAGAAAGGAAGAAGAAAATAGAAAGAGTACGAAAGAAACAAAACATAAAGAGAGAGTGAAAGAAAGAAGAAAGTAGAAAGATTAAGAAAGAAAATAGAAGAGAGCAAAGGGAAAGAAACAAAATAGACAGACTGGGTGAGAAAGGAAGAAAGAATGAATGAATGAATGAAAGCGAGATAGAAAGAAAAAAAAAGAGACAGCGCAAGAGTGAAAGAAAAAGAGAAAGAGAAAAAAAATAGAGCGAGCAAGAGAGAGAAAAAAAAAGGGGAACGAAGAGACAGAAATAGAAAAGATAGAGAAAGAAATTAGAGAGTGCGAAGAGAAAGAAATATAGAACGAAAATAAAGAGACAGAGAGAGGAAATAGACCGAGTGTCAAGTGCAAGGGTGCATAAATACATGAGGTTTGAACGACCGTGGTTCAAGGCGCATGACTGCTAAATACGTGCTGTTTCTTCTATTTTCTCTCTATCTTGTGAACTCCTCAAGCCGCGTAGCCATCTCGGAGTACAAACAAAAAATTTAGTAATTTTTTTTTTATTAAAATAGAAAGAGAATGAGAGAAAGATAATAAGAGAGGGAGATGAACATAAAAAGTAATAGATCGACGAATACATTGAAAAATTGATTAGAGAGAAAGAAGGAAAAGAGAAAGAAACTCTTCATCGTTCATTCTATTCAGATTAACTGAAATGGCCCGATCTCGTGAATTGGGATGAAAATTTCAACCTTTCTTCGGATTAACGAAATGTCATCAGCTTAAAAATTTCGAATCTTCTTTTCATTCGCCATTCCATCTCTCTCTCTCTCTCTAGACCCTCAATTACTCTCGCCCCCACCCACCCTCCCTCCACGTCTGATGAATGCGACCGAAATTACTGATAGTCGTCCATCACGCGTTCGTTTGTCCGATTAGCATGTTGCCGTAGTTATCGTGTCCGCCTTATTTCGCTCTGAGGGAGGTCGCCTTTCACTTTCGGCGATAAAAAGAACGCGGACATTGTTGAAAGCCGTCTGTAAGGCGATAGCGGAGACAAATGAAGCCGTATCGAAGCAGACGAACGCGAACAACCTCTCGGGTTGAAAATATCGGATTTCGAAGTGGAAATATTGGATTTAGAGTTGAACTTAATTGCGTTTCTCTACCTCGCCAGTGTCTTATTCCTTAAAAAAAAATGTCTCCCGGGTCTTCGCGCACATCCTTTTCAACCAATTACAAACGATCTGTCAATAGTAATGTACGTGTGGCGCGCCATCTTGTGACCAAATTTGTCAGCAGCGTACGCTGCTCGGGCGTCGGAATTTAATAAGCAAAACCGAAGTTGGACACCACAATACATCTTCCCGGCTCTGCCCTATGGATTCCTAATCAATATCTCTGCGGGGGGATTCTTCTTCTTTAAAAACATCCGGGCAATTAATCTTTGTTTCCTGACGGGGCCCCGCTTTTCTCTATGCCCCGTGTTGTTTTTAATCTACGATTGACTCTAAGGGTTTAAAGATTCACAAACAAGAGAAAAAAAAGAAGAAAACGGCGTTTAAAAATTGATGGCCGTCCAACTACCATCCCCTTCTTTCATGGACCGGCAAAGCACCTTCTTCTATCTTTCGTTTTCTGCAGTGGAAAGGGAAAAAAATATATATATCACTGTGGTGTCGAGGCTATTTTATCCCGGCGTCAAGCTTTTGACAATGGCACAGTCTCAATAACTGAAATGTCGCAGCAGATAAATGAGCCCGTGAGCCAAGTCGACAGGGCCAATTCCACCGGCACAACCAGCCATATATTATAGAGGTGTGTTTTCGTTGCAGACGATAGAGTCACAGAGGAAACGGCCGATTGCTTCGCTCTCTTCCCGGTAATCACAAATACGAAAGCATTATTGCGTGTGACAAGGCAAGATTGAAGAAAGCCCGGCCAACGCGCAACTACTATTTATTTTCCCTTTTTTTTGTGTGTGAGGAATTATACTTGCGAAATTTTATTAAGTTATTAGGACTCTGGAGAACCTCCCCCTCCCACTGAACGAATTACCATTTTGATTTATTTCTGGCATCCTATTAAACCCCTTTTCTATTTAGAAGAGTTGCATAATGAACTTATTGTCCGTTCGTCCGTCCTCATGTAACAATTAAACTGCCATTGGCCGGATTTTTGTGAAACTTTATATTAGGGACTTTTAGAGAGAGAGTTGTAGAACCATCACAAATTTCATTAAAATTGATCCAATGAAAATCCGGCAATTATTATCTCCCCCCCCCCTCCTCATGTAAAAATTCGATTTTCAGTAGACGGATTTGCTTCAAATTTTATATTTTACTCTTTCAGAACCATTTGCAGAGCCAACCCAAATTTAATTTTATACCTTTTTATACAAAACAGAGTTTGTAAGGTTATACTTACACAAATTCATCCATACTGGCTTGTTCGTGGTTGATGTGTTCCTCATCTTGTCGAACAAAATTCAAAATTCAAAACAACAAACTCGAATTTCAAAAAGAATATCCCATTCACCAGTACCAAATAAATTAGCAATTTCGCGTTTAGTAACTCGAGAAACAGGTATATGCATAATGCACCTATTGTCCGTTCGTCCGTCCTCATGTAACAATTCGACTGCTAATGGCCTCATTTCCATGAAATTTTATATTTGGTTCATTTAGAATGATTAGTTGAGCCATTATAAATTTCATTAAAATTGAAGCAATGGAAATCCGGCAATTATTTTCCCACTTGCCCCTCTGCTCTTTCAGGCCGATTTCTAGAGCATCCCAAATTTCATTCCATACTAGCTTGTTCGTGATGGCCCCCATCTTTGGTAATCTAGGGCCAATGTCTGATGAAAGGATTGAGTGTTATGAATATCCTTCATTCAGTGCAAACGATGATTGGGTACTTAATCTTTTGTTTAGTTAAGCAAGAGTACCAAAAATGAGACAGCCTCCATAGACACGGATTTGGCTCTCTTACAGTTTTCTCTTCCTAAATTTGAAAAAAGTCTCTTTGAAGGGGATTAACCTCACATCTGTCATGTTTCTGCAATTTGTAGATGACCTTTAAAACCACCGAAATAACTCCTGAACTTTTTACTTCATCAAGACAGTGTGCCCAATATTTTTTGAAGGGCGGTTTATGTACAGATCCTTGTTTTTCTCTCCTTACTTAATTCTGATTCTAAACTCAATGGTCCCGAATTGTCTTTACTACTACCGGGGGTCATAGGAAAGCATAAATACCCGGATGTGAAAGTTAAAGTACAAAAATTTGCATTTGGACTTCGATTATATGTATTTAAGATGCAAAAGAAATAGAAAGACCCAGTCTAAATATTTATAGCCAATATAAATTCCATCTTCAAAGACAAGGACTGTCAAAGATGGCCATTTAGAAGATTAGTACAGAATGCACTGCCCAATTAAACTAACTCAAACCCGCTATTACTTCAAGAAAAACCCTCATGACCATAAAAAATACCCCCCCAACTGGTTACATGACATTGGCAATGTGCCAACCAATTGATTTTTAAATACAAAAAGTTTCCAGTTTTTTTTTGGTATTTTTTATTTTTATTACAAAATACCAAAATATTTTTTAAAAAGTAAAATGGCTGCCAAAGACTGATTAATTCAGCTTCCATACGCTTCTGTGACCAATTAATAAATCGATTTTAATGACAACACAACTAAAATGTCCCAAAATACAAAAAAAATATTTTTTTTTTAATAAAATGATTTGTTTATTGATTATCTCCGCTAGAGTGTGCAAGTTGCAAGTCACCCACGTGTCGATATGAGAGCAGCCATAAAAAGTTGTCGGTTTCACTGAAATGTACATGGCAAGTCGCGAGCATAACGCGTGAAGCTACGTGGAATTACGCAACAATGATTTCTTTCAGTGGGAGTGGCTAACTTGTACAAAACGCAGACGAAAATGGCACGTGATGCGCAGTTTTTATTTTATTAACCGGCACACTTAGCAGGGACGGGTCCAATTATTTTTGGCTATGGGGGAGGGAGACCAGCGTTTATTAAATATTAGACCAACTGCAAGATCACTCTCATTTCTCGCCAAACGATTACACAAACTTAAGGTATTTTAAAATAATTATTTAAATATTTAAATAAATATTTAAATTATTTTTAAAATACCATATTATTAATTTATTTAATAAAAAACCACGATTTAAAATTAAACTTCTAAGTGCGTTAATACTGACTTGACGTGTCCTGACATGTTTAAACATGTATCAGTAATATTGATTTACTATAAAAGATTTAAAAAAAAACATCTTCAGATGTTTTAAAAATGTTTAAAAATATCTTCAAAGTGGACATCCAATGACCTTTCCCAGAAGACTGTTAGAAATGTTGAAGAGTTAAAGACCTGAATCCTTCACCATCTCAATGAGCCAGCTCATGAACACAACATTCTAGACGTATAATGTCGATTACTATCTCAATCCAACTGTCCAGTGACTACTTCGTAGTAATTTGCTCTACTCGTCAAGCACGACCACCCCTTAACGAACCCATGCTGGAATCTATTCAAGGATTTTTAGAGGAATCGTTCAATGTGTACAGTCGTTCTGAAAAATGTGTCCTCTTTTCTATATAATGTTGTAAAGTGCGAATTGGGCTGGTTATTTACTTTTAGTCTACCATTCTTTTTCTTCTTGGTGTAGAAGACATCTTCTACAACAATTCCTACATCTTGATGATGTAGGGGCCTTTATCCATTGGTGTTCAGGAATTCAAAAAGTTAGGTGTATCTACCCTTTCGAAGGTCTTTTGCTGGTCCGTGCATCTTCAATGGCCTTGGAGGAAGTTCCAACAGAGCGGTTTGCTTCCTGGTAATATCTAGCGACTTCAGAAATGATTTCCCATAAGTCTTTAGTGGCTTTTCGCCATATTTCAAAAGGTTTTAAAAAACATCTTCAAAGTGGACATCCAACGACCTTCCCCTGAAGGCTGATGGAAATATTGAATTGTTAGCGATCTGAATCTATCGCCATCTCAATGAGCCAGTTCATGAACACATTCCAGACATATAATGTCAAAATTACTACCTCAATCCAACTCTTCAATGACTATATCACAGTAATTTACCCTCTTCGTCAACCACTCCTTAACGAGTCCATACCGGAATATATTCAAAGATTTTTAGAGGAATCGTTCAATGGCTATGCGTACAGTTGTCCAGAAAATGGGTGTCCTCTTATAAATCCTATATAGTATGCGAATGAGGTGGATATTTACTTTTAGGCGACCATTCTTCATCTTCTTGGTGGAGAATACGAATCATCTTGATGATATTGGGGCCTTATCCATAGGCTTTCAAGACTTTAAACAGGTAGTTGTGTCTATCCTGTCGGTCTTTTCTTGATCCATGCTGATTAGTGCCAGATTTTCTTTAGATATGATTTGTTCAATGTCCTTGGAGGAAGTTCCAACAGAGCTCTGTGCTTCCTGGTAATATCAAGCGACTTCATAAATGATTTCCCATGAGTTTTCAGTGGAAATGTTGAAGGGTTAGCAACCTGAATCCTTCACCATCTCAATGAGATGGTGATGGTGATGGATTCTGCATGGTGGTTGCTTTGTGGTGTATGCATTCCAGTGAGGAGAAGTACTTGGTAGAGGAGTCAGATAGGTTTATGTGGGTGTAGACGCTGGAGTTTCTTTAACTTTTGTTCAAATTGATAAAAGTTGAGAGGTTTTTGTTGACTTCTTCTGACGACTTCAGATTTTCTTGAAGGATTTCAATTGGCTTTTCAAGCTGGGAAACCATTTCTTCTTTCCACAATCTGACCAGAAGTTTAAAAGTATTCCAGTGGACCAGTTGGCTTCGTTTCTTAAGAGAAACGTATTTCATAGTTCTGAAATCACTTTTGTCCAGGAAGAGCTGCGCCATCTATCGGCATAGAAGAGACCTAATACAACCATGATGCTCGTTATCTTCAGGATTTAGTAAGCGCAAAAAAGAAAGATATTTGAAGCATGCAAAATTTATAAACGTATATAAATAAATGATTTTTATCAAAATATATTTATATTTGAATTTTGATTTAATTATTATTGGAATTATGATTAGTTAGAACTGAATAAAAATTCTTATTTTTAATTCGAGCTGATATGATGACACATATCATTGCTAATTATGAACTACTAACAGACATGTCCGTCTGTCAGTCCATACGTCCGCAACAAACTACTCGACTATCAGTGGACGAATTCCGATGAAATTTTATATTTGAAGAGAGAAGATTTGGAGAGTTGTTCCAATTTTAAATAGAACAGAACAAACAAGAATTTGGCATTCCACCCCCCCCTTTCTCACCCCTATAAAATTTCAACTTATCTCTATACATAAATTGAACTGTTTACCTGTGGCACGTTGTTTAATAATCGGACGCACTGATAGCAATTACGTGTTATTTAGGTTCGCACATTGGTAAGATGTCTAGTTTTTTATCATGTCCGTTTATCTGTCCGTCCGTCCACATGTTGAAACTATACTTTCAGTGGAATTTCAAATTTTAATGAAATTTTATATTCGGGTCTTTTAGAAAGATTTGTGGAGGTATCTATTCATTAAAATCGGACCAGTAGAATTCGGCAATTTTTTTTTTACATAAAATTTCCAGATATCTCTCCCTGTAAATCGAAATATGTTTCAGATATTTGGGTACTCTAGAAGGTAAACTCAGATTGATACCAACAGGTCGAACAAGATCGCTCACTAAGCCTTCTCTTCCTATCTTCCATAGCATTAGCACGAAATGAGAAGACATGCGAGGGATTTTGAACTGCCCCTTGTTTTTCTCTTCACTATAAGCTGAATAATTGCTACAAAGTCTTATGAAAGAGTTAAGTTAAACTATTATCACACGATATTGTAGGGGTAGTGTCTTGGTTTGCCGATAGATGGCAGCACGTTAACATTCGGACGAACATCTAAATTTCTGTAAATTTTTTATAAATTTAGTCCAATATTGTCATTTTTAATTAATTTTGTCAAAATTTTGTAATTTTTAATTAATTTTGTCAAAATTTTGTAATTTTTAATTTATTTTTTTAATTTTTCTATATAAAACTTCAATTTTTTTTAAATATAAAATTTCTTTTAAATTTTTAAATAGACTTTCTGAAAAAACTGAATTTTAAACGTTTGGACTGAATTCTCAAAAAAAAATTTTAATTTGACTATTTAGGAAAAACTGGGTTAAAATAGATTTTGATTCTATCAAATAACTTTTAATTCTGCCTATTTTATAAAGTCTCTACTTTCCTTTAAATATTTAATTTATTTAATTAATTATTATAAAATGCAGGTAGTATTTTTTTCCCTATTTTTCAAGAGCTTTTATTGGTTATTTTCGATAATTTAGCGTGCTGCCATCTAGTGAATACAACTTGAACCACAAAGGATTTCAGATTATAAATGATATTACACTTATATCTTTCATTTTAAAAATGTAAATTAAAAGAAAAAAATCAGTTTAATTATTTTAAATTCGGATGTACATTTTATAAATTTTTTAATGATTTTTTGACCAATGGAATGTTCAATGATAGTCTTCTTGTTTACTTCTTTCTATATATATAGTAATAAGATTATTTTTAAAGAAATTTTTAAAATATTTTAAATAATTAAATAATTAACAAATATATATATTTTAATTATTTACAAATTGGAATTTTTTTTAAATTTATTTAAACAGAATTTCTTAAACAGGATTTCTTTAAATCCTGTTTAAGAAAAGGTTTTAATACATTTGTTTTAATAAAAAAATGATTAAACTAAATAAATACCATAAATTGATAAGATCTATTGAAAACAAGCTTTGTTGGTTATCTTCCACTTTTAGGCTTAAAATAGGAAGATAATTTCCTATCTTAGGTATAACAAACAAATTAAATTTTATTTAAATTTAAAAAAAAATTATAACATTAAAATAGAAAACTTATCCACTATTATTTAAAAAAGTCGTGAATTATGGTTGGATTTGAAAGTGTCTGCAATTCTGCCCAGACACGATAGGAGGGAGGACATGATGAGAGCCTTGTCAATCAATTTGGCCCTGGAGAGATTGTGCAAGACTCAAGGGGTAGAATTTTTCTCAACGTGGCCTGTGCTTGTTGACAGGAGAGACCGCTTCTACAGGGATGGGATACACTTAAATAGAAAGGGTTCAAGAATAGTTGCTGATGCTATCGAGGCAGTGTTAGGTGGGTCGGAAAACTACTAGCTTCGGGGGATTCACAGACTAAAAGGTTAAAAGTAACCGCAGGCACAGGTGAAGGTGAATCTTGCACTACTTATAGAATAAGCAGTGGTCTGGAGCAAGTATGCTGGGGGTTTCAGGGACTGATGGCAGTCATTGTGAAACAGGTGGGTATATGGGATGTGTTAGGGCAACTAAGAATAAGAATAGGTGCATGTATACTTGCATATAAATTATCAGGCGACACAGAAGCCTATGGCACATATAAACTATCCTGTAATCAAGTCACAAAGGAGGTTAGGCAGGCGAAGGCAGATTACGAGAAATCTTTGGCAAAAGATGCAAAGAAAAACAGCAAAGATTCATTTACTTATATAAACTCTAAAAGGAAGGGGATGAATCTGATTGGTCCACTTGATATCGATGGTTCGATTGTTGATGATCCTGCTCCGATAGCAAACAAACTGAATGAGTATTTTGCATCTACATTCACGCATGAGGAGTTATTAAAGTTTTAAAATGGCAGAAGGTTATCAAATTGAAGCAGGGTGCTTAATGATTTTGTAATAACTGAGAGCAAAGTGGAGGAGAAATTGCTGAAGTTAAACATAAGAAAAGCACCTGGGGTGGATGGGATCTATCCAGTTATTTTAAAGGAGGCGGCACAGCAACTAAGCAAACCCTTAGCCATAATTATGAGAGCATCCTTGGACTCAGGGGAGGTCCCCACGGACTGGAGATGTGCAAATGTATCCCCAATTCACAAAGGAGGTTCGAAGGGTGACACGAGTAATTACAGACCAGTTAGTTTAACTTCTGTTCCGGGTAAAATAATGGAGACATTGGTTAAAGATACATTGCAGGATCATCTAAACAAGACTTCAGTTATAGCTCGGACACAGCATGGGTTTGTTAAGGGGAAGTCTTGTCTGACCAATTTGATTGGATACTATGATGTGCTTACAAAGGAACTGGATGCAAAAAATAATTTTGGTATCACATATTTGGATTTCAGGAAAGCTTTTGACACTGTTGCACATGGAAGACTATTGTACAAATTGGAGCAGAATGGTATTAAGGGTAAATTGCTACAATGGATAAAAGGATGGTTAAGTGGGAGAAGACAGAGGGTGGTAATCAATGGGTGCTGCTCTTCTTGGACTAATGTTATTAGTGGAGTCCCACAGGGTTCGGTGTTAGGTCCACTGTTGTTTTGTATATTTATCAATGATATTGATGAAGGTATATCAGGCTTAATGTCGAAGTTTGCAGATGATACAAAGGTTGGCAGGGTTGTTAATGACAGTAATGGGAGTGTGCTACTGCAACAGGATCTAGAAATTTTGGGCAGATGGGCTAAGAAGTGGCAACTGAAGTTTAACCTTGAAAAATGCAAAGTACTGCATATGGGTAGAAGTAACCCCAGAGGAACGTACCAACTGTGTGGTGCTACACTTAAGGTGGTAGAAAATGAAAAAGACCTGGGAGTAATTGTGCAGTCAGATATGAAGTTTTCTGAGCAATGCAGACAGGCTGCCAGGGCAGGTCATGTGGTTTTGTCAATGATATATAGGAATTTTGCTACCAGGGAAAAGGAGGTGATTGTACCTCTGTATAAGGTAATGGTCAGGCCACGCCTTGAAGTTCTGCTTCAGTGTGTCCAACTACTCTCCTATTTTCTGATTTTTTGTCTCATGTTTGCTGTGGACGCTGTCTCTCTTGAGGATGTTCTTCACTTTTCCAATTAATTTCTTCCTCCTATTGCTCCGTTGGTACAGGGTCAATTGGCCTATCTTGACTCTTTATTTTTCTATCTTCTACTGAAGTCTTCTTTCCCAAACTGGTAGTTCCTTCTGTTTTCGGTTCTTCTGCTGCTGGTGGTGTCTCTGGCTTCTTTTCCATTAATCCTCTTAGCTGCTACTGCGGCACAATACACGGCTGTCTGGATGGCCTCCAGTGTTGCACCATTGCTGTCGAGGTAATACGGTATTATGTGTTGATTCAGGTGGTCTGTGACTCTTCGCAAGTTCTACTTGGCTTCTGCTTCGGTATCACATGAGTCTTTGTGGAGTCCATTCCTTTGAATTCTGTTAGAGCCTTCTTCCACTCGTCCTCTACTCTGGATATGTGAATCTTATTTATTATTATTATTGTTGCTCTCATATTATTTCTCCCTGATTGGAGGATTTCACTCCGTGATGGGTACTGCTACCAAATACACAGGGTGGTTGTAATGTCTGGTGTTACTATTGGTCAAGGAAATCTCTGACTATCCTACAGGTTTTCAGGATTGCGACTTTCTGGTGTTCCTTGTAGGTGTTCTCTGGGAGACCTATTGTTGCTAACCTGTTATGTAGGGTCATTGGCACAATACCGGTGGTTGACACGATGATCGGGACAGTCGATACTTCTTACATATGCCACATCTCCTTGACTTCATGTCTCAGGTCCGTGTACTTAATAATTTTTTTTCCTCATGGGTTTTCTGGACATTGCTAGTGTTGGGCAACGCTATGACAATCAGATAGGTAGCCTTATCCATCTTGTCCACAAGGGTAATGTCCGGTCTATTGTGCGGGATGGTCTTATCCGTTATTATGTCGCGGTCCCAGTACAGCTTGTGGATTCGGGTCTCTAGTACTGCCTGGGGTTCGTACTTGTAGTATGGTACCAGTTGACCAAAGAAATACCAGTTGACCAAAGAAAGTGTACCATACTTGTAGTATGGTACACTTTCTTTGGTCAACTGGTATTTCCTCGCTAGCTTCTGATGTATTATCCTGGCTACCTGGTCGTGTCTATGAGTGTACTCAGTCTGGGTGATCACCTTGCAACCCGCGGTGATGTGTTGGATCGTTTCTGGGGCCAAGTGGCATCGTCGACATGTGTCATCTGACATTCCGGGCTCCTTTGCAATGTATTTTCTATAGTTTCTGGTGTTGATTACCTTGTCTTGGATGGCCAGCATGAATCCTTCAGTCTCGGGGAAGAGCGTCCCGCTTGTGAGCAATGCATTGGAAGCAATTTTATCTATGTGATCTTGATGGAGATCATTGTAGTGTCTGCCACAGAGTGTCTTCTCTGCCCATTCTTTCTAACTTCATTTCTTCTCCCGTCTGGGTGGGTGGGAGTTCCTCGCTTAGGTTGAGTGGGATATACCACTTATCTATCTTCCTTATGGCCTGGTGGAGTGGTGCTGTGTTGTTCTCGATGGATTACTTCGAGAACAACACAGCAAGGACAATGACGACTGTTGTTCATCATTGTCCTTGTCTTTCGCATGATATCTTCTAGCTCGGTGTTAGTCCAATCTATGACCGGGAAAGTGTATGTTAGTACAGGAGATGCGTAAGTGTTTATGGCTTTAACCATGTTCCCTCCGTTCAATTTTGCTTTCAACAGGCTTCTGAACCTCTGATGATATTTTCCAGTCAGACACTTCTTGATTTCCTTGCGTTCTAACTGCTGAGCCTCCACCATCTTTACCACTTTGCAGCTGGTAGTTTCGGTTGACTAATTTTCCCTGACGTAATTCGTGGAGCTTGCATTTGTCCAGACCAAATTCCAGCCTAATATCATCACTGAATTCTTCGGTGATCCGAAGTAGTTGCTGAAGGTGCTTCTCGGTTGCCGCATAGAGCTTGATGTCATCCATGTACATCAGGTGGGCGAGAGTATACAGGTTCTTTCTTCCTTCTTTGAGGTTATATCCATACTTTCTGCCGTTGAGCATGGTGGTTATGCAACTGGTCAGGATCGTTGGGAGGCAGGTGATTGGCCTGTATTTCGCCAGGTTTCTTGCATCTTCGTCTTTAGGCTACAGATATGTGACTCCTTTGGTGAGAAACTTCGGGATTGTCTCTGTGTCCCTTATCATTCGAGTGAACTGCTCTGCTTGGTGCTTGTGTGTGCAGGTGAGCTTCTTGTACCAGTAGTTGCGGATGTTATCAAATCCTGGGGTTCGCCAGTTGTGGGTGTTCCTGATCGACTGTTTTACTTCTTCTTCTCGAATCTCCCACTCTCTCTCTCATCTCTCATCCTTGGTTTTCTTCCGTTCTACTTCTATCCAGGGTGCTCTGCTGTTGTGTCTTACTTCACTGCTCCAGATATTTCTCCAGAACTCCTCGATCGTCTTCTTCTCGGGTGGTCCGTTTCCTGCTTTCTCATCTTCACCCAGTTTCCTGTAGAAGGCTCTTTGGTCTTCATCGAAGATTCGGTTGTTTATTTTCCTCTGTGAGTTCTCTTTGTATCTGAGTAGTCCCTTGCTGAGTGCGAGGAGGTTTTGTTTAGTGTGTCCAAGTATTCTCCGATCCTCTGATTTCTGGTCTCATGTTTGCTGTGGACGCTGTCTCTCTTGAGGATGCTCTCCACCTTTCATCTCAATTTTTGTTGGTACTGGGTGAACTGACCTATCTTGACTCTTAAAACTCTTCTATCTTCTGCTGAAGTCTTCTTTCCCAAGCTGGCGGTTCCTTCTCTTTTAGGTTCTTCTGCTGCTGGTCTCTCGTTTCTTTTCCATTAATCCTAGTAGCTGCTATGGCAGCAGAGTATGTGGCTGTATGGATAGCCTCCAGCGTTGCACTTGTCAAGATAATGTGGCCTGTTACTCTCCACCGGACAGCTATCACGTGGGTTCCATTCCTTCGAATTCTGTTAGGGCCTTCTTCCACTCGTCTTCTATTCTGGATGTCATGACTTCGTCTCTTTCCACTTCAGCTACTCTGGGTTGTATTTCTTATTGCCGTTCCTCCTCTTGTTCCATGGTATGATGTTCTTCCTCTGGTTCCATATTGACCATATCCTTTGTGCCTTGTAGTTGATCGCTGACATCCTGCTTGATTTTTTCCAAGATTGCAGGAGCTATTAGGTTCTTCGTGACGATGGTCCTTCTTTGGTCTGCTAATCGCTGTTTGATGACCTGAATATCCGGGTATCGTTCCAACCACTCGGTATGTAGTCGCGATCTGTACATCGTCATATTCATCTCTAGCCTGGTTATTTCATAGTATGCTCGCATGATGTACATATTCATTTCATGCGTTGGCGTTTTCTTCCTTCCTGGGTGGTCACTAGCGCAGTTGCGCAGGAAACACTTCCAGTTGGTGGGGCTGGATGGTCTTGCCCTTCTCTTGTGATAGCCTTAGGGGGACCAGTGCCACTTGCTCCACTGTCTTGCTCGCGAGACTGTCTCCAACTTTTCGAACTGACCCCTCTGCCTAAGGCCTGAACGCGAGTGACTTTATCCTGTGCCACACTCGATGCAATATGAATAATATTTCTCTGCAACATCATCCATCTATGGAGGTGGACCTGTTTAGCTTCGGCTTATGTCCAGTGGTTTATTTAATTTTAATTTTAGTTCTCGCGAATGGCACCAGATGGCGCCACTATCTGCCTCAGCCGTCGCTCCTACCTTGGGGAAGGTCGGTCCAATGGGGTAACTTTCGCGATTTTTTTTATCACCATTTAATGTTACTATTATTATATCGGTCTCCCAGTGTAATACAGCCGCGTTCGCTTCCACCAAGCCGGGATTCGAACCCGGGTTCCTCAGTGTTATTTATTGGACCCAATGATAGAAGTGGGCCTGGCAATTTTGTCACTACAAAACTAAAATATTTACAAAATACTAAACTATTTACAATCATACCTCTACTATATGGGGACACGATAGGTCTCTTCATTAGCTGACATTAATATACAAAAAAACGTTACCATGGAACATCAAAGACAGTGAAGCACGTGCACGAGGTTGGTGACTGTTAAATGGAAGGAACACAAATGGGTTACTGGGCAGAATCAAACATTTGCTGTTGACAAATGTAGAGTGCATTACGTGGGACGCATTACAAGACAACTGCCTCCATAACGTATTTAATATTTTGTAAATATTATAAATGTTTGTAAATATTTTAGTCCTACTAAAATATGCAACAATATTCCTCGTGCGTTTTGGAACCCGAAACAAAAGGCCTTTTCCTGAGTGATCAATGTAAACGCAGGTAGATAATTACGTAATGATATTTATTCGACCTTGAGAATTCCGCGTGGAGGAGGGGTGTGGTAGCCAATGGGAGAAGTGGGATGCGGGTCATGCGGTACGTACAATGGGCGGGATAATTGCGTCACTACAAATGCACAGGTAAATAATTACATAGGTCATTTCCTGATTAGATATTGATCAGTGCGTTTCGACATGTCTTTTATGTAGAAAAGATTTGACTTACTCCGTCATACCTCTACATTTTATATAGAAAAGCATGAGTGGGGATTGGCGAGCAGGTGGGGAAGCCCCCTAGTTATTGTTAATTTTCTTGTTATTCTTCCTCTTATTAATATTATTAATTTATTAATAATAAATTATTAATGCTTGGGTTTGCATCACGGGTAATTTCTCCAGATGCAAGCCCCACAGATTGCATCAGGGGAAATTACTCAGATTGATAAAGACATCGAAGCCATGGCAGAGGGACAGACCTACAAATACCTGGGGATGTGCAGGCTCAGCAGTTAGAGCACAAGGAAATGAAGGCCTGTCTGACTGAAAAATACGACCAAAGACTCAGAATCCTGCTGAAAGGAGGGAAAACAATAACCACCTATGCGGTTCCAGTGCTAACATACTTCTTTGAGATCATAGATTGGAGGATATCGAGTTGGAGGATATCATGAGAAAGACGTGGATAATGATGACCAAGATCCCCCACACCACCCGAAGTCAGCCGTGGAGAGATTGGCAATAGCCGGAAGAAGGGAGGAAGGGGCCTAATAAAATTATTACAAACTTTTTTAAAATATTTTTAAAAAATACTAAAAAATTATTGTGTTTTAATATACTTCTTATTAATAACATTGTCTGTAAATTGGGCGTGTTCCGTGGTTGATTTTCTGTTTGCTGGATGAAAAACGCGAGTGACCGGGAGAAAAAACCATGGTACCCTCGCCTGAGACTGACTAACTCAGCCACGTTGTGAAAAAAGGCCCATAAAAACTCTCCCCGTTATCGACGTGATGAACCCAGGTCTTTTCCATCCGGTGTGGAGGAGGATAGTTTTCTAACCAACTGCGCTACCCACGAGAGTTTCTAAGTTATGTTTTGAGCATTAGTTGCATTAACTCTTTTGAAAGCGTTCACATGAAAGTTCTTACAACACCCCACCCAAAGAAATCCGTGAATTCTGAATTGTCTGAATCATTGAGTCACAAAGCCCTCACCTAACTACCTCTCAGACAAAGCATTCATCCTACAAACCACTATGACTCACCAACCATGTGTCTTTGATGAACAAAATCAGAATAGAGTCCCTGACCTAAACCTTTCCTCTGATACCATATATTCTTACATACAAACCCAAATCGATATCATGACATCCTTTGTGTCTCCAATTACTTCCCTAGCCCAGTAGAATACAAGAATCCATATCTATCCAATTCCTGCACCCATAATTGCATTTCCTCAATGACACCTTTCTGATACCACTCTTAGAAATTGTAATCGAAAAACGGATCATTGAAGTGGATGCCCATGACCTCAATACGTTATCACAACTAAGAAACTGGCCGATGGGTATAAAAATTCGCCCATTTTACAATCCAGCGACTATTGAGAAAAATCTTCGGACAACAGACACCACAAACACCATGGTGCGCTGATGGCAGCTGACTACATTTCCCATGATGTCCCCAATACAATGCATTCGGCTTAGTCGACCAGAAGGTCCATCAATCCATTCTTTCACAACCCTTGCTCCATTGATTTACGATCAGTCCCACTGCTTCCACAAGGTTCCCTTGACAATACAATCAACGCATTCTTGATACGAATATAACTCAGAACTACGGCATCCATCGAAACATACCCTTATTTATCTCAACTTCCAGAAGAACTACCCAGACTGCATTAATAATCAGTCCACCACCAATTTTACAGTAGAGCAAATTATTTCAACCTATAAGGTCTTCTTTCAGAATACCA